>NC_059079.1:96939426-97548951 GCF_020497125.1 Mauremys mutica | reverse complement strand
CAGAATGCTTGAAAACAGAGCCTTGTGCTTAGGGCTGTCAAGCGATTAAAAAAATTAATCATGATTAATCGCACTGTTAAACAATAATAGAATACCATTTATTTAAATATTTTTGGGTGTTTTCTACACTTTTAAATATATTGATTTCAGTTACAACACAGAATACAAAGTGTACAATGCTCACTTTATATTTATTTTTTATTATAAGTATTTGCACTGTAAAAAAAACAAAAGAAATACTATAGTGTTTTTCAATTCACCTAATACTAGTATGGTAGTGCAACCTCTTTATCATTAAAGTTGAACTTACAAATGTAGCATTATGTACAAAAAACACCTACATTCAAAAATAAAACAATGTAAAATTTTAGAGCCTGCAAGTCCACTCAGATCTACTTCTTGTTCAGCCAATCGCTCAGACAAACAAGTTTGTTTACATTTGCAGGAGATAATGCTGCCCGCTTCTTGTTTACAATGTCACCTGAAAGTGAGAAGAGGCATTCACATGCCACTGTTATAGCCGGTGTGGCAAGATATTTACGTGCTAGATGCAGTAAAGATTCATATGTCCCTCATGCTTCAACCACCATTCCAGAGGACATGAGTCCATGCTGATAATGGGTTCTGCTCAATAATCATCCAAAGCAGAGTGGACCGACGCATATTTATTTTCATTATCTGAGTCAGATGCCACCAATAGAAGTTGATTTTTTTTTGGTGGTTTGGGTTCTGTATTTTCTGCATTGGAGTGTTGCTCTTTTAAGACTTCTGAAAGCATGCCCCACACCTCATCCCTCTCAGCTTTTGGACGGCACTTCAGATTCTTAAATCTTGGGTTGAGTGCTGTAGCTATCTTTAGAAATCTCACATTGGTACCTTCTGTGTGTCTTGTCAAATCTGCAGTGAAAGTGTTCTTAAAATGAACAACATATGTTGGGTCATCATCCAAGACTGTTATAACATGAAATACATGGCAGAATGCGGATAAAACAGAGCAGGGGACATATAATTCTCCCCCAAGGAGTTCAGTCACAAATTTAATTAATGCATTATTTTTTTAACGAGTGTCATCAGCATGGAAGTATGTCCTCTGGAATGGTAGCTGAAGCATGAAGGGGCATACGAATCTTTAGCATATCTGGCCCGTAAATACCTTGCAATGCTGGCTACAAAAATATCTTGCAAACGCCTGTTCTCACTTTCTGGTGACATTGTAAATAAGAAGAGGAAAGCATTATCTCCTGTAAATGTAAACAAACTTGTTTGTCTTAGCGATTGGCTGAACAAGAAGTAGGACTGAGTGGACTTGTAAAGTTTTACATTGTTTTGTTTTTGAGTGCAGTTATGTAACACAAAAGAATCTACATTTGTAAGTTGCACATTCATGACAAAGATTGCACTACAGTACTTCTATGAGGTGAATTAAAAAACACTATTTCTTTTGGTTTTCATTTTTACAGTGCAAATATTTGTAATAAAAATAATAGACACTGATTTTAATTACAACACAGAATACAATAGATATGAAAATGTAGAAAAACATCCAAAATATGTAATAACTTCCAATTGGTATTCTATTGTTTAACAGTGTGATTAAAACTGCGATTAATCACAATTAATGTTTTTTAGTTAATCATGTGAGTTAACTGCGATTAATCAACAGCCCTACTTAATATGCAATACAGGTCTACCCTGATATCTTCAGACATGTTGCTGGAAGCATGAGACAATTTACAAAAAAAGCCCTGCAAGCAAATAGAAAGGATTTTGAGTACTGTACTTCTAAACTGTAGTAAAAGAAAAGCTTACTGCACCAAGGTTACTGGTGTAAGAGAGAGAGAGAAGACCATGTGCAAATCTGTACGTGAGATTCAAGTGAGCAATTCACATATTTGGGCCCAGATCTGTCCTTATGGATTAAATGGCAGGACTCTAGCAGCTATACAGAATTACTTTTCCCAAGAGTATTTAGTGGTCAGATTATTACGTGGCATTTGCTATTAATTTCAGGACATGCAACTAGTGCTAATCATTCACTCTGAAGCTCCTGGCATTGGCTCCGTTGGAAGACAGGATACTGGGCTAGATGGACCTTTGGTCTGACCCAGTAGGGCCATTTGGATGTTCTCATGTTCTTAGTCATTTTAAGCCATTTTTTAAGTTGTATAGATTTAAATTCTAGAGTTATTCTTAAATTTGTACTCCTTAAAATCAGATTAGTTTCTTTGCAGATAAAATATTAAACACTTTGAGATTCATAGATGATCTAAAGAACCAAGGAACAGAGGTTACAAGATGAAAGCAACAAAACATTGCTTTATCATTTTAAGTGTGAACATATCAATTTTCAATTTCATGGCTTGAAAACCAATTTTAATGTATGTCCAGGATGAGTTCTTGGGAAAAGAAATAATTTGAGAAAAATGAATAGAAAAAAAACAATTTCAAACCCTCCATGTGAAAAATAGTTACACTGAGGAGAAAAAAAAGGGGTGTGTGCATGGGATTTGCTCTATTCAACTAACCTGGAAACTGAAGAGGAGACAAGAGACTTGCACTCCATTTCATTTCTTTAAATACCCAGCTGTGATTTATGTGAGGCTGGCTGACTCCAGGATTGCTGTAGTGTCTCTTTGCTAAGAAAATGTATCTGTGGAAATTAGATGGAGTAATATGTTATCAGGGAGTTTCAGAGTTGGTACAAGCCATTGTCAATCTGAAGCATTGTGCATCCTCTATTCAGTATAGACTGTTTAATCAATGATCAATATTTTCAGTGATTCCTTTGGCAATTCAATTAAAGCTCAAATAAATCAGCAGTTTGTCTTGGATCAAAGTTTTATTATAACTATTTGGTTTCAGGGTCAAATATTTCCTGAACACTACCGAGATTTGTTTCAGATGCCTCTCGAGCACAGCAATCTTTAGGGCTGTTCCCATGAATCACTGGGCATCTCCTTTAAGAAACTAAGTGCCTTCCATTCTTGTTGATCTACTTGGGAGTCGAAGGCATACAGCACCTCACAGGATCAGCCCCTTGAGCTATTGTGAAGTGCTTTTGAACTCATTCACCTGTTATGTATCTCTTTAGGCCAAGATTTGTGAAAGTGACCAGTGATTTGGAGGTGTCGGTACTTTAGTGCCCAATATGACATTCCCAAAGGGGTTTTGAGGTTCAGAATTTTCTGAAACTCCAGCCCCTTTAAGACGTCTCAAGTTGAGCACCCAAGATGCTTTCGTAAATCTTGGCTTTTGATTTTTTTAAAAATACAACCAACTCTCAACAGATTTACAATAAAGTAAACAAGCATTACAAATGAAGAGATCAAAACCATTACTCTGCCTCTGAGTTTATCAGCTAGACCACTGGACAGGTCAGACCCAGCTACCCAGATGCTTTTATGTCTCCAAATAATAAGCCCAGAAGGAAAAAGAAAGCTCTAGAGCAGTGGTTCTCAAACTGTGGGTTGGGACCCCAAAGCGGGTCACAATGGCGTAGCCACGGTTGGCTTAGACTTGCTGAGGCCCAAGCCCAAAGCCAAAGACCAAGACCAAGACCTTCAGCCTTGGCCTGCGGGACTAAGGTTACAGGCCCCCTGCCTGGGACTAAAGCCCTTGGGTTTCAGCTTTGGCCCCCAGCCTGGGGCAGAGGGGCTTTGCCCCCCACTCCCAGGCGTGGCGGGGTTTGGGCGGGTTCAGGCTTCAGTCCCCACTCCTGGGGTCCTGTAGTAATTTCGGCTGTCAGAAGGGGGCCACGGAGCAATGAAGTCCAAGAACCCCTGCTCTACAAACTAGGACTCTGTCAGCAAGAGCGGAGGAGCGAGTTACAAAGCTGAGGGTGACCCTCACTGAGAACATCCAGCCAAACTGGTGCTGGTTTGTTTGAGTGCCTCAGTTGATCTCACCTATGATCACAACACCTGGAAAGCCAGGCACTCCCTTAGACAGCCAAGGCCCAGACGGTTTACTGACATATACTAAGCCTTTAATAATACTCTTGCTTTCCTCTGAAAACTTATGCGAGTATGAGGACCTTGGGATAGGTTGTTTTAGACATGGGCTCAGGTTGCACATATTGAATAGCAATTTTATGTGAGTATTTTATTGTTGTGTTTGTATGGTTTGTACTTGGTGTTTATGTTCATAGCTATACAAGTGATATAATGAGAGGAATGGGAGTTGCTCCTTCAAAAAGGGCGGGGCCATCCGGAGGCCTGGGAGCAGTGTGTGAGGCTGTGTTCGGAAGTCAGCATGAAGCTGGAGCACTCTACCTGTAAGAGGACCCCAAGAAACATTAGAATCAATAACGTTTTTCTTCAAAAAAAAATATGGCTTGTCACTAAAGGTGCAACCGAAATAATCAGGTCACGTTGGCAGACTGCACTGTAATAATTGGACTCAGTTTCCCTTAATTACATTTTCTGCACAAAAATAAATCAGAGACCACTTTCTGTGTGGCAGCTGACAAGGCTTTGGTATCTATGCAAAAATGCCTTGAGCCTGCATATACGGTAACAGCATTAGAACAGACATTCAGGGCAGTGCAATTTTATTTATTTATTTATTTTTTGCTATCCTAGGGAGCTGGAACTAGGCTTCATTTACACCAAACAATACCTGAGTTTGCAGCAATTTCAGTAACTGAGGATAGAGAATTCCTAGCCTGTCTGGTTACTTCTCTCATAGTTGTATTTAGAAGAGCAGACCCAGGAAACTTTCATACAACAAACAAACTCATATGGTTAAATTTATAGCTCTGATTCAGCAAGGTACTTATGCACATTCCTAGCTATAAGCAATTTAGTAGTTCCACTGAAGTCAATGGGATTACTCACAGGCTGACATTGAGAGGTGTAATTAAGTAGTTTGCTGAACTCGGGCCACAGTTAGGACGTGGTGTAGCAGAAATGTACCATTTCCCAGTGGGTATGAGTGTGTGGAAGCACTAGTATGGGGTGCAGAGGCTTCTCCCTGCACAGTAGAGAATACCTCCCTTTTCTTGAATGTCTGCAATGTTAAATTAGCCCCTTTTCCAAATGAAAATGTTTCTTCTACTTCTAAGACTCCCTCCTACTTCTCTTTCGATGTCCAGGTTAAGATGTGTCATTCTTGTAAGGTTCTTGGTATAATCATATTTAAGAGTGAACTGAGGGATAGCTCAGTGGTTTGAGCATTGGCCTGCTAAACCCAGAGTTGTGAGTTCAATCCTTGAGGGGGCCATTTAGGGAGCTGGGGCAAAAATCTGTCTGGGAATTGGTCCTGCTTTAAGCAGGGGGTTGGACTAGATGACCTCCTGAGATCCCTTCCAACCCTGATATTCTGTGATTCTAAGGCACAAAGATCACATGGCTTGCTCAAAGTATACTGTGATACAGTGACAAGGTTGGGAATAAAAGCAGGAGTCTCACCTCTCTTAACATACTAAGGCCTTGGCTACACTTGCAAATTTGCAGCGCTGCAGCAGGGTGTGAAAACACACCCTCTCCAGCACTGCAAATTGCGACACTGCAAAGCGCCAGTGTGGTCAAAGCCCCAGCGCTGTCCGTTATTCCCCACAGGGAGGTGGAGTACGGACAGCGCTGGGAGAGCTCTCTCCCAGCGCTGGCGCTTTGGCTACACTTGCACTTCAAAGCGCTGCCGCGGCAGCGCTTTGAAGTGCAAGTGTAGCCATAGCCTAAGACATTTCCTCCTAGAGTCTCAAATATTCTTCCTTTCACTTGCCAAGCTTCTGCCTCATTCCAACACTTACCCACAATACGCGTTCATTTTAATGAGGCTCTCCCAGGAGTAAGAGGTTCCAATACATTTGGCGCAATCTGGAAGATATGGGGCAACACCACTGCTCTGTCACCAGGCTTTCTTGGAAAAATTCAGCACAGCCAGAGATATGAGAAAGTGGCATCAGTGACAGCTGCCTGGTTTAATGAGCACATTTCAAACATATGGCCATCAACTGTATCTAAAGTGTGGTCAAGCAAATTCTCTGATCCCTAGGGCAGGTATATTCCATAAACTTAATAATTTAGATGTCCTTTTTAGCAGCACAAACAGTTCAGAGGCACTTCATGTGCAAAATGGGAAATTAGGAATCCACCTTCAATTTGAGGGCTGTCCATTAATTTACAGTCCATTGATTTACAATGCTTTTAAACCTTAAATTATGCTCAACTTTGCGAATGTTAGTCTATAGTCTTGATCCTAAATAGCATCAGTTTGTTACTGAAGCAAAAAAAAATTAAAAAAAATTCACATTTAGGGCAACTTGCTGCAAGACATATTGGGGAGTTTATCCACTGTTCCTTGAAAACAAAAGCTAGAGTGCATCTTGTAAATTGCATTATCCCACTGAGAGGCAGAAATAATCCTGAATGCAGAAACTTAAAATCACAACTTTGTACTTTGCTAAAACCAAACCTACACCTAAAGAATTTCTGTATTTGCTATCTTTATATCAATGTTCAGTATTAAAGTGACTACAACTGCAATTCATCACAATGAACAAACAGAAAATTGTAGCTCTTTTGCAGTGCAGAAGAATTTACTATGTAAAGCTGTAACTTTTTTTTCCTGTGAGAACTAAAATGCTTGGTATGGTCTTAAGTACCACATTGAATCATGCAAAATTATTAGTTTGTAGGATCATAACCCTACCTTTTATTGTGCAATGCCAAATAAGGGCGATCATCTTAAATTAGGCAATGAATTCTCACCTAAGGCTGCTGATTTCAGACAGTGTTTAGGCTTGCTATGCAAATTTTTAAGTCACAGGTAGAAGGTGAATAAATTTAATAGCAAACTGGGGCTGTTTCCAGCATTTTTGCAGCTAATAGTTGGCTCTCCTACTGGTCTTTTTAAGAGAACTCACCAGCCTTAACATTTTTCAGCGATTGACTTCAAAAGAAAGGAATTTGTCCCTCTTATTCTCTTCTCGCCATCCAGTTTTCATTCTGCCTAGCACTTTTTTTTACCTTGCTGACAGATAAATGCATCACTTTCTGAAATTGGCACTAGAATGGCCCTTCAGTACAACACAATGGTACTGCTCAGCTTCTCTTTATGCTACAGCATTAAAAGCCTTCTATTTCAGATGATTTTATGTCAAGAAAGAGTGTAATTATTGGTAAATCAAGGGATAAAAAGGTTATATGAATTTCTGAAAAAGCATATCTAAGCTTCTATATATGGCCATTATCCAAAATCCAATTCTAGCCAAATAAAACTGCACCCTAAATGTACAAAACAATCTACAAGAATGGAGGGATAAAATATCTTTAGGTGATGGTCTGGATAAGTGAGTAAGAGAATCATTTAAGTTCCACAGGGAAATAAGGCCACTGCCAGTGTTACACCAGGGCATGAAAATGGTAACTGAAAAATAATTACAGTGACTCCTAACATTCCTAATTGACAGTCTGGATTTAATTATAGAACAGACATCACCACTGGGTTTGCATAGATTGATGGACCTTGAGAATATCAGGGTTTGAACAAGCCCACTTTTCACCATGGTTGTACCTCAGTGTGAACTCAAAAGGCAAAGTTTAGGTTTAATGGACTCTATGCATTTGCACAGGTTCACTAGGACCAGAACTGATGGTTCTATACGATGATATCATGTGATTTGTCCCCGGTTATATTCCACAGTGTGCACAGCTAGAAGCTGAAATACTTCAGCAAACAGTTGTCTTACAAGGTTTATTAAAATCCAGAGAATGAAAAAAAGGTTTTTTTCTCCATCTTTGACAAACAGTTCATGGACATGGACAAAATCTGTGCAAGCTACTGCTCATGTGTGAATTCAGGTGAACCGCAAAGCAAGCTAGAGTTCAGGTGAGTTTGTGGTGTGAGCTGAAGGTTCCACACAGCTCTAGGCCAATACGGATGAACAGAGAAGGGGAAAATGTAATCTAGGTTATAAAGAGATACGTGTAAGCTATGAAACATCAGTCACAAAGGACAAGTGAAGTTCTGGGAGTATAATGAAAGATCAGAAAAGGAAAAAATGAAGAGTGTAAAGAAGCCGGCACAAGACATTAAGATAAATAATAAGCAGTGTTTCAAATAAATAAAGAACAAGAAACCATGGAAAACAGTAGGGCATCTAAACTGATGGCAATGGTAGGTATAATTTATTGAGAGAAATGGTATAAGAAAACATTTTTCAGATTTCCCCAGTTGTTCCCCTTGATGGTAATCTTATTTATCCTGTACCCAAGGACCATAACCTTGGAGTTACACTTGATTCTAAGCTCTCTCTTGGGAATCATATTTATCAGGCACTAAAATTGTCATAGAAACATTTCAGGAGAATCTTTCCAGACTGTAACCTATGTTGTCTTGCCAAAATGCTGAGAAACTTTTCTTAGCTTTTATCATGTCCTGTTTTGGATTATTGTAACTCCTTGTTTGCTAATCTCTTAAACATTTCCCTGCATGCCGATCTCAGCTGCCAAAATTGCTTAGTGAAGACAGAAGCTTAAGTCACCCCAATGCTGAGAGAATTTCATGAAACAATAAAATAATTAAGACTATTTTTAATGGCATGGTACATAAAAGCCTTGCTCAGTTTAACCTAAAGATGCTGCTTAGCTCAACTCTCAAAGCCATGTTCTGAGGGCTTGACGACTAATTTTTATGTCCAGAGTGGAATGCTTGAGAAAAGAAAGACTGATTCTTTACTGTGCGCTTTATTTGATTAAACTCATTCTGCTCTGAGTCAAGATTAGAATCTGAGCCCTGGCTAAATTTAAATCCCTTATTTTGCCCTGCTAACTTAGTCCAGCTTTTTGTTATCTGTTTTCCATCTTTTCTTTCGACCAGGCTAACTCGCTATAATGAGGCTAGAATGAAGGTCATTTACATCTGGAGGAACATAGGAATTGCTATTCCTCTTTAAACCAACTCCCCCAGTGACCTTCAAAAGAAGATGTAAAGTCTCTGAAATCGATAGCTATGTGAAAACATGCTTGTAGGGGGAAGTTTTTTTCTGAATTCCAGATAGTTAGCAACTGGCGCACATCAAAGTGCACACTTAGCATCTGAAGAAAGCATCTTAAAGTATCTTCTCTGTTTCTTTTTAAATTCTTAGAACCAAAGTGTTGATGCCCTTTTCTTATATAGGCAAATTCCTATTGATTCCATGGGTGAGGACTAAGTAAATAATGAATGAGGATACAGGATTTAAGCCCTCTACAAGTTAAACACATAGTCAGATTTAATTGATTTAACTGTTAAATTCTTTCCTTTGTATTTCACTTGTCACGCTCTGGGTTTTTCTGGCTACTTTAAAAATAAACCCTGAAAATAAGGGTTATACAGGGGAAGCAGCAATTTAATTGTAGAAACAGGCCAGGGGAGCTGGAACAATTTGTATAGTGTGGGTGTTGAGAGCCATTGAACAAAACTGTATGATGGAAACCACTTCAAGGCAGCACCCCTAGTTCCAGCACGTATGAAACAGGGAGGATATAATACACAAGAAATGAAATATGAGGCAGCTTCCTAGTACAAGTGAAAGCAAAAGGGTAGTCTTCTCCAGCCTGCCTGCTTTATCTCCTGCTTATCACTGACTAAAAAGCGTTATTTAAACTATTATCACTCACATCTAAGTGACCCAAATGCCAAGTGATGTGCAAAGAATTCAAAAATATTTGGGCTGGTAAAGGCTGTGATGCAGTAGGGACTGTCTGCACAGTGAATGGGAGGGCAGGGGATGACTTTAGGTGATGGACAGTACCTGTGCCTGTAACCTGAGCCAGGCAGGGGGGAGAGGGGGCCAACACCTTTGCCCGGGAAGCTGGACAAAGGAAGAGAGCCTGCTGGAGAGGGTGGGGTCAGTTTCAGTTTTGGGCTGGGTGGTGGAATGCAGGGAATCCCAAGCTGGGATCTAAGCTCCCTAAACCCCCAGAAGGACTTGATTGAGGGGTCCTGGTTGTGCCTACAAGCTCTGCTGTAGACTGAGTTCCTATTGTCCAATAAACCTTCTGTTTTACTGGCTGGCTGAGAGTCACTGTGAGTCCCAGGAAGAGGGTGCAGGGCCCTGACTCCCCCATACTCCGTGACAAAGGCAAGTTGGGTTTAAATGTGAATGTCGTCTTTCTCTCCGCACTTGAAAGTTAACAAAATTTAATACGAATGACAATGAAGGGCGAATAGTCATAGACAGTGTAAGCTTCCTGCATATAGCACCTCAAACCCGGCCGCCTGAGCCCCAGGCCCCCATGAGCTAATCAGAGGTGGGAGAGACAATAAGATGAAACCACAAACCTCATTTTCACTTGTGGCCTAAAGAAAGATTTGATCTCATATGGCGATAGGCTGCCCTCAGAGACACCATTGTAAATCCAGAACTACTCCTATTATATCAGCAGAGTTACTCTAGACTTACACAGGTGTAAATAAAGGTAGAATTTGGCCCAGTAGCACTAGTTAACTTTTCAGAGCATTAAATTCACTCAGAGGTTGAAGAATAATTATTGTGAACATTCCCTAGATAAAATCAGACTTGTAGCCTGCAGAACGGCCTGTGGGCCATGCTCCAGGTCTGATTCAGGTCTAATTTTCTCCTGCTCCACCTGCCACAGAGTTCGCTCCACTCACCACTGTGGCACCTCCTTGTGGCTCATCTGGGGATCAACTCACCACTGGTTTGATGCTTGCTCGCATGGTTTCTCAGCCCCTCATCCCAGTCTCTCATTCTGTGGCCTCTCTCACGCCCCACAAGCTGCAGTGTTCCTTTTTTCATGGTGTGGCCCTCCAGCCAGGTCACTATAGTTTTCCCTCTTTGGGGGAATCAAAGTCTCTCGAAGCAAATCACCTCATGCACTCTGCCAAGTCCACTGCCCCAGTGGCTGGCCGCAGAATTCAGCCCCACACTCTACGCTGCGTTTCAGCCTGGACCCTACAATCAGCAGCTAAGGTCCATGCAGCCTCACCCTTGCTACAGTTTTCCCTAGGCTGCTTCTTACTCCTTTTTCCTCAACCCAGAGAGTGGCTGCCAACTCTCTCCCCACCTCCCCAACAGCCCCCTTATTCTCTCCTCTCCCTGGATTCGTACAAGCCCAGCCTCTTCCTACCCAGCTGGACTCCCTCCAGGTTCAATGAGGGCTGTATATCCAGCCTACAACTCACACAGGTGCAGCCTCTCCTGTCAAATAGCCCCTTTTGAGCCATTTTAACCCCTTCAAGGGTGGTATGGGGCAATGTTCCCTCTAATGTTTTCCATCCATGTGCAGAATGAATTTTGTTATGTGCACCAATATCAAGGTAATGTGTGCCACCGGTAGAAACATAAACCTAGATATACATTTTTTTTTTTTAAAAGTTACCACAGGGATAATTACTCCAGCCAGGACAGGTTAGGCATTTTAGAACTCACTACTCAAAGAATTGAATGTAAGCATTAAGAGAGAAATAAATTTATGAAATGCATAGACTAGTCAAAAAGCAAAACTTTGAAAGAATAAAATTACAGAGAATATAAGTGAATTGCAGGAAGTATCAAGAAGTAACAACAACAACAACAATACAGTACAAGTATGTGTTGGGAGGTGTGTGTGTATGTGAGACACACACACCATTAGGGTGACCAGATAGCAAGTGTGAAAAAGAGGGATGGGGGCTGGGAGTAATAAGCAGGGGCGGCTCTAGCTTTTTTGCCACCCTAAGCACGGCAGGCAGGCTGCTTTCGGTTCTGCGGCTTCAGTGTACCCGCCGCCGAATTGCCACCGACTCCATGGGACCGGTGGACCTCCCGCAGGCAAGCCACCGAAGGCTGCCTGACTACCGCCCTCAGAGGGACCGGCTGAGCGCCCCTCGCGGCTTGCCACCCTAGGCACGCACTTGGAGCGCTGGTGTCTGGAGCCGCCACTGGACTAGCCCTATAAAATCGGGACATCTGGTCACTCTACACTGTGTGTGTGTGTGTGTGTGTGTGTGTGTGTGTGTGTGTGTGTGTGTGTGTGTGTGTGTGTGTGTGTGTGTGTGTGTGTGTGAGAGAGAGAGAGAGAGAGAGACTGTGTGTGTGAGAGAGAGAGACTCTGTGTGTGTGTGTATATATGTGTGTGTGTGTGCGCAGTTGTTCAGACACAGCAGCAGCCGCCAGCAAGCTTCGTTCCACGTCCCAATCTGAGTCCTTTTGTGTCATCCCCCTGCCCTGCGGAGATGAGGTACATGAGCGGGGGCAGGGACACCCTAACCTCAGCATCCCCACTTCCCCGCCCCCATTCTGCACAGCACGCAGGAGGCTCTTGGGAGCAGCTGCCAGGGACTCCAAGGCAGAGGGCAGGAGCAGCGTGGCACTGAAAGAAGGGACACCTGAAGCGCACGACACTTGTTAGACTGCTGGGTGGCTGCCCAGCCACGCAGCTTAGAGGGAACTTAGGTGTGGAGTGAACACCCCATCACACCACTCCTCACAGTCCAGACCGTAAAGCGTACACTGCCTTTTCCTTCTTCTAGTTCCTCCGCAAAACTCATCTCTGCTCTAACACAGACAGAAAGCTACAGCCTGAGAATGACTAAGCAGGTGGCAAGTTGTGATCACAGGTACTCATTGGCTGAGAGTTTTTTTGGTGGTTTTGGCGGGGGGTTGTTGTTACCCTGCCTCCTCCAACCTGCTTTTTCATCTCATTCTCCATGTTGTGTCTTTAGATTCTACACTCTTTGGTATAGCACGCAGCACAACAGGGCCTACCCTGATTAGCCTCGAGGCACAAATGCAACATAAGTGTTTAATAATTAATAACAACTGAAAAACCTTTGACCAAACCTCTCCCTCCCATTCACAGCTGTGCACAGCCACCTGCATTTATAAGCAGCAAACGAAACACACAATAGAAAAAATTAGGGTAAGATAAATAATACCCCATGCTCTTTAAAACTGCTTCATATTATAAATCACCCTGTGAAGGTGATTAATGTTGGCACTCTTTTAAAAAATAAATAAATAAAACCCGCAACCCTCCCACAGCTTTTACTCAGTTGGCAGTTCAACCAAACAAAGTAGCCCTGGGGCAGCTCAACTAAAACAAGTGTCTCAAGAGGCACTATACTTTTTAGGGTGGAAGGTGTTTGTGTATCCCTACAAAGAGAAAGTTTCATCACTCACATATATCCTGTGTTCCGCTTTGCTCAGCAAGATGTCCGTGCCCAGTTTGCTTGAATAGATGTGCATGGCTAACAACAGACCGCCTGGTTTCCACACAATGGACTGGCCAATAGAGTAACTGCCATTTAAAGAGACATCACAATGTTTATTCCAGGCATTTGGAGATAATGGTCCTTTTGTTACATGGCCTCTCCTGCTAACATCTTTGCTCATTGGCTGGAATGTCATTCTACAACAAAGCTGGGCAAACTACGGCCCGCAGGCCACATCCAGCCCGTAGGACCGTCCTGCCTGGCCCTTGAACTCCCAGCCAGGGAGGCTAGCCCCCGGCCCCTCCCCCGCTGCCTCCCCTCCCCCGCAGAGCCACGCCACCACGCAGGCAGCGCTCTGGGTGGCGGAGCTGCGCGCTCCTGCCAAGCAGAGTGGCAGCGTGTCTGGCTCTGGCCAGCGCGGAAGCCAGACATGCTGCTCTGCATACTCTGCTCAGCACGGTAAGTGGTAAGTGGGCTGGGGGGTTGTATAAGGGGCAGGGGACCCCAGGAGGCAGTCAGGGGATGGGGGCGGTTGAATGGGGTGGAGGTTCAGGGGAGCGGTCAGGGGATAGGGAACGGGGGGGTTGGATAGGCATGGGGTCCCAGGGGGCCTGTCAGGGGATGGGGGTGTGGATGGGGTTGAGGCAGTCGGGGGACTGGGAGATGGGGAGTTGGATAGGGGGTTGGGTCCCAGGAGGGGGCAGTTAGGGGACAAGGAGCAGGGGGGGTTGGATGGGTCGGGGGTTCTGAGGGGGGCAGTCAAGGGGCGGGAAGTGGGAGGGGCAGATAGGGGGCGGGGGCCAGGCTGTTTGGGGGAGGCACAGCCTTCCCTACCCGGCCCTCCATCCAGTTTTGCAACCCCAATGTGGCCTTCGGGCCAAAAAGTTTGCCCACTCCTGTTCTACAAGCAAGGTAGTTATCTCGCTCTGCTTAGCAATACTGAACTTCTGTATTCCATTTGGGGCAAGATACTTTTTACAAACTAAAGGACCCTCCACCAAACTGTGACTATATGTCCTGTCATTAGACCCAATTTTATAGTTGGATAAACTAGCACACAAAAGCGGTTAAATTTCCCTGAAGTCACAGAGTGAAGCAGTAGTAGAACAGGACCCAGGAAACCTGAATTAGGCCTGGATTTTAAAGGCATGTAGGGGTTGCTGAGACAGTATATACCCGTGTCTGCACCCTAACACACTATCGTAATCATCTTTATACAAAGTATGCCTTGCAATGTATCATTTGAAAACATATAATTCACTGGTCATTAGCATCCTGATAAAATATGTCTCAACACTGTATGTAAAGTTATAAGATTCCATGCTGTGATGTTATTAACATGTTCTAAACTGAAGTTGGCAAACAGGTCTGTCTCAAACAAAGGAGTGTGTTCTCTGCTTAATGTTCATTAATTGGGGGAGAACTGACCTTTTTAAAATCAGACCATGTCCTGGGAGGCTCACTGCTGAATTGGGGCCGAACCATCAAAACACTGCCTTCCTTCAAATTACAAAAAAAATAATCGGTGAAAACAATGACAGGAAGTTAATCTTGTCTTCCTAACATCCCAGTAGCCAGAATCTGGAGATGATTGATTGTTTTCCATTGAAATGATGCAACAATCCTGGTTTTTTTCAAGTGCAAAAATAGGTGAACCTTGGCTGGGTCAACTGAGATTTACTCTTGAGATATTGGGTTCATTCAAACCCTACATTCAAAGGAAACTAGAAAAAAGTAAAGGAAAAACAGTTATTGAGAAGCTTGACAAGATTGTTTTGTCAGTTTTACAAAATTAAAAACCACCTTTGTTTGTATATTGCAACCAAAGCCTTCTGTCTACACACCCAACTGAACTAGGTTGATTTTGATAAAGAGGGACCTTGATGCAGGCCACCCCAGGACATGGTTTGCTTTTAAAAAGGTCAGTTCTTCTCAAATGTCTGTTTTCTCTCGATTCCAATCCAGGGCAATCAGGACTGGAATTATGTCTGTGATGCCACCGCTTCAAAATGAGTATGCAGGTATTCACTTTGCTGGTACATGGGTTTCTGAAATGGTATAGTGCAGATTGTTTTGGTGTCACAGACAGACTGGAAGATGTTGATAGAGACACCTTAGCACTTCACTTTGCAGAGATTCAGAGGAGGATTAGCTCATTTTCTATTGGTAGAAATGGGGCTGTATTCTCTCACTGCTCATTTAGTGACACAAAGGAAATAAAACCTAAGGATAAAATTCCCTTGTCGAGTGTAAGTGTCTATAGTCCATATTAATCCATGCATGGAAATCCTACTGATACCAACTGAAATTCCACATATGGAACCAGTGCTGAATATTCAGTAGAGATCTTTAGGGCAGAACAGAGAATGATTTTTTCCAAATTTCTCCCCAAACCCTATTAACTTCCAGTGCACATTGTTTCCATTACCATCATTCTAATGAGCTGGTTATTTGCATGTAAACATAAGCTTTCCCCTGGCTAATCGGCCTATTCTGCCTGTCAGATTCATTTAGTAATGCCACAGTGCAGCATATTTCACATCACAATCCCTAAGTTGCGACACTATTGAAAGAATCAGGCAACAGGAGAAGGAGGTGGTTATAGAGGAGACATTTCTATTTGGTGAAAATTACTAAGAACCATGAAAACAGAACCTGCAGGTCTTAGGCTAGTTAGAAAAGCTAGTTAGGCTAGCTAAGGAAAATATTCTGGTAGGGGGGATTCAAACCTCTCAAGTTACTTCCAATCATGTTATCAATTCACTGACTTATTGGACATTGGAAATTTGTGGAATGAAAATGGCTCCTCTGCTCAGCTTGGGAATTAGTAAATCAATACATGGAAGCTTTACCCCCGTTTTAGTCATAATAAATGACTCATCAAGGTGGGGAAGGGAGAACTAATTCAACATTTGCTATGTCTACCCTACGAACTAGGGGTATGATTCCCCAGTGTGAGTATAAATAGCAGTGTAGCCACAGTAGCAGAGGCATGTAGGTGACCAGATGGCCTGATTTTATACGGACAGTCCCGATATTTGGGTTTTTTTTTAATATGGGCTCCTATTACCCCCCACCCCATCCTGATTTTTCACACTTGCTGTCTGGTCACCCTAATGCCAAGCACAATCCCAGCAAACCCCATGGGCATGCCTTCCACCCGGCTAAGCCATGCCTCCAGTGCCACTAGCCGTTCTACTGCTGCTACATTTATGTGTATGAGAGCAGAGGAATCATACCCTTAGCTTGTAAGATGGATGTAGCCTAAAGAAGGGGAGTAGACTGTATAATTGGCCTAGGTAGTGCCATGCCCATCATGCAAGACTTTGGAGAGCTTTTGCAGTATACATTTATGAGCAAGCTCCAATATGCCTGAGCCCAAGCCCACCCCTTGTCTGAAAAGCTCTTGAAAGGAGGTCACGGCACGGAGAGAGCTTTCGTTCCCTGCGGTGCCTATCTCACTTTTGTTGTTCTAATTGAGTTTTTGTGCTGAAAATAAATTTCTTTCTGAAGAACAAGAGAAGGGTAGGACAAATCCTGGCTGCCTTCCAGGGAGCTATAGTCATTTCAACATCATCCTGAGATTTAGACTTTAAAATGAATTATAAATGGACCAATTTTGTACTGCTTAATGGAAGACCTTGTAGAAGACAGACCTGGGGATTCCAGATCTCATGCCAGCTGGGACAGCTGTCTTAAAGGTAATGTATGTTTTATAACCGAGGAAAGAGATGGACTAGTTTGGGATGGCTCATCTACAAAATCAAGGTGCTCAAGGGCCAGATTCTCTTCGGGAGAGATTCTCTTCTTGGGTCTGGTCTACACTAGGGGGGTGGTCGATCTAAGGTACGCAACTTCAGCTACGTAAATAATGTAGCTGAAGTCGAAGTACCTTAGCTCGAATTATTTACCGTCCTCACGGCGCGGGATCGACGTCCGCGGCTCCCCATGTCGACTCCGTACCGCCATTCGCGTTGGTGGAGTTCCGGAGTCGACAGGAGCACGTTCGGGGTTCGATATATCGCGTCTAGATGAGACGCGATATATCGAACTCCGAGAAATCGATTGCTACCCGCCAATCCGGCGGGTAGTGAAGACGTACCTTTGGTGTACGTTGGGGGGTATCTCCACAGAAGTCTGTGGAGTTACACAGATGTAATACAGGTATAAGTGAGTGGAGAGTCAGGCTTCAGTGATACAAGCTGACAAAGCATTTCCTTTGCACCTTGATGCCCTGTGCGATCTCTTAAGCCCAGTGTAACCAGGGTAACAAATACGGCATGGTCAAAAGAAAGAGTCACACTTGGCTAAGCACTGGCTTTGGATTCTCCATGTCTGTTTCCAGGAGTGTAGATATAGAGGTGGGCCCTACCTAAAATCCCTGGATGTGGACATTGCAGAGTTTGCTGCTTGGCCCAATATTAGCTCTGTGTGTGTTAAATAGGGGAACTGTATTATACATCGTGTGTGTTAGACCATTACCTGAGTGACAGGTATTGGTGTCCTGGAGGGAAGCAAGCAGTATGGTGCTTGTGGGAAATGATATAGCTCAGGTCATTTAAAAAGAGAAAATCACTATTACTTCTGGATGTGTGCTTCATTTCGGGTCTCTCTCCCTCCATGGAGTCCCATATTTGGATCTCAGAAGATTGCTCAGACATTCTTTGGCGACCCTGAGCAGACACAATTCTTGATTTTACTTTCCAGTCCCATAGGACATTGACATAGGGGCAGGTTACACTAGACGTGCTGCACTGTTGCAGCTGCACCGCTGTAGCACGTCTGGTGAAGACTGTCTATGCCAACAGGAGAGTGCGGAAGCTGTCTCCTGCCGACATAGCACCAGTGTGGACAACACTTAAATCACTGTAACTTGTGTCACTCGGGGGGTGGCTTTTTCACACCCCTGAATGATGCAAGTTAGATCAACTTAAGTGGTAGTGTAGACCTGCCTATACTCTCACATGTTTGACAAATACATTCCAGGCCCAGTTCTCCAAAGTGGTCACCTAAATTGCATTTGTGCATGCAGATAAGTTCTTCACAGCAGAAAAGGCAGCTGCTCATCTAACTGCCCATTTACGTGTACATGCAAAGCTGCACATGCTGCACAGAAAGCTGCTTTGGAAAAACTGTAATGCTGCAACCTTCACTGGTCAATGACATTTTAAAAGGAAAGATGAAACCAAGACAGCCCAATGACAGAGAAAGCAACAGGATTTAATTGACGTATCCACAACTTGCGTTTAAAATGAACAAACAACCTAGGAATGGATCTATGTGAGGAACCGGGGAAACACTCTGAACAGCTACTTAGCCTAGATCCAGCCTGCACACAGGGCTGGCTCCAGCTTTTTTGCTGCCCCAAGCAGCAAAGTGGGGAAAAAAACAAAAAAAAAACAAAGATAAAGCTGCCATCAGCGGCACTTCAGCGGCAGCTCTACCACGCTGCTTCATTTTTCGGCAGCAATTCGGCAGCAGGTCCTTCCCCCCGAGAGGGACTAAGGGACCCGCTGCTGAATTGCTGTCGAAGACCCAGACATGCCGCCCCTTTCCATTGGCCGTCCCAGGCATCTGCTTCCTTGGCTGGTGCCTGGAGCAGCCCTGGCTGCACAGAAAGGCGTTCCGAAGAGTTCTCTCAACAGGAGAAGCAGGGGCCTTACAGAGACACCAGGCATGAACATTTCAAATTAAACTACTTGCTTTGGAGCAAGGCTTGCTCCTCTTTCACCCCTTTTTATGTGACATTACTGCTGTATCAGAAAACTCCCCGAGACAGACAGACACACTCCAGTGGGCTCCCTGCTCACCCAAACACCTGGCAATCTTAAATTAACCCCACAACTTTCTTAGCACCCTGTCAGAGTCTGACGCTAAAGAAGGTATCACACTCTGAATAAGACCCGTGGCATTAAAACTTTCTCAACGTATATATATATATAATATATATAATACCGTGACAGGGAAATAAGCTATGTTTTACTGCATGAACTTTATGACCTAGAAAATCAAGCACTTATGTGAGAGTCAGTACCACTGCAATTTCATTTGCTCTGCTCTCCACAGCATATGGTCTGATGGTGCTATTCCTATCTCTGTCCCCCAGAGAGCTGTTGGAAACAGAGAAATAGCATGGTACATTTGAGTTTATAGGGTATTAAAGGGCTACAGTGAATGGTAGCCAAGGCACTGGAGTGAATTATTTATAGGCCAATTGCACTTTCTCCTAAACTACCCTTCAGACAGGTCAGGCCTTGACACACACATTAAGATCTTGTTAAGGCAAAACAGAGAGTTGAGGCTCGATAAGATAATGAAGATATTTCGGTATTACATGAAACTGCACTCGGGTAAAAAATCCTTCACAGTAACATTTTCAAACTGACGTGACTAGGTTCCCCAGTTTAGAGACATAAAATAAGTTCCCATAAAAACTATGTAAGTTCCTTTTCTTCCCCCTTTTAGGGCAGGATGCTGAATTTCCTCCCTTTAAGTGCAAAGGTCTAAGGGTCAGTAGTTTTGAAGACAGGCCGGAGAAGGACATAGCACCCAATTTGTTCACCAGCAGTACCACAAACAAGAATCACAGTGAATCAAGAACCATTCTCTTAGCAATAGCACCTGCCAGGCATAGCTTGTCCATAGGCTTCATTCCCAGGGAACGTGGAACCAGCTTCACAGTGCTGAAAGCTATAATTACATGCTGGATTTTTTTTTGGATTTATTGTAGAGTAAATCCTGTGCTTTTCTGGGATAAAGCAGCTCTCAAAGCCCAGAACAAAATCATAGAATATCAGGGTTGGAAGGGACCTCAGGAGGTCATCTAATCCAACTCCCTGCTCAAAGCAGGACCAGTTCCCAACTAAATCATCCCAGCCAGGGCTTTGTCAAGCCTGACCTTAAAAACCTCTAAGGAAGGAGATTCCACCACCTCCCTAAATAACCCATTCCAGTGCTTCACCACCCTCCTGTGCTTCACAAAGCCTGTGAGAGTAGAAGATAACGTTCTCTTAACAAGGGATTCCGTTAGCCAGTGCAGAAACTGACTACCTTTAGGGCCTCCTCTTTGAGAAATCATTCCCCAAGAAGAGCCTCCTTTAATTAGTCAAGAATGAAGAGCAGAAAACTCTATGGAGTCCATTAGGAATCTTACCATGAAGATTAAGTATACTGGGAACCACTCAGATACTAAGGAGAATCATATGCTACATCACACTACAGAGAATTAATCAGAACAAGCTGATAGGCAAAGTCAATTCTTAGGGTTCAACTTTAATGGTAACTTCAATAATAAAAAAGGAATCTTCAGCTTACACTTTCTACTCAACCATGACTTGTGCTAGGATTTCCTGCAGGACCTTTGCAAGCCACTCAGCTAGCTCACTGGCCCAGCAAGGATCCAGGCTATGCCAAAGTCTGCTTCAGAGTAGGGTGACCAGGTGTCCGGTTTTTGACCGGAACACCCAGTTGAAAAGGGCCTTGGCGGCTCTGGTCAGCACCGCCAACCGGGCCATTAAAAGCCCAGTCAGCAGTGCTGCAGGGCTAAGGCAGGCTAGTCCCCACCTGTCCTGGGGCACCGTGCCGCTCCCTGGAAGCAGCCAGCTGGTCCGGCTCCTAGGCAGGTGGGCCACAGGGCTCCGCGCGCTACCCAAGCACCAGCTCTGCACCCGGCCAATGGGAGCTGGGGGGGGGGCGGCGGTGCCTGCAGGTGAAAGCAACGTGTGCTGCGGCGCATCCTGCTCTCTGCCTAGAAGCCAGACCAGCTGACTGCTTCCGGGGCACAGCACGGAGTCAGGACAGGCAGGGAGCCTGCCTTATCACCACTGACCAGGAGCTGCCCGAGGTAAGTCCACGCGCCATGCCCTAACCCCAAACCCCAACCCGCTGCCCCAGCCCTGAGCCCCCCCCAAACCCAGAGCCCCCTCCTGCACCCCAAACCCCTCATCCCCAGCCCAGAGCCCACTCCCCCAGCCCAGAGCCCATACCACCCTCCTCTACCTCAACCCCCAAGCCACCCCAAACCCAGAGCCCCATCCTGCACCCCAAACCCCTCATCCCCAGCCCAGTGATAATGAGTGAGGGTGGGGGAGAGCGAGCCAACGAGGGAGGGAGAATGTAGTGAGTGGGGGGCGGGACCTCGGGGAAGGGGCGGGATAGGGCCTCGGGGAAGGGGCAGAGCGAGTGTGTTTGGTTTTGTGTGATTAGAAAGTTGGCAACCCTACTTCAGAGCCAGAGAACAAATTAATGGTTAAACAGAAACTTAGGCAAAATACTAAAATTAAGAACTTCCTTGGCCCCGTACAGGCTACAGTTCCCAAAGGCTTTTCCCTCATCTCTCCCAGCCAATGTCCTGACCCGGGGACTCCCGCAGGAGCCTTCATACTCTGTGTAGGTCTCACTTCCTGAGCGATCTTCCCAGAAATCACTCAGCAGGTTTGTTCCTCCCCTCTCCCAAGCCAGTGGCTACTACGGTGGGAGCCTTCCTGCTCCCTGCAGTCCTATAGCTCCTTTAAGCTCTTCCTGGTCTTTATAAGGATCAGGAGCTCTTCAGATTAATCACTGTGAGGGGGCATCTCCCCTTAAACGGGCCAGTCACCCTTTGAAACCTATCTGCCACTGCACTTCTGGCCAGAAGTCACACCTACCCTTCTAACAAACTAGACGTTCCATGGCGAGTCAGCAGATTTCACTCAGCCTCTTCAAGCAAGGTTCTGGCTCCTGCTGTTAGCAGGGCAAGGCTGAGTAGCAGAAGATGCCTACTGCTTTGGTGCATGGAAGCAAGTAGGAAAAACCAGTAGAGCAGCTAATCAGTCAAAGCAGCACTAATCCCCACCTTCCCCTCCAAACAAAAATCTCCTTCTGTGAGGCAAGAAGGCAGCTCTCCTCTGCAGCTCACAAAGGGTGCAAATCCCATGCTACACAAACTGCCTAAATCCTGCCCCATTCTGCCACGCACAGGGATTCACAATGGATTCACAGCAGTCAGAGCCCACTGGCACCCATATTTGGACATAGTAGGGTTTGCTAAGAGTTGTTACCTCTCGATGACTGATCCTAGACAAAGTACTATGTAATATTATTTATAAGGCGCTTTGAAGATGTAAAGTTCCACATCAGCACTAATGATCTCAGAAGACCTGGTCACACTTGTTTCACATGTCATTTGCTGACAGGCCTGTTTCAGGTTCTTTTGCAAGACAAATTAAAGAGCTGTCCCTGTGAATAGCTACAGCTAAAGAGAACAAACCAGGAAAGCACACAGAAACTTCAGACATTTAAAAACCCAAGCCAAAATATTCCAATTTGGCACCTAAAGTTAGATGCCTAAACAAAAATGGTATAATTGTAAAAAGCCAGGCTATCTGCCACTCAGCACTTCTGAAAAGTGGGGTCAGAGCCTCGCACCTGCTCCAGTCACGTTATATTGGGTAACAAAGCAGTACAGGGACCCGAAAAGTCTCATTATTTAGCCAGAGGTGGATTTCTTCCGGTGTCAGAACTGGTGGAGACAGTCATGCCTCTAACTTCTGAGGGCTGCTCACAAGCCTTTAGCATAGGGGGCAGACTGAGGCAGATCCGGGGCAGGCGGACCCCGTTGGGGTGAGGCAACAGCATGTCATTCTGCAGAAATTTGGGGCTGTGCTGTGGCAACCTGGGGAGACTGTCTTAATTGAGAATCATGGGAGTGCAAAGACAGCTAGGAGCCAGCATTGTCCTCCCTCCCTCGGAGCTCTTAGCAGCTCAACACACAGTCTCATCCCAGCCTTTCTTTAGTAGCGCTTAAATACGCAGCTAGGTGCCTGGCTTTAGACACTGAAGGTGAATTTTTTGTCCCACGTTTTTGCAGTACAGAAACAAAGAAACTAGTGTTCTCAATGATAATTCAGCAACTGTGCTGTTCACAGTCCTCTAGCAGGGCCATTAGACTGCCAGCAATCAAACCAGAAATACCGTCTCAGCGGCAAACTGGTGATTACACTTTTTTATGAGAGTTAATGGCACATTAATTGATTTTATTGCAATTTATGGTATTTGCATAATGATGTGAATCAATATAGAGATAGTAGCGCAGGATGTTATAAAATGTCCAAGTACAGCAAAAGCCCAGAGAGTTTGAGTCTCCTCAAACCTCACCTCATTTCCCCCCTTTCGTTTTTCTTTTTGATAGTGTAATTATTTTGCATAACTCCGGAAGCAAATTAGTAGCACTGTGTCAATGGGATAAATAGCAGTCCAGTGTATTTGCCTGTGCTCAGGGCCGGCTCTAGGCACTTTCAAAGGGGCGGCACTCCAGCTTTTTTTTTTTTTTTTGCTTGGGGAGCAAAAAGCCGGGAGCCAGCCCTGAGCGGAGGTGAGCTGTGGTGGTGGGGGGCGCAGGAAGTAATTCGGGGGGTGGGGGGACAGAGGAACTGTTCCCTCCCCAGCTCACCTCCGCTCCACTGCCGCCTGGTCCCCCGAGCCAGCCACTACTCCGCTTCTCCCCCCTCCCTCCCAGGCTTGCCGCAAAACAGCTGATTCGCGTGGCAAGCCTGGGAGAGAGAGGGGAGGAGCGGAGCGGCAGCAGTGCGCTCAGGGAAGCAGGCGGAGTGGAGGTGAGCTGCGGCAGTACCCCAGCTCACCTCCACCTCCTCTCCCGAGCGCCGCCACTCCGCGTCTCCCCCCTCCCTCCCAGGCAATCCTGGGAGGGGTAGGAGGGGCAATGCTGCACGCCCAGGGGAGGAGGCGGGGCCGGGGATTTGGGGAAGGAGTTGGAATGGGGCGGGGAAGAGGCAGAGTTGGGGCAGGACCTGGGGGGGAGCGAGAAAATTTTTTTGCTTGAGGCGGCAAAAAACTTGGAGCCAGCCCTGCCCATGCTACCAAATGTATATCCAATCTGATCAACTGAAGGTGCCAAATCTTTAATAGTATGAGTTTTACTTGAGAAATCAAATCTGTCATCAGACAGGATCAACTTTTTCCCTCCATTCTAGCACTTCCTGGTCAGTTCAATACTATTGCTGAGCTAATGGCCATAGAAAATGCGACACACCTCGTGCCTAAATCATTACTTTGCAGAGTGGCTCTTGGCTTATTTGTTACGACTCTTCATGCAATCTCAAAGTGCTTTTATGGCGCACTATGTTTCCAGCTCACAGGGACTTTGGTGCAGCGATTGGTTGCAGACCCAAAATCATAGAGAGAAGACCTAGAAAAGACCTATTAAATCAATCAAATCCCTCCTACTGCCAATACAGGATTGTTTCCTATTGAATTCTTATTTGTGTCCGGCAAGACAAATTATTTCCAAAAGTGATTTGTGATTCTGGTATTTCAGGGGACAATTTCTGAGCACCCATCCTATGAAAACCCCTTCATGGTTTGACATCCAAAAATTTAGTCATCCAAAATCACTAATCGTTTTACACAAATCCTGCCCCTAGTTTACCTTTCAAGGTCAACACACACACATGCACACACACACAGCGCTATGCATTTGGTGTGTCAGTTCAGAGAGTTCTAAAGAGGTGGAGGTCAGCTGTGATGGGTGTTTTCAGCAGGTCACTAGTCATCACTGCTCAAGACAACTGCTTTCCAGTTGTTGGTTGGTTTGTTTGTAGGGACAACACAGTAAGAAAGCGAGTCTTTCTTGCCATTATCTTGTACAAAGCTACTATGGTGTTTGTTCACTGCTTCTTTCAGGGATTGCAATAGTGGTGAGATCATACCACTCTGGCCAGTACAGGGGTTTTAGCCAATCTTGTCCTATATTGTAAGATGTAGTGTAGCTTTAGATACTCTCTGCATTTTGGTATTCAAAGCATTAGGCAGAAATATAATTAAAGAGGGGTTATTAAGACTTAAGAGCAGTTAAAGGAGGTTCTGTTATCAAATTAATTATATTGAATATCACGGAATAGCTCATACAATGAGCCAGTGCAACAGGCAACGCACTGGGGGATCTATTTGAATAAGGGGCTGTATATACAGCAAATGTAAGTTTATTATCATTATTATACCAACCTCTCTAGCACTGACTGTACAGTGGTGGTGATAGATAACGGCATAAAAATCAACACTCAAGTGAACAAAATTAGGCCTGCATCCTGCAAAGGGATTGCCATAACCCCTATATTTTGGTAAAATGATCTTCCCATTAAAAATGTAATTTCAGACATTATAATCCACTGGCTTCATCTGAGCCCATGTCAGCAGGACAGATTTGAGGAGAACTGTGTTTTTGTTTCCATGGGTTCCAATCAGTATGAGGCTCTATAATGCTTAGTAACATACGTGTGGGAGCCATTATCCTCATTTTCAATGGGATACATTATCTATTAATTAGTGATTCCTGCCCAAGAGACATCTTTTCTAGATTCTCATGCCCTATCACACATACAAAGACACAATGGGCCAGATCCTTAGCAAGCTTAAAGTGACATAACACTTTCCGATATGTCTGCACTGCAGCTGGGAGGTGTGATTCCCAGCTAGGGTAGACAGACTCAAGCTGGTGTGCTAAAAATAACAGTGTGGATTTTGCTGCATTAGCAGCAGTTAGGAGAGCTACCCAAGTCCAAGGCACCCGCCCCCCCGATCCCCTGGGTCAGAGCTCAGGCCTCTAGCCTGAGCTGCCACCAGTGTCACATGATCCACGCTATTATATTTAGCATGAGCTCCAATCTGTCTACCCATGCTGGGAATCACACCTCCCCCAGTTGCAGTATAGAGGCCAGGCTGTTCCTCAGCAACTTCCATTCAAATATCAATCTTTGAGGGCGCAAATAAGACAAAATACACAAAGAGAAGTGACGGGTGGCTTTATAACGGGGCAGAGGTGTATAGTTAACTCGCTCACTTTTTATCTGTTACTAGTTTATAGCTTCATATGATCAACTAATATTTTCAGTATAGTTCCATCATCTTAATGAAAGTACTTGATTTAAACCCATAACCCGTGAACATTGTATCATTCCCATAACATTGTATCATTCAGTTGCAGATTCCAAAGTGCCCTTAATTAACTAAACCTCACAACACCTATGTGATGCAGGTAGGTTTCATTCTAAAACTGAAAAGTGGAGGCACAAAATGGTGAAGTGATTCGCCAGAGGCCTGAAACAAGATTAAGGTCACCTGGCAGTAGGGTGACCAGATGTCCCGATTTTATAGAGACAGTCCCGATTTTGGGGTCTTTTTCTTATATAGGCTCCTATTACCCCCCATCCCCTGTTCTGATTTTTCACGTTTGCTGTCTGGTCATTCTACTTGGCAACAGTAGAGCTGGGAATAGAATCCAGAAATCTTAACGACCATCCCCAGCTCTGACAGTGCAGCAGAAAAAAATATGATCTACTACTAGGAGATTAGAGCATTTCTCCTTCCTTCCCTTCTAAGAGAGAAAAGACTTTCAAGACATTATGTGCTATGATTGGGTGTGATTTTTCCAAGTGCAATCTGCCTTTATTCTGTGGTACAGAACTGCAGCCACAGATGATATAGACAAAAGAAGCACATAATTTTCACTTAGACAGACACTCATGTATGTACCTAGGAAAATAAAGTTAAGAGGCACTTGTACTATTCTATACTATTTCTAAATTACTGAGAAATGCTTATTCCATACATAAATAACAGCCATGGCATGGCTTTATGTTTTACAAGATTTAGTTTATTATTTAGGTTTCGTATGAAATATCCCAAATATCAAAAGAGGATATTTCTTTTTTACATATATGCACACATAAAATATGTCTAAAGTCATGTATTTTCTGTCCAAGTATGTTGTAAAATCCCATTATCCTGTAGGTTTTTTTTACTTTTCTAATTCAGTGAAATAATTAGTGGTAATTGCCGCAAGCAAAAGGTTACCAAGTGAGCCTATACTGTCAGCGAGCAGTTTGTGCTTTTGAGACGTCCTTGTCGTTACGTGTTTGTGTCAGTGGGGTTCTATCAGCGAGAGTACATGCTGCACTGCAACCAAGATTCAAGGAAGAACTTAGCAAGAACATTTTGCAATCATTATTGAATAGTGCCTAGGTACTTAGTTACTGGTGCTCGGAGAATTAAAGGTAAGATTTTCAAAAGCCACAATGAGAGCCAGATTTTCAAAAGATCTCAGCATCAAACAGCTTTCACTGAGGACAGTGGAGAATCTCTTCCCCCACCACCATTCCCGCCCTCCCTCTATCTCTCTCTCACACAACCACAGCCCCTTTAATGAAAACAATGGGAGCTACTGGGAGCTGAACTATTTTGAAAATCTAGGCCTAAAAAAACAAGGTTAATATTTTTTACAGTCATGAACTAAAAAGTAGCTGTGGGGAAGGGGGTGTTTCAATAGCATTCAGACATTTAAGGGAAGGGACCATGAGATCATCTAGTCTGAACTCTGGCATAACACAGTCCATTGAATTTCATCCAGTTACTCTTGTATTTAGCCCAATTAACAATAGGTGTATTCTAGCCACACATTGTGCTCCTATGGTAAACTCCAAGGTGTTGTGTAAAAACATATTTAAGGCCCTGAATGCCTACCCAGAGGAGTAAAGTGCTATAGGTGCCCTTATTCCCTTATGTAACGCAGCAGGGAAAGGGAAAGCAAACATAAAGAAGTGGGTGTGCAGCTCCATCCCCTCTGAATGCACTGGCTGGCAGAGCTCAGCCGATCGATAGAGAGGGTGGAACAATCTCCTACTTCCAGTTGGCCATTTCCCTGCCCCATCCTTTATCCCAACATGATTCCAAGTGTGGGTGGGGAGGGATTTAAACATGCAGCCATTGATTTATTCTAGCTACATTTGAACTGATTACTGGATCTAGACTGTTCTCAGTGGTAGAAGATGACAGAACAAGGAGTAATGGTCTCAAGTTGCAGAGGGGGAGGTTTAGGTTGGATATTAGGAAAAACTTTTTCACTAGTAGGGTGGTGAAGAACTGGAATGGGTTACCTAGGGATGTAGTGGAATCTCCTCCCTTAGAGGTTTTTAAGGTCAGGCTTGACAAAGCCCTGGCTGGGATGATTTAGTTGGGTTTGGTCCTGCTTTGAGCAGGGGGTTGGACTAGATGACCTCCTGAGGTCCCTTCCAACCCTGAGATTCTATGATTCTATGATACTGGAGAAAAAAAGAATCAAAGCTGGGATTGCCCTCACGAGTGCATATTTCCACACAGAGTTATAAAAAGAGCAGTCAGTCCATCATACCTGTGTACCACTATTGTGTCATACAATAGTAGCATTACAGCATTGTCCCAGACAGCCTGCATTATAAGTCCCAGTGGCTGTACTAAGTGAAAAAGTCCCTTGGTGACAGTGGTACTTGACCTCCTGGTGCTCTGTCCAGGTGGGTGAGGGTCAGGGGAGAAGGCAATTCTGTTCTTATCAAGCTTCTTCATCCTAGTTCAACCTCCTGTTAATGTCCATCTGAATTTTTCAGGGGATGCTTGAAAATTTTTCATGCAAGTGAAACACAACACGGTGAGTGATTTCCTAGCCTGGGCAAACTTCCAATGGCCAAGCTTACTAGCCGTCTCCATTGATTGATCAGTCAACAGGAGATAAAATATTTTCTTTGCATATAAATGGTCTTCTACCACAGGCATGGAAAAATTGATCCCTCTTTTAATCAGGGATATCCAGCAGATTAACATCTTTGAAGACTTCTTTGACCTGAAACAGCACTAAAACCAATATGGGTAACAGGACTCTGGCCTGTTTGCCCTATACCAAACTGGTCATCCACTGACCTGTAGCAGTCTGGGGTAGTCAACTTCCAGATGGCAATAGCTATCCCGTTTCTGCACTGGTATGGCGTCCCTCATTTGCATGGCCTGGTGCTGAAGGGTTGGGCCAAGTTCCTCACCGAGCTCCATGAAGGTGGCCTTCCTCATGAGGAAGTTCTGTAGCCCTCCCAGGTCTGCATGAGGAGGTAATCCCACCACTCTGGGCTAGTTTTCCTGCATCAGAAGTGCCAGTCTGCACATGGGGAATCTGCAGCAATGGTAGCATGCAACAGTCGTCTCCACTCCGCCACGGCAGCATCCAGGTTGCATGATCTCCTTGCCAAGACCCGCCGTCACCTTCTGAGGGTCACAAGCCACTGCTGAAATACCTTCCACCGTGTCCCATTCTCTCCGTCTGCATCCTGTTGCAACAACGCCGCAGCCAAAAGCCGGAACAGTTCATTCACCCGGGCTGGATTCACGCCTTAAGAAAGGCTGGAGTAGACAGAGGCGAGGCACATGCTGAGCCAGAAACGGTTTATGCTACTGTGTAGGCGAGCTGAGGACACTTCCATGCAGGGGCTTGGGGAGGACAAAGAAGTTGTCCCGCAATATACCACAAAACAATTCCTAGAGCATCTCAGTCTTAGTCAGGTGCTAAGAACATTGGGATCTGTCTCCAGAAATCCAAGTGCTGAACCCGGGCTACTGCTACTGCAATGTCCAGTGTGGACACAGCCACTTAGGCCTGAGTGCAGATGTTTGCAGGCAGGCTTGACTTACCCAGGTGCCCAGACCCAGGAAACTCTGCAGTGCAGATACACCGAGATAGCCCCTAGCTCCAGATGGGCTGAGGAGTCTGCCAGGAGAAGACAGAGTTTAATAATTGAGTGGGAAGCTTCAATGAACTCCATCAAGCTACAATGGCCACAATGCTTGTGAGATAGGTCAAAGGTGCATGATAAATGAATTTATCATGGCTCTGCCATCATCGTGTGATTATTATTTTCATGGATGCATAGATTAGACTAGATAAAATAGACACACACCGATCTCTATAGTGCTTTAGCATGTGACAACAGCTGAATTTTGTCCTATGACCGTAAAAATTTCCAGTATATCTATTACTCAAAATCCTGGTGTCTCTGTTAATAATTGAAAAGTCAGTGCTGTGTTCCTCCTCTCCTCTGTGTATGGCTCTTCAATTAATCTGAACATTTTGGTGTAGCAGTTTGTGGAAACGGGGAATAAAAACAAATCAGCATCTTTCAGTGAGAGGCTGAATGAGTTGAGAGGCAAACATTTGGAACAACCAAGCTGCTGTACACGAAAACAAAAACAGAGATTTATGATGACTGCAGCACTGCAACTCTGAATGCTGTGTAATGGCTTCTTGATTGCACAGTACAGAATTTACTACATTAATCCATTTAAAGTGCACAAACACTGAATGTAGAATATCTGAGATCTCTAAGTGGCGTTCCATAGAATAACAAAACAAAAAGTGAAAGACTGTCAGGTACACATGCCAGTGGGCACAATGGAAGAAATCAGTGCTTATCCTGAACAGTTCTTCTCTGGATTTAATCGTTTTTATTATGGACATTGATCTTTAAGATTTCACATCGCAGTCTGAGGGACATGAGCTGTAAATATACTCCAGACAAAAGCTAATTCAAAAAGGCCCATACACAGCAGTATTTAAAGGAGACTTATAATGATACTGTGTACTTTATACAGTGCCTTTCATATGAGGCTCTCTAAGTTCTCCACAAACAGGAAATCTAAAAAAAATGAGTTATTTTATACCCATTTTACAGAGGAGTAAACTGAGGCACAAACTGAGCTCAAGAAACTTGGCTAAAGCCAACTCAAGCACCTAGACTTCTGCTTAAAGTAACATTTACCTTTATGTATCACATATTGTAGTATTACTAGATTTCTGCATGTTTATGTAGTTTCTTCCATGATCAGCTATTCAGCAAGCTGGCCAGTTGGCAGAAACTGTCAGGCTCAGCCTCCGATAATCAGGCCTATTGGTTGGAGCGTAGGTTGCAGCTAGGCATAAGGTTGGGCCTCGGCCAAGAGGAGTGCTGGAATCGAGATCCAAGGACAGGCTGGGGTCAAAACCGAGATCAGAGTCCATAGACAAACCAGAATCAGAGCCATAGGCAGAGTCCAGGTGCAGGCCAAAGATCGAAGCTGGGTAGTCAGGGTCCAAAGACAAGTTGCTATCAAAGCCAGTGTCCAGATACAGGTTGAAGATCAAAGCAAGGTATTCAGGGTCCGAGGGTCTGCAGGAGGTGGAGGCAACTCTGGAATGGTTGGTGTGGAGCAAAGACAATACTGGGACAGGTCTCAGGCAAGGCTGGGGTAGGACCAGGAACAGGAGCAGACTGGGCGTCTCAAGAGTCTGGTGCGCAGCAAGGCAGCAGGAGGGTTCCTGGCCGGGTAGCGCTATTGCTTAGACTGATCTGCAGTTCTGGTGGGGCTGTGGAAGTATCTGAGTCTGGGGACTCTGCTTAGCGATAGGTTGCTGCTGCATGCCTGAGGGCTGAGTCACTGCAGGCTCTGCTGGAGAGGTAAGTCAGGGTTGCTGCCTGGGTGCTGACTCACCCCAGCTCTGGTGGAGTGACACCTGTTGAAGCACTGGGGATGCTTGGCCTGCCCATATCTAAAGCCCAACCCATCTTAAGGGGCGGAGCCATTGAACTCAGACATCAAATAATTTCAGGGGACAACAAATGAAAAACTGGACCAGGTGTGATGTGCCCAGGGATCCAAAGAGGGACACCGACCAGAGAACCCCGGACAGCGTCCACTGTTCCTCGAAAGCATCCAGGGAAGCAGTGGACACAGCCCAGAGGCACTCTGCCAGCTGAGGGAGCAGCCCCGGCTTGGCTGCGAGTTTACCTCACAGAAACTCCGTATACTGTAGTAAAGCATCTTCCCAGTTTGTTAAAAACAGAGCATGCATTTAAACCCCTGCCCTGCACTACTCCAACTTATCTTTCAACTGCTCAGCTCCTCAAAGATGATAATCAAAACATAGTGGGATCCTTGGCATTTATTCTAAGCCTGCTCCCTAAATTGCTGCCTCTATTATAACCACTGACTAATAGAATACCCGTCAGTTCTGAATATTCTGAAGTATTACTCACGCTGCTGTTTCTGTATCAATGTTCAACCTCTATTATAGTTCAGAATTGTGATCTTTTTATGATACATCATAGTTGATCTGGATAATTGTAAAGTAAGAAAAAAAATGTACTTTAAACTAAGGGCCACTCTCTCATATCCAGAAGTCTCATCACTCATGCATGACGGATGTTATTGCAGAGGTGGCATTATGGCATTGCTATTTTGAAAGTATATTTTAAGCAATTCTTCATTCTCTGGAAGAATTTTTTTCCTAAGTCAAAGATATTGTTAACCATTGCTTCCAGGAACATGCAGAGTATTCTGCAACTGTTAAAGTAAATGCAGATCTTTAAAAAATATCTGTAGCATCTTCCAATGACTGACTTGAGAGCTGAGGTTTTTTCCCTGGGAACATTCCATGTAACAGCATCCTATCAAGAGTGGGGAATGTTTCTAGTCATGCCAGCCCCCGCCTGGACATCTCCTCTGCAATTTTATAGCTTCACGAGCCCGAGTCAGCTGACATGGGACAGCCGCATCACTGGTAAATACACTGAAAAAGAGGAGACAGACAGACACAGAAACCAATAAATCTCCTCACAATACTGACGTGACTGAAGCCATTCATGCTGCTGAATAAACAGCCAAAAAATATTCACACAGCTGTCAAATTCTGCTTTCAGTTATGAATATAAATCTAAAGGAACTCCATTGAAATCATTAGATATTCTAGGGACCTATACTCATGGAATAGAATTTGGACCAAGAACTACTCAAAATGTGTCTTTGTTTACTAAACCATTCACACACACCAGCTATGGCCAGAAAGGAGTGTCCATAGAATAACTTCAAGACAAAGACACACCTGAGCATCTTTACAGCCCCAGACTTACACAGGGTGAGGAATCGTACCAGAACAGCACCAACGCGTTCATGTTAAGCAAACCAAAGACCCAGTCATTACTGATGAGAATGATGCTTCTGCAAGATCAGGATACCTGTATCTAAGTGTTTCTTCATACATAGTTAGAGCATGGGACATGCCCAGGATTGAATGGTCCCACCCTGGAAATACAAAGAGGGGAGAGACTATTTTAAACTACTCCCAAGGGCAGAAATAAATCACAAAAATTAGATATGAAAAACGATTTGTTATTCCACCCCCTGCCAGCGCAGGATTCTTTCCCCATGGTTTATTCTTGAGTGCTTTGTTCAATCCACATTTTAAAATGTCTTCAGCCCCAGGGCTACCACCTTGACGAGATAAAAAGAGCATGTTGAGTTCTGCGAGAAGGTCAGTTTCCCTAACTCACCTGTTTTGAAGCAGTTACCACAACACATGATGTTACCCAAAGCACCCAACAATTAACTGGCATATGCTATCCCAAAAGTACTGTACTTTCAAGGAGGTACTTCTTGGAGCAAAATAGACGCATAAAACTGAGCCCAACAGCTGAGTATATTTCTGTTTGTGCTCTATATAGCTACCCTAATTTCCTTCTGGAAGGCAAAAAATCCTCAGCACTGACTATGCCAGTGTAATCATTTCCAAGAAAAAAAAATCCAAATGTGCAATTGGAAGCAAACAGGTGGTCTGGCACCACATGATATTAAGCAGTAAAAAGCCCCACAAATGTAATGACATTGCACATAATTTGGATCTCCCATGCCAGTTCTCTTTAGCAGGCTTTATGGCGAATGCCAACCACTACTGAGTAAATGCACACCATGCACTGCACCCTTGCAAACTAAGTCAAAGAACACGGCGTGGGATACTAGAGAAAAGCACGTTTTGCCTGTGGTATACAAGGCAGTGGTATACAAGTTTTGCCTGTGGTATACAAGAGCTGGGACGGCTCCACTTTGTTTTTTAGTTGTTAGTCACTTATTTGACTCTAAAAAAGGGTGGCTACTGAACACAAACTCAGATAATACCCGATGCAGAGTGGATTAATTTAATAAAACACGGCAAAGCATCAGTTTGTGAAGAAATCATCCTTTTTATTGTATTAAAATGGAATGTTTTTAAAAATCTCTAGTGTGTCAGAAAGACACGCAGGCCAAGTGCTGTCCTAGCTTTCTGCTCCCTGTGCAGGGTATTCCCATACACGGTCAATCCACCAGCCTGGAATCTGACTTTTGGTTTAGGGATAGCTCAGTGGTTTGAGCAGTGGCCTGCTAAACCCAGGGTTGTGAGTTCAGTCCTTGAGGGGGCCATTTAGGGAACAGGGGGTTTAAAAAAAAATACTGTCTGGGGATTTGTCCTGCTTTGAGCAAGGGGTTTAACTAGATGATCTCCTGAGGTCCCTCCCAACCCTGATTCTATGCCCATCTGGGCCCACAGAGGCAGCTCATTGGTGCAGACCTTGGGCACCAAGATAGCTCCTCCTAGACCTCATTGGATCAGAACTCAAGTATTCTGCATCTGTGCTGAGAGAAGCAGCTTGCAATGCTGCAAATTTGTATTAAAATGTTGCTTAATTATGGTACATGTCTGCAGAAAAACCACTTTCCATGGCCTCTCCTGGGCTGTGCACTCCTCTGTGGCTCTCTGCAAGGCTCCCAGCTGCCGGTGGTGGGACCGTTCAGGGCTATCTTCACCTTTGGCTCCTCCTCCAGGAGCATCCTCTTTAGGTGACTGACCTTGCAACTTCACCTCTCTCAGGATGGAATCCTGTGATTCTCCCACTCTCGTACAGGGCCCCAGAGTACAGCCCCCTGCGTGCCAACCATGATTCCTCAGCAGGCCTGACTGGGCTCAAGCCTTGTGAATCTGCCCCCCGGGAGCTGTGAACACAATGACAAAACAGTCTTTCCAAAACAAAGTATCGTCTAATCTCAGGAGAAGGAACAAAGCATAACAAGAGCAAAGGGCGGCGGGGGGGGATGATAACCCAACAGTGTATTTGCATGATTGACTTATCTAAAGATTAGGCAGGTCTAGTTTATCCAGACAACTCCAGTTTCAGGATTGTGGAGTTGAGTCTGGCTGGCACCTCCACAACCTCTGCCTCTCTAACCTGAACTTCAGGGCTGTCCATTTCTCAATCCCAAAGCTCTGTGTCTCCCTGTATCTCTTGAACCACTGGGGCTGAAGATAGACTTGAAAGGAGTTGGTTCTCTGCACAATAACAAACACAATAACAAACAGATGTCCTTCACAGGTGGGTTTTGCGGAAAGCTCTAATTAATGCTCGCATACGTTTCTAGGTACTTGGTTTCAATCTGCTTTCTTACAACGGATGCAGAGTAGCCAGTCATAGCAATGTCTCTAAAATGTTGACTTTACTGAATTTAGTCAACTTTAACAAAAAGTTACCTGACTGACTTGGGAAAACTGTGAGGCAGGTCTTCGCTTTTTCTGATTCTTCCTGCCCACAAAGATTCAAACTGGAAAGCTCACACCAGATGAGCTCATGTTGGCCGATTTTAAACCTGGACTGAATAATTATAACACACAGCAATCAGAGCAGGTGACCTGGCCGGGAAATACATGAGGATCATGTAACTATTTGATTTACTCAAATGAAACCACATTTTAAAAAAAACAAGGCCAAGGAGGATATGACCTGAGGAAGCATGAATCACTAAGGGGATATCATTAGGGTAGTAAAGAGATGGGAGAAGATAGGGAATTTTTTTTCAATTATGCCAAATTCTAAATTGCCCCATGTGCAAATCAAATCCAGTTGGAAGATCCAGTGCACCCCTTCTTTAAACTCAAGCCTTTGTCTGCTTGTCTTTAGTGAGACTGATTCCCAGCTAGTCGTTAAGTGAGCAGAGCTTATACTGGGCAACCGCAGGCAACATTCTCTCCGGCTTGAACTACCAAACATTTGAATAATGTATTTCTCTGAAGCCTGCTAATTAGTTGTTTGAAAGCCACAGGGTTGTTTTCTTTTCCTTTTTTAGAAGTACAGACCATTTCCTAGCAGCACCCTTTGAAAGTGTTTTGAAAAGGCATAAATCCGAATTTAACCTTGTTTTTGCAGCTGCTTCCCCTGGATATGTTCTGCAAACAACTTATGTCTGGCCCTATCCTTAATTTTTGCTATTAGCTAGTACAGACACCAATTAGCCATAAACTCTCCACAGGAGAAAAGCCAGTTCTGCTGTGGGGAGACCTAATGACTATGATTCATTTTTTCTTATACATACAGACCCCTCCCTCCAAAAAAAATGAGTTGCCTTTTCTTACAAATAAACAATATCACCCAGTGGTGCTGGAACTAGGGGTACTGCTGTACCCCCTGGCTTGAAATAGTAATAACAAACACCAAATACACGGTTTCCCTCATCAGCACCCCCGCTAGAAAAATTGTTCCAGCACCCCTGATATCACATGAACTAACAGTATCAATGTCAAAAGGAAAAACAATGACTTGCAATGTGTTCACGCTCTTAGCTGGCTGATCCACCAGGCAGCTTTCCCTGTTTATGTCCGGCCTGACTAGGAAGAAAAGCCCTTGATTCTTTAAGGTTATCAGTATATATGTAGACACAAAGGATAATATATATTACCCATCTATGGTATCTATCTATTTGATGGGAGATATAAGCTATTCAGCACAAAAAGCATAAAATGCAGGCATTATTTCATAGTGATAGACATTTTACAGTTATAGCTCACATCTCTATTCTGGATTTCAATACAATCTTATCAAAATAAGTAAGTAATTTATATGCAGAATTGCATAAACCCTCTCCACTCTGTCTCTGTCAAGGGAGGTTGTCTTCTTGAAATACAGACAGGCTACACTTGCCTTTCAGTTACTGGAAGAAACAGATCACTAATATAAGCAATATATGGAATAATATTCCTAAAAGTACCATTTGATAAGAGAGTGCAGAATTATTTGACCCAGGCAATTCCCACTATGCTTCATGTGCTGCTGCCAATAGCAATCACTCCTGCTTCTGACTCCAACATAAATGAAAAACAACAAGCTAAAGGCCTTTGAAGCATGCCTCCTGCATAAAAGAACCAGCACATCTGCAGCAATTATTTTCTCATTGGCTTGAGCAATTTTGAACTCATCATAGGTCTGAAAAGTCCTACCATCCAGTGACTTATCAGAAACTGTTTAATTATCAACCATCGGAACCTATAGCATCCCTCTGTTTTATCTGAAGACTAAAGCATCAAATGCCTTGCCGCCTCATTTCAGCCAAGCACCAAGGGCCAGATGTTTAAAGGTATTTAGGTGGCTAAAGATGCAGCGAGGCACCTAGTAGGATTAGCAACCAATGGGAGTTAGGCACTGAACTTGCATAGATGCTTTTGAAAATCCTAGTGGGTGCCTATCTGTATCTTTATGCATCTAAATACCTTTGAAAGCCTGGCCCTGAGTGTCTGCAGGAAGTGTACTGGTGAAGGACACAGCTCCAGTCATATGCTTGCCCCATCAGTCCATAAGTTATTCATTGCCATTGTATCCAAGCATTTAATGAGACAGTTAAAAAGCATATTAAAAATAAAATGCCTTGCCGGCATTACCAATAAAGCTTTAGATTATAAAAGCAGAGAATTTTTTTAAAAGAACACCTGGTTTATGTGTCACCAGGTTAGCCCAGTTTAAGCATGGAAAATAGACTAGCCAACATCACATTTATTTTCTGGTCAGTTTTGTTTCTTGGTCTTCATGCATTAGCACAATACTGCATTGTCTGGATTGCCAACCCCACAGTGGAATGTTTAAATCCAAGCAAAAAACTGTTTTCACTTTAAAACAAAATCTTCACAATATTTCTTTATCTGAATGTTGGGCCCAAACCACTTTGATCTTATGTCAAGATCAGCTGGATTTTAGATCTTTATTTCTGACACTTAATATTTCCATTTCCTCTCCCTCATACTGAGTGTCATGGTCTGGATATATAAGTAAAGGACTGGCAGCTGGTAACTCCAGCATTCCAATCAAGGGTCTGACACTGACTGAATATGTGTAAAGAATGTTGACGCTGAACTCTATATATATGCTAAGTATGATTAACTTTCCATTTCCATACCCCACAGTCTCCAATGAAACAAATTTATACATGCTTAATTTTCATTACTAGAATCACTATGTATGCACTTGTACATGTTTCAGGAAGCACCATTGCAAGCTAGTTTTCAAAAAACACCCATGTGTGAATCTCTCAGCAGCAATGTATTAATAGAAAATATTTCTTACTAGCCACATTATTCTGAGGTTATTAAAATTGCTCAAGTGTTTTGGCCAAAATTTTCAAAAAAGGGTGCCTAAAGTTAGCCATCTGAACGCAGATTTAAGCTGCTAAATAAATGGCCTAATTTTTAAGGGGTAAGTATCCAGAGATCCCATTGACTTGTGTTTAAGAGGTATCTTTGAACTTAGGAAACAGCTTCACTCATTGTTTCTTCAGTCTTGTTTTTGTATGTCTATTATAGAAGGTTATTTCTTGTTCTTGGGAGTATTAGACTTAATAAAACACAACTTCACGGATTTGTGTAGGTTTCTATTTGAAGACGCCCGTAAAAGTTCTTGTCTTTTTCTATTTGCATTTTCTTACTGAAGTAAAACAATTTGTTCTCACTTTATCTCCCTTGCTGCGATCTTTGCTTGACTATTCCTGTCTCATAAACTGCAGTATAGATGTTGCCAGATCAAATAATCCTGCATTATCACCTCCAATTAAGCAATCAGACTAAGTGAATTCACCAGGGGATGGAGGTGCATTTAGATCACTCAACCTGTTTTTTAAACTCCCTGTAGTTTTATATTTTCATTTCTTGGGTTGCCACAGGCAGTTATATGGACATTATACAGGGACTGAAATACTGCCATCAGTTATCCTGTAGAGTTCCCAGGAGGGAAAAAAAAATGTAACAGCACAGCAAGACCAGACCGGCTATTATGGAGGTAGCCTACAGTATGTCATAGCTTCTTGCTGGGAAACAACTACACTACACAAGCAGCTACTTTCATCCCACCTTCTACTACTCCATCTTATTTTTATGTCTTTTAAAACTGCAGAGTTTTGTATTAGCAGCACTGAGCTTGCATTGCATTAGGAAATCACAGCCGCCCCTTGTTTAAGATGTGGGATGTGTACCTAATGGACTAGCTACAACAGGTCTCAGGGGTAGAGAAAATGGTGCAGCTAAGCGGGACACAGCCAGTTAGTCCCATACAGAAGCAGCATATTGTCAGGGAGCAATATTATTGGCTTGTAAAGGAAGCATGATGCAGTGGCAACCTGCTTGCAGTAATATTCTGCTTATTTTTGCCATGACAGCTCTGCGGTCATTACCAGCTGATAGTCACCTGGCTAGAGAAGGGGGTCAGAACTCTTTGCATTTCCTGCTGCTATTTCACGTACCCCTTTCCCTCTCAGAATGTCATTTCCCCAATCCTCTGGCTCCGATCTTGTCCTTTCATGTTGAGGAGTGTAGGGGGCAGGAAGAGCTATGCAATGGCAGTAATCAGGGCCGGTGCAACCATTTAGGTGACCTAGGCAGTCGGCTAGGGCACTGGGATTTGGGGGGCGCCATTTTCTTCGGCAGCGACTGCGGCGGCCGGATCTTCGGCCACCCTGGTCGCCTCCGGCATTTAGGCGGAGGGAGCTGGGGCAGGGGAGCACGGGGAGGGCCGCCTACAGCAAGTAAAGGGGTGGCGGTACGCAGGGGAACTCCCCGCCCCAGCTCAGCCCTGCCCCGCCTCCTCCCCGAGCACGCCGTGGCTGCTTCACTTCTCCCACCTCCCAAGCTTGCGACGCCAATCAGTTTAGGCGCCGCAAGCCTGGGAGGTGGGAGAAGTGAAGCAGCCACGGCGTGCTCGGGGTGCTCGTGCTCAGAGCAGGGGTGAGCTGGGGCAGGGGTGCCTCAGGAGCTGCCGCAAGGGGGGTGTCTCAGGGAGGGGGCGCAAGGTGGAAGTTTTGCCTAGGGCACGAAACATCCTTGCACTGGCCCTGGCAGTAATCCCAGCTTTACTCCGACCCAGGTTTCCTCCATGCTTTGGGATCCCTCAGCTACTCCTTTCAGACAGCTTTATGCCACTCTGGCAGCACAAAATGATCTCAGTGGGGCTTAGGATCTGGCCCCAAGTGCCCAACAAATCCAAGAGCTACAGGCAGGTGAAACCTTGTGCAAAGTGCTGTTTTACCTCTCATTTTAAAAGTGGTCAGGTTCAGCGCGAGGATCCACTGAAAGAGAAGCGAGGGCCCACCCCTAAAAAGTTGCACCCACCCCCCTTCCCTATGTAGATGCCAGTTGGCAGCCACATTCTGCACTAGCTGCAGGCTTTTGAGGTTATCCTCAGGTGTAGTGTACCATAGTAATCTAGCCTGGAGGTAATGGGTATGTGGGTGACCACTGAATAACTTATCATGTAGCCGTATCCTCAGGTCCACCCAAGCTGCATTCAGTGCAGGCTCAGGGGGCTGGAGGATGGATAGATGGGGGGAGGAAAGGTTACTTAATGCCCCTTTTGTAGCTTCCAGATCCTGGGACCAACCATGGGCTGGCTTTCTCCCTAGCACCACTTAGAGCAGCCTCGGTGCCACTCCCAGTTACTCCTAGCTGTCTATGGCTCCAGGGGGGCATGCCAGAAGCCAGGCTTCATCACCCTTACCATGGATGGAGAAAAAATTATACCAACTCTGGGCCACCCAGGGATTCTCCCTAGCCTGGGGAAATCCTCAGAACGCTAGTTCAGATGGCTGAAAGGCCCCTTTGCACTGCCAGGGACCTAGCCTCTTTGTTACAAGGCCAACAGGACTGAATGAAATGTGTCTTTCCTTTTTTAATATTAAATTTAAAAAATATGCTTGAGTTTTCTTTGTAAAATGTATAAAACACCAGCTGAAGTGACATTCACTCTGTGAAGCTGCATCTCTCCACCAAGGCTTCCAAAATGAAACACAATAATATTACAAATACTGGCCATTAATAACTGAGGAAAGCTCCTTCCCTGTGTTATTTTTCATCAGAATGTTGTGATATTAGTAGATAGATAGACAGACAGACTTTTTTTTTTAGGCTGTAATTTGGCCTTCACGATAATGGGCTTTACTGTATGTAAAGCCCTGGAAAATAATGCATTGGAGAGAAGTTCAATAGTGAATAAAGCTGGTTTGTGAAAGGGAATTTGCTTTACAGGGAAATAGAAAAACACTGCCATCTTTTGGACTAAAGAGCTATTTCAGAACAGTAACTAGTTGACTATACACAGTAAATAGTTTAACAAATTTATTTAGGCATAAGTTTTCGTGGGCTAGAACCCACTTCATCAGATGCATGAAGTGAAAAATATTTTTCACTTTATGCATCTGATGATATTTTTCACTTCATGCATCTGATGAAGTGGGTTTTAGCCCACAAAAACTTATGCCCAAATAAATTTGTTAGCCTCTAAAGTGCCACAAGGACTCCTCATTGTTTTTGCTGATAGACTAACATGGCTACCACACTGAAACCAGTAAATAGTTTGTCACCTTATACGTACAAATATGGATGCAGCGCTAGCCAGATGTAAGCCTGAAGAGCCTTAATTTTACCAAGACCCACAAATAATTTCTGGGTCTAATTTAATTCTACAAATGAAAGGATATTTAGGCTACAGTGTCAGGACTCTGTCCCTAACTCTCCTTATCATGCCTGATTAGCAGTGTCAAAAATATCAAGTGTACTCTTTCCTGGTGTTTACTAGAGGCCTTGGACATCCCAGTGATATGGATCGTGTGAGATCTCAGTACTTAATTGAAGGGGCGGGTGTGCTGAAACGTTAACTAAATACTTCTGTCTCAAGGGTTATGCAGAGGTTTTCATCAATGAGGTTTTACAACAACAAAAGTTCCTTAACATATTTGAATTAAAAAAATCATTCACCTCTTTAATTTTCCCTTGCATGTTATAATACTGTCACTTCTTTAGTCATCCAGGAAAAAGATGGTAGGCAGCACCTGAACTTTTTTACTTCAGTGGGGGCAGGATTTCAACGCAGAAGTCTTCGCTCTCTTGTTCCTTCTCTAACCACTACACTTTTCTTTTGTAGAACTCATGAATACATAGGGCCAGTTCACTAACCAACATTATCCCTTTCCCAAAAAGCACTGTGTGTGAGTTTGATGTTGCTCTAATTCAGGTTTACTTTACCTCTCTGTGGCCTCTCCGGAGCTGGAATTTTAGAATTACAAAAGCAGTTTAACTCTGAAAATAAGTTTCCCCGGTCCAATGGACCAAGTTCTGCAGTGCCCAGGCCCAAAGGGATAAGGTGACCAGATATTCCGATTTTATAGGGACAGTCCCAATTTTGGGGTCTTTTTCTTATATAGGTTCCTATTACCCCCCACCTCCTGTCCTGATTTTTCACATTTGTTGTCTAGTCACCCTACAAAGGGATGAGTTAAAGATGGAATGTCAACCTCTCCTTCCACTTCTCTTTTTTCTCAGTTTCAACATCAGATTTTCAATGGGGTTTTTCATATGGATTTGTATATATTATCTTTTTGTGCATTGTGTTTTGGTTGGCTTTTCTTGCAGAAGCAGAACTTGTATGGGAAATTTCCTTTGAGCTTGAAGATATTATGAATGGAATTAGCAATCATCTAGGGCCTCATCTAAGACATAGAAATCAACGGGAGCCTTTCCATTGACTTCAATGGGCTTGGGAACAGGCACGTAGATTGTTCTTCATAGGAGAGTCTTCCAGTTTTCACATCTGTTGCAACAATGATAAAGTGCATGGGAAACCACCTCCACTGGTATCACATTTACTCTTTCATAATGCCTGATCTGTTGCCAATTACATCTGTTGCATGGTGGTCTCAACTCCACTTCACTGACAACTAAAAAAATCCACGATAATGAAAATCAAAATGCACAAGGAATAAAAGTTAACTGTTTCGGGGTTCTTAAAAGCTACTTGGTAACAAAATATCAGAAATCAGTTAATCTAAAATACCAAAAAAGGAGCAGAGAGCAAGCTGCCAGCAGAATACCATTTTTATCATTACATGTTTTTTTTAAGCTACAAACTGTCAAAAATCTAAAAACTCTTTTCAGCTGGTCTTTCAGAACAGCAGCATTTCAGTACCAGCTACAGTGGATTAAATGCAGCAGCTGGAAGAGTTGTTTCTTTTTAAAGACCTGGAACTAAAATAGTAGATTATTCCCCTGTAACTCACACCCAAACTTCACAGCACAATATTTGCAGTGCTTGGCTCATAGCTCATTTGAATTTCACTTACGTAAACTTAAGTGGTGTGACTGGTGGTGATGGTAACCCTTGAAAAGCCACAGATGAGTGTCAAAAAACTGCTCTGAGGAATAGCAAATATTATCCTCTAAGTGGGAAAGGAGCTTATTGAGGATTTTGTCCACAAGGCAAACGGCCCGAAGTGCACGACAGATATTGCACCCCAAAAGGGCTGCCTTCTCTGTGCAAGGCTTACTGCCCTAGAAATAGAAAAGCGACTGTTAATAGCTTCAGAGATTTCTACCACTTTCAGCACTTACCTACCTGCCCAAATGGGGTCGGCCCTTTGGGAAGTGGCTGCCTCTGCCCCTTCAGCACTATGCCCAAGAAGTCTGTTACCAGTCAGTTGATGGCCCTGAACATATGGCTCATTATTCAAAGGCTTTGGAGCACCTAAAGATGCAGATAGGCACCAAGTAGGATTTTCAAAAGTTCTAAGGGCTGGTCTACACTGGGGGGTGGGGGGGAGATCGATCTAAGTATCTTAGATCGATTTACCTCTCGTCCTCACAGCGTGAGATCAACGTCCGCAGCTCCCTCTGTCGACTCCACTACTGCCGTTCACGCTGGTGGAGTTCTGGAGTCGACGGGAGTGCTTTCGGGGATCGATATATTGTGTCTAGATGAGACGCGATATATCGATCCCCGAGAAATCGATCGCTACCTGCCGATACGGCGGGTAGTCTAGACGTACCCTAAGTCAGGCACCTAAGTCTCACTGAAATCAGCAGACATTAGATGCCTGTTTTTGAAATGCCAGTTAGTGCCTATCTGCAATCTTTAGGTACCTAAGTAACTATGGAAAAAAACTATGAAAATTTGGCTCTTTGAAGCCTACATCACACTGAAAGCCAATGGCACAGACTGGTTGTAAAATTTGTGCCCAGTATCTGTGCCACACCCAATTGATCAGCTGCATGGAGCTGATTCTTGGACCAGTGGTATATATATTTTTACCCAAAAAAAAGGTCAGTGTTCACAACAATTTTGAATGTTGTACATTTTCACCAGTGAGATGGCTTTTTGTAGTGAAAATGGTAACATTCAATCCCACCACAATAAAGCAATACAAGTACTGGGTACTGACTAGCTTACTGACGAGCAATCATTGCTTCTACACTGGAGTGCATTCGGGCAACATGGGAATAGTTATACAACACCATCTTGGACAGACCACCAAGGACACAGAGAAAATGCAAACGGTTGGGAAAACTATAGGAGGTTTTCCAGATTTAGGTCCCATTTTATTTCTAATCAGAGCCCCAGCAGGTTCAAATAAACGGCCTTGGCCCATCTTTACACTAAAGCGATGTCAGTTCAGGATTAGCTCTACCAATTTCAAAAATCCCATCAAGACGTAAAATGTGATGAACAAGAAGCAGCTATTAAGCTACATGGTTTATTGTCTTGTCAGCTTGCCTTACTTACGTCTGAAATGGAGATGACAAAACCAAATGAGGAGGAAAAAAAACCATGAAGCATGTCAAAATGGATTTTACTTTGTCATGGAAACACTAGATTTTTGTGAGAACCGAAAACAGGATTTAAGGATACTCCTCAGTAGATGTTCAACTTCCAGCTAATTCTCCTTGGCAATTTAGTGAAGCATATTATAATCCTCACCAGAGACTGGGACTGTACAACTCAGGTCACTCTCTACCCTCCTCCCCCTACACACACTTCATAGAATAACTAAATGAGGAAAATCCTCTCACAATCACACTCCATGTTGTGTGGTTCTCTGTTGAACACCACTTAACTTGCAATGCAGCAGGACTAAATCCACTCAACAAGCCAGTTCATTGGGGGAAGTCACATTTCTTCAAAAAGATGCAAATTGATGCAAAAAAATAAAAAAGCCAAGCATTAGAGTACTAATTTTGTTAGAAATGGTATAAATCCATCATAGGGCTGTCTGCAAGAGCCAAAAACGACAGCTCAATTGATATTGCAACAGCAGGTTTTTACTGAGACAGAAAGATGACCCACATAATAAAGTGAGGCTCAGGGATGCAAGACAGTTTAGTCAACACATAGGCAGAGTAAGTGATGGGCCAAAAGGCCGCTTCAGAATTTGTCTCTGGGGGCTTCCACCTTAAAAAGTCGAGCGTATTGACAAATACTGGGAATGCTTTCAAAGTAATACTCTGTATTCACTGTACCTGCGCTCTCTTCTGGTGATGGATTCGCAAGGCATTGACAGCATTGTGATCAAAGTTAGTGGAGCATGAAACCATACAATGCAGTCAGAAGGATGAAGTTACAAGAAAATAGCAGCTGAATGACTCAAACAATTGGGATGTTTTTAAAAGGTTAACTTTCTTAATGGTCAGGTACATAAAATGGAAGGAGTGGTGGAATGGGGCATGGATTTCTCAATGGCTTTGAATCACCAAAAACCTCACAATTAAAGATATTTTAATCATTCTCAAAATTCACCATTAAACAATTCTTGGCTTGAAACAAAAAGAAAAAGAGTTAGGATAGAAAGGAAGGTAATTCAGGGCAAGGTCAGGCTAACATTAAAGTAGCGAACGCAGTAAAAGCTCTTAGCAAATTCCACGCAGAACAATTCCCTTGGCCAAAGACCAAGTGAAGGAAAAGAGTTGGGACCCTTTGCTAGGCCAGTAGAGGTTAATTGCGTTGTGGAGGTGGTGACTCCAGTCTCTGGAAGGGAAGTCGTAGCCATGCCATCAGGCAGCCCTGCAGCAATACTGATAAAGTGCATACTGCCTAAGTAAGATACTCTGGTGATATCTGGTGGACATAACGGGGAGGTTTGATAAAAAACACAGCCCTAGAGCTTTAAAACTCCTCATGTACTACAGGAAAGGAGTGTCTTATTAACCAGTACTCAACACCCTGTGCTGTAGGATAGAAAACCCAGTGAAGGACAGGAGGAATTGTAAAGGGCCAGGAATGTACTTTCCACTGTACGTGTAACAATCCTTCCATTGGATCCTTGTAGGCAAACCCCTGTGGAGATCCACTGGCTTCAACATGGCTTCCTAGGCGCACCGAATTGCAGGGTTGAGGCCTAAAATACTACGGAGTGTTATCTATCTTTAAAGGTGCATTTGCAAGTGACACTGTACGTTTTTAGAGCTGTTATTTGTACATTAAAAAAGGCTCAGCCCTGGTGTAAGGGCTGAAATGGGCTGTTTGAGAAACGACTGACAGCACTAAAGTTCTATTGAGGGCATTGCCTGGTAATGAAAATTAGTTCATTCTGGGTGCTGGTTAACTTGTGCAATTTTCCCCCTCCAGCAGACGTGTCTCAGAACTCTTACATTACTGGTCTACCCAGCTATGCAAGCCAACTCGTGTTAATCTATACAAAGAAATATGCAACATTTATTCATAGTACTTAATATTCGCTGACAGAACTGACATGTGGATAGAATTCAGCTATGTGTCTCTTCATTCTTTGCGCTATACAGAACAATGCTAGGCTTACTGTTTTTTTCCATTCTAGCTGTATGTCACTGAATTATTGATCTGAAGAATTTTAGTTGGCCACACATCATTTGCCCATTGAAGAAACCTGGCACACTATTGACACTCACAGAATGCAGTACTTCTTGCTGTCACAGCCACAGGTAGGCACAGAACAAACATCTGCATGATAACTGAGACACTGCTGTTTAGAGCACAGAGCAGAGCAAGATGTGTTCATGGTTTTGTTAGGTATTTCAAAACGTGTAGTACAAGGAAGAAGGAAATCCAGGATGATCAGCTAGAATTCCTGGCTTTGTAGTGTGGGTTTGGTTAACAAATAGAGGACACATACAGGGACTGTGATATTCTTCTGTTCTATGCTATGAACCGAAGTCCTCTGATGCTAAAAGTGATCTTGTTTGCATCTCAAACTATGAGAAGTCATCCAAGGATGGAAGACAGCAGAGAACCATCTATACTATCCAGGACAAAGTATATTCTTCAACAAGATCAAGTAAATATGCTTACTGCTGTATGATGAGAGGAAGGAATCTGGTTCAAACATCTCATGGAAACAGCTTGGATACTGATCTGAAATTTAAATGAGCAATGGACTCAAATTATTTAAGGAAAGTAAGTTTAAAATAGGTTTTTCCTATAGCCTAAGCAGGGTTGAGAAAGAAAAGAAGAAATATATAATAAATTAAAGAGAAAGGCAATGTAACTGACTCTACTGTTTCCCCACTTTGTTTTTGGGTTGTTAATATTTATGTTTCCCACTTAAACTATAATTATGAGAATATCATAATAATAATAATAATCACACACACACCACACTTTCCATGTGAAGATCATAGACTTTAAGGTCAGAAGGGTCCATTATGATCATCTAGTCTGACCTCCTGCACAACGCAGGCCACAGAACTTCACCCACCCACTCCTGTATCAAACCTTTAACCTATGTCTGAGCTATTGAAGTCCTCAAATCATGGTTTAAAGACTTCAAGGTGCAGAGAATCCTCCAGCAAGTGACCCATGCCCCACGCTGCAGAGGAAGGTGAAAAACCCCCAGGGCCTCTGTCATTTGCCCTGAAGGAAAATTCCTTCCCGACCCCAAATATGGCGATCAGCTAAACATGGGAGATCAGAACTGCATACAGTATTTCAGACGAGGTCTCACTTCCTTATCTCTACTGGAAATACCTCACCTGATGCACCCCAAGACCGCATTAGCTGTTTTCACAGCCATATCACATTGGCGGCTCATAGTCATCCTGTGATCAACCAATACTCCAAGGTTCTTCTCCTCCTCTGTTACTTCCAACTGATGCGTCCCCAGCTTATAACAAAAATTCTTGTTATTAATCCCTAAATGCATGACCTTGCACTTTTCACTATTAAATTTCATCCTATTACTATTACTCCAGTTTACAAGGTCATCCAGATCTTCCTGTATGATATCCCAGTGCTTCTCTGTATTGGCAATACCTCCCAGCTTTGTGTCATCCGCAAACTTTATTAGCACACTCCCACTTTTTGTGCCAAGGTCAGTAATAAAAAGATTAAATAAGATTGGTCCCAAAACTGACCCCTGAGGAACTCCACTAGTAACTTCCCTCCAGCCTGAGAGTTCACCTTTCAGTACGACCCATTGTAGTCTCCCCTTTAACCAGTTCCTTATCCACCTTTCAATTTTCATATTGATCCTCATCTTTTCCAATTTAGCTAATAATTCCCCATGTGGAACCATATCAAATGCCTTACTGAAATCTATGTTTCCTTTGTCTAAGAAATCTGTTACCTTCTCAAAGAAGAAGATTAGGTTGGTTTGGCATGATCTACCTTTTGTAAAACCATGTTGTATTTTGTCCCATTTACCATTGACCTCAATGTCTTTAACTACTTTCTCCTTCAAAAATTTTTTGCATACTACAGATGTCAAACTAACAGGCCTGTAGTTACCCAGATCACTTTTTTTTTCCTTTCTTAAAAATAGAACCTATGTTAGCAATTCTCCAGTCATATGGCACAACACCTGAGTTTACAGATTCATTAAAAATTCTAGCTAATGAGCTTGGAATTTCATGTGCCAGTTCCTTTAATATTCTTGGATGAAGATTATCTGGGCCCCCCTATTTAGTCCCATTAAGCTGTTCGAGTTTGGCTTCTACCTCGGATGTGGTAATATCTACCTCCATATCCTCATTCCCATTTGTCATCCTACCATTATTCCTAAGCTCCTCATTAGCCTCATTAAATACTGAGGCAAACTATTTGTTTCGCTATCAAAGAGTTTTACAGAAGGAGTCCCCACTCTGTAACACACAGAGAAAGAGAAGCACAGAGAGGTTAAATGACCTTTCCAGATTATATAAGAGGCAGAATCAGGAATAGATCCCATACCTCCTCACTCCAGCTCCCTTTCTCTAATAGATAACCCTCGTCATCCATCCAGCGCAAAGGTGTTTTACGAAGGAATCACTATCCCCACTTTTCAGATCAGGATACTGCAGCACAAGGTGAAGACGTGGGATGCCTAACGTGGCAGTGACGGCACTAGGAATAGAACCCAGGTCTCCTGAAGATGAATCCAGTGCAGTAGCCACTGAACAATGCTGCCTCTCAACACAAACTCCCGAAAGCTGTGTTTCTGCCAGTACCATTGCTTGACAAGAGCCAATAAACAGGAATTTGGACAAATGTATTTAGTGTTTGGAATATTTTTGCAGCTAATTCTTTGCACCACTTATCTAGTCTACACACTGTATGTAGAAGGAGGGAATCAAGTATATGAACATAGGCCACACAGCTGAATTACTCTAAACTGTGAAGTATTTCTCTCTTCAAAAGATAATGCAGCCAGAATACTTCTCACTGCCGCAATAGGTGTGTGTTTGTACTTTAGTGCACACAAACATGTGCCTCCTCTGCACACACAAGCAATTGGACGAGTGCCCACACATAGGCATGGGCAAACTGAGGGTTTTGCATGTTCTATGTAGTAGGGCACAGAAAATCAGACCTCTTATTTCTGGCCACTTGACAAGAACTGGTGACAAAAATGAGATGGGCTCTCACGTGTATCTCATTAAAATGGAAGGAAGACAAGCATCACAAAATCCTACCAATTTAGCCCACTTGGTAACGCTACTGTCTTTGCACCACTCACGGCTCAGCAGCTGCAGAGACAAGATCGTTTTGTGATTGAGGCCCTGGGATTCCTGAAATGTGGGTTCAATTCCTGTTTCTACCACTAGGTGAGCTTAAGCAAGTCACAGAATCTTCAGTGTCTCTGTTCACCATCTGTAGCCTGGGAGTCCCCGTACTTCCTATAACTACTCAGGGCAGGACAGTTTCTTAATGTGTGTGTGTGTGTGTGTGTTTGTTTTTTACAATGCCTAGCACAACAAGGCCCAGCTCCTAGTTAGGAGTCTCTGGATTCTATTGTATTAATAATAATTAATAATAAAGCATATCGCACATTGCCTGACAACTATTTAATGTCCTAGTGGACTTGGCAGGAGTTTTCTTTTTTCTTTCCCTAGCACACTTTGGTATTCTTGATGGGAGATGTCAACTTCTCTTCAATGTAAGATGTCACTTCTACACGGTGGGAGAGCATATTATTAAGCCCAGTAGCAGTTGCTGAGTATTTGTACTGGATTTGAAGAGGAATGTTTTAACAAAACGACAGTCAACGCTGTATTTAATAATTTAATTGGCTAATTTCTCATTGACCAGGATCTCGAGTTCTGTAAGCCTGTGGCTTCACAAAGGTCGGTTTTTAAGTTTTACACTTTATAATTGAATGAGAATGATTTTTTTTTAATATGTGATTCAATCATTAAGGGCTTTTCAGACTAGCAATGCTGCCACGGCAAAACATCTGTCTGTAGCAACAGACTAATCACCTTCCTCCTCAAATCTTTTTTGCATACAGAACTGCAGTGAAATATTCTATTTCAGGAAACAAGGATAGCAGAAATTCAAGAATCTCCCAAGCTTGTAGTGCTGCTATGAAATAAATAAATACTTAAATAAAGTCACTGCCTGGGTACTGGCCAATGTGCATGACACTTACCTACAACTATACAGACTATTCTAATACCAGTGGATTCCCCCCCTTTTGCTTTCGACTAAGCAAAGAGGCTATTGCACTACCACTACAATGAAAAGAGCAAGCAAGAAATAATGCCTTTAGCCCAGAACATTGTTTTTGTGTGTCCTTGATTAATTGTTTGTTCCTTCTGATGTCAACTCCATGGTTGGAAACCATATGTCCTTGTTTAGACGTCACATCTTCAATTACATTTAATTACTTCCCCCACCACTGTAAAACTGAGGGTGACTTCTTTTAAATGTAATTAATTTCTTCTACAGATGGCAAAGGTGTGACTACTAAACACAGTGATTACTGAATGAGGGTGACTTCCAAACAGAGATACACTGAAGAAACAGCATAAAACTAATACCTCTTGTAGTTGAGCATGGTTCAGAGACACTGGCACTTGATGGGGATATGCATACGTAATAAATACAATCGGTCGGACAGATGTAATAACGACATGTGGTGAAAATCGATTTGAGAGAACATAGAATCACAGAAATGTAAGGTTTGGAAGGGACCTCAAGAAGTCATCAAGTCCAGCCCCCTGCACTATGGTAAGACCAAGTAAGCCTAGACCATACCCAGGACCGTCTTTAGGATTTATGGGGCCCTATGCAGTATTATTAAACTGGTGCCCCATGCCTGACGGCAGCCCGGGGAAAGGGATGAGGCAGCAGAGGATAGCAAGACGCCCGACCCACTGTGGCGGAGAGTCACAGTTCCCCACAGAGACCCATGTACCCTCATGCAGAATGGACATGCAGAAGGTACCTAATTAAAAGCACTAAACTTGGGAATAAAAAAAGTCAGTCACAGGTTTTTTGATATGCTCTGAAGTTTGTCAGAGATTTATTCGCAAAAACTTTGTAGTAAGGGTGAATCAGCTGTCTTGCTGACCACAACATTAAATATTATGGAATACATGATGCAGCTCTTCTCTGTTTTACATTTTCTTAATCAGCATTTCTAAGCTGATCTTATATTTAAAATGTACTCTTAAGCCTTCACAACATAATCATTCCAGATTACTGCATATTTAGCTCACTGAAACAAAGACATTATTTTAAATTAATCAGTCACAGAGGTTTAGTGTGTTCATAACCATGTTCATTGTGTTTAGAAAAAGGGAACACTAATTTACTGTGTGTGATCTCCATAACAATACACGTGTTTATGAAATGTCACCAACTTTAAAAAATATGTTTCCAAAGATTTTAGGCATAACAAAGGATTTAATATCTTACTAAGGTACTGATTTTGCTGGAGGCTTCTCTTAAAACTAGTTCATCAGATAGAAGTAAAGAAAGGGAAACTTTTTTTCCAGCTATCTGGAAGGAAAGGGGTGTTGTCCCTTTAAGGGCTCTCTTCAATGGGTGTGGGGTGCGTGTGAAGGGAGAAAGGGATGGACAGAAAGGACAGGAAGACTTTGGAAGCATTTTAGATAAGGGTGGTCTTTTGAAAGATTTATTTAAAAAACTGTGTCTGAAGATCCAAGCATAAAAGGCTAAAGATGATTGTGCATCTAAAAATCTATGCAAGAATTTGTTGAGATATGATTTTATAATCTTCACTAACTCACTAAAGAAATATTTTTAAAGCAAATTTTAAACTAAGGTCCTGTAGACTTAACATGTTGTGAGTAAATATTAGAGTCATGCACAACTGTTTTGTCAGTAAATTCAGAAATTGACAGTAGATACCTGGGGGTTGGCAAATGCCTGTTAAATGGCTTCATTTCCACTTGAATGGTTTCAATGTTGTGCTACTAGGTCTGGCAGGCTGGAAGGCTTTTTCACTTTTAAGTTACTAGATCCCCTCCGGAGTAAGAGTCACCAGGCTGCAGCAGCTAGGAAGGGTCCGAACAGGGATAGGAAGAGGCAGGGCCGGCTCCAGACCCCAGCGCGCCAAGTGCGCGCGTGGGGTGGCATTTTCCCTGGAGGGCGGCAGGTGGGTCCGGCGGACCTTCCGCAGTCATGCCTGCAGGAGGTCCACCGGAGCCGCGGGACAGCGGACCCTCCGCAGGCATGACTGCGGAGGGTGCGCTGGTCTCGGGGCTCGGGTGGACCTCCCGCAGGCACGCCTGCGGATACTCCACCAGAGCCACCGGACCAGCAAACCCTCCGCAGCTGCGGGAGGTCCACTGGAGCCGTGGGACCAGCGGATCCTCCGCAGTCATGCCTGCAGGAGGTCTGCTGGTCCCCCGGCTCCGGTCACCTCCCGCACGCATGACTGCTTGGGGCGGCCAAATTGCTAGAGCCGCCCCTGGGAAGAGGCAGCGGGTGGACACTAAAACCTGGGGTGCCCCACGCAGCCGCATATTCTGCATATGCCTAAGGATGGCCCTGACCATACCTGGGAAGGTGTTTGTACAACCTGCTCTGAAAAACCTCTAATTATGGGGATTCCTCAACCTCCCTTGGAAGCCTCTTCCAGTGATTAACTGTCCTTATAGTTGGAAAGTTTTCCCTCATATCTAACCTAAATCTCCCTTGCTGTAAATTAAGCCCATTACTTCTAATCCTACCTTCAGTGGACATGGAGGACAATTGATCACAGTCCTTCTTATCACAGCCCTTACAATATTTGAAGACTTATCAGGCCCCCCGCCTCAGTCTTCTTTTCTCAAGCCTAAACATGCCCAGTTGTTGTTTTTTTAACCTTTCCTCATAGGTCAGGTTTTCTAAACCTTTTTTGTTGCTCCTCTGGACTCTCTCCAATTTGTCCACATCTTTCTTTAATGTGGAGCCCAAAGCTGGACACAGGACTCCTGCTGAGGCCTCACCAGTGCCAAGTAGAGAGGGACAATTACCTCCATGTCTTACACACGACCCTCCTCTTAATACACCGCAGAATATTAGCCTATTTTTGCAACTGCATCACATTGTTGACCCCTATTCAATTTGTGATCCACTATAACCTCCAAATCCTTTTCAGAAGTACTAGCACCTAGAAAGTTATACCCCATTTTGTAGTCGTGCATTTGATTTTTCCTTCCTAAGTGAAGTACTTTGCACTGATCTCTATTGAATTTCATCTTGTTGAATTCAGACCAATTCTCCAATTTGTCAAGGTCCTTTTGAATCTAATCCTGGCTGCCAACATGCTTGCAAGCCCTCCCGAATTGGTGTCATCTGCAAATTTTATAAGCACACTCTCCACTCCATTATCTGAGTCATTAATGAAAATATTGAATAGTACCAGACCCAGTACTGACCCCTCTGTGGGACCCTAGATACACCTTCCCAGCTTGACAGCAAACCATGGAGACCTATTCTTTGAGTAAAGTCTTTTAACCAGTTCTGCACCCACCTGATAGTAAATTCATGCAGACCACATTTCCTAGTTTGCATACGAGAATGTCAAGTGGAGCTGTGTCAAAAGCCTTACTAAAATCAAGATATATCACATCTACTACTTGCATCCACTAGGTCAGTAACATACAGAGGCTCAATAAGTAGCCAGCTGCACAACTTTGATGAAAACTGTCTGATCTAAACCCAGCAAAACAGAAAAGAGCATATTCTGGATTCCAACACTCCACTGTGGATTAGCTCAGAAATATCATACACAAAATCATTATGTATCAGCACAGAAAGCACATCAATGACTGCACAGACAAGTTGTAAACAATTTATGCAATGGTAATATATAGAGAAGAAGCAGAAAAAAAATGTACAGTAGAACCCGGAGTTATGAACACCAGAGTTACAAATTGACCAATCAACCACACACGTCATTTGGAACCAGTATTACACAATCGGGCAGCAGCACACACACACACACACACACACACACACACACACACACACACACACACAAGCAAATACCGTACAGTGCTGTGTTAAACAAACTACTAAAAATAAAGGGAAAGTAGCATTTTTCTTCTGCATAGTAAAGTTTCAAAGCTGTATTAAGTCAATTTTCAGTTGTAAACTTTTGAAAGAACCATAATGTTTTGTTCAAAGTTACGAACATTTCAGAGTTACAAACAATCTCCATTCCAAGGTGTTCGTAACGTTGTGGTTCACCTGTATGGCAGTTCAATCAGTTCTGGAGGACAAAGAGATGGTGAGGTTGTAACCGAATGCATCCCGTATTCACTCCCTACACCCTCTGGTAAGAATCTTTGTACAAAATATGCCTACTGAGGTATCATTTGAAAACTAATAACTCGCAGATCAATAATATTATGACAGAATGTATAGGAATATTATATGTAAAGTTATGAATTCCCCCTGAATGATGTTTGTAGCACATATTCAAACCCATGTAGCCCTGATTAGGCAGGAGAGATTAAGCAGGTCTATTTTAAGCAAAGGAGTATGTGTTTACGTGTTGCCTCAGTTTACATATAAGTAGTAAACAACGTCCATGAGACAGCAAGGGGTCAGGAACAGACCAATCTGCATTTTAGCAACCAACAGCATGGAACCACTTTCACCATAAGCCTCCTTGCCTCTGTCCTCATAGCGAGAATTAACTTTATCTAGGGATAACCCTCAGGAAAAAGCATTTCAAAGGGTGATTGGCCCATAAAAGTGAGGGACAAAAACACCCCATGGTTAGGGTTGCCAACCCTCCCGGTTTCATCAGGATTCTCCCAGAATCAGGCTCTATCTCCTGGAGGTTACTGAAGCCAAACCAGAAGATTTTAGGCCGCTAAAAGTCTGGTGGCACAACAGGGCTAAGGCAAGCTTTCTACCTGCCCTGGCCCCACTCCCGGAAGCGGCCAGCATGACCTGAGCCCCCTGGGGGGGAGCAGGGGGTCTCCACACACTGCACCCATCCTGAGTGCCAACTCCACAGCCCCTGGGACATAGGGATTCACTGGCCACTTCCAGGAGCAGTGCACGGAGGGGACAACGCGCGGAGCCCCCTGGCCCTGCTTACCTCAGGTGGCTCTTGGTCGGCGGCGCAGTGGGGCTAAGGCAGGCTCCGCCCCCAAAACTCTCATTGGCCACAGTTCCCAGCCAATGGGAGCCGCAGAGTTGGCGTTCGGGCAGCATCTGGAGACCCCTGACCTCGCTGGGGCTGCAGGCATGTGCCTTCCACTTCCAGGGAGCCTGTCTGAGCCCCACTGCACCGCCGACCAGGAGCCACCTGAGGTAAGTGCCGCCTGGCCGGAGCCTGCACCCCTCACACCCTCCCACACCTCAATCCCTGCCCCAGCCCTGAGCCCTCTCCATCACCCAAGCTGCCTCCCAGAGCTTACACCCCACACTCCCTCCTGCACCCCAACCCCTAGCCTCAGGCCCAGCCCAGAGCCCCCTCTAACACTCCAAACCCCTCAGTCCCAGCCAAGACCCCGCACCCCCAGTTAAGGTCATTAGGCTAATGCCGGCACCTGACGTCAATTAACTGACAAAGGGTCAGTTAAGGCTGTTAGGCTAATGGAGACAGCTGGAACCAATTAAGGTCCCACTTACACTGCTTTAAGAGCTCTCCTTGCCAGTTCTCTGGAGAGGAGCCCAGGTGAAAGGAGCTGGAGGAGAGGAAGCATTACTGAGCCCTGAGGTAAGGATGAAGCTTGGAAAGGGGGAGCATGGGGAAATGGCCCAGGGTATCAAAGCAGCGTCAGTGAAGGAGGGAAGCCGCTAACAGCTGCTACCATTAGGGTCCCTGGGCTGGAACCCAGAGTAGAGGGCGGGCCTGGGTTCCCCTCTTACCCCCCACACGCTCTACAGAGATCTATTTTAAAAGGGGAAACAGACTTTGGTCCAGGCAGGAGACCAAACGGTACCTACGGAGCTCTAAGGAGCAACAGAGACTGCGTATTCCACCTTCCCACCTCCCATGCTGGCCTGTGATGAAAATAGCTCAATAAGCTGTAACCTCTGCCACCATACCAGGAAAGGGAGGTCATCTTGAGGGCCTTAGGGAGCTTCTGAGGCCACTGTATCCGCCAGGAAGCGCGGGACCCACCAATACAGGCTCGGAGCCTTGTCACTCTTGGAGCATCCTTACACAGCATTAGCATTGCCAACTGACCCCTATTCACAGAATGGTTAATTCCATCATGTATCAACATCATCCTGAACTGGCAGCATGTACATTTCCTGCTCCAAATGTCTTGCATACTTACAATTCCCATGACTATTATACTGTAACATCGTTCAACACAAGTGTTGTTTACTAATAAATTAGTTTGAATTTATAATAAACTCGATGATGCCTAACTGATAGGTTTAAAAAAACCCCAAACAATTATCTGACACTCTCAGCTATGATCCTGAAACAGATGTTTGAGTGTGTAAAATTATGTTGTGTGGTATGATGCTGCAGATACAATTGCAACCTTCACTTTTATTGCTACTCATAAATGTTAAATGCAACTAGATCTACATTTGAAATGTAGTTATCATTTTTCCTCATATCTCCAAAGCCAAGATCGACGTACAGAGTTGTCATACTGGTAATTACTCTACTCCTCTAATGAATATACAGAAATGAATTGAAATGTTTGTGGAACCCGATTAGCATGCATCTCAAACAAATAGAAAAAAAATTCTAGGCTTCCAGGAAGAAAGGAACTGGCAGTTCAGCCAAAAAAAAAAGTGTTCTATTTACCCCCAGGAGAAGCATTCAACAGCAGGTAGAGAAAGTTGGTCTCTCATTCCCCGACACCATCCGCCAAGCTCTGTGTGGACCATCGAAGGATGAGCTGTGGGAAGAACTAAGGAGGAAAGACATTGCCCCTTTACGGAAAACATGAGGTCATTTCCCAAAAATACAATTCATGCTCTCCTTTAATGGTAAAAAGAACAGGAGTACTTGTGGCACCTTAAAGACTAACAAATTTATTTTGCTGTCAAACTCCCAGTGTGAACAGAAATCAGGACCTTCCACTTCAAAAAGCTCAGAGATCCTGAACTTGGATTAAACCAGAATCCTCCTTGGACACAGAAATAATTCATAATAATAATACTTAATGCTTATACAGCACTTTTCATTTGAGGTTGTAAAATATATTTGCGACAAAGGCCCAGATTTTTAAAGCCATTTTAAAGCCATTGCTGTCAATAGGATTTAGGGCCCTGAGTACCAAAATCTCTTTAAAAAATGAGTTAGACTCCTAAATCAGTTAGGTGAAGCAACACTGAGCTCAGCAATACTGTACCTCAATTCCTTTAAAAATCTGAGCCAGTCTCTCAAACATGCAGGAGCAGAGCAGGTGTGATATTCCATCCAGCAGAGGGCAGCAGTAACACACTAGTTGTTACATTATACTATGCCATGTCTTGTGGTACATCATGGGGTAACTGAAAAAAGTTAACTCATATCACCTTTGTACGCAGTAGACAGAAACCAACTTCCTGCATGACCAGAGCTGCACTCCCTGTTTCTATCATAAGTAAATGTAACAAAATAAATCTCCATGCCATTTGGCTGACAGACGAGAAAGAAAACAGCGAGAGTAACCAGAGGGCAACAAAGAATATCAAATATGACATAAATGTTTCAAAGTATCACCGAAATTAAAGTTGGAAAAGAACCATTAGGTCACCTAAAGCAAGACAAGGATGAAGGGCTGTTGCTAACCCACCTCTAGTGGAAGATTCCAACAAACACAAACTATAATTCTCTGTTGTTTGTTGACCAGGCTGATTCAAACTGAGCTGGGGTGGAGCTGTGGAGCCATTCTGTAGCTTTATGGCCATTCAGGCTCTGGTGGGTCCAGTTCTTATAGTGACTCTGCCCTCCAGCAGGTCACATATAGCCTCACCCCTTCCAGAGAAACAATGTCCCAACATCCAGATTTGAAAACACAACATACCACAAATGGATATTCAGCCCCTCTTTCCTAGGCCTGGGACCTCTGAGGCCCCTCAAAAATGTAAGTAATCAAGTAAATCGACTCCAGCATGTTCTGCGCTAGCAGGCTTAAAGCCTAAGTCTGCTCTGGATTCTTATTTTGTCCTCTGCCCCTCCCTAGGGCCCACTGCTGAGAGAACCCCGTCTCCTGCAGTCCTTGTCAGTTCCTTTCCCCTTCCTAAAGGCTGCTATTGCAGCTGGCTGTCCTGCTTCCCACAGCCTTCCTCAGCACTCCCTCGCCCCTCTTGCTCCAACAAGGAGGAGAAACCTGTATGTGCTCCCTTCCACCTTGCCTGACACCCCCTGCTCCCCAGGTGTAACAGCTACTGCCATTAACCCCCTTCTAGGTCCAACTCCCTTATGAGGCCTCTCCCCCCAGATTGATGCCTGTGTTGAACAGTTACCACAGGTTGGATGAGCCCCTCTTCCCCTTAGAGAGGCCACCCACCCACTTCTGCCACAGGGTTTAGAAGAGGAGGAAGTAGTCTTTTCCCCCTCCAATAGTCCATGAATCAAACACACAGAGCAAAGGCAAGGAGGGATTTTCAGCACTGTGTATCCTAGCAGGGTACACTGAGCTCTAATGCTGTTTCCCTCTCCTCCCTTCCTGGAGTACTTTATCCTCTTGATAAAAATAATGAATGACCCCTAACCAATATTTCTTGCAAACCTTTACAAGAGCCCCAGTGAGTAGAGCAGTCATTTTGGGGAGGAGGAAGAAAGGGAAAGCAGAAAAGCGGGCGTTAGATGTATTCTCAACTGTCGGGAATAGTTTTGTTCACCTCTCAAAGTTTATTTTTATAGCAAGCAGAAAACAGACTTTTCTAGCCAACAACATCTGCTAAATTAGCACTAATTCCCCTTTGTGCTTTAAGGAAGATTAATCTCCCTTTTCAGATTTACTTTGGAGAGGCAATTCTTGACTTTTCCTCAAGCACATAAAACTGTGATATTCTTCCAGTGTAATAAGCAATTACTAATTCTTCCCAGTAAAATCTGTTTGCGACTTGCTTTCCAGCAGAAAACTAGAAGATATTTTGGCTGAATGCTCTCGGTGAATGAAACTCAAACTTCGACCGACAGCTCTTTTGTACAGTGAAAGTTTGTCAGCAGATCTGGTGGAAATAAGCATCTTGAATAACGAAGCACCGATACACTTAGCAATGCACCACTCCCAAAATAGTCAATAACGGACAAGCTGGGAAATGGAAAACAAGATAGTGTCAGGAGTAGGAGCTGATTTTGTAAATTACATGACTGGTTCTGGTTTGTTTTTAATTATTATACATGATCCTGATTTTCATGTTACTTATGCTACTACATGGCATGGAGTCTGGGGAATGAAAACTCATGGTCGGTATTCTCTCTGCTTTGTTGCTGACTCACTCTGTGAACTTGGGCAACTGTGTTAGTGCACCAATGTGCAAAAGAGGTACAAGAACGTTCATCTACCTCACAGGAGCATTGAGAAGTACGCACGGATGTTAAATGCTCTGAGATCCCTTGACAAATGCACTGACGCATCGTAAGTGCAAAGTATGATTTATTAACACAAAAATGCATTCCTTTCTTTTTCCATTCATCAACAAGCCTTTCTTTCCCTCCCCCTCTACTCACACTTTTGGGTAGTTGGCATCTATTCTCATGCTCCTGTATAAGCATTTAGAAGTATCCCTAGGTTAGCTGGCCTTATTCCTCCTCCTTCCCTAAAATGTGTGTGCAGTACATCTAATTAAAAAAAATAATCAGTGCAGCCAATAATGCTTTGCCTTGATATACCATATACTCCACATTAAACACCAGGAGGGCACATTAGGTACTTTGCTGCAGCTGGGCAATAAGAAAAGCAATTACTCACTAGGAAGTTGCATGTAAAACAGGAAACATATCAAGCAAACCTATTGTCTGACATCTGCTAGGAAAAGAGTTCAGAGGTGAGAGTAAATAGATTTCAAACATTATCCCAACACAGAACATCTCGATTCCTTTTAAGAGCTGCAGGAGATCACAATTATTAATAAAACTCTGACTCCCTAAGGAAGGGAAGGGGGAAAAACTTGGATGAATAGTTGACATTAAACGCCACAACCTCACTGCAAACAGCCACCCGCCTCTGCTGCTCCCTCTCCTCTCAGCTGTCGGGGGCTTACCTAGAGCATGGACATCACAACAAATAAATTATTGGCTGGCAGCAGGTTGAATCAGTTCCCTAAGGACTTAAGAAAAATAGACAAGATAATTTAAGAAAAATGCCTTATATGAGTTACCTAATGGACCACATAGACGTCCTATTCTGTCGGAATGTGTGATTGTGCAAGTGTGCGCATAAGACCTTCCTTCCCCTAGGTTCTCCTATATATGAGATGAATATTTCCCAAGGGCAATACGGGTTTCAGAGAAAAATAAACCAGAAATACCAATGAAAAGGGAAGTGGCAAGTTCAGGACGCCAATATCCATATGGAAATAACGTCAGTGACACAGAATCATATCACAATTACAGGCTTTACCAGCAAACCCTGGTTCAACCATCAACATCCTCACTCTTATTTTCAAAGGCCTTATCGGTCCTCATACGCTTCGAAAACTGTTGATTTCCATTTCAGAGGAGACCGAGCATTATGCAGTTAAGCCTGTGGCAGGGCAGAGAATGCCTGTATCCGTTAAAGACACTACCCTCCCCCAAATGTTTCTTTCATCATGAAGCATTCACTCTGTTGGGCTGGTGCTACAGGCTCAAGTCTCAACTATTTTCCTTGTACAGTGCATCTCCTGTCCATAACTCCTGGATCTGGGACTACTAGGGTGACCAGATGAGAGGGAGACAATATTGGAACACATCGGGGGGAGGGGGAGGGGTGTCCGCCGGCAGAGCAGAAAAAAAAAAGGCAAGTGCTGCCCACAAAGCAGCAAGGGGGGGGGGGGAAATAATAATAAAAGCCGAATGCTGCCAGTGGAGCAGCAAAATAAATAAATAAATAAATGATAAAGGCGAGTGCTACCGGTGGAATGAAATATTGGGACAAATTGCGTCCCGACTGAAGATCAGTCGGGACGCGGGACCAACATCTAAATATCAGGACGGTCCCGATTTTATCAGGACATCTGGTCACCCTAGGGACTACTCATGAGCTTAATGTTAACCATGTACTTTAATGCTTTTCTGGACTGAGGCCTATATCAATCAGGCCTTTGCAGGACTCTGCATCCCACTGCTGTGCAACGTAGTTAGGGAGCTTTCTTAGCAAGCCAGAGATAGTAGGGTTATTGCTCACATTCTCCAAACTGGTCAAGGGCAAGTGGCCTCTAGTCGACTAAGCACGGGGCTTGGAATCAGGAAACCTGGGCTCTAGTCCTGATTCTTGGCAGGTCTTAGCCTCAGCTACCTCATCTATAGCATGGAAATAATGATGCTTTTCCACCTTCGTAAAACATGTAGAGATCTACAGATGAACAACTGCTATATAGATCCAAAGTATTGTTATGCTGAAAAGTACTAGTGGCTGCCATGAGGAGTGTGTGTCTTGCATCCACAGACCTCATTAGACCCAACAGATGTACTAAACACGCTCCGGTTCAACAGAGTGTGCAACCTAGCCCTTTTATGAAGTAAACCAGCTGCAGATGATAGGGGCTACCACCCAAGGACTAAGTCACATGGCCAAGCCAGACCTAACTCTTGTGCACGAACAGGGTTTTTCCCTAGCTGCAAACACAGGATATTGGTTGCAGGCTATGTGTGTATTGGAGGGAGCATGTCAAAGCCGAAGGAGTTGTAAGCATGACCCTGAAAGGAAGTAAAGAGATGCAACTTCTCAGGCACAGAGCTTGCTGCAGTGGTACATTTGGGGATTTCTGACCAAGGATTTCTGACCCATCCTGTTCTCTGTTTCTAGTGTGCTCTGGGAAACAGAACTGTGTGTACTTTTTTTGGTAAGTGAACAAGATTACACCAGGCATATACCCAATGTGTATCACTGATTTCTCATCCAAACAGAAGCAACCTGGCTAAGACCCATATTTTGGCTAACCACTTAGACCAAAGGGGCAACATTATCATTAATGTGACAACTAATGTATGAAACATCCACAATAGAACTATCATTTCTGTTTCCCATTATAGACGCCCCAACAGATAGGGAAGGATATTTACAAAGATCACTTGCGTTCTCCCCAGGAATCTGACTCAGTCAGAGGCTTCAGTGCCCGTTAGGATTTTTAACATACTGATAATTCTTTGCTAGCACTGGCTTTTCAGGGGATTCAATTTTCCTTTTACAAAACAAAACTCTAGCTTTAAATGCATGAAGAAAGATATCGTAGTGGTTGGGAATATTGGACTCCTGGTTCCTGCAGCTTTCCCTGCCATAGCATCTAATCTACACTCAGCCTCTAAAGCACACACATGCAGTTTGGGTATTTCAACATAATAAAGACTGCGATCATGCAACAAGGACAATTTGGCTTGCAAGGATAATACAGCTTGCATTTGTCAATCATGCCTTAATACTTCTAATCGACTTTCTATCCACAGACATTTTGGAAATGTTAATGACTAGCCTGATAGCACGCCTAGGATGATGGTGAAATATCCCCACTTTACAGATTAGCAAATCAAAAGATGTTAAATAATTTCCCCCCAGGTCACAAAGGAGGTGAGTAGCAGAAGTGAGAAAAGATGTCATGTCTCCTGCACATAGGCCTGTGCTTTCACCACAAAGCCATCCTTACCATCCAGAGTAAACATAGCCTTCTCAATGGGATCCCCAGGGGTTAATCTTTAACACTCGGCCAGCTCTTTTTTAACCCTGCAAACAATAATGGGAACAATGTTAAGGGCACAGTTATCTACAAGCTCAAATAAGGAAATATAGCCCTAGCTCTGGCCAGAATCTGGTAACTAAAGGTCTCTGGGTCCTCATTTGCTGAACACCAAATTGTATTTGCAGAAATAGGGTGGGCAAGTTTTTACAATCAGGCCCAGTATGTGACAAAAGCCCTAGAAGAGGAACAGGAAAATAAAAAGAATAGTACAGGAAGTGTCACATGCTAGGCAGTCATTTTATTTCGTAAAACTAATCTTGCCTGCACTCTCAGTTTCATGCGTCAGTATTTCTGATGAAAATCTACAATAATAGGAGTGGGATAACCTCAGGTTTGTGTGAAGCTGAAAATGCATCTAACATGAGGGCGCTTTCTTGTAATGAGGGGCAGCTGAAAGGGTATTTGTCCTATATTCACCCTCACTGCACTGTTCAAAATACGCGCCCTGGGCTAAGTGGAATCCAACCCAGGTCTGACAGAGAACCATAACCCCAACTCATGATGTCTCTGTGGCATTTTAAATATATTCATGGTGTTATCAGACATTCTGGTCTCAGTTATCTAATTAAAGCAATTTTAGTTAAATAAACAACTCTTCAGACTGTTCCAAATAGCTTTTAAGGACACTTAAAAAAAAATCAAATCAAAACAACTCATTAAGCGGCAATACTCACTAATGAAACTGCTTCTTGTTAATTTGATTTTACAAAACACATTTCTCACTGCAATATGACAATAAAGGCACTGCACCTTTCAATAAAAAATTTGCACTGGAAAAGCACTTACCAATTTTCTTAATAGTTGGCTTGTGTCTCTAATAGACAGAGCTGTAGGACAGGAAAATTCTACAGACATTCATCAGTTAGGGAATGAGCTAATACAACTTCCTACCATGGAAATCAGATACAGAGCCAGACAAGAGTGTGAAAAAGCAGTGAAGACAAGGCCCAGAACTTTTAATCTGTCTCACTAACTATTAAAAGATAGGATAAGTATTACAAATGAAAGACAGAGTATAAAAGATGCTTGAGAAGAAGACTTGGAAGAATATTGGATTGAATCCTTTAAAGGTCCATAAACGTTTCTACAACCTCAGCCTCTCATTCCAGCACTTACCTAGAGTCAAGACTCTATAGCAAGGGTCAGCTGCTCAGCAACCTTTCAGAAGTGGTGTGCCGAGTCTTCATTTATTCATGCTAATTTAAGGTTTCGTGTGCCAGTAATACATTTTAACGTTTTTAGAAGGTCTCTTTCTATAAGTCTACAATATATAACTAAACTATTGTTGTATGTCAAGTAAATAAGGCTTTAAAAATGTTTAAGAAGCTTCATTTAAAATTAAATTAAAATGCAGAGCCCACCCCGGACTGGTGGCCAGGACCCAGGCAGTGTGAGCGCCACTGAAAATCAGCTCACGTGCCACCTTCGGCACCCGTGCCATAGGTTGCCTACCCCTGCTCTATAGTGACAATGAGATGAGAGCCATTTTGTGCATGGAGATTAGTTTGGGGCCTGTGCCATGGAAAGACTCCCACTGACCTCAGTGGGCTTTGAATCAGGCTCCAAACCCTTAAAATGAAGTACAGCCAGAGACAACTTTTCATTAAAACTACCATTTTTTCACAGAAGTCACAGAATCCACGACTTCCAGTGACCTCTGTGAATTCAGCTGCAGTGGCCGGGGACGGCGGTGGTGCAGCTTCTGGCCGCCGTGGGCAGCAGGGCCTCCCGGAACCTCCTGGAGCTGCAAGCCACTGCAGGCAGGGGGTACCCCTGAAACTCCCGGCCGCTGCAGGCGGCATGGGGTCCGAGCGCCAGGGCCCCTGAGCTCTGAGCCACCAAAGGTGACAGGGCCACAGCTACTGGGCACCAGGGGCTCCCCTGGAGCTCCCGGGTGCTGCGGGGTACCCTGGAGCTCCAGGCCCCCACTGAGGGTGGGGACCCCTAGAGCTCAGAGCGGGCCCTCACAGTTTCCCAGCCTCCACAGGCAGTGTGGGGACCCCAGAGCTGAGCTCCCCATTTTGTCATGGATATTTTTAGTAAAAATCACTGACATGCCATGAGCAGCCTTATGGATGGAGAGGTGGGATGAGGTTAGGGTGACCAGATAGCAAGTGTGAAAAATCGGGACGGGGAGAGGGTAATAGTTGCCTAAGACAAAGCCGATAATATCGGGACATCTAGTCACCCTCGAAGGGGATCCCGGGATGAGTAGGTGTGGCAGCACAATTGTTGGGGAAAGCAGGGTGATTAGTGGATAGTGCACTGATTTAGGCATCAGGAAACCCAAGTTCTACTCCTCTATCCGCCACCGACCTGCTGTGTGATGGATGCTGGGCAAGTCACTTCCCCTCTCTGTACCCTGTTCTCCCTCCCACCCTTTGTCTGACTTGTCTATTTAGATTGTGAAGTCTTTGGGACAGCATGACGGAGAATGATCCTGTAGGTTACTACTCTCATACAAATCACCATGACAACAACCTTTGCTGGAAGGTTCTGCAGTGCTCAGAGAAGTATTTTTCCAAGTCTCAGTGGGGGCCTGTAGGCACTGCGAAAACAACAAGCTGGAACGTCTCAAAGAGCTTTATGGAGAAGAACCATCATGACTCTTGGGACTCAATGGCGCTTATTTTAGAAATACTCGATCATTGCCCAGACCTGGCCATTTGGAAAAGGGATGAGCCAGGAAGCCCAAAGGCTAATCCTGAGCAATTGGAAGCTTAAATCTGCTCCGTGCATGGATACTGGGATGAACACCTATTTAGACCTTCTGCAGTTAAATACAAGACACCTAGTTCTTGGCATGGCTGGCTGGAAGGTTATGACTGTATAATGCCACCTGCAGTGGCTCAAAAGCATAAATACCAACCTCAAGGGAGACTGTTAAGAAGCAGGGCAGAAACCCCAACTTGGTTGTGAGTTCTATGCTTTGATTTCACCAACCAGGTATCAAGTGTAAATGCCCGAGACAGTAGAACAGCCTTAACATGGAGTCACAGACCATCCTCTTGGGTATTCCGATCTGTCTGGCCACCCACATGGGTGTACCTTTGCAATAGATGGTCTCTTACACCAAGAATCACAGCATTATTCAGGTTACTCCCAGCCCCAAAGGACTACTCGCTTATGCCAGTTCAGTTGCATCTTAGATCTCACACCAAAGACAATGCTCGTAGCTAATCCTATAATAAACTATGTATAGATTTATTAAATAGGAAAAGGAAATAATAGAGTTGTTTACAAGGTTAAAGCAGGTAAACATACACACACAAATGAGTTACTATCTTAAGTTTCAAAAGGAAATAGAAGCTTCTATAATAAACAAGCTCTCTCTGTCTCTTAAGGCTAATGCAGGCTAAGCAGCTGGGATCTCTTGCTTATGCCTAGAAACCTTACTCATGCCCAAAGCCCAAGCAGCATAGAGGTAATCAGTTCCTTTTGTTTGGGGCTTTTATCCCCCACCAACCATGCAATCTGGGCTGGAAACTCAGCTGATGGGAAGAATCCACTCGCATGACTCATTTTCACAGTGGGAGATCAAGACAACAAATGTAACAGCTTTGGTTGGCAATGAGCACATCACACAAGTTAATGTCTCTCTCCTGTCTTACAGTCACAGAAGCTCAAAATGCAACCTCTCCGATGTTACCTTACCATATGGGATACAGTGAGATTAATGCATGAAGCAACTCACAAGCATTCAATAAAGTCTAAACACTAAACGTATTCTTACAATTCTACTACTTATTTTAACAATACTAACCCACAAGTGAGCCAGACTGATTCCAGCTATGTATTTGCCAGTGTTCAGTTGAGAATTGGGGATTTTGACATGAGCTGGCACCTGGTCCACCAGCATTCCAGATCTAATGTGGGATCAGTACACCAGTATGTGTAACAGATTTTTGTGTTCGCGGATGGTTCATCAAACAAATCCTTCAAGAACAGTGATTGTGGTGTCTTCATCCTGTGGCTTAATAGAGCGAGAATAAGAAAGAGCCCCAGTTCGGGCTGTATCAGCTTGAGCTGTGTGGCCAAACTGAAAGCTATTCTCACTACACTGCAAGAAATACACAAAGCAGAAAGGGGTGAATGGTATGATGTTTGTTGACTCCCAGACAATGATCCTTGGTTCCTTTAGAAGAAACCAGAATGCTATCAACAAAATATAATTCATAAGGAGGCTCAAAGGATCAAACAGTGAGATAAGAAACTGACTTGTCAATGGAGTCCATCACACATTGGTGTGTACAGGAGTGAGATACCTGATGACCTCGTCAAAATTGGGAGATCGGAAACACAGGTTGGAATGACAATGGTTGAGAATATTGATGCCCTACCAAGGAAAATATTAGCTGAAGTACAAGGTCAAAAGATGGAAGATCCTGTGATTGATATAAAAGAATCTCAGAAAATAACATCCACTGCTGTGGATTGCTGGCCGGGCACACTGCATGAATGAAAATCAACAGCAATGGGATGAAGATATGTCCGTACTTGTAAGATGCGTCAGGAGCCAGCTTACCACCTCCCATGTTTTTTAATGTAATATCATAAGGAAAGTGAAGCTTTTCTGATGGGACATCTTGGATCAAGCCATTACAAAGGACTACATATGAGCTGCTGAAGTCAGTCTCGACCTTTGTGGCCTGATACGATTGTTGCGGGACAAGTCAACAACAACGACATCATCAGTATTCTGAATAGCTGCTTGGACAGATTTTCTGCTGTAGCTTTGGCAGACACCTATGTTATGAAATCTATTTTATTTTATTTTGTTGTTGTTGTTACGGGTTTGCTGAGTTTATTAGTATTGAACTGACTGCTGCTAGCACTTTGGAGGACAGGATTAGAATTCAAAAAGAACTTGACATATTGGAGAATTGGTCTGAATTCAACAAGGTGCAATTCAATAAAGACAAGTGAAAAGTACTACCCTTAAGCAAGGGAAAACAAATACACAACTACAAAATGGGGAATAACTGGCTAGGCAATAATACTGCTGAAAAAGATCTGAGAGTTACAGTGGATCACAAAATTATTAGTTAAATTGGAAAAGATGGGGATCAACATGAAAATTGAAAGGTGGATAAGGAACTGGTTAAAGGGGAGACTACAATGGGTCGTACTGAAAGGTGAACTCTCAGGCTGGAAGGAGGTTACTAGTGGAGTTCCTCAGGGATCAGTTTTGGGGCCAATCTTATTTAATCTTTTTATTACTGACCTTGGCACAAAAAGTGGGAATGTGCTAATAAAGTTAGCAGATGATACAAAGCTGGGAGGTATTGCTAACACAGAGAAGGACCGGGATATCATACAGGAAGATCTGGATGACTTTGTAAACTGGAGTAATAGTAATAGGATGAAATTTAATAGTGAAAAGTGCAAGGTCATGCATTTAGGGAGTAATAACAAGAATTTTAGTTATAAATTGGGGACGCATCAGTTGGAAGTAACAGAGGTGGAGAAGGACCTCAGAGTATTGGTTGATCACAGGATGACTATGAGCCACCAATGTGATATGGCCATTAAAAAAGCTAATGCAGTTTTAGGATGCATCAGGTGAGGTATTTCCAGCAAAGATAAGGAGGTGTTAGTACCGTTATACAAGGCACTGGTGAGACCTCATCTGGAATACTGTGTGCAGTTCTGGTCTCCCATGTTTAAGAAGGATGAATTCAAACTGGAACAGGTTCAGAGACGGGCTACTAGGATGATCCGAGGAATGGAAAACCTGTCTTACGAAAGGATACTCAAAGAGCTTGGCTTGTTTAGCGTAACCAAAAAGAAGGCTGAGGGGGGATATGGTGGCTCTTTATAAATATATCCGAGAGATTAATATTAGGGAGGGAGAGGAATTATTTAAGCTTGGTACCAATGTGGACACAAGAACAAATGGATATAAACTGGACACTAGGAAGTTTAGACTTGAAATTAGACGAAGGTTTCTAACCATCAGAGGAGTGAAATTCTGGAACAGCCTTCCAAGGGGAGTAGTGGGGGCAAAAGACATATCTGGCTTTAAGACTAAACTTGATAAGTTTATGGAGGGGATGGTATGATGGGATAGCCTAATTTTGTCAATTGATCAAAGATCAATTGCCAAATTATCAGCAGGAAAGTATGCCCAGTGGTCTGTGATGGGATGTTAGATGGGGTGGGATCTGAGTTACTACAGAGAATTCTTTCCTGGGTGCTGGCTGGTGAGTCTTCCCCACATGCTCAGGGTTTAACTGATCGCCATATTTGGGGTCGGGAAAGAATTTTCATCCAGGGCAGATTGGCAGAGGCCCTGGAGGTTTTTCACCTTCCTCTGCAGCATGGGGCACGGGTCACTTGCTGGAGGATTCTCTGCAGCTGGAGGTCTTCAAACCACAATTTGAGGACTTCAATAACTCAGACATAGGTTAGGGGTTTGTTATAGAAGTGGGTGGGTGAGATTGTATGGCCTGCATTGTGCAGGAGGTCAGACTAAATGATCATAATGGTCCCTTCTGACCTTAAAGTCTATGAGTCTGTGAATATGAGTCAACAGGCTGACGCAGCTGTTAAAAATATACATCATTCTGCAGTGTAGTAACAGGAGTGTCATATACAAGACTTGGGCAGTGACTCTCCTGCTCTATTCAGCACTGGTGAAGCCACAGCTGGAGAACTGTGTTCAGTTCTGGGCACCACTCTTTAGGGAAGAGGTGGACAAATTGGAGACATACCAGAGATATGTTTAGAAGAGATAGTTTAGAAGACCTGACCTATGAGGAAAGGTTAAAAACCAGAGCATGTTTAGATTTGAGAAAAGACGACTGAGGGAAGACCTGATAAGTTTTCATTATGTTAAAGAGCTGTTATAAAGAGGACAGTGATCAGTTGTTTTCCATGTCCACAGAAGGTAGGACAAGTAGTAAAGGGTCTTAACCTGCAGCAAGGGAGATTTAGATTAGAGAGTAGGAAAATGTTTCCAACTATAAGTCTAGTTAAACTCTAGAGTAGGTTTCCAAGGGAGGGTGTGGAATCCCCATCATTGGAGGTTTTAAGACCAGGATGGACAGACACCAGTCAGGTATGGTCTAGGCTAGGTCTTGCTTCAGCACAGGAGGGGTGGACTAGCTGACCTCTCGAGGTCCCTTCCAGCCCTACATTTCTAGGATTCCATGACTTTTAAAAAAGTTTAACAGTGTTTTACCTGTCATTTTCAAAGGTGTCTAGAAGATTAGAACAACCATTTTCCAGTCGTTTCAATGGGACTCAGACAGCCAAATCCCTGAGGCAGCTTTGAAAATCTCAGCCATTTAGTCCATATACACTAAGAGAAGATTCTTCTTGTTTTTTCTAATATCAGTAACACTTATTTTTATTACGTGCCTTTTTTTCCTACTTCTAAATGGCTATTCAGTGATAAGGAAACACTATAGGGAGATTAGTCATTAAGGAACTTGGGGCTGTGAACATGGAACAGTGCTGAGAGAACTACGCTGCCCTGCACACACATACCCCTTGCCGCTGGGAGAACCATGCCCCCCCCCCCCACAACTCACCCATGCCCCCTTCACCACTGAAAGAACCCCCTACCCCCCCAGTTTTACCCTTAGGATTTCATTATTTTAAGTTTTCAAAAATTCCATTCGTTTTCATTTTTTGGATGCACTATAAAACCAAGGCTGAAGAGATGGACATAGGCTGCCAAGGAGCCTTGTTGGTGGCAGAGAGAGCCATGAGACGGCTGGTGTGCAGAGAAGCATGGGATAGTGTTGACCCATTTAAGTCTCTGTACCCCTTGTGCTTTGGAGGTTATCTTGGTACTGGCTCTGAATAAGTCAGTTTAGAGATCTGCTGGGGATGAGCCCAGGGGGGTTCCCTGAAAAGGGCAGGCAGAAAGGCAGGAGCTGGTACTTCAGCCTGTAGCATGGAAGAGGGGCTGCAGTGAAGCCTTGCAACCTGCCTATGGATTGAGAGAGTAAAAATCCATCCCTCAGACCTTTGCACATAGCCCAGTGACTCAGGCTGCAAGCACAAAGGGATGTTCATTGTTCGGGAATAAACGTTTTAAAAGGACTTTAACACAGCCTTCTCCTTACTGGTGCTCTGAATATTGGCACATCTAAACCTGCATGACAGCTGCTGTCCTACTTAATTGCACTCAAGCCTGGATTCTCAAAAGGATGAGTTTCAAAAGCAACCAGCTAAAATGATACGCAATGCTACCCTCTGGTGGCAATTCTTCCACCCACCACCACTGCATTTAATTCACACTCCTCAGCTTTTGCACTGTGGTTCCTTTTTAATGATTAATGATCAAACTACTGCACAGCAGGATGCTGTTGTCTGACATGTTACAAATAGACCAACAGATATTGTCTCTTTCTGGATCTACAAAGGATCTATAGATCTGAATGCAGAGCTGAGCTCTCTCCTGAAGGTGCTCAGAAGTGCAGACAAAAGAACCAAAGGGCTTAAAAAAATCAGTCATAAATATAATACATTAAATGTGTGTGTGTGGGGCGGGGGGGGGGTGTCTGTCTCAATTTCCTTTGCTTAATACTTTGTTTCTCTGACACTGAAATAAAATATGCCAGCGCTTGACAAACCGATTAAAAGCGTGTCTAATTGCTCAGCAGCTTCTTTAAATACCAATGTAACCTGTGCCAAATTTCAAACAAATGCTCCTCAGTGATCCTCTACAGCAACAATATTCCCCATAGAGTTATGAGCCCTTTTCCATGGGATTTTCAACAGCGAAAACAGGTAAGCTCAACAGTGACTTAACTCTGCTCCAAGTGACGCCAATGGGAGTTTTTCCACCATTGACTTACATGGGAACAGAGCTAAAGCCAACATCGAGCCCTTCTGAGAACCCCACCCTCTGGCTTCTAAATCCTACGACTAGATATGAGTGATGGGCACAAATCCCCATTTACTGCTAGACCGGACCCTGGCATTTTTCTTTTCTTTCAGGGTTAAGAGGTTTGCATTTGTTCCCTACACGTGGCTGTAACAGGTTTTATTCTGCCATTTGAAATAGTCAGGTGTCTCGGCGATCAGCCACACACCCAGTATGATCAAGATACAGGAAGTCTGCCATGCTGGGATGCCAGAGATCAAAGGGGAAGCACATGCAATGAAGTAATCTGTCAAAGAAGAAAACAGCTACCCTTGGGAAATAGAAAACAGATGCATTTTACTTTCCCATTTTAAAGCATTCTTAGTCTTCTATAATTAACAGAAAGAGTTCAGAAGAGCTCTAGCCACGTGTTGTGTAATTTTCCTGTGTTTAACTGGCTGGCTCAGTTTTTTCCTGTGCTCTACAGGCCGAGTGAAAACTTCCGCCAATGGAAATAGTAGTTTTCTGCATATGATAGCGAATGCTGGTAGTCTCGCCTCTGTATGTACTCATGGACCTCATGCTTCAGCGTTTCAACTCTCATGCTTCAGGGTTTAAGCCAATCTCTATCAGAGACCAGAATGAGACCTGTGGAGTTGGGGGGGAGGGGAAGATTATCCCAGATTTGCCGATTGTGGGGGTTCTGACACCTTCCCCTGAAGTATCCTGTCTGACAGAAGGTGTTGGTCACTGTCAGAGATGGGACGCTGGACTATATAGACATTGGGTCTGATCCTGTCTGGCAATTCCTATGTGCCTATGGTTACAACCTCAAGTCTAGACAATTATTTACTTATTCTTAAGGTTCAGTGTGAATTTAACCATTCTGATGATCCATAAATAACTAAATGAAAGGGGGGAAATGAAGAGGAGGCATAACTGTTTTGTATGTTATATGTTGCTTAAATGAGTGTAAATTGGTGTCACTTACACATCCAGGGGACAAAAGAAAGGCTTGTAGCAGGATAAGCAACCTGAAACAGGAGGGATTTGTTTAGCATACAAAGGGGGTGTAATTAGAAACAACTGGATGAAATTAAGGGAAATTTACATCAAATATCAAGAGAAAAGGAGCCTTCTTTATAATGAATCCTATTGACCTGTACAATAGTTTCCCAGAGAAAGTGGTGGACAAATTAATTTATTATATTTAAAACAACTCTTCTCCAGGAACAAGGCAAGGGATGGGCACTTGTACCAAACAGAGTCTGGGCCTTTTTTGTTTTACGTGGTCTTGACAATTCCTGAGGCGGGAGGGGGACTTCTCAAAAAACCCTGTTTATGGAGACCCTCCTGGGTTGTTGAGGATTTTCCTGCCCTCTCCTGAGTCACCTTGAATAGTACAGGAGGAAGGGGAGCAGGATCTCCTTCCTGTCTGAAAAGCAAAAAGGGTTCACAACAGAACACATTCACTATAGGGACGGGAAAGAGCTCCGCTACTTTCCCTGGGATTGGACTGAGAAAACACGTGGCAGATGCTAGTCGCATCGCTTAATGCGCTACTGGAAGGTGCTCAGATACTATGGTGATGAGTGCAGAGCAAGAATCGACACAGAAAAGTTTGGAATCTGCCTGCTCCTTCTCAGCCCCAGGAGAGACCTCACGGATGGATGGTGAGTCAGTGTGAGCACTTCCCCTGTCTGGAGAGAGAGGGCCCAGGGAATGTTCAGCCATGGTGCAGACACGGATTGGGTACATCTAGCCTTGGGGCAGCGTCTGTCTTTTTGTCCTGTACCTTGCTCAGTGGAATTCTGGTCCATGAGGTGGACTTTTCGGTATTATTTGCTATGATAATTACAGATAAATAATATCCAACACTGCATCAGCGTGTGTAAAAAGATGTGGCTCGCAGCACTGGAAGCTAGTCTGACACAACTTACTCTCACCTCAGAGAGGGCAAACCCACCCACATAAATCCACTTGCCCTTCTGTGCAATCTCAAAACACGGAAAGGGGCGCTTGGTGTTTCAAGCTCAATGGGAAGAATAAGAAGAGCAAATGAAGTGTCCATCTTGAGGGAAGAGCCAGGCTGACCAGAATCTTGAGCAGGAGACTGTGGCTGTAGGAATTAGGATCTAGGAGAGAAGATATTTTCCTGTACTTTTGAGACCTTCCTGCCTCTGTTTTGACTGGTTAAGGGTTTTGTCTTATTGGTTATATTCTTACAACATGCAGTGAAGGAACCTCTTGCCCTCCTGAGGTATTGAGCTTATGAGCCACTGCCCTCCTGTTCCAAAGGGAAGTACATGTGGGGAGTGGCAGGTGGGGGCAGGGAGACTTGCACCACTATTCTCTAAATGCAGCGCTTCCACCAGTGGTTTATTACAGAAGGCAGGTAAAACACTATTTGTCCTAGTCTGGGGCTATTCAACTGAACCTGGGAAGTGCACAGTCGGAGGCCCTGGGAGCCTGGAAGGAAGCCTGTTTGCTTTTCCAACCTGTCTGGTGCCCATTTCAGTACATCCACTTGGCCTTGACTAAGTAAAACAGAGGGTGTTTTCTACGTGGGAGGGCATCTCTCACTCGCCCTGCTGTAATCCCATACTAGAGCAGGTACATAGGAAATGGAGTCCTTATGTACTTCTGTTGTGGGCACAGCCTGCCTGGAGTGCTGCCTTTAGCACGGAGATTAGTCTGTGGAATGGGAGGTGGGGAGATCCCTTCCTGCTTGGGAGAGACAGAGCCCTTTCCCCGGCAGAGTGAGAGTCCGAGGGCAGTCCCTGCTCTGATGCTGACAGACGAGGCTTCACAGAAGCAGTAGGGCAAAGCCAGGAGCATTTCTCTGCAGGCCGAGGGGAAGAGAGTCTGAAGCAGAGCAGAGCTAGAAGTCACCACACAGGAGAAAGGCTGAGACCCCATTTTACGTGACTTACTCATCAAAGTTGTAAATTAGTTCCTTAAGTGGGCACTTGCTTCTTTTGGGACATGGTGCCTCGGGAACACGTAAGACTTACCCCTGAGCAGACTGTGTGGGGTACCTCATTTGCAAACCTGGTGCTCCTGGTTACACTTTCCCATAGCAGCTTTATAGGGGGAATAGGCCCCAACGTGCTTGTCTGACCCCAAAACCACATGCCCTGGGCGAATGAGGATTGGTTGGAAGCAGAAAGGCCATAGCTCGCCCACAGCTCTGCCTGAAAGGTTGCTGTACAGGTATAGCACCTCCCCAAACACCTCCCTGGTAGTGAGGTGTGCACCAGAGGATCCGTGCCTCAGGGCTTCTGCTGAGGAGAGGGAGATGGGAGCTAGAGGCTGGAAGGAGGTCACTCTTCTGGAAAAAAAAATGCAAATTCAAAGGGAAAAACAAACTTAGGACTGGTTTACACTAAAGCTGTACGTCAACCTAAGTTACTCTACCTCAGTTACACAACCGCGCTGTGTCGACGGGAGATGCTCTCCCGCCAACTTACCTTCCGCCTCTCAGGGAGCTGGAGTACAGTCGACGGGAGAGTGCTCTCCTATTGACTTAGCGCAGTGGTCCCCAACGCGGTGCCCGTGGGTGCCATGGCGCTCGTGGGGGCGTCCTGGACCCCGGGAGAGCACCCGCCGAAATGCCGCCGAATTTCAGTGGCATTTCGGTGGGGACTCCTCTCGATGACGACGCTTGCCGTCGACAAGTGATGTCATCGAGAGGCGTCGCTCCCGAATTTCGGCGGGGACGCATCTCAATGACGCCGCTTGTCGATAGCAAGCGGCGTCATCGAGAGGTGTCGCCGCTGAAATCCGGCGGCATTTCGGCGGGTGCTCCACCGCTGCAGTGGTCCTTCGTCTGGCGCCCGCCAGACGAAAAGGTTGAGGACCACTGACTTAGCGGGTCTTCACCAGACCTGCTAAATCGACATGGCTGCATCGATCGCAGCAGTGCCTATTTAGCCGTAAGTATAGACAAGCCCTTAGTGGGAAAAACTGAACCTAAGTTAACTTGTATCATAGCTGGAGGCAAAACTTCTGGTGGCCTGATGTGAGCTGCAGGCCCTTGTCCTACAGCCCCCAGCAGCAACATTTTACCACCTCCCAATGCCACAGGAAAGTTGCCTGCCAATTTGTGGAGGAGGGGAGAAGTCATGCAGCAGAACAGCAACGAGCTCTGTGTTTCAGTCTCAGTCACTCTGCCTGCAGACCCAAGGTTAAGCATTTTGTCAAGAAAATCTGATCAACACTGAAGGTGCTAAATTCCTCCATCCCTCCCCGACCAGGCTCCCATTGCTCTATCCAATTTTTATTCCTATTTAAAACTCACTTAATTGCTGTTCCTCACCAGGGCTGAAGGTGGTGCCACAGACAACAAAATGCCACTTCTGACTGCACACTTTGCATATCCCTAGGACTGAACTCTGTCTCAGTGGAATCCTCTGCTTGGTTACACACTTTTATCATCAAAGAAGGTCAGCTTAAAAACAATGAATGTATGTAGATTGTTTATTGATTCCAACATATTAGTAGATTGGATAATAAACAGTACTTTTAAACATTCTCTTAACCAAAAATATAACAAATATTTACAATCACTCAGTAAAAATACAAAAAGCATACAGAGGCACTGTCTTTCTAAAAGACATAAGTGTAAGAGGTATCAAAAAATAGGAGACACATTGCTTGTTACAGAATACTTTACAATCACTGACTTGTGCAGTACAATTGCTATTGGAATATCATTACATCTGTGCAGTTTTTGCCAATATGCTCATATATTTAGAATTGTATTAATACCAAGCAAAACTGCATTCCAGGTATAGAAAAATAAAGATAAAACAAAAAAGCACAACATAAGCTAAAGCTGACTTGGGAATTCAAGATGGGTTTTTCTCCCATTTTTAAATACAATGTATAAAGCTTTTCTAAAGAGAGAGTATCCCTTTTTTCTAATCTGTTTTTCTGAAGGCAGTCGTAAGTATATCTTTTTTAAAAAACTAATTCTAATATTTATATAAAAGCTTAAAATGACATATATTTGCATTGTTGTCTGCAACCACGTGATCTGAGAGAGAAAGAATGAAGACAGACTTTTCAGATTTATCTTTTGCAAGAGAATTATTGATAGAACGTGCAAAGGTTGTTTCCTATAGACTCAACCTTGGAAGTGCTGGCCAACCTCCATCTCCCACTGACTTTAATGGGCAAAGATGACACTCGGCACATCACATAATCATGACCTGTAAGAATTAGAAGGAAGCTATGAATCTCACCCTGCAATCATCTCCCACACAAGAAGCCTCACTGGACCCAATGACTCTACTCAGTGAGTTTGGATTAAGCACGAGTAAGAAAAGGCCTCATATTCCCACTCGGGTAATGATTGCTGATCATTCAACTCCTCTTATTGTCCAACACTTAAAGGAAGCATATTGCAAATATTTGAAGGAATTCCCCTCTAGTTTACTGAATTGTATTTATGGGACAGGCAAACTAATATAACAGAAGCTCAGTTGTCTAATTTCATTATGTGGAGGCCAGTTAAGCTAAAGGTCCTACGATTGGTTGGAAGGTTCTTTCCGAATGATTTGGAAGGTTGAGATTTTAATAGCACAAGGAAATATCACAATGCAGGCAAAAAAATCAAATTGGTTTTAATCAAATCAAATCCTTCACTCATCACTTATGAGCAAACAAACAATTAGTGAAAGAGCAAGCAACAAAATGTAAATGCAGGAAGAATATTAGTGGGGACATGAATTGCTCAGCAGAAGTTAGGGCTGTGTAAGAGAAAGAAATCAAAAGGGATGGAGTGCTGTACAGGTAAGTCAGCTCACATTTTTTAGTTCCATGAGATACCACTTACATGAAACGTAAAACCCGAATTAAGCAGTCTTAATTCACAATTTTCAAAGCTGAAAAAAGGGATAATGTCTCTTCAAATCTATACAAGACACACTACATTTGGCTATTGTCCCCGATCAATGTGATCAGTTGAATTAAAAACCAAATGAAGTCACAGCAAGGACAAGCAGAGGCAAGCCACACTGTCCAAGAAGAAGCAGAAAAAGTAGCTCATTTATCAATAGTTTATGCATGATTTATTTACACTAGTTGTACTGTCTAATAGGAAAATATGATTAGCAAGACTTTTACCCACTTTTAAAAACAATGTCCTGAAAAGTACTGCTGAACAGATTGATGATGTTGATGTGCAAACACCAAGTTTAAATGGGTAATCAATATCAAATGGCTGGCTTAATGGATACCAGATGAGGGCCCCAATCCAGCTCCCATGGGAGTCATTGGGAGTTTTCCCACTGACATCAGTGGAAGCAGTATCAGACCCTTAGATAGAAAGGAGGTCACCTCAAGAACAAAGACTTAATCCTTTACCTTTGTTCAACAGGCTGAAATAAACTACAAATCAATATCTGAGGTCACTGAAACCTTAGGACTTAATTTATCTGGCACAAAACACATGATTTTCTGATTAAAATGGTAAGCCTATTGTGCACGCCGCTTAGAAGCTAACAAACAATTACAGTTTACTGTGGGATTACTAGAATTTGCAATTTATATCTTGCAAGACATCATTTTAAAGATTAAGTTAACATTATATATGCTGAAAGTAATCATTTTGCCCTAGACCATTTTGACACTTACATTAATCTTGATTCATTAAGGCCTACACAAGTTCATTGTAAATATTAAGGCCTTGATGAAGAAGAAAGTATCCTTTAAGAAACAGCTAATCTGTTTTTAAATATGATTTTTCAGCTATTTACTCCTCAGATGTTCATACCAAAAAAATCTAACATATAGTCAATCAACTAATTACGAATTAGGCAGCCTCTCCCCACATTACTGCTCTTGACTGATTTAGGACTTCAGGATACAAGGATCAAAACAGGGTACATTCCAGCCACAGGATAATATTAAATCTGGCACACACATGAACACAAGCAAAAGTTTGATCGAACACATTCTCATGTTTGTCAACATCAGCCCCAAGTAGATATGGGTGATGCACATCAAAGGCTTTGGGTTTTTTTTGGTACTTGTGTCTTTTTCAGAAAATGCTGCATTTGCCCTACACCAGGAAAAAAAAATAGGAGAAATTTTAAAACTCCTCATAACGTAATATATAAATTCTTTGAGGCACCTGTAAAATGACAAACATCTAGCTAACTTAGTCTGTAAACATCCCCATTAAGATTTACAAGTAAAATGTAAAAGTTATAATATTATATTTGATTGGGTTATCCTGTGCTAGAACACGAAAGAAAATGCAGGTATTTCCAGTTTTACCCCATGTGCTCTGGTTGGCTAAGTAAAATTAAAGCAAGCAACTTTGCTTACCCTAATTGTACAAAAAGAACATGAACCCTGGCTCCATCCAAGTAAAAACCCCCACTGATTACAACTAGGCCAGGATTTCACTCTAAAACTTGAAACATTCTAATCTAATTCATTGGATGAATGCGGTAGGTTTTCAGAATCACAATACTATATTGTACTATATCTCAAATGTTCACTTTCACAAATATTATTCCATAATGGCTTGTGTTGATATAAAATTTGTATTTATTTACTGTATTATGTGCAATGGCCTATGGTTAAAATGCTATATTAATACATTTTCTATCTACTCCATAATGGGAGTGGTAACAATTTTCCTTTTAAATAATTCCAGTACCTAAAATATTTGAATTTTGGTACAAGTAGAAAAAAAATATAGGATGATCACAGAACCCACAGAGCACTAATTTTACTTTCTATTGCTAACAATGTGATTTACATGCTGCACCATGCAGTGCAAAATTTGTTTACAGTCCTACTTGGGAAGTTTTGAACATACCAAATAATTTCACAGGAACTACAGCCTCCATGTTTCAAACCTTTAATTTGGGGGAATGTGGGAGAAGAACTCCAGTTATTTTCCCAGCAGGCTGATAATTAAAGACATATTTTTCAGGGTTTTCTAGAACAGGACCAAGAGATGGCAGTGTTTCATTGCTGTATGCACATTAATTTCCAAATCCTTTATTCCATTTACATTAAGTACACACCCAAAATCCGTGTATTTCTAAAGGAGTTGTTAGGCCCGTTACCGGTCTGTTTCAATAGCACAAAGAATATTGACATGTATTTAAGCTAGTACCCATTTTCTTTGCCAGTGTTCACACTAGCCATCCAGAGCACTCCCAGTAAAAATAAAAGAAAACCCTCCATAAACTCCAAATAAATAAATTACTTTTTCAGATACTGCCGCAGTGTCCCCAATTTTGCTTAAGTATGTAAAATAACATTCTTAATTTTAGAATTATAATGGTCATGTGGAAAATATATATCACAGAAATCTACCAAAGGATTATAAGGTATTATATAGAAGAATGCTTCCAAGTTTCAAGTGGTTCTTGACAATTGGTGGTCCCAAAGTACTAAGACTGGTCCTTCTCATCATACTGATTTCAGTCCTCAGGTAGTCTGTACTCCTTGGAAACTGGTATTTATATCACAGGCATAAATAGTTTTCTTAGGCTGTGGTAGCTGACTGTGGTAGAGTGAAGTAAGTTAGAGAGATTTATGATCCAGCCAGGTTCATATTGTCCACGACTGAGGCAAATACAACTTTTGAGGTTAGTAGCAGCAAGTTGTCAGCATTAGCTAACAATCATATGGTTCATATTCCCACGTCCCCTGTGATTTGAAGTGGTTTTCATAGATAGCCCAATGGTTAGACTGCCGATACTTGTTCATCTTCTGTAAAACAAGAAAAACATTGTAAATTGTTACATCAGACATCTTCCATGAACATACAGTACATTATTCGATATGTTGACCAAACCCCACTGTTTACTTCTAGTGATTCTGTGGAGATTGTACTACCATGTAATGCTTTCAGAATCTAATGATCAGAATGAAATAAATAGCCTTATTCAAAAAGTTCCTCTACCATCCTACATGTTTCTTAGCCATTTGATGAAGATACATGGAAAAACAGATGAAATTGTGTATTCTCAAAATATTACTTTGAATGCACTGGAAAATGCATTCCAGTGACTCCAAACCATGCAGAATGGGACAGGGAAGGAGCAAGCAAATTTATGACATGATAAAAGTTATCCAAGCATTTTAAAACTAAAGAGGAAAAATATCTAGAATTGTACAATAAGTTTCATTGCAAACATTTGGAATAAAATGTTGCTTGGCCTCTTTGTATCATTTTTTTATCTCATAGCTCATGAGTTGGAATCATGGTATACAAGGGTAATATACACTACAGAATGATCTAATATCATGCAATGCAAAAATAGGATTGCCTTATATCACAAAGGCTTTGACTCTAAATGTATGTTGGAAATTCAAGCAAGTCAGTACTATGTTCTAATTCAAAAGCTTCAGTTCATTGACAGTGGGGGAAAGGATCGGTAATACTAATGCATAACACATTGGGAGATTGAAAGAATAGCACCAATACATTAGTATGGAGTGATCTTTTACAAATACAGGAACAGCTTTCTGAAGCATAATACTTGACATATATATTGTTGAAAGCAGCAAGGATTATTTATGGCAGTATTGACAGTCACTTCAAACAAGGAGGTAGAAGAATTTAGGTTAAGAAGGCACTGTCAGATCAAGTTTGGCCCAAATTTCAGATTTCGTAAAAACAAACTTTTACAAAATCTAAGAGCAACAAAAAAGTTTTCATTAATTTATCTTGTTCCAAAAATGCTTTAAAACATTCTCTTGCAACATTTGCACATGACAACTGCAATGTAAACCAACCAGAAATGGAAGAAAAACCAAAAGTGGATCAACCTTGTTTCTACTGTCCAGATTGAGAGAAATGCAAAGAAGTGAATCATAATTAGGATTTCAAATATTCCACAAGAATTAATAATCCAAGATGGTATTTTTTTAAATATAATTTTTAACCTGACAGTGTCCTTTTAAGGCATCAGAATTGCTCAAATAAAAGATATAGAATTGAAGGGGAAGATAGCACTGTATAGGATCTAGCTCAGGGGTTCTCAAACTTCATTGCTCCGCGACCTTCTTCTGACAACAAAAATTACTACATGACCGCAGGAGGGGGAACCAAAGCCTGAACCCACCCGAGCCCCTCCACCCTGGGTGGGGAGGCCAAAGCTGAAACCCAAGGGCTTCAGCCCCCGGTGAAGGGCCTGTAACCCGAGCCCCATTGCCCAGGGCTGAAGTCCTTGGGCTTTGGCTTCAGCCCCGGCGACTCCATTAGAACAGGGTCATGACCAACTTTGGGGTCCCGACCCACAGTTTGAGAACCCCTGATCAAGAGTATCTTAATTACACTTTTGTAGATCTCACACATTTTGATAAAGAACCCATTTAGTGACGTGCTTTTTGAAACACAAAGGCACACTTAATTTGAACATATACATTTTCTTTAAAAATAGTTTAGATCTCAAAGAATTACTGAGAACAACTCAAGAACATCATTTTGAGGTAACACTTAGCACAGTACTGAGACTTGATTTACATAGCAGTTCATTTAACATCTATCAAGTTAGTTAACATACCATCCTCTTCACTATCTGCGTCAGTCATATCTGCTAGTTTAGGATGGGACGGTTGCCGTTTATGCCATTGAGGCATCTTCGATGAAATACAGGCCACTGGTTCACTACTGAGAGAAGCTGATGAAAGTCTAGAGAGGTCACTATGTAGCATCTTTGACCTCTGCACTGCCACACTATAGTCTGGAGGCTTTAAGTGTGGGTGATGGGGTGATCCTTCCTTTATGTCCGCTAAAGAAATCCCCATATATCCTGGAGGGGTGGGCGGAGGCTCCCTATACCTATCGTCCTTCTTAGGTGAGGTGACACAGTACACTGGTACAAGAAATAAGCAATGGAAATGTTAATGAAGAAAACAAAGGAAACAAAACATTAAAAAAAACTGAAGTGTTACAATGACAAAACAGAAACCGATAACAAAAGGCAAATGCAGAAACACTGGTTATAACAGCAGCAGCAGATTTTTATGCTTTTAACTTACACTTTATATTTATTTTGAAAAGTTAGTGTAATAGCAAAATGACTGAACTCATATGGTGAAAAGCCTTTTGAAGTTCAATTGAACTATGGTCTCATGTTATTTAAATGCATTGAAATACTCCGATTACAATTACAGTCGTTATAATACTCTGCACTTCTATAGCAACATCCATCACAGGATTTCACAGCGCTCTACAAATATTAATGCAATTATCCTTGCAGTAATCCTGGGAGGTAAATATTCTCCACCTCCATTCTTCAGGCTGGGAAACTGAAATACAAGAGAGGTTAACTGATTTGCCCAGGATCACAATTAGTTTGTGGTGGAGTCAGGCATAGAAAGCAGACCTCTTGACTGCCAGCCCTGTTCATGAACCAAAAGAGAAGTTCTTTAAACAACTGACTTTATTGCAACAAGATTCTACTACACTTGGGCCTGGTCTACACTAAGAAGGGGGGTCAAACTAGGGTACGCAAATTCAGCTACGTGAATAGTGTAGCTGAATTCGAAGTACCCTAGTGCGAACTACTCACCCGTCCAGACACCGCGGGATCGAAGTCCGCGGCTCCAAGGTCGACTCCGCCACCACCGTTTGCAGTGGTGGAGTTCCGGAGTCGACCGGAGCGTGCGGGGAGTTCGAACTATCGCGTCTAGATTAGACGCGATAGTTCGAACTCCGAGAAGTCGAACTCTCCGCGTCGACCCGGCAGGAAAATGTAGACTAGCCCTTGGTGATATGCAGTATGACACTAGTACATATTCTACACTTATCTATGCTGCAGGAAGAAATCAAAAGCTCTGTATGAAGCTCTCACTAAGAAGACAGATTGTACATAATATTTTTGGCTTCACAAACATCCCATGGAAAGTTCCACAGGCTGACTGTGCGTTCTGTGAAGAAGTACAGTAATTCTTTTTGTTTGTTTTAAACCTGCTGCCTCTTAATTTCATTGGGTGACTCCTAGGTTCTGTGAAGTATGTCGACTAACTCAAGGGTTATAAATAAAATGGCTCTTATCTTTCACAAAATCAGTATCAAACAGGCCTTAAAATTTTACTTGAAAAAGATCAGTGATATGGCTGTGGGAATAGCACTGTGTGGGAATCAGGGACCAATTCACGAATTTCAAGAGGAAAGAGGATGTCTTAGATGCAGCAAACATCTCCTGCAGCAAATGGTCTTCAAGCACCTCAAGAGAAATGCCACCAACCAATTAATGAGTTGGGCTCTCTGGCTCCAAAGGAACAGGAAGTCCCAACCAGCCATCCTCACTTGCGTGAATGGTGGCTATTAAACAGATAAAAAGGAAAGCGAATATCCCTACAGCAAGTGCAAGGTGTGAACATCCCCCTCATTTAAGGGAAAAAAAAGTACAAACTATCAGATATCTGGCATGTTTTACTCAGATATTTGTAAAGCGCTCTGAAGAAGAAACATTTGAATGCAAAATATTATTACTGTTACTTTAATTTTCTTATTTATTGTATTCCCAAAGGTGCCTCTATCTATGAATATTGACTGTGAGAGAGTGCCATCCACTGGTAGAGTTGGATGTAGCACCAATACTGGCATCCACACCGTTACATCTCCATTATTCTTGTAACTTCTCACAATATAAATCACTTAGAAACCAGGACACTAAGATACCACGTAAGAAAAGGTTCAATACCCCCACTCTCATTCTGCATGTAAAACAATCCTATTAATGAGCATTTTAAAAGCACATGAGTTCCTTGTGTGAAAAGTGTTTACAGACACTGACTGTTTAATGGCTTTTCATGAGAAATTAAGTACGAGTTCTACTGACTCGATCCTTTGTCTTAAGAGACTCCCTTATTCTGTCCTGTTCCCACTGAGATCTTCTCTTCTTTCAAAAGTCTCATCTCAAACCATCTTCCCACCTCAGAACAGACTAAACAAATGGTGAACTAAAACTAGAATATCTTTGATGTGATGTATATGATGAACTGTGGATGAAGGGTTTTCAAAATTAAACATCTACTTGTGACCCAAGATCCACATCCACCTATTTTTCCTCTTCACTGAATAGGATGCAGTGCACGTTCTGTTGAACTATGTTGCTGAATGCTTCTTAACAATGAATACATACAGTTCAGCAACATGGCTGCATGCAAGGAAAAGTGTGCGATGCGGTACATAAACAGAGTTGGAAACCAGAGAAAGGAGTAAGACATAGGGTGACCAGATGTCCCGATTTTATAGGGACAGTCCTGATTTTTGGGTCTTTTTCTTATATAGACTCCTATTAACACCCCCCCCCCCGTCCCGATTTTTCACATTTGCTGTCTGGTCACCCTAATAAGAGATAAACAAAACTGCATTGAGTGGCTCACATGCCAGAATGTCAGAGCTGATGAAGAGTGCACTAGTAGTTAGGATATGTTACTAGGCTAGGGCAGGGTGTGTATGCATGTGCTGGAAAGAAATGCATACAAAGTACATTGGAGGGGGGTTGCAAAAACTCTCTTAGACAAGCTTACTTTTTCCACAGAGCCAGAAAAAGAGAAGGTCTCCACCCTATATGTGACATAAGGATAAGTCTGCTCAGGCAATTACTCTATGATGATAAAGTAAGTCTCTCCAGCAAACTGCTCAGGAATTAAATTGGGTTTCAGTTTCACCCCCTAACTTCAGCAATTTTTTAGAAAGTTTTACTCCATGTTTAATCTTGTTTGCTACCCAACTCCTTTAGTCTTGGTTGTTTGGCAACCCTACTCACTAAGTCACTGAAAGAGCATGTGCACATTAATAAAATATGCCTTTGGAAGACATATTTTATGTGAGGAGAAGGAGTGCTTTTCTCCAGTAGTATGCAAACGTCAGTTGGCTAAGCAATCTAACAGCAGGCAGTGCAACGTGATGCTATGAAGGGAATCTGCATAGCTTCTGTGCTCCCTGTGGCAGAAGTGTTATGGACACAGTGTGCTCAGTCTCTTTGCATCACTAGTCAACCTCCTCCCTTACTGGTTGCTGGAAGGAGCAGTGTCAGTGGATTCTCACGGGAGGCAGAGGAAAATGTGCAGCAATAAGGGTTGTGTGGGATAGAAGCAAAAGAGGGGGTTAAAAAAGGTGATCCCAAAAGGAAATAAAGGAACACTGAGAGCATATGCAGAAATGCCTGACACTTCCCTGAACATGGGCCTCCTGCATTTCCATACGCTGTAAGGAAGCATGTTGTTTTATTCTTTTAATTTTCCTAGTTCCAAAAAAAAAAAAAAAATTTGGTTTGAAAACACATTGTCTGGGTACTACTTTGATTAAAGCCACATGTAAAACTGGATTTAATATGCAACCCAGCCCCCAGATCTGCTGATGTAATTTCTTAACAACTTAATATTAAAATGCAAAACAGATGTGGAAGCTTCCATAGGTTTTTGGCATGGCTTACCTATCAGGCCTTTTTCTGTACTTGAAGTAACAGTTTTATAATTTGCATCAGTGGCTGGCTTAGAGTCCAAAACCTCAGTCTGCTCCGCTGTAGGGTGCTCCAGCCCTCTCCGTTTAATTGTCCCATAGTTTGTTTCATACGTGTCTGACAGAGAGCTTGAGGAGGCCCAGCTTTGCCGAGACTGATCACGTTCCGTGCTGGCTTTTGACTGTCGGTTATTTTTGGAAAAGGCTTCAGAATTCAAATAAGTCTCTTCAGAGCAACAGTTTGTGGGTTCTACTTCAGCAATGGGTCCATCTAGATGAGTGTGGCGGTAAGCATTCAAGAGATCCCAACTTTTCTGGTTTTGGATATTCTGAAAGTTATCATGAGAACTACTTGAACATGAAGTCCAGCTTCCACGGCCACTGTCTGCAGCTTCTATTGTGATATGTTCATGGGAGATCTCCTCATTACTCATGGAAGATGTGACAGCCATCCCTCTGATTATAGCAGGTCTAGTTAGTGACCAACTAAATTTGAAGACAAAATAAATTAGGAAGATAAAACACTGGTTTGCAGAGAAATAACTAGGACTGTCAAGCAATTAAAAAAAATTATTTGTGCGATTAAATGCACTGTTAAACAAAAAATACCATTTATTTAAATATTTTTGGATGTTTTCTACATTTTCAAATATATTGATTTCAATTACAACACAGAATAAAAGTGTACAGTGCTCACTTTATATTTATTTTATACGTATTTGCACTGTAAAAAAACAAAAGGAACAGTATTTTTCAGTTCACCTAATATAAGTACTATAGTAGTGCAATCTCTTTATCATGAAGGTTGAACTTCCAAATGTAGCATTATGTACAAAAAAAACCTGTATTCAAAAATAAAAAGGTAAAATTTTAGAGCCTGCAAGTCCACTCAGTCCTATTACTTCTTCAGCCAATCACTCAGACAAACAAGTTTGTTTACATTTGCAGGAGATAATGCTGCCTGCTTCTTGTTTAAAATGTCACCTGAAAATGAGAACAGGCGTTCGCATGGCACTGTTGTAGCCAGCATCTCAAGATATTTACGTGCCAGATGCGCTAAAGGTTCATATGTCCCTTCATGCTTTAACCACTATTCCAGGGACATGCGTCCATGCTGATGATAGGTTCTGCTCAATAACAACCCAAAACAGTGAGGACTGACACATGTTCATTTTCATTAACTGAGTCAGATGCCACCATCTGGTGGAATCTCCATCCTTAGAAGTTAAGGCCCAGCTTGACAAAGCCTTGGCTGGGATGGTTTAGTTGGTGTTGGTCCTGCTTTGAGCAGGGGATTGGACTAGATGGCCTCCTGAGGTCTCTTCCAAACCTAATATTATTCTATTCTATGATTCAACAGAAGATTGTTTTCTTTTTTGGTGAGTTGGATTCTGGAGTTTCCGCACTGGAGTGTTGCTCTTTTACGACTTCCGAAAGCACGTCCAACACCATCTCTCTCAGATTTTGGAAGGCACTTCAGATTCTTAAACCTTGGGTTGAGTGCTGTAGCTATCTTTAGAAATCTCACATTGGTACCTTCTTTGCGTTTTGTCAAATCTGCAGTGAAAGTGTTCTTAAAATGAACATGTGCTGGGTCATCATCCGAGACTGCTAGAACATGAAATATATGGCAGAATGCGGGTAAAACAGAGCAGGGGATATACAATTCTCCCCTAAAGAGTTCAGTCACAAATTTAATTAATGGATTATTTTTTTAACGAGTGTCATCAGCATTCCTCTGAAATGGTGGCCGAAGCATGAGGGGGCATATGAATGTTTAGCATATCTGACATGTAAATACCTTGTAATGTAGGCTACAAAAGTGCCATGCAAATGAATGGTCTCACTTTCTGATGACATTGTAAATAAGAAGAGGGCAGCATTATCTCCTGTAAATGTAAACAAACTTGTTTGTCTTAGCAATTGGCTGAATAAGAAGTAGGACTGAGTGGATTTTAGGCTCTAAAGTTTTACAGTGTTGTGTTTTGTGTTTTTGAGTGCAGTTATATAACAAAAAAAATTCTAAATTTGTAAGTTACACTTTCATGACAAAGAGAGTGCACTACCATACTTGTATGACGTGAACTGAAAAATAAAATTTCTTGTTTTATCATTTTTACAGTGCAAATATTTGTCATAAAAATAATATACACTTTGTATTCTGTATTGTAATTGAAAGCAATATATATGAAAATGTAGAAAAACATCCAAAATATTTTATAAATTTCACTTGGTATTTTATTGTTTAACAGTGCGATTAAATCTGTGATTAATTTTTTTGAATTAATCACGTGAGTTAACTGCGATTGACAGCCCTAAAAATAACATTTAAACCCCAAAGTAAAAATACGTACAAATAAAATAAAAAATAAAATGCATCTTCCATAAACAAAACCAGATTTTTTTATGTTGCAGAAATGCAGAAAAAAACCCACATATTGAAATTGATCTGTTACAGACATTTGTTTGTACGCAGTGACTACAACAGAAGTTATATAAGATAAAAGTATTGCAAGGCTGTAGATCCCTAATGTGTGTGATAAAGTTGGAAAATGGCTACATTATTTCTCATGAATATTATGTGTGACTTGGTTTCCCTGCTCAATTTTGTATTGCTATCTTCTTGAACTCAACTCAGACTGCAGCTAGGAGTTGACCTAGACAAGAAACAAAACAAGAATTGAGCCCACATCTATATGTACAGTGCTGAAGTGGTGCAGCTGCACCGGTGCAGCTACGCTTCTGCAGTGTGTCTGGTGAAGATGCTCTATGCTGACGGGGGAGAACTCTCCCATTGGCATAATAAAACCACCTCTGTGAAGGTCAGAAGCGATGTCGGCGGGAGAAGCTCTCCCACCGACATAGTGCTGTGCACACAAGTGCTTATGTCGGTGTAACTTATGTTGCTCAGGGATGGTGGAATATTCAGATCCTGGAGCAACATAAGTTTTGCTGACATAAGCTGTAGTGTAGACATAGTTTCAGACAGTTTCAGGTGCAAACCTTCAGAGCAGCTAAGAAATCAGTTAGACCATTACTGGGAGATGCTACTTCGAGGCACTGGGAAAAAAAACCCTGTTAACTTTGCTAAAGGCTGAGATCCTAAAAAAAATAAAAAAGACACCGAATGGTTTAAAAGATGCCCCTGGCAGAATCTCTCTCCCTGAATAAAATACATTGTGGTTGAAAAGACAGCATTTGATCCCAAGAGGTACTGAGCCACTTGATTTCAATAGAAGTTGTCAAGGCCCAGCACATCACAGGATCAAGCTCAACATTTTTAGATATACATGGCATCTTTGAATGAGCTACTGGTGGCAGCCATCTTACTAAGAAGGCAACAAAATGTCTGGTATGGGAACCTTAGAAGGCAAAAGATGATTAACTAGTTTCTAATCAGCCCCAACAATCATAAAAACAACTTACAAAATGTTTGGGTTACATATTAAACATTAAAGTATTGATGTGACTGGTATTACTGATTACCAGCGATAACTGCTAGCATGCTGTTCTCATTCAGCTACCTTCCTCAACACTGTACAGGAGGGAATTTGTTAAATATCATTCAAGCTCTCAGTGTATTTGCATTTTCCTGCAAGAGACATTTATCCAAAACCTGCTGATGCAGAGAAGCTCTTGTCTGTCTAAATTATACTGCAAACTCCTTGTGCGAAAATGTCTTCCCCTACGTTTTAAAGCAGCTAGCACATTGATTGCTGTCAACAAGTTAATAATAATAATTACAGCATGACCCTTAACTGTGTCTTGACTAAAGTGTTTCATCAGTCAGCCAAGTACCACAGCACAAACACTTCTCACCCAGTGCTAGGCTGGCTATACTCAGCCGATGGTTGAGGAACTTCTTTTCTTTCTACTCCTCCTGCTGAATCCATCACAATAAGAGACTGAGGCAAACATCTCTCATCCTGTAGGGCTGCAGACATTGAGTCGGCAGAGCAGTTACTCACGATGCTGGATCGCGATGAGATCTCACTGTGGCTGGAGTCTGAGAAGTTATCAGATTTAGTGGATGGTATGAGGGCATAGCCTAAATGAGATAAGACATGCAGGAAATAGGAAAAAACATCAAAAAGAAAAGGTGAAGTCTATTTATTCACCACATTAAAGCACTAAAAATATTTCGATGAGGCTATTCAGAAAGATCCTTCTCCCTCATGCCTATTTCTCTGTAGGTTTTATGCCACTACCCTTCATAACAGGAATCAGGATTTATCAGTACAACATGCAAATACCCAAATCAGCTGGTACTTACAGCCAAGACCCACTTAAACCAAGAGGTTAACTTCACATTACATATAATCATGGGGCAATTTGCTGCCGTTGCTGAATACCAGGTTGTTGTGCCAGGTTAGTTCAATGCTACAACCACTCAGCCACAAGTGTAGAACAACCTTAACTAGTGAAACAATGTATTTTCCCCAATCTTCCTGTACCATCTACTGTGCGTGAAATTCAACAGAAAATGAGGAGTGTCTCCACTGCAAGCAAAGGCATGTCTGTAGCACAGCTTTAATCTAGCTAGTATAGGCAATAATAGTAGTTTAGACATAAGAACATGGTTCACAAAACACCAGATGTGGTGGCAGGCTTCAGAACGGGCTAGCAACCAGAGTACATGTTAAATTAAAGCTAGCACAGGTATGCCTACCCATTAGAAATCATGCCCCCACTTGAAAGTGTAGACGTGTGGTGTAATGAGGGTATGCTGATCATTGCCAAACTTTACAAACACTGAAGGATAAGACATATGCTCCATCTCACTTTTCTTATTTACCTCATTATGAATCAAGAAACTCAAGTGGGCAGCTCACAAGTATGGGAGGTAGAAATTTTACAGCAGCTGGACCTGCACTGAGTAAAGCACTCCCACGGTAAGCTCACCACTTTCAGAACAAAATGTACAACTTATTTTTTTCTACTTGGGACACTATTAACATGTTCTTTTTTCCTCTCTCTCTCTCACATACATAAACAATACAACCCCCATAAACCAACCAAGTCTTTTCTTCTACAGCCTGGGAGGGAAAAGAAAAGATTAATAGTTCTGGGGGAGATTTTTTTTTGGTAAGGTTTTCACCTCCCCCCCTGACCCCATATGTCTATTCTGTCAACTTCTTGTATCCTGTTGGACACCTAAACCACCAGCTCTCTGGGGCAGGGACTGTCCTCTGTTATTTGTCTGTGCAGCACCTAGAACAATGATGCCCTGAGACTTGATTCGGGTTCCTAGATGCTACTCTAATACAAACAAATTTAAAGAATAGTAACCAAAGTAAGTGTAATCAGAAATCATTATATTTCTTTTCCAGCTAATTTTGTTTGTTGTTTGTAGATTTTAATTCTACCTCAGGCCTTGATAAGTTAGGAGGAATATTCACAGCTGCATTCAGTGCAGGAATCTAATTCATTACCCACTCTGCACTGCTGCAGAAGCCAAGTGGCAGCATGGAAGGCTGTCAAGTTAGAAATCCCATATGATTTAAGGACCACCAAACTGCTCTTTTCAAGAGGCAACAGAACACTCCTTTCTTGTCAAATGTGATTGGACTTCAAACAAGTTTAACCCTAATCTTTCACCTCTTATCATTGGCAATCCTGACTCTGGATGCTACATGAAAAATATAAATATAAAAACCCGTGTCAAGCAGCTAAGATGCTGCCTTGTATTTTAATACAAGGGTTGCTACAGTTACAAATGTTTTTTCATGTGATTTTATACAGTAACTGAAAGTCAGGTCTACCAGTTCAGTGCCAGAGTATTGTTATCATAGAATATTAGAGTTGGAAGGGACCTCAGGAGGTCATGTAGTCCAAACCCCTGCTCAAAACAGGACCAATCCCCAGATTTTTGCCCCAGATCCCTAAATGGCCCCCTTAAAGATTGAACTCACAACCCTGAGTTTAGCAGGCCAATGCTCAAACCACTGAGCTATCCCTCCCCCTATGTGAGAAATGTGGATTAAAAAAAAATTATCCTGATCTTGGATCACAGAGACGAGGCACTTTGCTCCTCAAGACCTGTATCTGTGGGTCCCTTTTGAATCAACTAGTCTCATAAAAAAGTTTCCTGATAGTTTTAGGTGAGAGGATGTTCATGTTAATGACACTGTCAACCACAGACAGAGGGTACCAGTATAAGAGTTTAAAAAGCGCCACCATCAGAATGATTGCACATTTATGTCTGTGGTCTCCTCCATGGCAGATATTTTTTAAGTGCTTACATATGCTGAGGCTGATTTATGGGATACATAACAATATTCATCCCTAAATAGCATAGTCCAAGATGTGGTAAGAGTTGCACAAATCACCTGTAACAGCTAGATTTCAAATTAGAGCTCCTTTTTTGTTTTTAAATTTAACACGTCACCCTTTCAAAAACAGCTCAGGGAATACATCAGTTTTAGGTGAGCGGACTCTAACTTTTTAGCTTCCGAACTCTGGTGAAAACAGGGGAAATGGACATACAAATCCTTAATTTTTTACTCTAATGCTAATTTTCAGTTTAAGTTAGTGGTCCTCAAGTGCAAGTTGAATGTCATCGGTGTGTCATGGGAGCCCCATAAAGTTTTTGGCAATCAACGCTGGAAGCTGGAGTGTAGCCTAATGCTTCTCCATGGAAGTCCTTAACAAACATGCTGAGAGTAAAATGACTGGGATGGTGAGTGTTTCAATCACAGCAGGCACTACAGCTGAACTAGCATAGTGAAGGACTGCTAGTAATTCTGTATCGTTATCTGCCAGCCTGAACTGGAGTAGAAAAGGAAAATAAAGAGAAAGATTCAAAAGGGGTGTGGGGGGAAGAAGAGGGATGGATTGAGACAAATTAGGAGGAGGAAGAGGAAAGACAATAGAGTGCTCCACATCATTCCTCCCTAGCTTTGGTAACATGCATAATTTTTGCACTGAGGTTTATGTGGGCTACCAAAATTAAGAGATGGACTACCAAAAGGTGTCATTTGCCATGTTACAAAATTGTCATTTCTAGTAAATTTGTCTACCAGTGGGTTCTGGGATTGTGCTATAGCTCTAGACTCATTGAATCAGATTCAGACCTGAAGTCAATTACACCAGCTTACACCATTAGGCCTCTGTTTGCTTCCTTTATTGTAGGTAACATCTCAAACAAAAAGTTTGAACACTACCAGGAAATATGCAGAAGTTTCTTTTTCACTCTGACCAATTTTGCTGGGTTAGGTACACTGTAAAATTCAAACAAACTGAACACACTCCCTCTAGCTGGTGTTTTGTTTTTGAAAACAAGCGACAGAAAAGTCCATTACCTACCAAATAAGGACCCTGCATGCTTAGACTTCAGTTATATACATGCTATGGGTACTTGCCTGACATTTAATGACTGACACATTGTTCTTTGAGATATGTATGAGCAAAAATTAAACAAGGTACTGAAAGTACAGGATGTCTAAACAAACTTTGGTTCTGAGTGGAACTATTTCAGTTACCTTAGGTAGTAACCAACATACTCTGAAATCTATTTAAAATGAAGTAACATATGTTGCAAGCTTATTATGGTTTTGCTAGCAGCTGATATCTTATAGTAGTGATAGCGGTTTTACTGGTTGGCCTCCTGCAGCTTTTCTGTGCTTTCCCTCTAAGTACAGACAGAATGCATTTTCAATAGCATATCATTTGCAATGTCTGTCACAGTTAAATTGCTCTCTCGTTCTGAACTTAAACTCTGTTAAAAGAAAATTATGGCAATTGGTTTTCTGATCCCTCTGAGCTCTTTTTCATAATAAATTATAAGCTGCCAGTGGAAATTTGGCTGGATTGCTGAAGTTTTTTGTTTATATTAATAATTGGGTTGATGTGGTCTAAGAGTTGATTTGCAGAAAATAGTGGCCTCTTGTAACGAGTCAGGTCAGCTCTTGTTTTTCTGTCCAACTATGATAGTCTTTTTTTGGAATTAAAATAGAGGTAAATCAGAAGCAAAATTAACTAACTAATGAGCAGATCTCTCAAATCTGCTTTCTTTACCATTTTGTTTAAGATAACTGTCTCCCCTACCATTTGTGGGTCATTCTTTGATTGAGGGAAACATGCCTTAGACTAAGGCTTCTACCTTCTTTTAATATTTAGATTTTCATCCTTCTTTAGGGTTCCCACAGGGTGACTGGACAAGGTCCACTCTATTTCAAGCTAGATGTGAGCAGTGTCCCCTGCCTGCACTGAGACAGATAATGCTTACTAAGTATTAGAGTTTATATGTTCTATTGGGAGTACAAACACATACATGCGCATAAGACTTGACCCTTCATTTGATGAGAACAGTGGGACATTTGAGAACAGAGACTTCACTTAGCCTCTGTTAAGATTTCCTGGTAAATTAATCAAAGCGCTATCTAATTTCTTCACAGGAGACCATACAAAGCTTGCAGCTGATGCACTGTTCTCAGATCAAGATTCTTTCCCAGTTGTACTAGCATGAATCAACAGTTTCTCACTTTATCTTTAAGTAAAAATTTACATGGTGTACTTTTGTACTGGTAAGTGAAACATTTACTTCAGAATCAGAGAAAAATCTGAACAGACGCATCTATACGAAAGCAATTTTAGTGACATGTATGACTCAGCATGACAACTGATGCCATACATACCAAGATAACAATGATCAAATAACCTGACATTTGGAGGCAATGGCCATGCTGTATAATTCAAATATATTTACAGATTATTATTATTATTATTATTATTTTTTTTTTTTTTTACAGTTTTTGAAGCTTGGGCACGCAAGTTAAACTTTCAGACAGATACGCTCATGTTTATCAAGCTAGAGTAACTGTAACTTTAAGAGTAAATAAATGTATTTAATATTGGCATTTTAGATTAAACCTAATTTATTTACTTTTCAGTATATTAATATGCAACACCATATATTTCTAAATTTCATCTGTTTATGTCTTTCATGAATTTAAATATTTAAGTATCTATTACTTTTTCCCGCTTAATGAAAAGCCAACCTAGACAAACTTTTAAGAGAACTTTTATCCCAGATGCTGACTTCTGAAATTAAACAATTAGACCATCATAACAAACACCACCACTATAGTGGATTTTTAAAAAAAAACAAAACACTCTTCATCTAAGAATCTCAAATAACTTTACAAAAGAGTTCTTGTAGTTGTTGTGAAACAGACTTGCGCTATCTGAAAATTAAATTAATAAATAACAATGTGTCCATACACATCTACTAACTGTAAATATAATAACCTGAGCCTGGCTGGGAGTTTAGCATGGTAAAAAACAGACCAGTAGGAGAGACCATGCTTTTTAAAAAAAAAAAAAAAATTCAAAGCTGGGAATAGGAAGGGATTGATTTATATCATAATGTACATTCTTGGGCAATCAAGATTACTACCCTGTCCCCAGTAAGGAACACTGAAGTATGTCTGACAGAAACATAAGGCAGCATGATACAGCGGCTGATTTTATTAAGCAATATTTGCAGGAGTTTGCAGAAATATTGAGTATTTTTAAGTCTAAATAATATGTTAAAATTTGTAATATTTCTGTGTATTTCAAGAAACTAAAATTTACTGGGTAATGTAAATAAATCAAGATTGTATGTTTACATAGAATTTCTAACCTTAGCACTACAGTACACTAATTCAAATATTTTAAATGATTTCTAATGCCAGTCTCAGGTGAAGAACTGCCCTTTAAAAGATTAGGTGATGGGCTATTTGTTAGTAACTAAATATATATACACACACACACACACACACACACACACACTTGAACATGAACAAATGCATATGTACAATATTGATACCATTTAAATGCCTAATATAAAATGGAGAAAGTGCATCATATAGTCTTCCTCCTCTTGGGCCTCAATTGTGGACAGAACCAGACAAGTGTATTACTGTTGCCATGGCTACTTGTACTTAGGGCATCACTGTCTATGTCCTTTAGTTTTTCATTTCCTTCTGTAGCTTGAATGTGATCTGCCTCCTTTTTACTTGTAAAAGCTGGTCTCTCTCTGGAGAAACTTCTTTCCCTATATCTTCCAAATGGGGATCTCATTCTTTTCCTGTGCTTATTCTCAACTTCTGCCTTGTCTCTATCATCCTCACTTTCTTTCTTTTCACTACTGCCAGAACCATGTGTTGTTCTGCCAGTGATCTCCTGAATTTTCTTTTGTAAATAAATCCCACCTATTCCATAGCTGCGTTGCCCACTGTTCTTGTTGCTGGTTTCACTGGCAAGCGATGAGGAGGAACCAGAGAGATTCATTTGACCACAGTTATCAGACCTCTGGATGTTACCAACTACAAAGAAACACACAATGTACAAATCTTTGTAAATGACAAAATATCTGACAGCAAAATTAACATTTTGATTTTAACCTAATAAAGACTTTTTTCTTAAATCCTGCATAAAGACTCCTTCAGGTAGAGCTCAGAGAATAAAAGAGAATAAAACCTGCAATAGGAGAGCTCACTGAAGTTCAGGACCGAGATAGGATATTTCAGTCATTCGTGAAGTATATTTTGAATTTTAATTCAGTAATGAATGTTAGTACAACATACAAGATGGGATATACACTACCTTGATCAAAACAAGCTGGTACTAAAGAAACCCCCCTCAAAACAAACAAAAAAACCCCACATGATAAAAGCAAGTCAAACTAATGAAATCATCCAGAAGGAACGAAATATGATTCTCATGGAACCATATGAAAGTTAATGGAAATCACATGTTTACAGAAACATACAAGCAAAAGTAAGCCTTGAAAACCTCATCAGAATAAGAATTGGCAGCAGGATTCAATAATAAGGCCACACATACACTTTGTATATTTATGATGACAAAACAAAAACCAATGACACCCTCCTAAAAGAAACAGTGTCTTGTGGTGCCAGAAGCAAATTCTCATGAGATCTTGCCAAGCATGATCTCCTGCTGAGAAGTGTAAGATGATCAATAAATTGCCATGCACGGTTCCCAATCCAATCCAATCCCTCTTTCTCAGGGTTGTCAATAATTCAGAGACAACAGTTCAGAGTGAAGGAAGGCGGGACAAATGCCTTACACTATTCAGCAGCGACCGCTCTGGACAACTAGTAAGTGTGATGTTAACCGGCTTCCAAGGGAATCCCATCCAAATGTGACTCGTGAATATTGTGATGTAGGTCCTTCAAGGCAAAGGGTTTAAAAATAAGTGGACCCACAGAACATCATGATAGCAAGGAAAACTCAGCATACAAACACAAAAATGTAAATGGTGAGACCCAGGATTCGGCAGGATGCATTAATTATTTGCCAATACAGCTTTGTAAGTAACAAAGTTTTCACCAAGATCCTGAATTCTATCTGGCATTGCACCTGTATCTCCTGTCACAGCATATCTGCACAGTAGTTCAGCAAAAATCCAGGGTTTGGCTAAAATTATTTTTGAGGGATGGAGGAAAAAAGTATTTAATGTTTTTTGCAAGGCCAATTTTAATTAAAAAAATACATTAAAGCTAGTAAAACAAAGACTTACAGTATGGTTAGGGAAAAGATTCAAGAGGTAGAGTGTCCCAGGTATAAGATTAATTTAACAGTGTAGTGCTCAAGACATACATACATTAATTCACCAAAAGCAGTGCTCAGTCAGAGAAACTTTTGAAAATGTTATCCTAAATTACTTAGGCACCTAAATCCCATTTGTGAAAGTAATTCAGGTACTCAGGAGCCTATATCACATAGAGTGTCAATGAGACTTTGGCTCCTAAGTGCTTAACTCACTTTTGAAAACTGGACTTAAGTGCTTTTCAAAATTTTAACGAGGTCTAATTTCAGACTTAAGTCTCAAAAATGTACATACTGTAATGGGAAATTTGTGTATTGTATATTATTTTTTTACAGAAATACATTCATCCACTCTTACTAAAAACCCCCACTTATTTCTTGACATAAAGTTGCTATACGCACAGAATCACTTAAATGATAAATGAATAATAAATCCATAACAACCTTTATAGTATAACAAAATACTGAGTTCCTGAGATGGAAGCTTGAGCATAGTATGGAAGCATATACTCCTACCTTTGTGTGGAGAGCCCTGAGGAGAAGCGGGAGGACTGGAGTGCAAAGAGGATGCCATAGATATACTATCTTCTGCTTGTTTCTTACTACTTACTTCCTCAGACAAACTGAGTGACTTCTGAGGAGAACCTGTACATATGATGATGACAGAAATTTAATTTGTACTGTTCTACTTTCAAGGCAATATGTTTGATATCTGTTTTAATTATAACCAAGGGTGAAGTTGCATAATGGCTAGTGTAAAAGCATGAACAGAAAGAGACATTGGATTGTTTAAGGAGATTAGTAATGCAGTAGTGGGTTGACATTTCAAATTTAACTCAGGTCAGAAGTGGTCAAAAGATCTGCTATGTGATGATTGCTCAGTGTTCCATCTCAAATGAGTTTAGTGGCTTTCAGGTGGCAACAGGAACCATCACAATTGAAACCCTGTTAGAGAGCCTTAGCAGAAAGATTAAGGACTGAATAAGCTATGAAGCCTGAAATCTCCTCCCAATATACACTGTTATGACATGGGTAAGTGTATACAATCACTGTCCATGCTGCATCACTTCAAGAGATAAAGAACTTTGTATCCAGGGCTGTCAATCCAATATACATATAAAAGCATATAGAGAACTTAGTTGAAGCAAAACACAGAAATTGGCTTTTCCCATTCTCCACTAGTAAGTCCTGTGTACTGTAGTATATTACAGTTAAACATTCAGTTAAGTTCCTGATACATTGTTAGTGAAACACTGAACTTTTCAAACATCCAGGAGAGAAATAAGACATCTTCGCAGTTACACCATAAATTAAGCACAACTCAAATTGCACAGACACTTTAGATTAAAGCAGAATCATATGCCATTTTTAATAGAGAACACACTGAGGCCAGATTTTTAAAGGAGGAGGCCTGAGCTCTGCACAGAAAAATGCACCGCAATTGCATGTCTACGTGCCTGGGAAATTACCACTATTCCACATATAAATCAGGTTATTGTGCATGCAAATAGAAATGTAAGTGCTAAAACAGTCATCTATGTGCACAAAAGAGGTGATTACATGCCAACCATTAAAATTTTAGCCTCATATTTATTTGAAAATTAAAATTCAGTATTTGTGCAAGTGACTTGATGTTTCAATTGCTGTAGTATTTTTATTGCTCATGACATAAGAAAATGAGGCTGCTCTTTATTAGCAATATAAACCGATAAAAGACTGGATAGATTAAAAAAGTTGTTTTCAGTAAAAGACTAGTACCACCTTTTGCACCACATAAGCCTGAGGAAGGACAAATATTTGGTCTTCACACCCCGCAGAGTTCAGAAGAAATTGGGCTGGGCCTGGAAATCATTCTTACTAAATTGTGCTCTGAGGAGAGATTTATTCCCCAAACAAATTCTTCCTCAGAAAGATTATTTTTCCTGAAGTTTAAGGGGTATTACAGACTAAGTCAAGTATAGTACTTCTATCTCACCAATGTATTTTGTCAGTTGTTAGTAATCATATCGGGCGGTAAGCATCCAAATATGCAGAGGTGAAATGTCAGGTTTAAAAAACTGGTTAAAGAAGGATATGACTAATCAGCGTTTGTTGGAGCTCGAGCTCCAGTAGTTCAACAGGTGTCCTAAACTCTTTTCATAAAGGAGTAGGAGTAAGAGAAAGTAAAGGGGGGAGGGATAGCTCAGTGGTTTGAGCATTGGCCTGCTAAACCCAGGGTTGTGAGTTCAATCCTTGAGGAGGCCACTTAGGGATCTGGGGCAAAAATTGGTCCTGCTAGTGAAGGCAGGGGGCTGGACTTGATGACCTTTCAAGGTCCCTTCCAGTTCTAGGAGATTGGTACATCTCCAATTATTATTATATTTATTATTAAAAACAGACCCACATAGTTCTGGCAGTCAATCTCCAATACCAGGTTGAGTCTGTTCAGCTGGAGTATTTACATTTTATTCATTCACCATATCATTTGAACAGCTATTTAAGTCCACCATTTACTCTACTTCCTACAACTAGAAGAGGAATAAGATGATGACGGAAAATAACCTTACTATAAAAAAAAGTTATATTCCCTGAAAGACATCACTTTAACACACTTTACTTTATTCCTTTGGATTTAGATTTTAAAGAAAGATATGTAAGATGTGGCAAAAATGTATGATGTGCCATAGTGTTGGTTAAGAAGCTGTGAGGCAGTGAATCAGGACGTGTGATAAAGAGCTTAGTATTTTGTTTTTTCACTCACATTGCAGTGCTAAAATCTGTGACTGACAGAACCTGCATCTTCAAACAATCAGGGATAAAACAATTTTACGAGAAGAATCAATTTCTGTTGGCCAATTTAAAGATAGGAAGTTAGAAAGCAAATCTATGTTTGAAATAACAGTAAGAATAAGGGGAAAACAACTTTTGCGAAGTTGAACTAACTTTCTTGATGTCTTCTTTAAGTTTTGAAGTGGAAATCGATGCACAATTCACTGCAGAATTGTTCTACGTTATTCACTAATTTTATTCAATGTTTTATTGAATAATTTAATGTCATTTAAAATTGTTTTAGCTTTAAAATATCATTCAAAAGTATCATTTAAATATCATTTAAAAGTATCATTCAAGTCATGAAGACAAAAAAAAAGAAGCAAGCAACATACATTTCAGAGACGGAAATAGGTCAAAGGGATGTTATTTAGCAGCATTTTAATATAGAACCGTGAGAGCCTCAGACATTGGTAAATTTAGATAACAGGAAACATAAATAAAATACTATTTGATGCTTACTAAGAGTTACTAATAACACTAAAACATATGTTGTTCTGTTTGACCATAATGCCATTACAGTGGTACTCCACAGTTTGAAATATTAAATTTCCTGTGTTTCACTTCTGTGATAACTCACTAAAATGTATTGTATTCATTATGTCATGAAAGCAAAAAGGACTGTAATTCTACTCAGTTTGTAAGATTTCCATTCAGAAGAATAGAAATATATACTGTTTGGCACAATGGTAAATCACCTGCTATCTGCCCTGTTATGATGGTAGGCTTGTATTCACTGTAATTAGCCTGGTTCAGAAACTGAACTAGTTCTACTGTTTTAAATAGCACTCTCCGAGGCAATGATTGTTTTCTTGCTAACATATGTGTTATAGAAGAGGCCTATGAAACTAAAGCAAGAAAGTATCTTTACATACAATGGGATTTGTAATTCGAAACATTAAGAACTAAAAAAGGTATTAGAAACTTAGTTGTGCAAATAATTTAAGGTATGTTTTGTTCTTTCTTGTGGGATAAACATTATGCTTTTTTATATATAACTAAATGGAATGAGTTTGAGATATGTTATAAATGAAAAGGGTAAATGAAACCTTGAACTACTGAGGTTGAACTATTGCAATGCTTCCATAATAAATATTTCAAATACCTGGTTGATTTGGAATCCAATCCCTCTCCCCTTCTCAAACTTACTAACCACACAATTTACTTTGAATACTGGAAATACAAATTGCAGATACTCACTGAAGGTGACATGGTCCTTAGCTGGTCCTTTTTTTCTAATAGGGTACAAATTAACAGCTGGAACTTGGAGAACTTGGCTCATTCTGTTTTGTTGATGCAGATGGGCTTTTGTGGTTTGACCAACTGACCTCATGGGTATTGGTGACATTTCTGAGGATTTTGCGCCTTTTCTCTCATTTAAATTCTTGGTCACTGTTATGGGAAAAAAGTGGAATATTAGTAACTTTGCACTCTAATTTGCAAGATTTATTATAGCGATATTGAAGAAAATGACTGACCAGAAAACAACAGCCTTTTAAACAGCAGTCTATACTATAACATAGATAATATCTATTCAAGGCACTCCAGTCTTGTTATATTACAGAGGCAAAAACATAAAAACAAGTTAAAAATATTCCTAATATTTCAATATTTTTTCAAATAGTTATGTAGGCACACAATGCAATGAGAAATTATTTGATTTACTCCCATTATAACTGAACTCCACTAATAACGTATTTTAGATTTCAATGCAAAATTACAACATTGAAAAGCATGAACATCGCAACTATACAGAAAGTGTCCTCACAGCAACTGTACACGGTGGGTCCTTTGTCCAGCTAGCTGGAAGAAAAGAGGTAGCTTCCCCTATAGGAGGCTCCCTCTGCAATTGGTGGCAGAGGGGAAGGAATGAGTAAGTTTACCTGGACAGAGCAGGGAGGAACAGGAAGTGGCTGGATGAGGTGCATCTGAGAGGGCACTGCCCTTCCAGGTGACCAGGTATTTATATCCTGGGCAGTTCCAAAAAAGTAAGGTGATTGTATTTTCCCAAAAGGAAAATGGGATACCACATGGGGCCGGCCCAATCCCCGTCCTCCCACATGCACGGCCGGCACGGGCCCGAGTCGCTCTCCTGAGCTCTCTCTCCTGCGTGGGGTTGGCCCAGCCTGGGCTGCTCTCCCTCCCATGTGGGGCTGGTGTTGCCAATTCCCACCCCGCCCCCATGTTCCTTTGCACCCCACTAGGGGTTGCATCCTACTTGTTTGACAAAACTGTATTTGTCCTGTTTGGATCAGTTGGCAGGGGCAAACAGGACAAATGCCCAGCTTCGCAAAAAAAGAGAGAGAGAGAAAGAGAGTGTGAGTGAGTGTGCGCGCGCTCGCGCACAGCTGGGACAGAGCTTAAAAAAAGAACTGCCCAGCCAAAATGGGATGTGTGGTCATCCTACAGAGAAGCCTCTTTCACTGTGATCAGGCTGACTTGACTTGTAGCAGATATCAACTACTAAACATGTTTTTGATATTAAGGACATTTATGTGTCTGATTTATTCTCTTTAAATTAACTTTGCAACATTAGGATTACAGAATTACATGTTAGAGTCCATGTAGTATCAAGTCTTGAGGCAAACAAAACTAGGTGAATTTTTAGTATTTAGACAACAGCTTCAGGAGCCAGGTAAATAAAAACTGATTTAAAAAAAATTAAATGAGATTTTTTATTTTAAATTTAATGTATTTTTAAACAAACCTATAAAATTAATTCTGTTATAATAACTTATGCTAATGTCTAAACTATGATCTGTTAACATAATTTAAATTAAATAAAAATAATACTACTCAAGCAGTACATGTTTGCTGCCAAACTTTTAAAGAAAGTCAAACCACTGAACTGGTGGAAGTCACTGGCTGAGTACCTGGAACAAGATTGCTGAAGTGCTAAATCAGCTTTTGACAGAAACAGCCTCTTTTGCAGGTGCAGAGAGAATATTTTCTTCATTTCAGTTTATTCAACTAGTTCAGTTCAATGTACGGATACTGAGAGCAAAGGGAAAATAATACTAGCCCCCCCCCCCATAATGTCTGCAACATTTGCATAAATAAAGGGATATGGGAGGGGTTGGGTCCCCAGTCCACATACCGTACTGAGGCTCCAAATTTATCTCGACGGACCTGGTTTAATTACTAGTTCATTCACTGTTAAACTGACTGGGAGCTGAAAAGGCAGAAAAGCAAGTTTTCCTCTCCCAGTCCATGAATTTAAAACTACTGTAATTGTGAGAAGAGGATATCTACTAGTTCTAAAAACTTGAAGGACAAGTTGACCAGAAACAATCAGTTCAATTCACTAACTACTGATAATACTTCCTTTGTTTAATAAATCAGTTTTAAATGCAAAACACATTTTACAAATTTACTTTTCTTACGAAGCCTGCACACTAAAGGTAGTTTTAATAAAAAAAAACTTTAAAATGCTGTTATGAATTTAATTGAATTCCAAATTCCATTCATCTAGAGCTTGACAAATCATAAGTAAAAAAATTAACCCGCTAGTAAATAAAAAATGCATCATTCAGCATTTTCTAACAAATTTAAAAATGTAAAAATTAAGACTCTGAATAGCTAATTGCTTAAAGAAATGTGTATAGTGTTTTCTCTTGGTTAGGAAAAAAGTACCGAGTTTTATGCAAAGGCTATAATGAGTTGCAAATAAACATATTTTAGTGGTTACTAATCAATGATAATCAACCTCTCTTTAGGAAAATAACAGCAAAGTACAAAGGTGAAAACATACTTAAATTGATTATTTAAATCAACGTTTAATACACTAATTTAAATCATGATTAAAATCAGTGATTTAAATCACCTTGATTTAATTCAATCCACCTTGCTGAGAAGCAGCGTGTTTGTGCTGAATTTCTGAATCTCTCTCTTCAGAAAGATTATCCACTTGTGAATCCATATATATATGCCCCAACTCAGGAAGACACTTGAACATGAGTGTAATTTTAAGCACAGGACTAATCCCATTGACTGGAGTGGGGCTAAATGAATTAGGTACATGTTTATGTACCTTAATAAATTAGGGCCATAGTAGGTTATGCCACTGTGTACTTTTCATTCACAATTCTTTCCACTTCCGGCATGGTATTAAAGTCAGAAAATAGGATTAGCCATAACAGAACAAGTCCAAACACTAGTTCCTGTGATCAGACTTTGGCTGTGGCCTAAACCTGATAGCTGAGAAGAGAGCAACCCTTGTCCTCATTTTTGCAGTCTTCCAGTTGTGAAAGTATTTTTTAAGGTTTAGGGAAAGGGTATAAGATTCCTAAGCAACTCCCACTAGCTGTTAGTTTTTTACTTGAATTACAAAGGTTTGTTTCCTCTGTTATTCGAGCTAGTCCGCTATATTAGTACAGCTCTCTCTGTACTATATTTATTCATGTGTCCACTTAATACCATCTTGTAAAAGCATCACAAAAATCTGACTTGTATTGCTGTAGCACATGGAATTAAAATAGTTAGTACAGACCCTATATCTAAACAAATACATAACTGTAGTGTTGCACAAACAGGATAAAAGGTATTTGAAGTCTGGATGCCATGATTTATTTAAAAGAATTGAAAGATGACCTCGTAACACTCAGTTTCTGACACTTAGGCATGATAGGGTTATCTTTTAAGCTTACACATAAATCATATACTGAGACTTCCACATTATATGTTCTTTTATTACGACTAAAGAAGAAAACTGAATATAAAATGCAGTGCATGGTTCTGCCTCCACGTGTGAGCAAACTGTGTTATTACCATACTTTGCCAAACATACAGCACAAGAAGCAGAAAAAAGGCTGTGTTCATGCTGTGCTTTCTTTGTTCATGCAAGCTACTCTTTTTCTTTACATTACTTGGCATATTCTCTGACAGTGCCAACATGAAATTCAAAATCACTAATTGGATTCAAGCATGGCCATTTGCATGAGCCCCAAATCACTTCCATTACAGAAAACCTTTAATAAATGTTTTGTATAAGCAACAACACTACGAGAAATCTTAAATAGAAAGCCCTCTGCAATTCACAGATGAAGATACTGTCAAAAAATTGGAAATATGACCTGTTAGGCAAGTGTCATTTAACAGAAAATTATAGGGGAATAAAAGGGCCTCTATAAGAAACTAATCACAAACTGATTTTCTAAAATGAATGAGTATTTCTGAGATTGTTCTCAATACTAAAATGGAACAGCACTGGACACTCACTGGTAATGGTGTCCCTGCATATTCCTTAAAAACACACCCATAGGCCTGGAAGGATTCGATTTTTATCAGTAAACACTGATTTCACTATATGCACAAATACTAATGAAAAAATATTTCCATTGAGAATAGAAATTAGCAGATAGACAAAGAAAGAAAAATTGCTGATGAGAACTTAGAGTTTGACTGAAGGATATATACTTGGTATAATTTTGATATGTGATGTTGACAATTTGTATTTTAATGGTTATAAAGCTTTAAAATTTCTCAAACCCAGTGTCTACTGTCATTAACTTATTATCGTCTGATTCGCCCACTGTCCAATCTCCCTGCTTAATTTTCCACAACTGTGAACATTTAAATTGATAAAAACATTAAAATGCTTATAAATAAACATTGGTATTAGCCATCAAAATTATAAAAAAAATAAAAACTGAACTCTGCCAAGTCTACCCATAGATAGTTTGAGACGTGTAAAACCTTGATGATCAGGTCTCACTTCAACTTGGATTCTGACATTAATAAAAAAAAAAAAGAGTAAAGACAGTAACAACAGGTAGATCAGACACTCAACTACTTAACAGACTTTCCTATAAAACAAGACTGAACTCTAGTACAGTGCTTTTCAACCTCTTTTTCATTTGTGGACCCCTACAAAATTACAAACAGAGGTGCGGACCCCTTTGGAAATCTCAGTCAGTCTGTGGACCCCCAGGGGTCCGTGGACCACAGGTTCAAAACCACTTCTCTATAGTAACGACAATCTTTCGCAGACCCCTTAGACCAGTGTTTTTCGAACTGTGGGTCTGTACTGGGTCGGAGCACGTAAGACACTGGGTCACCTTGCTCGGGTCAGCATTGCCAACCAGGATGTTAAAAGTCCCGTCGGCGGTGCTGCTCAGCTAAGGCAGGCTAGTGCTTACCTTTTCTGATACCACACTGCACCCCAAAAGCAGCCAGCTGCAGGTCTGGCTTCTAGGCAGGGGGGCCCCGGGGCTCTGTGTGCTGCCCCCACCCCAAGCACTGGACAATGGGAGCTGGGGGGGTGGGGCAGTGCCTGTGGGCGGGAATTGTGCAAAGCTGCTTGCGTGCCTCTGCCTACGAGCTCGACCTGCTACTGGCTGCTTCCGGGGCACAGCGTGGTCTGCGGTGCCAAGACAGGCGGGAAGCCTGCCACTGTACCCCATCTGTGCCGCTGACCAGGAGCCACCGGAGGTAAGTCCACGCCCCAACCCTGTGCCCCAACCTCCTGCCCCAGCCCTGAGCCCCCCGCCAAATCTGGAATCCCTTCCTGCACCCCAAACTCCCCATCCCTGGCCACACCCCAGAGCCTGCACCCCCAGCCCAGAACCCTGACCCCCTCCCACCCCCCAACCCCCTGCCCCACCCCCCTCCCACACCCTGAACCCCTCATTCCTGGCCCCACCCTGCAGCCCTCACCCTTGTACCCCAACCCTCTGCCCCAGCCCTGAGCCCCCCGCCAAATCTGGAATCCCTTCCTGCACCCCAAACTCCCCATCCCTGGCCGCACCCCAGCCCAGAACCCTGACCCCCTCCCACACCCCAATCCCCTGCCCCACCCCCCTCCCACACCCTGAACCCCTCATTCTTGGCCCCACCCTGCAGCCCTCACCCCCGTACCCCAACCCTCTGCTCCAGCCCTGAGTCCGCTCCCACACCCTGAACCCCTCTTTCCTTGGCCCACTCCGCAGCTCTCACCCCTGCACCGCAACCCTCTGCCCCAGCCCTGAGCTTCTCCCACATCCCAAACCCCACATCCCCAGCTCCGTTGGGACGTGGGCATCAACAATTTTCTTCAACTGGGTCCCCAGAAAAAAAGTTTGAAAACCACTGCCTTAGACAAAGACCACCAGGGTTGACCACAGGCTGAAAACCACTGCTCTAGTACCAGAACACTGACTTCCTGAGGTCCAGCCAAACTTCAGCTCTAAACTCGGAGAAGACAATCCTGTTGTCCATGAGCCTTCCATTCCAGAACCTGCCTTCAAACACCCAAATCCCTCCCACATAGACTTCCCTGGGTTGCTGCTGTTATCAATACTATTCCTCCTTGGGAGCGCTCTAGTATGTAGCCACAAAACAATTTCATTGGGGATGGGGGGAGCAGAGGGGAATAAAAATTACACACAAAAACAAGAGCCTATACCTTGCAAGATGACCAAAGGAACGTGTCTGTACACCACACTTGCCTGTGGAGGTGAAAGTGGGGAAAACAATGCTTTGGAAATGGAAAATATCTGAATACAAACCAATATATTGGGTAACAATATGGCAAGATCACACATCATGTTAACAGAGCAGGGAGGATTCCTAGCAAGCAAGTTAATTCTTGATGTATCTATCATCCATTTCATTACTGTGATCCTAAAGAGAAGAGCTAAGTATTCAGCCTGGGAATCAAAATTCTCAAGTCCTATTCTTCATTCTGCAAATGACTCCAAGTCAGGCAAGTCATTCACTTATTCTGTACTCTGTTAACACATCTATAAAATGGACATAATGCTATTTATGTCATGAGGAATTTCAGAGGCTTATCTAAATTAATCAAAAGGGCTTTGAAATCCTCAGATGAAAGACGGTATTTAAGTGCAAAGTGATCATTTCTGCAAATATGTACCTTTTCTTCCTTCTACCAAACAGTCTCAATTCCTTCCTCACTAGCTCACCTTAGTTAAGGTGTCAATAACTTATTCACAAAAATAATTATCAAAACCACATGCAATTATAATTGTTAATTTAAAAAAATAGGAATTTATTGAACTGTTTACTATATAAGGGTAAAATATATATCAGACTAAACCTTATTTAGTAAGGTAGTCTCAAAGGAGTTTAGTTTACAAGATTTTTCCTAATGCTGCCCTTCATTTTTGACTGTCAAACCATGTCAGTCTCATCAGTCAACGCTGGCAATATTGGCATAACTTCCTCCCTGCTGTTCAACTCTTATTGTAAGCCATAATGCAAGAATTGCTTATTTACTCCTTATCCATGGCTAGTTTCTATATTGGTTTTGTGTCTTTTCATTTCCTTGCAGCGCATATGGTAAATGTTACTTTTATCCTTCCTTAATTCTGTAAAGTGACAGTGCAGCAAGAATGGATCAAGTGTACAATAGGATTCTTTGGCAGACTTATTAAATGACGCACTACTTAACAACTGAAGGTCAAAAATAAGAGCTGTCACTCCAGACTTGTGCAAGTGCAATCAAGACAAATGCTGGGTTGCTGAAACTGTATCAGCCAGGGGTTTTTTTTAGTGTCTGCAATGACAGATAAATTTCTTACTACAGTGACTTTTTTTTTTTGTTAAAAACATTCCTAAATTTATATTTGAAGGTAGTAGGGTCATCATTTAAAAATATTGTACATAATCAAGAAGTGACAGTCCTTTAAAGGGGTCTTCTTCTATGCAAACATATTGCTATGTTTCTAGCACAACAGCATACGTAACCAGGTTCGTATGGCAAGGAGGGTAATCTTCTCCACCAGCAACCTTGTCGAACTGAGTTTGCTTTACTTACAAGTGCTATATGCAGGCTCGCATTGAAGTGACATGATCTGGAATTTTTCCTCATCGGTTTCCACATTCAGATTGGAAAGGTACTGCTTCACCTTCCTGGCCATCTGGGCATCCTCATACAGCTTCTTGGCATTAAGGAGTGAGCTGCGTCGAGCACGTTTTTTGTGAGCACCTCCTTGAACATCAAGCATGTTTGAGTTTGTGCTGCCCTGGCTCAGAGACCTACAAAATGAAAAGACAAATCAGTAAACTTCAGGTTCACTTCAAGAATGAAGTGCTATAGTAGCATATGCTGAAGCAGATTAATACCAGCACACTTCAGTTAGGGCTCGTGCATGCTGATGCAAATGAGTTAAAGAGATGAATAGCATTAAAACAACATTTGTCTTAAAGTAATTTGGTAAAATGTCAAGAGTATATTGAGTCTAGAAAGGATTACTCGTGAAACTGTGGAACTGGCAAAAACCAGGCAAAATGCTGTGTAAGCTGCCTATACAGCTTTGCTAATTTAGTTCTGTTCTGCAAAACCCCTACCATTTCAATTGTGGGTTACGCTGGCAGACAAACGTACCAACAGTGTTGAAGTTGGTTTAAGTAATTTGGTCCTTAGCATATGTTTATCTGAGACTGAAAACCTAATTTCTTGCAGAGGTGAACTATTACTGAATTATCCTACTCTATCACTAAGCTCTCCAAAATGTCTGAAGAATTGGTAAAGTTGTGATAAACAGAAAAGCAGTCTCATATATACAAAGTGCATTATGTTGCTCACTCCTCATTCTGTTTTGCCATCTAGAAATAATGCCCACAACAAAGCTTTTTTTTTTTTTTTTGCTGGACTGATAGCGCAGGAAACTGCAGTCTTCTATTTCTCAAAATGGCAGGCACAGAAGGACAGTGACAGTCCATGCTTTGCTCTTACTGGCCTATCAATATGCTTAAACCCTGATTTGGAGATACCCTGTCTATGGAGGAGTACGTAAGCCTTCCATGTCCCTTTAATCTTTGGTCTCTGAAATTGCCAAAAGGGCTGCCTATTTAGATTGACTTGCTCCTTGAGGAATTAGAGCTAAATCATCAAATAGTTTAACTTAAGCATCCATTGTTACATCTGTTGGTCACTATCCAACTTCGCTAGCTTTGAACTATTGACCTAAAGGTTAAAGGCTCTATTAATCCCTTAGTAGTTTCAAACTGCCATCCACCTCTTGTTTATTGTCAAGGTATGGCCAAGAACTCTATCTTGGTCAATATTAAAATCGAGAAGATATTTTATAAATGTTCATCATGATAGCTGCATTACACGGTAAGTTCTAAAGTAAGCTTTAAATTTAACTCATATAAATGATGCCTGAATATTCTTATAAAGCATTCACAGGTATAACTTTTCTTTTAAAAGTGAATGCTGTGTAAACATATTTATAAAGGTAATTGACTTGTTAAAGAAATCACACGTGGCAGGATATGCAACCATTATTTGGAAATAAACATATTTCACAGGTATACAAGAAGGCATAAGGCCAAAAGCCCAAACGATCCAGGATCCTAAGTAACAATGCTTCACAAAATCCAAGGGAAGTGTTCAGAAGAGAGTAACCATAATAGTAAAAGAGGTGGAAAATAAGCCTTACATTTTAGGAAAAGTTAATAGAACTGGACATGTTGAACTTAAGGAAAGAACGAAGGAGAGACAGAGCTGTCCACTATATAAAAAAAGGAGTTTAATAAATCTTTGGATCAATCACTCACACATGTCAAATTCAAAGTAATAATCATCTCAAATACATCAAGAAGATATAGGTTAATTATGGAAAACATATCATTATTACAGCCATGCAGACGGCAAAAGAGTTGTGGAATCCTCAGCATTTGGATACATTCAATGCTAAAGTAGATACTTATCTATCAATTATGGTCAGGAACAATGGAAGACTACAGATATTATGCTATAAACCATGATGCTCGCTGATATTTTAACAGTACGGTACCAAATGAAAGCTCTCCAGCGAGCTTTATATTGGTGGTAGCTACCGTGAAGCCCTGAAAACTTCACTCTGCTCCCTGGATAGTAGGGGTGAGGGAACAGATTTCCCCATTAGAATCTATTCCAGAATCTCATGTACGGTTTTAAACATGACCTAAAATAGAGAAAAAATTGAGCTAGTGCCCCTTTTTGCTTGAATGTGAGTGATGGCAGCCAAAAATATGTATTTGCCCTCTTCTGTTTTTTACATTAGAGATTCAAGTCCACCCTGGAATGCAATGGATGACTAGTGAACTAGTGGATTTATGTCATCATAGAAGACCAAAAGCCAAGCAATTAAAACGGGAAGCTATTTGGAGTCAGACTTGTTAACAGAAGCAGAATTTTAAAATCTATTTAAATCCAAACCTTAATACACATAGGAAAGAAAAGATGTTTGTGTTCACAACTCAATATCCCTGCAACTAAAGGATGAGCAGTCTCAATCCACATCTTGGACCCCAACAATCTAGCAAAACTAGAGAATCCGATTTTGCATCCTTCGACTTAAAAAAGGAGGAAAAAATGCTGAGACACATAAGCTTTCAGTCTGCCTTTTTGCATCATATAGTAGAAGAACTGGGCACAAACAATTAAAAAAAGTATTTGCAGATCACCTTTGAAGGTCTATGCTTACACCCATCCCCTCCTTAATGGCTTTCTAGCATAGGAGTGAGGGTGACCATATACGGGTTTTTAAATAAATATAAAAGAAACAAAAAGAAAAGAAACTGGCTTCAGCATGAACTGAACTCACAGCTGTAGGTCCTCACTGAAGTATACTAGACTTTCGTGTCCCAGCACCACCTGCTATACCTCCTCTCTATAGTATCACATACAGAGAGATGGAAAGAGGGACAGCCAATGAACAGGTACCGAGATCTCTGCAAGGAGTGGGAGACGTTATTGGCAGAATTTACTATGCTGATTTGCATAAGGAAATCCCACCTGAAGAAGTGTAGGTGGATGACTAGACAACTTTGCACTTAATCGTTAATGACCTATGGGTTTTATTTCTTATGTACATACAGAGTTTTTAAAAAGTCAATTCCCTTTAAAAATCATACACATTTTCTCATTCTCATTTTAATTGTTTTCACAATAATCCCAGGGTTGGAACGTGTTAGCTATGACATTGTCCTTCATACTACTTCAGGAGAAAGAAATAATAGAAGAGGTATGTTGATTATAATTCCTATTTAAATTTATTTATTTTTAGTTTTTATTAGTTTTATTTACTTTTGCTATTTAGTTCTTTTTTCTTTAATGGAAACCTCTAGGATCAAGGATTATTTGGCTCTAGGAAGCCAAATAATGCCAATAATCAGCTCCAATATATTAAGTCATTGTAATATGCAGGCATTGGTTAGAATATTTATTAACCAATCATATTGCACTCTCAATCGTCATCACGTTGGTCCCTATTCTACATTCCTTGCACAACCAAAACTCCAAGTGAAGTCAATGAGGATTTTGGAATGTGCCCAAATGCAGGATTTGATCCTTTGTAAGTACAGTTAAAAATGTGAGATATTGCGCAACTCAGAATTACAACTGGACTCAAAGATTAGCGAGGATTATAATTACAATAACCCAATACAGAGTTGCAGTATAAAACAATAAGTACTAGTTTGAACTTTTGAGATAGGTTTTAAAAGTTATTTTATTTGTTTTCAAAAATACTCTGCATTACACTGTAATTAGATAACAGTTTCTCTTTCTGCATTAAACTAAAGTTGAAACAGCTTATCTAGAACATAAAATCAACTGCTGACTGGAAATAGTGTTTGTTCCTGATTTTTTCTAAATCTGTTTACCAAATATATGTATTGCAGGGTTAATAAAATGCATGCTGTATTTCAAATGCATGCACTAATGAGGAGGATGCAGTATGTTAAAAGTTGCATAACCTTTGTTTATCTTAGTTGCATTCATCTCTACACTTACCCCAAACTCCTCCACCTCTTCTTCCTGTAAGCAAGAGCCATATACATTGAAGCATGTATTTGAACAGAAAAGCACAGGAAAAATATCACAGTTGACATTCAGGAAGAAAAAGATGAAGACAGGAAAGTATAGAAAAGAAAAAATGCTATCAGGCAAACATTCTTGTCAAAGAATAACATACGGTTTTAATGGAATCTGGGGGGGGGGAGGGGAGAACTCCATACAATATTTTAATGAATATAGAAGAACATATTGCATGTTTTTATGTTTAACCTACAAATTTAAAGCCAAACTCCAGTTAACTTGTAGGAAATATTTAACATGAAAAATCAATATTCGATGTTGCATCATCAAATTCAAACAGCTTACCTGTTATTATTTACTTTTGAGAGACAGAATGAAACCTTTATATCTTTTAGAAAAATTCACATTGTGGGAAGTATTATGAGATTAATGGAATTTAATGCATTAGGATTGTAATTATAAGAAACATACTAAGAAATGGGATCATTATAAATTTGTGTGTTTTTCATTTTGATTGCTTGTGGAAAAATATGTTATTTGACAAATATATTCTGAAGAATTAGAAGCTTTGTTCTAATTAGTAATTAACTTGTCAAAGTATTTGCATGAGCACTAAATTTTTTTTGTTCATTTGTCTTTTTAATCAAAATGTTTTATTGGAGTTTTTATAACAGAGGAAACTGATTGACTATACAGGAGAAACAATGAAACTGACTATAAATAAAATGAAAAAAGAAAGACTTTTTCCCTTCTAATCACAGGTGCTAATTAGAACAATAGTAGACAAAGCATTTTATGAGAGCACTCTGTTTGATGTGCCCCTTAAGATGGCATATCACAGGTGAACTATTTATTTGACATTCAATCAATGTAACAATTAGACTTCATTGTCTCCTGTGAAGCATTTAAAGTATAGATAGATTTTTAGACAGAACTGATCTGTAAATATATGATTTACCTATATAACTGTAATGGTTTCTGATGAGCCGCTATAATTCATCAGATGAATATCTTACGGATTTCATTTTAAATGTGGACTTTTTGCTTGTATAATCTATACTGCTATGAAAGCAAGATCCTTCTCTGAAAAGTGACTATGCTAAAACAACATTGTGGTATGCCACATTTGTAGCTCAATAATTACATACCAAACTTGCTCACATTACAAGTAAAATGGTGCTTTTTCTAAACTGCCAGCCCTGAAAAATCACTATATGAACTGAATACCAAGTTAGGTTCCTTCTGGCAAAGGCCTTGTCTACACTGTCACTTTACAGCGCTACAACTTTCTTGCTCAGGGGTGGAAAAAACACCCTCCCCGAACCCTGCAAGTTTCAGCGCTGTAGAATGGCAGTGTAGACACCGTTGGCAACAGGGCTCCCATTGTGTGTGTGTGTGTGGCGGGGGGTTACAGCGCTGGGAGAGCTCTCTCTCAGCGTTGGTGCTGCAACTACACAGCCAGTTGCTAGTGAAGACATACCCTTAACTAACATTCTTACTGATTCAGTATGGGGTATCATCCTGACTCAGCTGCTGCAGCGGCCACCACACTAAAGTCCTACACTTGGGCTGCGCAAAGGGACCATGGGTGAAGAAGGTGGGGGTAGGGGACCTCTGTACTGTTCCAGCATAAGTCAATTCGACCAGATGCAATATGGCAGGCCTACAGAATGTATATTTACATGGATCTCGAGACTAACATCCTGCACACCTGACATGGAATAGCTGCTGCTTCTTTTCCAGCCAATGGACTACAAGTAGCCTCATGTCTTGTCCCAGATTGGAGAAGGTGGTGGTTCTACTCTGCACTCCATCTGCACACAGCCTGATTATACTCAGGCTGTACGCAGGTGTAGTGATATTTCCCTGTGATGCATAATAAAATAAATAGTGTTTGTACAAACATACCCTAAAGTGCTAGCCAGATTATGAAAAATAAACAGGAATATTTCCATTTTAAAACCATGGTAAAATATATTCCTTAATCTTACAAATCCCCTTTGGTACAGATTTCACTCTAATGATAAATGTTAATGATAATGAAATCATAATGGAACATAAATACGTGGTCATGCACAAAAACCCACACTCTACCCACTGTATAAGAGATATCTTTAATCCTACTTTCTTGTTTAATTGCACACCTTTGTCTGAACATTACAGCTGGATCCATGTTAGCAGAGGTCATTCTGACGACTTGTCGAATTTCTTTGGCAATCATTCTAAGTTTCTCAAAATTTACCAGGCCATCCACTTTTGAATCATTTCCTGTGCAATGAAATACGTAGAACAAATATAAGCAATATTCATTACTTTTCTAAGGCTGACATGTTATTTGTCTCCCATAATATCACCCTTCAGCAGATGTCAAAAGCCTTTAATTCAAGTATCAGTCAAAACCAGGAAGTAGCATAGTGGCAGAATACAGATGCCAGTCAGGCCCACTCAAAGTAGATAGGAATGCTCGCTCTGCCCTTGTTAATCTAATTCTAAAGTGGCAGCTGTCAGTAGGGGGAAAATGGAACAATTTGACTATGCACAGATTTATTTTCATATGTTAAAATGGTGCAAATATGAAACTGACAACATTTACCCTTTTAAATTAGTTCAAACAATTCTGAGGCAACAGATCTGAAAACTTGCCATATTTAGAATCCTTTAGCCTTTACTAATGAACAACAGAAAACTGTTAAAAAGGGAAGGGTTTTAAATAAAGAGAAATATTTTAAAGCAAAAGTAACCCTCTGCAAGTCACTACATGAAACTAACTCTGCAAATACTGTAATGATGAGTTTTTATGACAGAAACGTATCTGAAGTGTTCTAAACATTGTTTACTACAGTCAAAAGCTCTTCTATCATAACCTTGGAGGTAGTTGATAAAGATTAAGTTTTTTAAATATTTAATATCTCCACTGAATTTTTAATTTTTGTCTAGCATCTGCCTCCTCTGTTATGCATTCTTCATTATATTTCATTTTAATCAAGAAGATACTACATCATGCATTATATTACGTATTCTTTAGAGTCATATAATTTGGAACACTGGACACAAAAGAAGAAAGGATTAAAATATTATTCTAAGTTTTGATTTATTACGTCTCTACATAGGGAGTTACCTTCATGTAGAAATGTAATATCCTTCTTGACAACAGGAAACAGTGGAATAATTGGAGGCTGCATGCTCTGACTGCTAAGAATGTTGCGGTACTTTGCCATGTTTCTAGATGGATCAAAAAGATCTTGAAGGTCTCTAAGGTGCTTTTCATACTTGCTTGGTAGCTTTTCCCAAGTACCTCTGAGTCGTGCTACTGGTGCCAGATTTAGCCCACTGTAAAAGATAATTTTTTCCATTATCAGCTGTTAAATGGACACTATTGCATTTAATAAGATGGTGAAGGCTTTTTTAAAAAGGGAAAATGGATTTTTAAAAGACTAACTTTAAATCTGGGTATTTGCCACACTGCAGCCAAATAAGTTACCAATAAGCCACTGCTGGGCACTCTCCTGAACACTGAAAATGGGACATGAAGAGTATGATAACACTTTCATAGTCATAGTATGCCAATTAAAAAATATAGTTCCAAGACAAATCTATTACCTGTGTTCAGCTAAGTTAACAACCAACCATTTTTTGACAGTGAGATTCTATACCAAAGAAAGGATATCAAGGGTGAAAAATTAATGAAGTGATTAGGAGGTACAGTTACAGTAAGAAGGCAAGAGAAATGAGCAGAACATTCATTACAAACACAAGTGGGGAGAATCTTAGAAGGAACAGATTGGGAGCCTTTATAATGGGTAGTATTGATATGCAAATTAGTGAAAGAGGTAGATATTTCAAAAAAATTGTTACATCTGACTCATTTGGTGCATGTTACAATGCTTAAAAAATTACAGACAGGTGCACATTTTATAAATCAAATTAAAAATCTCCATCCACTAAGTTAAAGTTGCATAAGAATCATACAGTCATTAGATTAATGACTTTTGTTCATCAGTACCATGGATCCTTATAGTTTCAGAACAGCAAGATGCATTCTATTCTGCCTCATGCATCAGCAAAAATATTCTGTGAATTCTGATTCTCCAGAATCTTTATTATACATGGGTTACGAAGCAGAACACACACAGCTTGATATTCAGATTGCCAGTAGTACAAGTGCAACCAGCTGTTAGAAAAATCTTGCTTTGATATGTACACTGAACAAACCCGGGAGGAAAAATAGGTCAGTTATACTAAGTAGAATGACTTTAAAAAAATTATAGCTACTAAAAAAGATAGCTTGTCCATCATCCTCTCTCACACACCTGCTTTCTATAGGAAGTTTCTTTCAGTATATATTAGATTTGGGTTCCAAAACCAACCAATTGTGCTCTCTGTCCATATTATTAGCTGGGTAGGTATGTCAGTTAAATTCAGCTGCACCCCCTATTTTTCTACTCAGTCACAACTGGTTTGCTCCATTTGCAACCCAAAACAAGACTTATGATTTTCACATTTACACCGCATACATTAGCAATACAGAACAGTCAATATTAGATTATGTTGCACTTAAATCACTAAACTAAGATTTGCTGTTATTGATCAGGACACTGCTCTATGAAACCAAAACAACTGTCCTTTCTGAAAGGCAGCAAATAAATAAGCCTCTTTTTAATATGACATGATAGGGATTAGATATCCTTTTGTTTTATTACATTTTGTCTATGCTACCACAGAAAGCAAGAAATGAAGATCAACTTACTTGTCAGCAGAAAATAAATGTCTCATTTTCTTTTGAAATATAACAACTGAAATTTGGAAGAGTTTTTCCGCCCCCCGATAAAATCATCCCTGTGCTTATCCACTATCCTTAGGGGCAGATTAGGGCACTTAAGTACTGCCCTACACTGGGTGAGGGGGTAGAGTTGCCTACAGGGCAGTCACAAGGAAGCTTTGGGACTGAAAGAGACAATTTCTTCTTGAGGGGAATGCAAAGAGGAAATGCACCTGCTGTGCTCCCTTAGGAGGGTGCATCATGAGCTCCCTGGTGTAACAGCCAGATGCAGCGGCTGTTGGTGTGCAGGGTTGGTCATGGTCCTTTCCTCCTGTTGCCTCTTTAGGGGAAGTTGTGCCTCAAAGAGACCCAGGATAGCAATCACAACTGGCGTTACTCTAGGGACAAACTGAGAGAAAGGCTCCTTGCATTCGGACTCCTTTCCCGTGCGTGCTCATTCAATCCCAGCTAAACCTGGCCTTTAATACGTGATCAGGACATTTTCCAGCCCCACAAAAAACTAATGACCGTGACATGTCAAAATCAGTACAACTGATTTTTTTGTTTGACAGATAATTTGGCAGCCCTGCAGAGAAGATAACATCCACAAAATGCTTACCCCTTAGCATGATTACCACATTAAATACTTTGAATGTGAATATAATATTTTCAATTTGAGAGGTTAAACATGACAGATAATAATTTTCCAACTGCAATAAGAATTTCCATGATAAAACTTTTTAAAACCTTTCATTACAATGCAACAGTCAAATAATAAAGTCAATGAATCAATTTAATCCTCTAAGTGCTGTATTTTTTCCCAGGAATTTACATTTAGGAAAACAAGTAAGGTGTTTCTTTTGCCGTTAACCCTAATTTGGCAGCACAGATAATAGGTAATAGTAGGTAATGGTATTTCATCTCTGGCCTACTAATTTTGAAGCGTACTTGAAATTTTGTATTAGCTCAATCCCTAGAGGATTTTTATGACACTCATATGCTTCCAGTGCTGGATAAGAAGGGAAAAGAATATCATTTAACGTGCTCTCTCTTGTAGAAGGCATTTGGATTCACAGATTATTAATGAAAAGGCTTCCAAGTAATATTTCAGCATCTGATGTTATATACAGGTGAAATCAGAATTCCTTTCAATCAGTATATACTGAGGTATCTGCAGTAATAATATAATAATAATAGTGCACAAATAAGTTGATTAATATTCAGTATATTTTAGTACTCTTTATTTAAAGCAGGGTTGTACTGGTACTTGACGACTCTTATTAAAAAATAATTGGCCCAAGACAAAGTACATATTTCTAGTGGCATTTTACCGTATTATTAATTTTCTTAAAACAGAATCAGTATCTATATTGATACAGATTGAAAGAGTAAAAACAAATCTAACAAAATATATCAATTTATATTTACAGTCAGATTAAAGTGTTATGATCATGAAGCCTAATCTTGCATCAATCCTCATACTAGTCTAATCTGCTGGTTTAATGCCACTCTCTTGTAGAAAAGGGTATTTTTAACATAACATGGACATTATTATTAGTCTTTCGTAGTACCCACAAATATTAAACACGGAAAGACATTCCTGACCCAAAAAGGTTAAATTCCCACAGTGAAAGTATTCTATGCAGATCAGTACAGAGAAGAGTAGAAAACACTTGTCATTTTGCAATACATTCAAAAATATAATATAGGAAATGATTTAAGCAGGAAAATAAGGCACAAATGAAGTTACTTTAAAATATTTATATCATTCTGGTCATACTATAAGGAGATTATCAAAAAAATATACAAGCAAGAATACCACATGATAAAGGGATTTACAGGTCTTAGTTTACAAGGTTACAGAAACTCAATCTATATCCTTTAGAAAAAAGCAGCTTAAAATGATGTATATATTGAACACACACCAAAAAAGCAGATAAGGGAGGACCCTCACTGAGTCCTACAAGCTCCTGAAGGCACCAGAATGGTTTCATGATGGCTCTTAGGATTTATAATATACACAAGGGAAGAAAAGCTTGAGAAGGGTTGGTGTCCCGTGCTAAAGCAATTTTTGAGAGGATTTAGTTTTTATAGGAGTACTTATTATAGAGAACTAGTAGGGGCAATATTGTGAGCCACTATTGGGATGGTTTGAAGTAGCAGGACATATATTTGACTATATGGACCTTAGGAAATGCATGACAATTTTAGTTTCAATAACGACCCTTAGTACAACATTTATGGGATGCCATGCAAACAATTTCTGTAATTACTGTCTCAGCAACCTTAAACAGCTCATACATCTCTGTATGAAAAGATGAATTTACATTTTATTGGAAAAAATTAACTACTTTATAACATCACCCACAATAAGTTTTTTTTTTTTAAAGAACAAAATGATTTGGAAACTCAGTCTAAGATTACCGCTCTATATATCAAAGATAAAAGGAAGTGCATTTTAATATCATGCAGTTATGTAATTCACCATTGTCGTGATTAGTGGAATAAAAAAAATGTTAGAAATTTTGTTTAACTCAAGTACACAGTTGTATAAATAGACTAAAAAAGCATCAAAACTGGTTAATTTTAAAATAAATACAAAATCGGCACAATTTTCCCCAAATACTATTGCCAAATCATTTGCATATCTGATCAATCTTATAAACAAAAGCTATCAGTCATAACAATGTGCCCTCCAGACACATGCAGAAATAACTATGCTAAGGGAAGGAAGGTATTATCCAGACACAGCATGCCAAATTGCAAATGGGTTACTTGTGGCACAGCCAAAAAAAGGCACGTTTCCTTAGAAATATGGGTAAAAACAAAGGCTGATTTCTCGAACAAGACTTCAATCCTAGAGGGCCTGATGAAGACAAAATATAGTCAGGTAGAGTAGTTCCTACCCATGAGAAACTAGGCATTAGGAAATGGCGATGAGGGTATCTATTTCTGCACATCTATATGCACAGTACAGATCTCTTCAGGATTAGCTTCACAAATGGATAGCCCCGAATAAAACAGAATCACATATGTTCCGTAAATCAGGCTAAGGGAATTAAAGGGTGGAAAAAACTTCAAATATCATAATTCTCAGAAATAGTATTAGTGTTGATTGGCTGAAAAATTAGTCCAGATAGACGTATTGTGAAGAATTGTCTTTTTGACAAATGATGGGGTCTAGGCAATTGAGAACAGGACATTTGTTTGGCTCAGCCTATACAAGTCAATGAAGTTGCATATGGTATAAATCAGAATTAGTCCCAAAATGCAAAGAAAGAACCCAAATATATCAAGTAGAGAGAACAGAAAAGGTGCTGAGTGACTGGTTAGAGAACAGAGGAAAATGTAAACTAGCAGACTAAGATGAGACAGACTGGAGACTGGGTTAGGGAAGAGTCTACAAGAGTGAGGGGGGAAAAATGATGTAACCGCCTTATCTCTGGTTTCTTTCAAATACGCAGGGAGAAAGTAATGATGAGTGAAAAGGAAGTATACTCAAAAGCCCAAAGTACTCAGGAATCAGAGAAGCAGAGCAACCAATGAAAACAGCAGCAATATTCAGCAGGTTTCTAAGGTTTCTAAACCAAGAGCACGGCTCGTCCAAACACACTCTCTCCTTTACTTATCCTCATGGACAGCAAAGAATACACAGGTAACAGTTAAGGAGCAATGACAAATACCACAGTACAAACACTTTAAAAAATTGAGGGCAAGGGAGGGGGAAAAAATGTAGTGAATTTATACCTTTTTGTATAGACTGGTACGCTGTGCAACTTGAAAATTTGTTTTAAAACATACTGTACCCCCACAAGTTGTTGGCAGACTAATATTCTCTTTTCTTCCTTACAATGGAAGTTATTAAAATTGCATTTGATGCCACAATCATATTCAGCTCTAATTTAATATGAGTAAAAAATATAAAATTCAGATGATCAATATCTGCCAAAATAATAGTACTTTACCTTATAACGGCAAACATGGAATTGAAGTTCTTGCACTCTCGACAGTGTAGGGCAATTTTAATGAAATGCTTAACAATCTTCATTCTTTTGAGCTGGTTGGGCTCTGTTAAAATTTCTGTGGCAACCCAGAATGTCTCTTGGTTAATGACATCCTCAAACTGTTTCAGGTGAGCATTTCCTGTTTTGGAGTCCATCTTATAGAGGTCATCGATGTATTCAGTAGGCTCAATATTGCGAAATAATTCAAAGTCCCTCATTGATAGCTGAGTAGCCACCTCAATGGTGCTCAGCTGAAGAAGAGAAATCTGACTCTCTCTAAGCAGCTCCTGGGCATCCTCATCTGAGCATAATGTCTCTGTTTCCATATTGTTTTTCAGATAATACCTAAAGGTAAATTGTATTATTATAATAAACTTTAGAGCAGCTTTCCTCTGACATTCTGAATGTTCTTTACATACAATTAAATTTAACATCACCCCTTGATGCCTCAGCATTATCCCCACTTAACCTTGCCAGTTGGTACATCTGTCATCTATAATGGACATGTCTAGCACCTAACAGTGAGAGGCAATTTGGGAATGGAACTCAGGTGAGTTCCAACTCTCAGCTTCTTACTCTACCCACTGCACAATGCTGTCATTACCAAAGTGAAAAAGTTTAATATGCTATGAGGCCATTTTAATATTTTCTTCCTCTTCATTAATCACTAGTTTCTATATACTAGCCTGCAATAGTGTAGAGAATAGCCTTGCCCTTCAGTAAAAGGTCAGTAGCTTGTCTATTTGCAAATGCAGCAGTAAATTAACATTTTGAATGGCCCTGGATCCTGAGAAATATTTGAAAACTTGATGTAAATGTATTTTCCCATTTTTGATGGAAAAATTAGCATAATATATTAACATGTACATGAAGCACACAGTACTCAGGAAATGAAAAGGCATGCAAGAAAATCACTTTCATGGTCCAAAGGAGATCACTTACAGATATAGAAATGACTCTCCTTCATAAATTCTCTATTGCCTTGTAAGGAGAATTGAACAGAATTTTCTACTTTCTAACACATCTTCTGGCCTGGATCAGATCATCAGGCAATGTGCTAAAGCCCTTAACGTTTGTGAGACAACTCACAATGATTTGCATAAAAGCTGATGCACGTATCTTAAGTTAATATCAACTAGCTGTAATATTACATTTTAGGAAAAAGAAAGTTAGCATATCTTTTGATTAGAAGGTAAATATGGTAAACATCATTAGAGTATATATATTATTCCTTTTTAATGTAAACCATTGTATATCTTGCACTGACCTTCTGAATTGAGTTATCTAGTGACTGAACCTATTTCAAACTTTTTTAAACACTAAAGTTTATCTGCCATGTATTACTCAGATACCATACTTTCCTAATAGTCAGATATCCAACTACCACTTATCATGAACCTCTCCTCCTTTACAGTGATGGATAAAACCATACCAGTGACTAAAAATATTTGTAGGGGAACTCACATTCCTACATCCACGGTGAGAGTGTTTTTTATGACCATCACTTAAACTCAGTTTGAGAGCTCTGAAAAAGTTGCAGTGGCCAGGAAAGCTTTCTTGCAAACTCCTGAGACACTAGACAAGAGAGTTCTGAGAGCTATTGGCATTTATGGAGGAAAAACCTTAGCCCTCACCTCCCAGCAAAACATACTTAGCAGCTGTAGGAAGCCTTCCTTCTAGTGCTGATTAATGGCACTGGAATTCAGTGTAAGTATACAATTTTACAGATGGACAGCATCAGAGATCATAAGTACCAGAATGCGAGGAATAAGTTCTCATCAACTTCAGGTGGAAATGATCTCCCTTCCCCACTCCAAGAAAGCCTGAGATTATAATTACATGCTGAGTGGATGCATAAAATATTTTTTTCTGCCATAAAAGCAGGAAAAGAGCAGACAGGTCAAATAAGCACAGCAAGTAGAAACACTATAATTACAGTTTAAAATAATTCATCTTATTTGCACATAGCCTAGGGCAGCAATTCTGTCAGAATATTTGTGTACACTGAAATAAATGCTTACATCTTGAGCAATTCTCAGTAATATAGGAGACAATTCTAGACTTTCTTCTCCAGTTTTAATAGAGACACTGTTCTGCTTCACTTTTAAAGACAAAGTCAAACAAAACAAAACAAAACAAGTACAATTTTACCTTCCATTGAGCTGGATTCTGTCTGCTAATTTGGAGAACTGATCTGGAAGCCTTCTCTGTTTGATGACTCCCTCAGGACTAACAGACACCTCACAGAGAGAGTAGGTTTCTGGGGCTCCTATCAAGTTGAATTCGTGCGCTGCATGACTCACAACTTCTTTTGCAGTAGTGTCTTTGCTTATTATAATGTAACAGCTTTGTTGATCTGCTTTGAAAACTCTTATAACTTGATCTGGAATATCTAAATTTAAAGAAAAACATCTTTAAAATGCAAAACTGATACTTCCCTTGAAAGGATAAAGTATTCATCTGTCAGATGGGGTGGAAAACACTTAGGTCTAGATAAAAAGTAAATTCTCAATATTTGTTCTCTTTTTTCTAAAAATCCATCCTGTTTTTTCCATAATTAAGAAAAGTTAATTACTTTCACAGGATGCAGTGTTCTTGCAGCTGTGTCAGTACCAGGACACTAGCGAAACAAGATGGGTGAGATAATGTCTTTTATTGAACCAACTTCTGATGGTGAGACAGACAAGCTTTTGAGCAACACAGAGCTCTTCCTCAGGTCTGGGAAAGTTACACAGTATGTCGCTGGTAAATTCAAGGTCAAATAAATAGTTTAGCATGAATAGATAGCACATATTCTAAGGGTCCGTTCAAGCTGAAGTCTCTTTTTCCAAGGAAAAAGAATAGTAATTTATGATTTGCTACCAGCAGCCTTTCCCAGTTGGAAGAAAAAGTAGTCTCGCAGCAGCTGTAACTGAGTTGAAGAGGGGACGAAACAAGGTATTGAGAAAATGCGGACCTAAACAACCTGGTGAACAAAAACTGTGATTCTACCAACTTCTTCACTATGGGTCTATCTATTTGTATAGTAAAAGCCGCCTCAGTCATATTAATGAATGGTGGACAACTAAAGTTTAGATCTCCCATATGGGTGGGGGAGGGTACTTAGAAAGAACTGTTAGATAAAAGTAAAAATAATTTGTATGTAAGTATTAATTTGAAGTGGAAAAGCTGAGAACAAACAGGGTAAATATTTTATTATGGAAAAAAAGTGTCTACATTGATAAGAAGAATCAGAAACCAACAAAGGGCCATCTATTGATAACCCTCAGAGGAGTAATGAAACCTTACAAAACAATCTGTCTGTACTGAATAAACAAGCATTATAATGTCTGATTCTTATGAACAGTATTTGATGTAAAAATACAAATTCAATGTTTAAAGCAAACAATTTTGATGCAATTTTGAAAATTTACCAAGAAACTTATCTTGATATACCTGTTAAAATCTACAAAATACATGCGTTAGAACCTATAAATAGGAATGCACATTTTAAAAAATTTTATTACTTTATTTTACCAGTCACAAAGAGAGACATACCAATACCAATTACTTTGGTTTGGGTTCTGTTGCTGATTTTTCTGTTTGTTTTTGTTTAGATGTAAATAGTATTTTAAAAAATCTATTTTCCCATTCATGATTCAATTTGTAGGGAAAAAACAGTGGACATTCAAGTTGGCAAGCAAAAAGTTTTATTACCAAAAAAAAAAAAAAATCAAACATACCACCACCAGATAGCCCTTATATAGCACTTTTCATCAGTAGATCTTCAAGTGCTTTACAGAGGAGGTCAGTCGCATTATTCCCATTTTACAGATGAGGAAACTGAGGCATGGTGTGGGGAAGTGACTTGCCCACGATCAACCAGCAGGCTAGTGAAATAGAATCCATGTCTCCTGAGTCTCAGTTCAGTGCTATACCCACTAAGCCACACCACCTCCCCCATAAAATAAATAGTTGGTTTAGTTAAAAATGGGTTATTGGGTGTGCAAATGTCCAATAAACAACAATAATCCTAATCCTAAAGTTTATGATGCAAATAAAAAATTGTAAACAAATATTGGCAATTAAAAACTATGTTCATTTCGACATACAAGACATGCAATACAAAGAAGATTAGGCTGCCAGAACTCAGGATACTTACAGTAAAAACCAACAGCTGCAGGCAGCAAAAACAAAAATAAATCCATTTATGTAAACATAAAATCTACAGATTACAATAATCATCAATAGTCAAATGAATGTAATATGCTGATCTGCCAAAAAGCTATTTTATACTTCCTTACATTCAAAAATGACTTTGCACACGCATACTATTAAACTGGATACTGGTTAAGAACGATTAACTGGCCACAGCTAATGACTATGGAAAATCCTACACCAACGTTAAATCAAGATTTTTAGAAAAGTGTTTTTACATATAGAAAAACAATGCATTTGCAGCAAGAAGGAAAGTGATTTGTCATGGATATTTATGTATAAGATATATGTGCACATCTATTTTACAAGAGAAGTTATGAAGATAAAGTTAAGTTAAATTTATAAAATCTTAGCCAAAAGGCAGATTAATGAATGTATAATTATGCTTAGAATTTACATATAGAATAAGGAAACACGTGATTCTGGCTTGACATGTTTACCAGCAGCTGCATATGATCAACATTTGCCTCCTGCAGCCACTCCATTCCTATAGCAGCAGCAACAGAGAGGCATAGGTAATAAAACTGAAAAGTTTTATTTTTGTTTTTCAAAAATATATTTGAATGAATGAAATGCTCATCAAGGTGTGGGACCAACAGCACTAGCTCGGTACCATACAGGTCCTACCCTTACCCGATATGCTTTCAGAGTGTTTTTTCATGGACTGCACATGAACAGAAGCTACGGTAGGAGGGGCACAGGCGTTGGGAGGAGATGGTAAAGAAGTGGTGAGGGAGCAGACAAAGCCAAGCCACTCTCACTGAAATAGTGGTAGAGCTCTCAAAATGGCAGGCACTTGAGATGGCAGGTTCTGCTTTTGCTTGGAGAGAAGAGCGAGCTCTCAAGTTACGGCAAAGGAGACCTGGCATGAAGGCTTAAGAGGTGAGGCTCTTTGGGGGGTTTTGTTGTTTCTCTCCAGTTTGGGACCTGACAGGGCCATGGCATGAATAGGTGAGTACAGCTGACAGGTTTAGTGCTAGTAGAAGGTATTGTTTCCCCCAAAATTGGTACATTCAGTAAAAGTTGCAAATAAAGCTTAAAAGTAAACACACTGTGGAGCCTTTATTCACTGTGGCAATGTCATTGTAAACACTATATAAATGCTAAGAACCAGTAAATAAAAATGTAGTTTTGTAAATTACGTTTCACTAAAATATGTAAACATTCAGAATCTCTGTATATTGATTTGGAAATAGACCTTGCAACATCAACTAATATATTCTCAGACTAAGTGCTCCGGTGGGTTGCAGAGTTCATTACACATATACAACATAGAGAGACATATTATTTTACCTGAAGGATTAGTAAAATCCAGCATGCTGGTTGTAGGCTGCAACAGATCAGGACTACTTGATGAGAGTGTTCCAGGGATAGGCATTATGGCCAAACTGTGTCTGCACTGCCTTGTTCCAACAATACTGTCATCCTGCGACTGGCTTACACTGCCATCACTGTAAAATAGTTTTAAAAATTACCTACATTTAACCCAGGCAAAAGTAAAAATCATTTCTCCTTTGTAGGTGCAATGATGTAAAACAAGAACCTTCTCTAAGTCATAGCTTCCTTAACAACAATCTGATGGACAACACAAGATCGAACAGATTAAAACACAGTACATTACAGAAAAAAAAATCCTTGTGATAACACCACAGAATAAATCTGTCCTTTAGGTTTAATTTAACTCCATTTCTTAATTGATTACTTTTGAACATTACCAAAATATTCTGCACAAGAGTAAAAATATTAGGGTGTGAATTAGTTTGGAGGTAAAAGAAATATTGCTCCAAACAAGCTATAATGTAAAATACCTTATAAAATTACCCAATACATAAGTACTTAGATATTGTATCTGACATACTAGCTTGGTGATATATAGAGAGAGACCAGGTGAATACACATTGTAGGCTAAGTCATTCATGCCCATTTACAGCATAACTAGTGGGATGGTGAAAGTGTTGTTCAGCACAGCATAAAACATTGGAGTAGAAATTTCCATATGGGTGGCCCTATGCAGTTCATCTGAACAATGCAGCTGACTATGCCTTTACTAGTCATGGCCAAATGTTTTAATCTTTTTTTATTATAAAAATTAGGGCTGTCAAGCGATTAAAAATATTAATCGTGATTAATTGCACTGTTAAACAATAATAGAATACCATTTATTTAAATATTTTTGGATGTTTTTTACATTTTCAAATATATTGATTTCAGTTATAACACAGTATACAAAGTGTACAGTGCTCACTTCATGTTTATTTTTTATTACAAATATTTGCACTGTATAAAAACAAGCAAAATAGTATTTTTCAATTAATCTAATATAAGTACCGTAGTGAAACCTCTTAGCATGAAAGCTGAACTTACAAATGTAGAGTAATGTACAAAAACCCTGCATTTAAAAATAAAATAATCATAGAACTGTAGGGGACCTCAATCTATCTAGTCCAGTCCCCTGCACTCATAGCAGACCATTCCTGACAGGTGTTTGTCTAACCTGCTCTTAAAAAGCTCCAATGATGGAGATTCCACAGTCTCCCTAGGCAATTTATTCCAGTGCTTAACCACCCTGATAGTTAAGAGGTTTTTCTTAATGTCCAACCTAAACCTCCCTTGCTGCAATTTAAGCCCATTGCTTCTTGTCCTATCCTCAGAGGTTAAGAAAAACAATTTTTCTTCCTCCTCCTCATAACAACCTTTTACATACTTGAAAACTGTTATCCTGTCCCCTCTCAGTCTTCTCTTTTCCATATTAAACAAGCCTAATTTTTTCAATCTTCCCTCATAGGTCATGTTTTCTAGACCTTTAATCATTTTTGTTGCTCTTCTCTGGACTCTCTACAATTTGTCTACATCCTTCCTGAAATGTGGAGCCCAGAATGGGACACAATAGTCCAGTTGAGGCCTAATCAGAGCAGAGTAGAGCGGAAGAATTACTTCTCGTGTCTTGCTTACAACACTTCTGCTAATACATTCCAGAATGATGTTTGCTTTTTTTTTTTTGCAACAGTGCTACACTGTTGACTCATTTAGCTTGTGGTCCACTATGACTTCCAGATCCCTTCCTAGGCAGTCATTTCCCATTTTGTATGTGTGCAACTGATTGTTGCTTCCCGAACGGAGTACTTTGCATTTGTCCTTATTGAATTTCATCTTATTTATTTCAGACCATTTCTCCAGTTTGTCATGATCATTTTCAATTTAAATCCTCGAAAAGAAGAGGAGTACTTGTGGCACCTTAGAGACTAACAAATTTATTTGAGCATAAGCTTTCGTGGGTTACAGTCCACTTCTTCCTATCCTCCAAAGCACTTGCAACCCCGCCCAGCTTGGTATCTTCCGCAAACTTTGTAAGTGTAATCTATATGCCATTATCTAAATCGCCGATGAAGATATTAAACAATCCAGACCCAGAACTGATCCCTGCGGAACCCCACTTGTTATGCCCCTCCAGCATGACTGTGAATCACTGATAACTACTCGCTGGGAATGGTTTTCCAACCAGTTTTGCACCCACCTTATAGTAGCTCCATCTAGGTTGCATTTCCCTAGTTTGTTAATGAGGTCATGCGAGACAGTATCAAAAGCTTTACTAAAAATATACCACATCTACATCTTCCCCTCCACCCCCCCATCCACAAGGCTTGTTACCCTGTCAAAGAAAGCTATCAGGTTGGTTTGACACGATTTGTTTTTGACTGTTTGACTGTTACTTATCACCTTAATGTAAAACTTTAGGACTAAGTGGACTTTCTAGGTTCTACTTCTTGTTCAGCCAATCGCTCAGACAAACAAGTCTGTTTACATTTTTAGGAGATAATGCTGCCCGCTTCTTGTTACAATGTCACCTGAAAGCGAGAACAGGCGTTTGTATGGCACTGTTGTAGCCAACATCACAAGATATTTACATGCCAAATGCGCTAAAGATTCATATGTCCCTTCATGCTTCAACCATCATTCCAGGGGACTTGCGTCCATGCTGATGTTTTTGACTGCAATTATGTAACAAACAAACAAATCTACATTTGTAAGTTGCACTTCACAACAGATTGCACCACAGTATTTGTATGAGGTAAATTGAAAACTACTATTTCTTTTATCACTTTTGCAGTGCAAATATTTGTAATAAAATAGACACTTTGATTTCAATTACAACACAGAATACAATATATATGAAAATGTAGAAAAACATACAAAATATTTAATAAATTTAAATTGGCATTCTATTTTTAATAGTGTGATTAAAACTGTGATTTTTTTGAGTTAGTCGTGTGAGTTAATTGCGATTAATTGACAGCCCTAATAAAAATATGTAGAAGCAGCAAAGAATCCTGTGGCACCTTATAGACTAACAGACGTTTTGCAGCATGAGCTTTCGTGGGTGAATACCCACTTCTTGGTATTCACCCACGAAAGCTCATGCTGCAAAACGTCTGTTAGTCTATAAGGTGCCACAGGATTCTTTGCTGCTTCTACAGAACCAGACTAACACGGCTACCCCTCTGATAATAAAAATATGGTTGCCTAACTAAGATTATGCTGTGATCTCCAAAGGACCTCTGCTCTCTCTGCAACATGAAGCAAATGGCCTTTGTTTTCCTCCCATACAGGGGCACTGCCATTGAGGAACACATCTCTGAATCCAGCAGCTTTTTTTCTAAGGGACCTGGATGCTACTGCTTTCATATTTCCAGTTGTCTGGTTTTTCCCCAGTCAGAAATGCTCCAGAGTATTACATGATGAAGTACACAAGAGCTGAATGAAGCAGCACCTGAGGTCCAGCAGAGAAACTGCTAGACCTGTTTAATCCTGCAAATTGGGCTCTCAATAGGTAAGTGGAAGATCCACGGGGAACCTGGAGCCTGTTACAGGATCATAAAAAGGGAAAGTTCTCATTTCCAAGAAGAGCAATTGCTGATACACTGCTACTCTGATATAACGCGAACCGATACAACATGAATTCGGATATAATGCGGTAAAACAGCCCTCCAGGGGGGTGGGGCTGTGCACTCCAGTGGATCAAAGCAAGTTCGCTATAACGCAGTTTCACCTATAATGCGGTAAGGACAGCATTATATCGAGGTAGCAGTGTATTTGTACCTGGTTTGCACACCCTGCTTCTCTTGATTCAGGTTGCAGCAACACAAATCAACTGGGGAAAAAGGTAAAGGAGAGGCCCAACACAAGAAGAACTATAAAGGGTGACTAGCATTAGATAGAGTGGTGCATCAAGCTAGACAGAGGTGCAGCCCTAAGAAAATTGCAGCCCAAAGCACAAACTGTAAGCATTTGGCCACTCATCAAAGAAAAAAAAATCTAGTCACCAGGTCATGCTTCTATATCGGAAGCAAGCACATAATTCACTTGTGGCAGAGAGTTAAAAGAATTTTAAAAGTCTTACCCATTATTAAATGGAATTTTAGCAGCACTTCTCCCAAAACAATCAACTAAGTTGATGGTTTTGTGTATATTTATTTGCAAAATACTTTTTCTTAAGTATGATTTCAGGGAAGTCAGGGAGGAGTTCTGCATTAAGATATAGGAAGAAGAAATCTCTTTGGTTTATTTAGCAGAACACGCTTTGGTTACTTTAATTTTTCAAAGTTTCTGTCCATACGAAACCAAAACTACCTCATCTCTCATTTTAATGTATCCATTGGAGTCTTTTTAATGTAATTATGGAATTTACATACATCTCACCTCTATTTCTAGTACTGTATAAAATACATAACTACAATTTTATGCAGTATTGCTCAAACAAAAGTATCATTAATGACAGCACATATTATTCTAGTCAACTCATAAAAGTAAATTAAAATAAGCCAGAGGCAACATCTATAGATGTAATAGGACAAAGGTGAGGAGGGAAAATGGCCAAGTTTCAGGGAGAATGATTGAGCAAAAGAAGAGTGGGATAATATATTATACAAAGATGGTTAAGAGTCTCAGAACAAGGAAGAAAGATGGATCTTAAGATACGATTTGCATAGAGACAGAGCAAATCAGGTTCTGCTCCAGATGGTGAAGTTACAGTGACTTTTGTGGGGGGAAAAAAGGAAGAGGAGAACCAAGGAAGCTTCAGAAACAGGCTAAGGATCAGAAAAAAATGGATTAGGGACTGGGGGAAAGGGTTTTGAAAACTAAGACAAAGAATTTTGTGCCGATTTAGAAATGGAGAAGCCAGTGAAGATTTCTGAGAATGCAAGCAATCGTGCTGTGTTTCTGCTTTTGGGTACACAGAGTGAATGAGATGAGTCACTTTTTGGACAAATTGAGGTCTGAAGGGTTGCAACTTTAGGACACAAGGGAAAAGGAAGCACGAGTTACAACAGTTTAGGTGAGAGGAAATGAACATAAGAGTAAGCTTTTCTGCAGAGAAGTAGTAAGTGTAGCATCTGATGGAAATGTAAACAAATGATAGATTCATGAAATGCAGGTCAAAGTGTGGGGTGAATTAGAGGATGAAGGTAAAAAGGGAGAAGCAGATACTATAGTTTGGGAGGTGGTGTTCTTATCTATAACAGTTTTGATTTATTGAGCTGAAAGAATTTATGCCAAAAACTGGAACTGAGAAGGTTAAAGGGAGAAGATCTGAGAAAAGAAATGAAACACCAAAGGGAATATAAACTTGGGCATCAGTTTTACAAAGGTAAGTATAAAAACATATCACAAACTGTGAGCATTTTCAAGATACCTAATTTTTTAATCCAAGTGGAGTACTCAAAATTCTGGTGCCAGTTTTTCTTTACTGTATAGGGCCATGAGCTGAGAGGCATGGTAGACGTGCTTATAATCACATTATTGGATCACCAAAATAGGGTCAATGTAATTGTGCAGTAACCTGACAAAATTCTACAAATTCTTGAAGCATCCCACACATTGCCTTGGGCAGAAGTGGGGTGATCCAATACTTTTCAGCATATGGTACTATAAATCCCATGAGATGATGAAAACTTAATGGTAAGACTTTTGAGTTTATAGCAGGAAAAAGTACTGGAATTATATATGCTATTCAACAGTACCAAAGAGACTGCACAGAAGTGAAAAAGCATCCATGCTTGTGAGGAAGCTGTATTGGTAAACCCCCAACAACATATAATTAGGCAATTTCTTACCAAAACAATCCCCTGAGAAGGTGATGCAGTAACAGAAAGAAGACAATGTTGAAAACACAAGGAAAATACTGTAAACATTTCAACAATTCTATGATTCTACTGAGGAACATAAATAACAAGGTTTATACAGAAGAGAGAGAAGTGCAGAGAGAAAACCAGATGACTAAAACAAAGAAAAACAAAACAAAACAAAATCAAGCAGATGCAAAGACCTATTACAAACAACACATGAAGATTCCACTTTGACAACTGATGTCTGAATATGAATTAACACCGGGGAAAAATTAACTATGACAGAGACGTTTCTTAGTCTTTAAAATGGCATCACACTTTGATCTCATGTTATATTAAAAGACTTCTGCCATTTTTATATATATTCTATGTACTTAAGGACTAAAAGAAGAGCATACTGATTTTTGGGGGTGGAAATGGTCCAACTTGTTTATAATTAGGAGGACTAGGATGAAAGTGAGAACTAGAAAAATGTAGCTGACTATCAAGACAAGTGTCATAACAATAAGACCTATTAGTCTACTGAAATAGTGTCCCAAGGCAAATTGTTGATGTGCCAGTGCTCGAGTCAGTAACATAGGACACAAAGCACTAAAGAATAACAACAAAGGTGAAAAAGGAGTAAATGAGTTGACCAATTAGGTCTTTTCCATGTTTAACTTTTTAATGTTGTTCTACTTTTGTTAACATCAAATTGATTAAAATGCAAATCCAAACTCAGTATTTTGTCTTATCCAGAATAATTCTTAGCACTTAAAACAATTAGTCTTTGAATATGTTGTAAATATATTCACAGTATAACAGGGTGTTGGTAGCTGGAAGGCTAGTAGTCATTACTGTATGATTTGAGTTGAGATTTCTGAACTGTAAGTCACAGAATAAATATTAAAAAAATATTGCACGTTCAACTGCAGGTACTGAACCACGTGCATAAGGAAAAAAAATTCCTTATGTAAAACACTTTTCCAAATACAGTTACAAAATCCGAATGGGTTGTTATAGACAAAAGCACCTGAACAGATTTAACATATCCACTCATTTTAAACTGAAAGCTAATTAATTAATGCTTTCCCAGTGCCCAGATTGCACAGGTAGTTCCTCATACTCATACTATAACAATTGGTGCTAAAGAGAATAATGACAATCAATCAGATATTTGAATTAAATATTGTGGATAGGCATTCAAAATGATGTAAGAGCAAAGCAGGTTTGAAATTAGGCACATGAAAGGAAAAGGCATTTTCAAACCTATTTTGGTCTAATTCTACAGTTGCTAGTCATATTTGCTGCAGTTTTCTTATACCTATGTAAACAATAGTCACATAAAACCTGAACATTCTAAGCCACTTAGAAAACAACAACTTATTAGACAACAGTTACTCTTCTACCAGAGCAGTCTAACCTACCTAAATAGTTTGGGAGGCAAGATGCTGAATCGTGTCTTGTCTAAAATTTTCCTGATTCTGTTTCTTCCACCAGATACAGTGTTTGCTTTGATTTTCTTGTTTCCTTTCTCGCATGGAAACATCTGTTCCATATCTCCGGGCATATCTGGGATGGAGTAGCGATTACTTTTCTTTTCTGCAATTTTTGGAATATGGGGGACTCCATTTTTCTCCTGTCCTATCCTGCTAAGCAGCTCTTTAAACACTGTAAAAGAAGATAAACCTATTAGAATTTCTTTTTACCTCCTGGAAAGCTTGTTCTTTTAATCCTTCTTCCCATCCCCACCTACCACCATAAAAGAAAGAAATACTGGATAGTATAGTTGTTAACATACACACTGACAATATGGTCAATTTAATATTCCTTTCCTCTTACCACTGAAATCAAGTGGAGTTTCGCTATTGAATTCAATGGGAGAGAGAGTAGGCCCTAAATGACTAATGGAAAACAGACTGCAAAGAGAAAAATACTGCATTGGAGGGAATTTCCAACCAGAAATTAAAAAGTGAAGTAGAAGACATTTCATCGTTTTCACTTTTCTTACTAATAAAGATTACAACACATTTCATAAAACTTTGCTGACATCCACTACAGACAATTAACTAGATAAAAGGGGAAACATTATATTTACATTAATCAACATTTTTGTCTGTATCTGTTAGGTAATGGAATGCAGCTGTTTTCTTAAGAACAACCACAAGACTGATTGACACTTTACCGGCTGACACTTCTTTTATCTTCATTGATATTATCAAATATATTCCACATACAGTGTTCTTTTACACTTATCAGATTTAACTGGTCAACTGGTAACAATGACATTTCCAGAAAATACCATTCCATGGGGGGAAAAGTTATACCTATTTTATTTGTGTTTCTGTTATATAACATAAAACCCTGCCCTGCCTAAGCTGTACATGAATTTCTGCCAAGCAGTTTTTTTTATATCTTTGAGGTTGCTGACATCAGAGAAATGTAGTGTTTTCAGTTGAACACATATGGCTGTGCTCACTGAAACAGAACTTACAGCTGCACAGTGCTGATTACTCATGTTTTCCACCCAAACCAGGCAGGCAGCACATACTATGCACAAATACCAAATCAAATTGCATGCTTTTATTACATAGCAAAATTTAGGACTGCACACCTTTGTAGAAGAAATTCAGGTGTGAGCATGGGGATTCACTGATATATTCTCTGATAACTCACTAGCACCATATTAGGCATTTAGCACTCTATTAAAAAATTATAATAGCAAATACAATCTTTGCAAAGGGCTTCAGCTGATGAATTTGTTAAAACACCTCAAGCAGCAGGCAGAGTAAGCACCTTGAATATCTAGCAACAATAAAAAGGTCTCATAATCCGTGCATATACATTTATATGTACAGGGCTGTAATTCTGAACAGATAATCAGGGAGAGAGCTAGACCATCCTGAGTCTTTTTTCACTGACTTGGTTGCAGCTATGTTTCATTTTCATATGAACATGTTAACTTTCAGAGGAAGTTTGTACAAGCTGGTGTACTGCTGCATGTCACCTTGTATTAGCATACATTATTTGATGAAAAGGGTTTTTTAAAATTGTTTTTGTCCTCATTTTGTTTGAGGCAATAAGCTATAGTTAAGTTCATGCCACTTTTTGACCTCTATAGTGATGTAAAGAAAAAAAATTAAAAACAGAAAATCAATAGTGAACAAAGACAAGTAATTAGAAGTAGCAGATGAGACTTAGAAGAAGAAAAGACCACCAGCAACTTCAAATATAATACAAGTCAAAGAAAAGAAACCATGTATGTTTAGGGGGAATCTTGTTCTTACTGTAGTGGTATTTGTGGTGTTGGATGCAGACCATGTATGCCCTGGATTATGGAAAACTAACAGATATTTTGACTGAGGTTTAAAAAAGTTATTTGTTTATAAAATGACAATTTAAAGCTAAAATGGATATTGCACATATACTTTATACATTCTCCATTTTCTCTTTCAGATGTAAAAGATGTTATGGTGCTCACACCCATAATTAAAATTTTTTTTAAAAACCCTGATTTTACATCTTTTGCTATTTCTTGTCAAAACAGGTGACAGAGAGGATTTATGAATGAGTGACTTACTGGTTCATAAACTTTGGGTCAGATTATTGGCCCCCTTTCAGCCCCTTTGTGTGAAGGCTCAATAAAGCTACTTAAATGGTCACATGAGGATTTCCCAGGGACCACAGAGCAGGTTATGCTGCCTCTACCCCAGCCCCATGCAGACCCTGGCGTAGGGGGAGTACCCAGGCTAAAAAAAAGACATGGGGACATGGCCTCTGTGCTCTGGTGATCATCAACTCCTAGAACAGCTCCTTGGGGTCACAGGCAAATGGGTGGAACTTAGTGTGGCCCTGAGGCCTTCAGGATAGGGAACTTTGTCTTCTTTTTCACATGCAAGGTACCTTGACTATGCAAGTCTACTCACCAAAAATGTTTGTTTTTACAGTAATGGAAAGATGAGTATTGTTCCTCAAGATTTCAACAGCTTTTACAAATGTAATGTTCTCAAAGTTCTGTCCATTTACTTCCATTATCTTTTGGGAGAAAAAGAAAAAAAATGAATTTTTAGATTAAATGTCACAAAAGGTTTTCCATTCTCTAAATTTATTATTTACTATTATAAAAAAGATACAATAAATGCTTCAGCAGTTACAATACTGCTACATATCAGAGTGGTATTATGAAAACATGCATTACTAAATATCTTAATAAATTAGCTGCTACAATTTAAATACAAGTATGTCGTATAAACATGTCGGACTTTGTTGCACCTAGAGGGGGAAGTGAAGTCTTTTAGTGGTCCAGCTGAAGAGCTAGAGCCAGAAAGGCCCAGAGAAGCAAAGAGTCTCCAGGGAGGGATCCCTGGTGGATGTGATCCCACACCAGGGCCAGGACTGCTTAAAGAACAGGAATAATTTGAGGGAGCCCAGAAGAGGCTGAGACACAGTTTGGCCAGGGCACCGTGATAGGCCCTGCTGGACTGATTGAAGAGTGAGCCCCTCAATAGGGTCGCAGACCAAAGGACCTTACAGAGGGTAATGAAATTGGCCCCCTGTTGGTCTTATATCCCGGAAGGAGTTTGCTTTGCTTTTATCACCCAAACAGACTATGTGAGACTTGGCCATAGAACTGAGTCAGCAAAGACCCACCATAAACAGAGTGTGTGTGCAGGCACACGCTCTTGGCCAGGGGGCACTCGCGAGAGTGAGTGTTCCCCATTACAACCCTTTTTAACAATGTTTCCTAAAACAAACCATGATTACGATATTTTGGGGGGTTTTTCATATCTATTTTAACTGTAGAAGAGAACTGCAGATGCAAACCGTAAATCCTTAAAATACTACGTAGTTTGGTAAACAGTGAGCAAATTAGTAATATTTTAAGTCTTATATTTCAGACAAATGTTATCTGGCATTTACTGTACTTGGTTAAACCAGGAGGGATTTTTATTAAAATTACATCTGAAACATGAATAATTTTATGCACTTTCTTACCTGATCACCACGCTTAAGTCCAGCTTCTGCTGCTTTGCTGCCTGTTTCTACTGTCTCTACAAAAATGCCAAAACCCTTGTCACTTCCTCCAACTAGACAGAAAAAGAGTGGCGAGTCTCTGGAAGGTTTCTGCAGAGTAATTTGCCTCCACTTTGCTTTGGCGGCACAGGCAATATTCAACAACCTGAGGTGACCCTTCATTTTCTGTAAATCAGAAGACACACAAAGGAATGCAATGTTTCTTCATCTCAAATTAGAAGAACAACTGAAAAGAACAATGCCAGAGAAAAAAGAATCTATGAAATTAAGGATCCAATTCTTACTAAAAAAACCCAAACCCTGTTCTTTCTTGAAATACCATCAAGGGATAGAAATGAGTAGTCTATACCATTTTACTGTTTGATTCTGTACAACCATATGTACAATTTAGACCAAATAGGACTGTGTTAAAAGTTGAATATAGATGGTCGTCTTCTAGCCCAAGGACTTTTTAAAAGATTCTTAAATCACAGATGATAAAAAAAACACCTCACTGGAAAGCATGACACTGATAGTTTTTAGTCCTACCGTATCTTCCAAGTTTTTTTCAAATTCTTCCAGAAATCGTGTCATAGCGGGATCTCCTTCAAAATCATTAAAATGATTGTTCACCCACAATAAGACCACTCTGGTGACCTTCAGAAACAAGATAAACAGATGGGTTGGTTTTGGAGTTAATAGTAAGGAAAAAGAGATGATGTACAATGTAAACATATTTGTTTATGTGGATTTAATCTGATTGCCCTTATTTTCTACATTGATGTTACACAGGTTTTTCACAGAAGTAAACCAAAAGCAGCGGTCACTTTTACTGCTTTTAAACCATCCCTGAGTCATTTTCCTCCACCGCACAATTAAACTGATCAGAGAAGGAAAAATCAAATTGGATCTAAGGGGCTGGACTACTATCTACAGTCACACAAAGTGCTTTTAGTTTTGCTTAATTCAGAAACCTTGCACTTTTCAAATTGCCACTGTGAATGGTCAATTCTTTAAGCATAATTTCTAGGAAATGTATAGTAATGATAAAACATTACATCCTGAGAACCTTCATCTCCATTTTTTGACAATGCAGTTGACTGTGCTACAGAATTACTATACAACTCTCATAGTCAGCCGTCAATTACTCAGTTTCTATTAAACAAAAGTGCTCAACAATTACAGCAGTTTCTTGTGTCTAAAAATAAATTACTTCCTATTTCACTTGCTGAGACAGTTTTCTTTCTTTGCAAGTTCACAAAAAAGTTGCTGTATGCAAAAGTGCTTTTAATTTTACGTTGGCAAAAATGTTATCCAACCCAGGCCCTCCGCCCAAGTCATTTTTAGTATCTATCTCTATATACTCAGCTCATTTTGAAGTCACTCTTTTCATTATGCACAGAAAAGACAAATCTTGAAAGTGCTTGACATGTGTATGACATACCCAGGGCACAATCCAGATTAATGAGTAGCTATGTCACCACTGCCTTCTAGCCTGGGGTGTCCTTTACAATGCTTTGCTGCTGTAGCTTCCAGTCTGGATTGCTCACAAACAGCCTCCGGCATGGAAGTCACTTCCAGTTATGTCTGTGTGTATAATGCAGCCAGCACCTATGCTCTTACTAGCTTGAATTATACTGCAGGGTGACCCCAACACACTCCCAGAGTCCCAGATTTTTCTCCTGAAATGTTTGCCCTGTACTGCCCAGCTCTCTCCTGGACAGTACAAATTTATATAGGTCTGTTATTTCATCAATGGGAATATTATGCACATATTTTATCATCCCAAATGGAGTTTCCCAAACACTTAAATTTAAACACACTGGATTAAATAAAACAAGTTTATTCACTACAAAAAGATAGATTTTAAATGAATACAAGTAACAAGGTATAAGAGTCAGAAATGGTTCCAAGAAAAATAAAGAATAAATGCAACTAATGCCTATCTTAACAAACTATGTTAAATTGAAAGCTAAGTTCTTCTCAATAGCTGCACTCAACAGTCTTAGTGGCCAAACTTCTTAGGCCAGGACCAGGGGCGACTCTAGGTATTTTGCCGCCCCAAGCACGGCAGGCAGGCTGCCTTCGGTGGCTTGCCTGCGGGAGGTCCCCGGTCCTGCGGATTCGGCGGCACACCTGCGGGAGGTCCACCGAAGCCGCAGGACCAGCGGACCCTCCGCAGGCATGCCGCCGAAGGCAACCTGCCTGCCGCCCTCGCGGCAACCGGCAGAGCGCCCCCCGTGGCTTGCTGCCCCAGGCACGCGCTTGGCGTGCTGGTGCCTGGAGCCGCCCCTAGCCAGGACCCCTTCTTCTGTTTGATGGCTGCTTTCTTTGTTCCTTCTAGTGCAGTGAATCAATGTACAAAGAGTGAAAGCAACAGAGAGAAGGGGTGCCCTGGGGTGTTTGTCCCCCCCTTTTATAGTGTCAGTCCCCTCCCACTTGGAAAACATTTCCCGATGAGATTCAGGATGACAGGCAGTCTGTGTGGAAGGAAGCTCCATGCTGTTTCTGTGCTAAGATGTAGATTTTTTGCCCCATCCCTTTTCCTGCCAAAAAAAATGGCCACTTAGCAAGTAATGGCCCATCAACCTTGTTTACACCTGGCTGACATGTCAGCTTGCCCTTTGTCTTTGAGGGACTGGTTTGGCCACTCCCCAGACTTCCCTGGAAAACATACTTTTAGTCATGGCCTCAGCTTATGTTTATAACTTCACATATAATAAAATACTGTTATGTGCATTTTGCCATGACATTACTGATCAGCAAATTATGAGTTTTTAAATGGTATCTCACAAGCCATACTTTATACAAAGATTATTACAATAGTGTGTAGGATGTGGACATGGGAGTATATTCTATCACAATATGGAATAGTCCTGTCAGACAGACTACTAAGATCATGTGGCAGTTATTCCAGATGTTCTCTGTGGACAATTTTCACATTTTTAATTAAAAAAAAAAAGTAAGACTAATTGTCAAAATGCATGGCACAAAAAAGGGAGAAAGAACAACAACATGAAACAGTTGAAAAGCACAGAAAAGCCTCTGTAATTTTAAATACCAGTTCTTTCGCTGGTCAACAGGTTTTGTTGCAGGTAAACTCTAGTATATATGAAAAAAGTCAGCTAAGAACATTATTGCCATCTTTTTCAAATATGAACAAAAACCATCAGACCATATAAATTTTATTTTGCGTACATGTGCATATCCATACAGAACTTCACTTACTTCCATATATAGAAGTATTGTAATTTCATCAATTGCACCATCTACAACCCTTTTCTGTGGTGGCAGTTAACTTCAGATGCATGGTTTGTAGAAAGCTGCTTAAATCAAATGCACTTGCTGCCTTAAAAACAAGGGAAGATAGGTCCAATGCTGTCACGAAAGCAACAGTGATATGCCCAGGAAATCATGGACACTTAATTGCCCTGAATTACTGGCAAAAATGGGTCTTCTGAGAGGGCTGATTGTACCCAGAATATGAGAGAGTACACCTGAAAATATTTGCTCTATGTGAAATTTGTGAATAATAGGTCTTGACTTAGATTTCAGATACATTGCCATTTACATATTAAGATCAGCAATTACACATTTTAGAGGCTATGATGAGGCATAACTGAATTTAGAATCAAAACTTACATGTGTGCAACTATGTGGAAGAATACCTTTTTATGCTACTGAAATATATTGCTATAAAAATATGTACTTTTAGATTATCATGGAACTGCCAGACTTTATCAGCTCCACAAAAAAGGGTTAAAGATTGATAATTTTTCACCCCAAAAGCTGGTCTGTTCATTTGACACCAACCTTATCCCTGAGGCTGTCCACTTTAAACCACTCCAGGAGTTTATCCCCAACTTCCAATGGGCTTGATAGAAATGTCCTGTATGTTAAAAGGAAATCTTCTATATAAGTTGGGTCCACAATAGAATGTTCTTCTATTAAATGCATGATGAGTCGCTCAGGTGTTGCCTTAAAAACAGAAATGCAAAGGGCTTTCAGGAAGTATCACACAGTATCATCACCCCAGTGATGATATCCAGGCTTTGAACCACACACAGTGCACTTTTTTTTCCCCCCCCAAATTATACCGAGTGATTGATAAACGCTTAGAAAGAAAAAGTATCAGTGTGTTTAAGTTCAGTTCACATATTTCAACCTTCCTAAACATTTTGTAGGATTATGCACGATCATGTCATTTATAATAGCATTTTGTTTGCACAATAACATTCCATCGATTCTTTCGTCTGTTTTAAAATACCTCTTCTAATCCAATACAACACACATTAATGCATGTAAAGACACTGACTGGTGGTTTCTAACATAAAACCAGAAAATCTGTACTGAATAGATCCTGTTTTAATTAATAAGAAGCAGATTTTGTATTTATATAAAAATATAAATCCTTTCTAATCAACTCTCTATTGAGCTGTATTAGGAAAGACAAATGTGAATATATGTTCCAGGTTCCCACTGTATTTTCTGACAAATTAACATTTTTAGAGTTTGACAGGGAGAATATTAAGTAAATAAAGAAAATCACCTTAATGACTATATGTCCTTTCCTGGTTCCACTGCGATCTAGCTCTCTGTGCTCCTTTACCATAACAATTTCTCCTTCTTCCTCGACTTTATGAGTGTTTTTTTCCACATGGTTCAGAATCCGCCAGTAATCCTGCTGGGCTATACAAACAAACTGACCCAGAACAATATGGGGACAATTAATAAACCGGTAGTACATAAACACATCTCCACGCACTAAACCTGGGCCAATGTAATGCAATAGCGATAGCATATCATTTGACATCAGTCCAGTCCTGTCCAGTTCCACTAGATATTAAATTGTAAACAGAGTCCAAGTGAAATTGATAATCCCTCATACAGCACTACGATGTTACTGTGCAAAGACCAATCTTAAAAGAGAACTTAGCTTGTAAAAAGTGGAAATGATATTTTCTGTTTAACTGTTCTTATAGCATTTCAAACACACACAAATACCATGACCTTAAGTGGTAAATAGCTACTTCAGCACAACACAAAAGTTCCTGTTTCTCAGATGACAGCAATGTACAAGAAAATTGTTCCAAAATAAGAAGGGAGAACTGACAACTAAGGGCTTGTCTATATGGTGTTTTAGTTTGCACTAGAAGGGTGTAAATTCTAGTCCATACTAGCTTCTTGGGCACTAACTAACCTGTGTGGACCCTGCTGGCCCACACCAAAAGTTCCCTAGTGTGTTAATGTAGCCCTGCAACTTGCACTAGGGAACTTTTAATTAGGGTTGCCGACAGTGCATTTCAAAATTAAGGGACTGTTTTTTAGCATCCACGTCCTCCCTCTTCTCCCGATATTATCATCGTCATCATCATTGTTAATAATAATAATAATAATCAGTACTTACCTACATTCACCAGTGGTATTTCTTGTCGCTTTTTGCAGCAATCAGCAACTCCTGATCTTGTTGTACAGAGAGGAAGACACCCCTTCTAATAAGGGATTGTTGGCAATCCTACTTTTTAATCCATGCCACCAGGGCCCACAAGGCCCATTTATTGCACAACATGCTAGTGTGCACTGGAATTTACACCCCTCTATTGCAGACTAAAGAATTGTGTAAACACGCCCTAATTTAACAGAGTGCCCACCCTTCCAACTTCCTTTATTCTATTTCCGTTATAAATATCATTATGTTAGATGAAACCATATTATCTTTTTTTATTAACCATTTAAAAATGCAAGAAAATTATACATAGGTATAATCTTACCTGACAGTCATCTACTTTGGTCCTAACCACTCCATTCATGTACTGCTTTTCCAAAGAAGGGGTAATCCCAAAACTATTTCCCATACAGAGACTTTCAGTTTTCCCATCTGGATGGCTGATTTCCACGGTGCCGTTTAAAATAACATACCAAGAATCAAGCTAGAATGAATTTTTAAAAAAAAGTATGGCTCTCTCAGCAAGTTCTAATAAGAAAGATGAATCAATGCTTATCTTCCAGAAGTATTTGCCCATGTGGTAGTAAATATGCTTTCATTACAATTTTGTAACATTTCATTCAATACAACACAACATGTCAAGAACTGCTGTTTACTGTCCACTGACTTGTAAGCAGTAAGTGAAGGACGAGCCAAAATAAAAAAGTTTATTTCTAGCTTCGCAATCCACCAAGTGCTAATAATTTCCAAATATTTGCATGTCCTGTCGCTACCCTTTTGACAACGAAGCCTGTGGTGTGATACTATATTTTTTACATAGGCATTAAAACATGTCCACTGGACACTCAAATTTGCACAAGAGGAGACTTGAGTTAAGCCAATGGGTAACAATTGCACAAGATCAAAAACATTTTTTAAAAGATTACTTCAGAAAAGGGATATTATTTCCTGGGCAGAGAATTTTATTTTTTACACTGATAGAAAAGATCCATTCTTTTATGACATTATAAATACAATTTTTGTAAAATAACCCCTAACTACTAGGTAGCAGTACAAAAATAAATTGCAATATACCAGATCACTGTTCAAGTACTATACATACAAATTGTTTAATGCTATTGTACGTTTAGATTTGAACATATTAAAATCCTGAGTTTCAGTATCATACAGTGTTTAAATTATGTAATGTGCTATAACTTACTTCTTGTCCATCTTCAAGTATGATGGCTCCTGCTTGTTCTACCACTTCAAATATCATAACTGAACAAAGTTCTCTTCTTACAGACATGGTCATGTTTGCAAAGGCTGGGAGTTGATGCATAAATTCCAGTAATTGCTCTATTAGATAAAGGAAACATTGATATGAAGACTGCAAGGCCTGTGCCTCTAAGGTACTATACCCCCTGCAGGTATATTAAACCTCAGCGTTAAACTCACTGAAGGAATTGCTCAGTGGTATTTCAATCACTATTAGTGCCTGTGGCTAAATGAGCACAGCATGCATTTTACAATCAACATTAATAAAAGGAACCTGGCTTTTCAATCTTGATTGTGCTCTGATTGACTATTACGGCATCAATCTAGCTAAGTGTAAAAGCACTTGAACTTTAAGCCTTTAGAAAAGTTATAAAGTATTTTTGCTGAATGATGATTGTAAGATAGATAATATCAATGACATGAAATCATTTTTAGTGTTCACAGAAATAATCAGAGGAAAAGTATAAATCTCAATTTTTGTTTTAGTGTTAAACTAATGCCAACTTTAGCCTGGCGCTTGCAGAAACCTCTTTTTGACTCGGATTCCTTGGAACTTAAATTCAGCCTCTTTATATTGTGATAATACCACCAGCCCTGCCAAAAATTCCAAAACAAATTTGCCAGTGTCAGGCAGCTAAATTTACTCCCCACCCCACCCGCACATTAGCAAACTGTAATCACCAAAGTATTTAGCAACTCAGTGCTAATACTTTCAGACACCTAGTTTCTCATAATAAATATAAGAAGAGAATAATAGTCTAGTTTAGTTTATAAATTCTTTGGGACAACAAGAGTTGGAAAAAATCTCTGAAAAGCATCATCCATAGTTATGAGGCTATTTATTAATAATTATGCACTTACACAGATTTCAAAGACGACTATTATTTGAGTTATAAAATAGATCATATCAAGATATTTCTCACCAATGTCATCGTCCGTTTTGTCTGCAGGTTCTTTTTCAAGGCACTCTCGTACAACATCTCGCCCCAGTAATGGATCTGAAGTTCTGTCAATATCTTCATCTTCTTCTTCTTCATCTTCAGAGTCCACAGGTGCTTCTGGGAGACCTGTTAAATCTACATCTCCCATATCACTTTCTGTAGCCTGTAGAAAATAAATAATCAGGCAGTCAATTCAATTTCTACACAGGTTTAACAGTTCATGGCCTAAGCTTATAGGCCCAGTCAGTTTATACCACAAAAATCAAAAAGTATCCGTTGACTAATAATTATGAGCTACAAGTTATGATAACTCAACATGTTTTACCACTTGAATACTTAAGGAAAGATATTACAATGCAATTTACTATTACAGAAAGACTGGTATAAATATCTATCTGGTGCATGTACATATATATGTTTTTATATTTTACATAAAAAGCATACATAAGAGGACAGACGTATTATTTTCATAAATCAGGGATGACTATATGAGTGGTATTCATGACCACTCATGAATTGTAGTCGTCCCTGACTTATGAAAACAAAAATAGTATGTTGCACCATACTCTATCTTTGTACATATACTTATAAATGAGAGAAAACTGTTAAAGTGGAATATACAACCATTGCAATTTTACAGGTTACTGATTGAACTCAAATTATCTAAATGATCTACACCACAATTCATAGAGTTTAGTTAGTTAGTATGTACACATTACGCCTCTGGCGTTTAGGGCAGTGACAAAGCTCCTCCACTCCTGTCTGTTTCTGGCAAGTCTTTCAGTGGGACACAGCTGGGGAACCATTGAAAGATCATACAGTGTAGTTGGAAGATAAAGTGCTACGAAGTATAGTTATTACACAAGCTCAACTTTGGACAGCAGAGTTTAATTTCAATTGTTTGACTATGCCAGAAGAAAAGCACGAGACACTGGAAATGGTTTAGTTAGGTCGCAACTTTAGTCCTAAATGTCTGGGAGTACCTGGCAAATAAAAGTAAGATAATTCCATAATCATTGTACATATACTGGGGGAAGAGGGGGTGAGCCATTGTGGTCCCCAGCCAACCTACCACTGGGACCTAGCCACTCCCCATCCCTGAAGGGGGGCTATAAAGGAGGGGGTTGGCTTCCTGCCATACCATTCACAGGAGCCACAAATCCCTCATTTTTGCTCTTTTAAAGAACACATCCTTTAAGTCCTTTACCAATGCATTTCATCTGATCACGGTTTCCCTTCCCTACAGAGCACCTGCACTGGACATCTGCAGCACACCTACATAATGAATTGCAACACCATAGCCTAAGCACCTTTTCATGTTTACCCCCAAATAAGCCCCCAATCTGATATGGGGAAGGTGAAAAAAACCACCATCTTGGCCTATCTGGCAGGGAGGGAAAAAGTCCTTCACAGACCCCCAAGCAAGGCGCAATTAGCATAACACAGCGGATCATGACAAAAGCTGGTATTTAGCTACCACAATGGGTGGGAGGGTAGGTGCTGCTCCACCTGGTATAGGCAAAAGAGGACTTTTCTCGCACTGAGTGGAACTAAATAATCCTGCCTCTCTTCTGGACACAAGTGGGGATTGGAGAAATGGGTCAGGTCTGAAGCTGCCGCAGCAAGTCGCTTTGGCTCTCTAGCCTTTAAAGGGGCCACACGCTTTTTCTACAGCAGATTGCTAAGACAGGAATGCAACTGAGATAGAAACTGACCTCATGGAGTGCGTACAGACCCCGGACTAAGGCAGCAGGTTATGTCCTTGATAACAGAGGTTAATGCAACCCGAGACCCATTTGGATTGTCTTTGAGCTGATATCACGGGGCCTCTGGATTTTTCCCTGAACAAAAGGAAGAGTTTAGAGGACTTCCTGAACTCCTTAGTCCTGTCCAAGTAGAATGCTAGTGCTCTTCTAACAGCTACCATATCCAGAATTGCTTCCATTGTCACTTTGTGGTTTTGGGAAAAAACAGGAAGATGGATCTGTTGATTCATATGGAAAGTGGAGGTAACTTTATAGAGAAACTTGAGATGCAGCCTCAAAGTTATTTTGTCTTTAAAAAAAGACTGTGTATCCTGGGTGTGCCATCAGGGCCACTATTTCTCCTATGTGTCTAGCTGAGGTGATGGCAATTAGAAATGGTGTCTTCATGGACAGGTGTAAAAGAGAGGAAGTTGACATGGGCTCAAAGGGAGGTCTAACCAAAGCCCTGAGAACTTGGTTAAGATCCCAGACTGGAGTGGGTGTTCTCACATGCGGGAAGAGATTCCCAATGGTGATAAGGAATCCACGTGTCAGCAGGTGAGCTAACACTGAGTAGCCGTCTACCTGACAGTGGAAAGCCATTATGGCCACAAGATGTACCTTAAGGGAGATGAGAGAGGGTTCTTACCGCTTGAGGTCTAAAATGTAGTCTAAAATCAGAGGGAGGGAAGACAAGGTTGGAGCTATGTACTTAGAATGACACCAAACTTGGAATCCTTCCTGTTTTTGTAGGCAAGTATGTCAAGTGGTCGACTTTTGGCTATGCAGCAACACATCTTTTACCTCATCAGGACATTCTGCCTCTAAGTCTTGGAACCAAGAAGGAGCCACGCCTGAAGGCGGAGGACCCGCAGGTTGGGGTGAAGGATCAGCCTGTCGCTTTGAGAGAGCAGGTGGGCAATGGGCCAAAGAGGAACTAGAGGACATATTGCCATCTCTGTCAGGTAAGGAAACCAGACATGCCTTGGCCAGTAGGGGGCAATCAGAATAACTCTGGCTTTCTCTCATTGAATTTTCAACAGGACCTTGGATAGAAGAGGAAACAGGGAAAAGGCATACAAAAGGTCTTTGTCACATGGGAGGATGAGGGCATCTCCCAGCAAACGTTTCCCCAGGCTGGCCCTGGAGCAGTAACAAGGGCATTTCTTATTTCAGTAAGTAGAAGAGACCTGTAATCAGGGTTCCCCAAAGGGCAAATATGTCTTGAAACACCTCTGAATTCAGTTCCCATTCGTGGTTGTGAGAAAAGTTCCGACTGAGACTGTCGGATGTCACGTTCAGTGTTCCTGGTAGACAGACAGCTGAGATAAGCACGTTGTAACCGATGCGCCAATTTCAAAGTTTGAGTGCTTTGGTACAGAGGGAGGGAGATCTGGCACCCCGAGTGATTTATGTAAAACATACAGATCACATTGTCTGTCATGACCTTCATGTACGTGTTTTTGATGAAAGGCAAAAAGTCTGCACAGGCATTCTTGACAGCCCTTAGCTCCCATAGATTGATATAGAGGGTCACTTCTGTGGAAGACCACTTGCCTTGAATCTTGAACTCCCCAGCCTATTAAGGAGGCATCCATCATTAGAGTAAGCGTCAGTGGCAGGTGCACAAAAAGAACACGTGCTTGGACACAGGATGGGTCTTTCCTTCAGTCCAGGGAGTGTAAACTGCTATCACTGCCCTGCGCAGTGATAGCAGTTTAGCTAGTCTGTCCCTGTTTGGGAAATAGACAGAAGTGAGCCACATCTGAAGACACTGCACGAACATCTGAGCATTTGGGGTAACAAAGGTACATTCTGCCTTATGACCTAGCACCTTTTTGTGTTTTGGAAGACTGAACATTGATTTACATTACAAGGAATAATTTTGATTGATTAAATCACAATCAGTTACAATTTTATCTTCTCATTCCTAGAACAAAGCATTGTGGTGAGCAATATCAATGTATTGCATTAAATGCTAACCTCTTAATTAATATTTTTATTAGGGCCGTCAAGCGATTACAAAATGTGCGTGCAATTAATTGCACTGTTAAACAATAATGGATTACCATTTATTTAAATATTTTGGGATGTTTTCTACATATTAAATTATATTGATTTCAATTACAACACAGAATACAAAGTGTACAGTGCTCACTTTATATTTATTTTTGATTACAAGTATTTGCCCTGTAAACAAACAAAAGAAATAGTATTTTTCAATTCACCTAATACAAGTTCTGTAGTGCAATCTCTTTATCATGAAAGTTGACTTACAAACCTAGAACTATGTGTCATCAGCATGGAAGCATGTCCTCTGGAATGGTGGCCGAAGCATGAGGTGGCATACAAATGTTTAGCATATCTGACATGTAAATAACTTGCAATGCAGACTACTAAAGTGTCATGCAAATGCTTGTTCTCACTTTCTGGTGACGAGAAGCGGGCAGCCTTATCTGTAAATATAAACAAACTTGTTTGTCTTAGCAACTGGCTGAACAAGAAGTAGGACTGAGTGTAGGCTCTGAAGTTTTACATTGTTTTGTTTTTGAGTGATTATGTAACAAACAAACAAAATTTACATTTGTAAGTTGTACTTTCACAACAAACAGATTGCACTACAGTACAGGTATGAGGTGAATTGAAAAATACTATTTCTTTTGTTTATCATTTTTACAGTGCAAATATTTGTAATAAAAATAATATACACTATGATTTCAATTACAACAGAATACAATATATATGAAAATGTAGAAAAACATCCAAAATATTTAATAAATTTCAATTGGTATTCCGTTCTTTAACAGTGCGATTAATCAAGATTAATTTTTAAATCACAATTACTTTTTTTTAGTTAATTACGTGAGTTAACTGCGATTAATTAACAGCCCTAATAAACATTAAGACTTTTATATGCTCCGGATGGGGGTGAAGTCTCTGGGGTAGGGCCAAAAATAAGGAGTTCATGGTGCAAGACGGGGCTCGGGCAGAGGGTTGGGGTGCAGGGGGGAGAGAGGAGGAGGGCTCAGGCTGGGGGTGCGGGATCTGGGGTGGGGCTCGAGATGAGGGGCTGGCGGAGCAGGAGGACGCTCTGGGCTAGGACCAAGGGGTTTGGAGGGCAGGAGGGGTTCAGGAGTGCAGGCTCTGGGCGGCGCTTAACTCAAGCAGCTCCCAGCAGCCGCGGCATGCCTCCTCTCCAGCTCCTACACAGAGGGGCAGCCAGGAGGCTCTAAACACTGCCCTGCCCACAGGCACTGTCCCTGCAGCTCCCACTGGCTGTGGTTCCAAGCCAATGGGAGCTGCGGGGGAGGCCCTTGGGGCAGAGGCAGTGTGCAGAGCCCCCTTGCTGCCCCTACACGTAGGAGTCAAAGGGGGAAGATGCCACTGCTTCTGTGAGCCATGCGGCAACACAGCATGTGCAGAGTGGGGCAAGCCCAGCTCCTGCTCCCCAGCTGGAGCGCCCGAGCAGGGCAAGCCCCAGACCCTGCTCCCTGGCAGGAGCTCAAGGGCCAGATTAAAACACTTGAAGGGCCGGATGCGGCTCCCCGGACATAGTTTTCCCACCCCTGCATTAACTGCTTTGGAATTAAGCCCAAGTGCAAACTGTGTTTGGAGAGAGTCTGAGCAGCACAGCACCTTATTCAATGATTTCTAGCCTTTCTACAGCTAATTAGCCTGAATTTTTATTGTGTTTTTCAATCAGAGCAACACAGATTGTGGACCTCACTTCCCAGTTTGACAAGCTCAAGCTAAAATACTAAAGCTTAAGCATATATGCAGAATAAGGGGAGGAGGGTTGTTTGTTTGGTTCTGTTTTTTTCTGATTTAGGTGACAATCAGCCAATAAAAGACATGCAACCCTTCTTTCTACAGGCAAAAGGAAGAAGTGCTAGATTGCATCCAGCCGCTTCAGGAATGCATAAGGGGCAGGGACAAGAAGCAATCACCACCTCCCAGACCTCTGAGCAATCCGGATATAATGACAGTCCACGCAGACCCAGTCTGAAACTGCCACAACAAGTCACTCTGGCTCTCTAGGGTGACATGTTTGTCTACAAGCCAGACAACAGCCCCCACCACTTAATGTGCGGTGAGGTCATTCCCCAAGGGTAAAAGTGAACTTTCTTTTATTATGCCCTAGTCTACTATGCCCGTAAACAAATAATTACCTAAGAAATAATAGATGGGTCTTAAACTGTGTCCCAAGGACCACCTACAGATGACCCACAAAGTGTTCACAGGTTACATAGTGATGGGAGAAAACCTGAGGGCTTTGGACAGCACACATTGAGCTATCTGTAGAAACAGCTGTTCCTGCTGCCAAGAATAATACCACAGCTGTTTCTACTATCCATTATTACTAACACTGTCAACTTCAAAATTCCTTGATGAACGGTTAAATCCATAAATTCATTTATTTTTCAATGAACAGAACGTGTGCCGGTCGCATAGTCTGTGAGCACATTTACATGATAAATACGCAATTATTTAATTTCTGATACATAGAGAGGCCACCATCCCTTAATAACCAGCAGAATGCAATCACTGACTCATCTCCACAAAATCATTACACAAACAAGGCCCTGCAGTATGAGAAGGTGCAGGGAACCCTATTAATAAACTAGCGTTTACCTAAGGCAAAAAATAAAAAAGCTTGAGTAAAACAATGGGCATTACACATGTCTGGAAGGTCAAAGTCTAGTTCTCACAGACAGCCAACTTTAGTTTTCAGTTTTCAATTTTACATAATACAAACACAACCCTGTAATTACACACATTTATATACAAAATGTACAAACAACGAGGTGACACAACTGCATTTGCAAAAAGCTATGCCCTCCGGATTGACCTATGTTGTAGATCTGAAAGACTCTTAAGAGCTAAACTGTTTAGTACTTTAAACAGACTAATATTTACTCCTTAAGAGAATAAAATGCATCAGTCTCACAAACCAGCACCAAAATAAAAATAGCAACTTAATCTACTCTATGAATGATTTAACATTTCATTTCATATTAAGTAGAACTACCATAAGAGCAACAATTCTAAGCACATGTCAATTACGAAAAGGTCAGCAGTTGTCACCTTGTTTACCATTGTGGATGAACATTAATTATTAACCAACACTAGATCAATGATAAGAACAGCCTCCACGTCCAAACTGCACATAAATTAGTTGGAGACGTATTTATTTTGTTTTTGTTTTTTTACAGAAGCTAGCCTATTCCAGGGAAATAGTCTAAGAGGAATGAAGAAATGGCCTTTCAGACAATCTCCTTAATTCACAATAGTGCTACAGAATGGCGTGCCCTCCTTTTAGCCTGATTTCTTTTTAAAACGCAGACTTGAATCTTCTTAAAAACATACTGACAACATCGGTATGTTCCAATAAACTTTTGGAACTTTTAACTCTTATAAAGCATTTAAGTTACAAAGGAACCCTAATATTATTAAAACAAAATATATTTCAGAGGCATGTAGAGCTATTTAGGACCAAAGTTTCAGCTGTCTAAAAATTGTTAGCACATCATGATTGCTGCATTTCAGTCTCTCAATTTGCCAAAGAGGAAAGAACACATCTTCAGTCACTATCATTACACAGCAGAGATATTTAAAGTTTAAATGAAAACAAGAGGTATGTCAACTCAGCAGGCAATGAGAAAGCAACATAGATAGAACAAGTTAACAACCAGCTGTATTCTCTGAAATGCTGACAGTATCCATGGCAAGAAGGGAAGTATTACATCAAAGCTGTGATCTTGTGGTCCTCAAGAACCAGGGTAAAATGCTATAATATTTTAACTATTAAGAAATTATAAACTATGGAGAGTAAAATCACAGCAATGTAACATTATAAGTACCTGATGGTTTTTTTAAGGGGAGGCTAAATTAAGATCAGTAACTTAAAGGGTAAAAAACATTACATTAATGTTTTAATTATTCTAGAACCAAGCCTTACAAATCCAAGAAATTCAGAGTAACATTACACATAACTGAAATCCAGAAAAAGGCTCGTAAGATATAGAAATGTATAGCTGAGGCACCCAAGTAACCTTCACTCTGTTCTGTAGTGGCATTATGAAATAACCATTTGATAATGAATAATGCATTTCAGCATTTGTAGCTTCAGATGAGATTTAACTGGACTTCTAAAGAACAGTTCTTCTCTCATATTTTCCCACCTTGTGGTGTCACTATAGGAAGAAATTCACACTACACATTTTCTTTCACACTGGAACGCCACACAGAAGTTCTCAGTGAAAGGCACTTCATACACACTGACTGGTACTCCTGAAGGAATTTTGCGTCAAAAACTTTAAAATTCTAAGCACAATATTATAAAATTCTGCATATTTTGTCAGTAAATAAATGTGGAGGCTCCAGCATGGCAGTGAGGAGCAGAGGCCATTGACTGCATAGAGGTGGGAGATCATCCTGCAGCCCTCCCCCTGGACACGAACTTGGCGGCAAGGCTGCACCCAACCCTGACACAGGGCAAGAGCCAGGACTAAGCCTGAAACATCCCAGGGCCCTGTCCCTCTGTCTCAGGTGCACCAAGATAGCAAGTGAGAGGGACAGTCTCTCACACACATGCCCAGCCCTAGCCCCCAATCCAGGTGTGGGACAGGCAGGCTCAGCCCAGCAGGATCCAAGTGTGGAGGGACTTAGTGTGTGGGGATCCAGGTGTGGGGCAATCTGGGTGCGGGCAGCTCCGGAAAGTGGGGGTCGGGGTGCAGGGCATCAGGTATTGGGGGAGTGGGGCTTGGAGAGGGCAGGGGTCTGGTTGGGACTCAGTGGAGTGTGGGGGGGGTGGTCCAGGTGCAGGAGGGGGGGCACGTTGGGATTTGACTGGGTGGGGCTCAGAGGATGCTCTGGGTGAAGGGGTAGGGATCCAGATGCAGGAATGGTAGGGCTTGGCGGGGGGATCCAAGTGCAGGGAGTGGGGTTCAGCAGCAGGGTTTGGGTGAAAGGGGGTGAAGCTCAGCGGGGTGAGGGTTCAAGTGTGGAGAGCTCGGTGGGGTGGGGGTTCTGGGAACGGTGGGGTTCTGGATGCATGGGGGTTGGGCGGACAGGGGATCAGCTCCTGTATAGTGACCTCTCCCTCTGCAGCTGAGGAGCGATGGGGGGCAGGAAGTGGGGGGCAATGGAAGTGGTGCAGAGCTTCCTGAAGCCAGGGGAGGTTTCTGGGGGTTGGTATGACCCAACCCCAGATGCTCCTTGCAGGGGAAGAAGTAGTCCTGTCCTCCCCTACCCCCCAGCCCAGCCAGGACTATCAGCTGAGCCTGGTGCAGGGTACGAGCCACCAGCCGGGGCATCCCCAGCCCCACCATGGTGATTTATCTCTTAGACAGCTGCACTGGGCACCCGAAACGATGGGACCAGGCTGCTGGGGACGGGCGCATGATTGCTCTTGCAGCTTCCCTTTGCTTCCCCATCAGAAGTCATTTTTCTGCAGGGAAGCAAAGAAATCTGCGGGGAACATGAATTCTGCATGCACACAGTGGTGCAGGATTCCCCCAGGAGTAGACTGGGTCATTTTCTTAGGAATTAACTTTCAAGGTACGGTCAAAGCTCTTATGGCCCAACTCACTGTAATGTTAGAATCACAACACTGATTGGGAGCACTGCTGCATAACAGCTCTGACAGCCAGCACCGAAAGTGCTGAATGGAAGAGATGAAGACGCAAAGAAAAACAAGAAGGAGAATGGCAAAACTAAACGGATAGCAAGAAGGTAAATCAAGATTTGACAATCAATAATAGTGTGGCAGCTTACAAAGGCAGTGCAAGATCTTACAATTGATACATAAAAACCTTATTAAACTAGGAACAAGACCCTTTTCCTCAAAGATGATAGGGATCAGTTCGGTGTCCTTGAGGAAGTCATTATATGTGACTATTTAACTACCCCTGTTTCTATCTAAACTGCAAAATTTTGCAAAAAGTACTCCAGTGCACTTACAGAAATAGGTGCAAGGTAAGTTTTAAGATAAAATTTAAAAACTGCCACTTCATGCAAAATAAATACATTTCAATTAATAGTTTTGAATTAAATTAATCTATGTATTTTCTTGATCTTAAAAACAGCATGCTGCAATCTGTTGACCAACACAGTTTCTGTAGCACTTGAAGCAAGTCAGAACTTATAGATTCATGAATAGCGATATATTCAAAGGGCCAGCTCCTTGACTCTTCTTAAGCTCCCTTTGTGCTGCTTCAGCAGCTCTAAACAGACTTAAGGCTTGTCTTCACTACTAGGGTAAGTCGACCTAAGTTACACTATTCTATTCCAGCTATGTGAATAACATAGCTGGAATCGACGTAGCTTAGGTCGATTTACCACGATGTCTTCACTGCGTTGTGTCCACAGGGGGCACTCTCCCATCAACTTACATTACTCGTCTTGGAGAGGTGGAGTACCGGAGTTGACAAGAGGGCGCTCTGCTGTCGATTTAGAGGGTCTTCGCTAGATCCACTAAATCGACACCCACTGCATTGATTGCAGCAGCATCGATCTCCCCGGTAGTGAAGACAAGCGCTTAAAGTTACCCAAAGAGGGTAGCTGATGATTCCTGTAGTGTAGGGATTGCTCCAGGGTGGGCTGGGCACAGGCAAGGTGTGTGTCAGGGATAGGAACAGGCAGAGTTGGAGCACGAAGTGCTCCAGTAATCCTTGTTGGCAGATCAGCTCCTTGAGGGCTATTACCTGCCAGTGTGTGTAAGTGCAGCCCTGAGAAGACAAACTTGGGCCAGTTCAACATCTAGCAGTTCCCAGAATTTGGGGCAGATTGGGGAAGGGGGAAGTACCATAAACAATGCCTACCTCCTCAAGTGCAGTGTTCTGCTCCAGATCTAACCCTATCTCTTTATCTAGAGAGAGAGATTCTAATACTCTAGGAGGCATTCATATAATATCGCAAGTTTTGTTTTCATGTCCTGTTCACTGCACTGATTAAACAAAACTACAATAGTGAAGTCTGAAATTACAGCAAAAGTAATTAATAACCCCAAACTTTTTTAACGAAGTCAAGGTGTTTGAATGAACTACCCTCTGGCTGTGTGAACTCTTCCCTGCACAAATGGAAAGCTGCTTGTGAACTGTACCCTGCAGTTTTTTCCACAGGTATTGGAAATTAGTTGAGCCGTATCTGTTCTCTTGGAGGATCAAATGGGTTAGGTTTTAGATTAAATGTGATTATTTCACACAGCTCTGCTTATCTCTTTGCTAGGGAAGCATTACAAGAAATGAAACACTGAGTTTTATCCACAAGAGAAAGAAAATATCTGGCTGAAAGTTCACCATCCGGTGGGTCTTATTGCTACTATGAAACAATGTATACATATAAAATGAGAACAGTCAGCTGTGGTCATTCATTTGATGTTGTAGACATAGGCACAACACCATGGACAGTCAGTTTGAAAGCTCTGTCTACATCCGTTGTTCTAGCAATGATGGGAAAAAAGTCTTAAATTACTTATTTTCAATTGTTTGTGAAATCAATTAAGGGTTTATGAGAATTTCTCTGACTATATGGCATTAGACAGCAATAATTTTCTGCTCATCTAGAATTCAACAGGGGAGTGTTCTTTTCCTGTTTAACATCCTGGAGACAGAAATAGCCGGGATGAGCAAAACTCCTTTTCAACACTATAGCATGTAGAAATCTAAACCATGTTAACAAAACTTGCAAAAGAGGTAACAAAACTTTCCACTGTTCTCAATCTCCCCTTCCTTTCCTCTCCTGACCTCTCCTTCTGTCATTAGCATCACACCAACCATCGGAAAGAAATGAAAAAGATTCTATAAACCAGTTCAAGGTTCCATAAATTCAAATATTTAATTTCAAGCTTAGTTCATCTTAATCAAACTTTTTGTGTTCAAAACACTACTCTTCTTTCGCTGATGTTAGTTTTGTTGCTGAACTTAAAATGTTACCTCTACTACACATGGAAAAAAATTAGTATTCACAAGAAAATAAACTGATTTCCAAAGCCCAATATTATTTTACCTAATATTTTCAGAGTACAAGTTTGTTAAAATAAATTGTTTTCTTCACACTCGCTCAACCAATACAGTATCTTCACATTTTGTTTTTATTGTTTTTAAAAGAAACCCTTAGAACTCCCTAACTTAAACTCTTAAATTGGTTACCATCTTTGCATAACTATGTAACTACTCCAAATAGCTACTCCAAATTTTAAAAAAACCACAGTAAAAAAACTAAAAAAGAGCCAGCGTGGCTTAACAACCATATAAAAGAAGCAGTGAGAGACAAAAAGGCATCTTTTAAAAAGTGGAAGTCAAATCCTAGTGAGGTAAATAGAAAGGAGCATAAGCACTGCCAAATTAAGTGTAAAAATGTAATAAGAAAAGCCAAAAAGGAGTTTGAAGAACACCTACCCAAAAAACTCAAAAGGTAATAACAAAATGTTTTTTAAGTACATCAGAAGCAGGAAGCCTGATAAACAACCAGTGGGACCTCTGGATGATCGAGATACAAAAGGAGCACTTAAAGATGATAAAGGCATTGCGGAGAAACTAAATGAATTCTTTGCTTCAGTCTTCACAACTAAGGATGTTAGGGAGATTCCCAAACCTGAGCCATCCTTTGTAGGTGACAAATCTAAGGAATTGTGACACTTCAATCTGTGACTAGAGGAGGTTTTGGAATTAATTGATAAGCTTAACAGTAACAAGTCACTGGGACCAGATGGCATTCACCCAAGAGTTCTGAAAGAACTCAAATGTGAAATTGCGGAACTATTAACTATGGTTTGTAACCTGTCTTTTAAAACAGCTTATGTACCCAATGACTGGAAGATAGCTAACGTAACGCCAATATTTAAAAAGGGCTCTAGAGGGGATCCCTGCAATTACAGACCAGTAAGTCCAATGTCGGTACCGGGCAAATTAACTGAAACAATACTAAAGAATAAAATTGTCAGACACATAGAAGAACATAAATTGTTGGGCAAATGTCAGCATGGTTTCTGTAAAGGGAAATCATGTTTTACTAATGTATTAGAGTTCTTTGAATGAGGACAAGGGGGATCCAGTGGACATAGTGTACTTAGATTTCCAGAAAGCCTTTGACAAGGTCCCTCACCAAAGGTTCGTACGTAAATTAAGTTGTCATTGGATAAGAGGGAAGATCCTTTCATGGATTGAGAACTGGTTAAAAGACAGGGAACAAAGGGGAGTAATAAATGGTAAATTTTCAGAATGGAGAGGGGTAACTAGTGGTGTTCCCCAACGGTCAAGCCTAGGACCAATCCTATTCAACTTATTCATAAATGACCTGGAGAAAGGGGTAAACAGTGAGGTGGCAAAGTTTGCAGATGATACTAAACTGCTCAACATAGTTAAGACCAAAGCAGACTGTGAAGAACTTCAAAAAGATCTCACAAAACTAAGTGATTGGGCAACAAAATGGGAAATGAAATTTAATGTGGATAAAAGTAAAGTAATGTACATTGGAAAAAATAACCCCAACTATACATACAATATGATGGGGGCTAATTTAGCTACAACTAATCAGGAAAGAGATCTTGGAGTCACCGTGGATAGTTCTCTGAAGACATCCACGCAGTGTGCAGTGGCAGTCAAAAAAGCAAACAGGATGTTAGGAATAATTCAAAAAAGGAATAATAAATATAAGGAGATATTCCTATCTCATAGAACTGGAAGGGATGCTGAAAGGTCATTGAGTCCAGCCCCCTGCCTTCACTAGGAGGACCAAGTACTGATTTTGCCCCAGACCCCATCAAGGATTGAACTCACAACCCTGGGTTAGCAGGCCGATGCTCAAACCACTGAGCTATCCCTCCCTCAAATAAGACAGAGACTATCTTATTGCCCTTATATAAATCCATGATACGCTCACATCTTGAATACCGCATACAGATGTGGTCTCCTCATCTCAAAAAAGATATACTGGTATTAGAAGAGGTTCAGAGAAGGTTCTTCTCAGGGTCCCATATGAGGAGAGATTAAAGAGGCTAGGACTTTTCAGCTTGGAAAAGAGGAGACTAAGGGGGGATATGATAGGTCTATAAAATCATGAGTGGTGCGGAGAAAGTGAATAAGGAAAAGTTATTTACTTGATCCCAGAATATAAGAACTTGGGGCCACCAAATGAAATTAATGGGCAGCAGATTTAAAACAAATAAAAGGAAGTTCTTCACACAGCGCACAGTCAAGCTGTGGAACTCCTTGCCTGAGGAGGTTGTGAAGGCTAGGACTATAACAGGGTTTAAAAGAGAACTAGATAAATTCATGGAGGTTAAGTCCGTTAATGGCTATTAGCCTGGACGGGAAAGGAATGTCCCTAGCCTCTATTTGTCAGAGGGTGGAGATGGATGGCAGGAGAGAGATCACTTGATCATTACCTGTTAGGTTCACTGCCTCTGTGGCACTGGCATTGTTCACTGTTGGTAGACAGGATAATGGGCCTTTGGTCTGACCCAGTATGGCCATTCCTATGTGCTGACCACATTTTAAATAATGAAAGCAATAGATTCTTTGTAATTTCAACACACTATCCCATAATGTATGAGCATTGTGCACAGACTGATGCATTACACAATACTACGAAATGCTACACCATTAAAATATTATGTAATGTTATATTCATACATCAGTAGAATTTTATAAAAACAGTGAAAATATTGCTATGGGTTTATAAGTTTAAGTTGGAATGATCAACGGCCTACAAACTCTGAAAAGAGAACCAGAATCTCTTGATAGACATTTCTATGTTTATAATACCCACAAGAAACTAGCCAACTAAAAATACATACTTAAAGAAGACGTGAACATATCTGATACAAATTAAAATAAAACCCAAATGCAGACATTTTGTTTTCTGCTCACTCTCAACCTTTGTCTGTTACTTGTCTTCCTAGACTGTAAGGCCCAGAACCTCAAAGGTATTTAGGCCCCTAACTCCCAATGAAATCAATGGGAGTTAGGTGCCTAAAAAATCTTTCAGGATCTAAGCCTAAGTGCTTTGGGAACAGGACTGTGTCATCCTATATAGGTGCACAGTGCTACAGTTAATACATTGTGGGTTCTACCACAGCACAGAAAAACAATATAAATAATGATTCCAATCATCCCTACCTGTAGGTTAAACCCACAGGAGAGAGGGAGAAAAACAGTTCTATGACGGGGTGGAGTATACTCCCAGTAGGATAAGCCACATGGTACATATCCAAAATGTCAGACCCTTAAGGGAATTACAAGAGGCCTAGGCCTCCAAACCACCATGCCCTCCAGCAGCATGGGTTCTGAGGATAGGACAATAGAGACTGAGAATATATTATCTTGTCTGAAGTATCTCTGTAGGGACAGAAGATGTGACACTACTCTGGCCTGCCTATTGCAGCCTGCAAGGTTTCTGGATTCAGATGCCCTCTCTAGGGTCTGGAGTGGGTAGAATGGTGTCATAGAGGGTCACTTCCATGCAGGAAGGATGATCTCTACAGAGAGAGCCCCTACTCTGCTTGGATCTGGATTGATTAATTAAATTAATAAATGATTATACAAAAATAGTTTCCATACTAATGCATTAGCTGAGTATGCTACTCAATTATTAATTCCTGTGTTATTCTAACATATAATTTTGTATTCAAACAGATTATGTTAGCACATTTTAATAATTTAGATGATACATGTTAATCTACAAACTAGGGTTCTCAAGAGATAAAAAAATTAATCGCAATTAATCTCGCTGTTAATAATAGAATATCATTTATGTAAATATTTGTGTATGTTTTCCACATTTTCAAATATATTGATTTCAAAAAGCTCAAGACCTCGGGGACAGAAGTGCAGCTAGCCCCCATAACTGAGACACCGTACAAACAGCTTCAATTGACAACACATGATTATTGGTCAAAACATGTACGAGTATATAGATTAATCCATAATGTACTCCTTGGAGCTTATTCACTTTCCATTTATGCCAAGCAATACTGGAACCCTTATATTCTACTACTGAAAATGACTTCATTTTGTCTAGCATGGAGCTGGTAATTTAGTCTGAATATATTTTGAGAATAGAATATGTCATTCACATAGAATAAATATTAAGAATTACTCTTGAGGAATGTGTTTAATTTACATAAGATCAAGCACCTGATGAAGTTCAGGCCCACTGAAGGAAATGACAAGACTCTAAAGGTCACAAAAGTGACCTGAAAATGAGGAAGAATGGAGAAGGCGTGGCCCTGCTGCATCATCATCCTGATGTTGAAAGAAAACATGAACATCTCCCCAGACACAAATACACAAAATGCAAAAACTTTTTCCTGTTTGTTTGTTTTTTAAACCGTAAGCTTAGGTCCTCTTATTTTCTCCCTGAAGACTATCGATCTCTGAAGAACAAGTAAATTGATATCACGAGTACCAAGCAAATGAATCCTGATTAAATTAAAGTAAAAGTTATTTGTATTTATACTGTTTAAACATGCTTTTCTTGCTTGATTTTGTTAATGTGAATTCATCCAAAAGTTTAAAAAAGACAGTTAGAAGAAAATCTCTCTTCTCTAAAGATTAAACACTCCTGCCTCTTTGATCAAGTGCCAACAAAGTTCCCAATGCACTTCCTCTGGTCCTCCAAAAAGAACTGAAGGAAAAAACAGGAAAGACAAGATTTGACATTCCTAATATTTTTAAGCTTAGGAAAAAAACCTAGCCGCAGGAAAAAAAAAACGTCCAGCTTTTTATGGATAATAAAGATGGAAAAAATGCTTACATACAATTCTTTGTATGCAGGTTGCATACAAGGCATGTGTTAAGTGGTGTTCAGGGCTGTGCATCGACTCCTAACTATATTTCACCCTGCATCTTAATTCTACAACACATTTTTTAACTAATACAAACCTGGACTTTATTTTACTCTTATAAAAATAAGTGAAAACGCGATTGCTAATCTTATGCTACTCTCTCTCTCTCTCTGTCACCACTTCTTATGGAGACAAGGTGGGGGAGGTAATATATTTTATTGGACCAACTTCTGATGATGAGAGAGGCAAGCTTTCAAGCCACACAGAGCTCTTCTTCTGGTCTAGGAAAGGTACTCCTAGTGTCACAGCAAAATGCAAGGTGGAACAGATTGTTTAGCATAAGTAGTATTTTGCTGTGACATGGGAGTACCTTTCCCAGACCTGAAGAAGAGCTCTGTGTGGCTCAAAAGGTGGTCTCTCTCACCATCAGAAGTTGGTCTAATTATAGATATTCTTTCACCCATCTCGTCTCTCTAATATCCTGGGACTCTCATAGCTACACTGCATACCACTTCCAATGGTCAGTTTCACCTAGCTCATTGCCAAAGGAGGTGGTGGTGAGGGAAGAAAAGCAGGTGAGATGCACAAAAAATAGGAGTGTAATATGAAGGAAAAAATGTCAATGCATACCTATTAGTAAAGATTTTTTTTAAACAAAACTGTGCCAAAATGTAATAGCTTTAGATAAAATTCTGCACTGACCTGAAAAATCAGACATGCACCCAACACCAAACCTACAGTACTTGCTTAAATGTATTACATGGAAGTGAAAGTTGCACTAATGAGGTAATATTTTACCCTTTTAAATATTAAAAAGGCAAAATGCAGAATGTTACAATACAAATGTTCCCTCCCTGCAAAAAAACAAGGAACTTCTGCAATTTTACCTGGTAGATATCCGATAAGCTGCTGCTTCCAGAGTCACTGGCAATGCTACATCCAGACTGGCTGGAAGGGACATGAGTCACCTGTGGATGTGGATTGTCTGTAAGATGCATCTTGGTAAGGTCTGCTGGAAGCTGTGAACAGAAGGAAAAAATAATCGAACATGTATAAATCTGCTTTGAACACAAGTTACTGAATAAAGCTTTTGCTAAACATTTGATTCAGCCTTCATTTTGTAAGGCACATTTGGAGAAAATGTTAACTTGGATCAAGCTCACCCAAACCCTAACAGATTTTAGATTTGACATGACAGAATAGGAAGGATGCTATAAACTCAAAGTCAATCTCTTTAAAAACAAACACACAAGATGTACACCACACCACTACAAAAGAGGCATAAAATGACAAATGGGTTATGCTAGCCGGCTAACCAGTAAATGAAGAGAAAAACTATTGCTTTCCAAGTTGCAAAGTGAGGACTGAAGGATTCCTATTTACAAATACATTCATTTTATTCAAGAATAATTTTATACAAAACATCTTTGCTAAGTTTTTGGCTGTTAAATATTTTTTACTGTTTTTAATTGTACTAAATATACAAGGAATGCCATACACATTCCTGATCATTAAAATAGAAGAAGCTCTTCAAATGTAACTGTTTTTTAATGTAGGGCTCAATCTTGCAAACACCTCCGACTGAAATCAGTGGAACTACTCTCAGCAGTAAGCATTTGCAGGATCTGGCCCACCTGGAGTTCAATGAAATAGCTACTGTAATCTATTTTATGAGACTGTAATAGCCACGGATACCAGATTTGTTTTAAAAACTCATGTAATTATTTCTCAGCTCATTAGAGGGCCACTATGAAACTTGTGACAGGATTGGGTTTTTTTAAGATCCAGGATTCCAAGTGTGTGTGTAAGTACATTTTCTATATTCTTTGTTAATTCATAAGAATTTTCCCAATGTAACTGGAATCCTCAAATATGTCCCCCATATTGGTTCTGTGGTTCCATTTTTAAAAAAATCTGTTGAGTAAAGAGGTGCATTATAATTTGGACTGAAGCAGTCTGTAGAGACCCCCTCCTAGGATCAGGGTCCCATTCTGTTGGGGACTGTAGGCACATATAATGAAAAACAATCCCTGACACAAAGAGATTACAGTCTAAGTAAGAATGAGCAACACATTTATTTACATAGGATAGAATATTTTATGTATCCAATTAATTAAAGGGTGGTACTATACAAATGTTACTGATTCCGAGTTATATTTACAAATATTGATAAAAACTTGTAGCATAAAGAGAAACTGGATCTTCAGCTGTTGGATGGATTTAAAATAATTTGATTAAAAAAGATCATGTAATATATTTACAATATGCCTGTCATTTACTTTTTAAAATCAGAATTATGATAAAGTAGTACTAGTGAATTGTCTTCAAAAAGCAGGGGGGCAGAGGGAGATAGCTCACTAGTTTGAGCATTGGCCTGCTAAACCCAGGATTGTGAGTTCAATCTTTGAGGGGGCCAGTTGGAGATCTGGGGTAAAAATCTGACTGGGGATTGGTCCTGCTTTGAGCCGCAGGTTGGACTAGATGACCTCCTGAGGTCCCTTCCAACCCTGATGCTCTATGATTCAAATGAGATTGGGAGAACACTCATGCAAGTCAGCATATTTTTCGGTTTTCCAAATTGCTACAGGAAGTTGCGTGATCTGTGAAACCTATATTTCCACCTGTCTGTCTTTAATACCACTTAATTTTACCATTGCTTTTAGTCAACTGGATTCATCTTGTAGGTTCTGAAATAGCCAAAACCTGCAGTGCCGTAATACTACCTTTTTATTTCAAAATATCCACATTGCTCTGGTTTCATCACATTATCATTGAAAAGGAGACATTGGAATATAACAACTTACTGTATATACACGTTCATAAGCCGAATATTTTTGGTAAAAAAGTAACGCATCAAAGAGCGGGGCTCAGCTTATAAACAGGTCTACACCAAAATTTGATTATTTTAAACTCTATGGAATCATTGAATTTAATATCTAACACATTATCATTTTGGCTGGGAACGGTGAACCGTGGCCACAGGGAGCTGAGGGGCTCCATGCCTGCAGACGCTCCAAGTAAACAAAATGTCCTGACCTGCCAGCGGCTTACTCTGATGGGCCGGGAGCCAAAGTTTTCCAACCCCTGAAATATAGGGTTGGCTTATGAAAGGGTCATACAGTTTTTGCTATTTTTACCTATCCATTTTGGGGGGTCGGCTTATAAACGAACAGGCTAATGAACAATATATATGGTACTTGCTTCTGTAAATCTATACCTTTCTTTCCACATACAACTGGAAACAGGCACATTTTTCTCAGTTTCAGAAAAACTGAAAAAATATTTTCAAAGAATCCAATTATGATATTCCAGGGTGTGATCCAGACCATTGAGGGGCTGTGTCACCCTTGCTCTGCAACCTGGGGTGCTTCACAATGCTTTGCTGCTGTAGCTCCCAACCTGGGCCCCTCACAGCATGCATGTCACACCCTGAGTGTCTCTTCTGTATAGCAGCACCCTGCCAGCAGGCTCCAATCACACTCTGGTTCCCCGCAAGCCTTGGTTACCACTGGGAATGTGGGAGGGGGTCACCCTGCCAGTCCTGAATTTCCCCCCAAAACCTGTGCTCTGTACTGTCCAGTCCTCTCTTGGGCAGTTCAGCTATTTTAGGCCCAATGTCCCGCTAAGGGGATCAATATCCAACAGTTTGCTATTTTAAATGGAGTTACCCACACAATTCAGTTTAAACACAACACTGGATTAGTTTTGATTAGACCAGAGAATAAAACAAGTTTGTTTTATAACAACAAAGATTTTAAGTGAGCACAAGTATAACGCATTAAAGTCAGAAATGACGACAAGATAAAACTCTTCCTAGTACTAAAACAAACTAGACTTTGTTCAAGGTGACTTGCCTTACCACATGTTCCCAGTAACGCTGCTGACCAAATTCTCAGGCCAGAATCTGTTCCCAAAATCCAAAGGCTGTTGTCTTCTTGGGTGAAAGAGAGACAGATAGGGAGACACAACTTGGAGTGTTTATGCCTTCATTTTTATAGTTCAGTTACCCTTTGAACTGCATCTTCCTGACGGTTACCCCTAGATTAAGTTCACTGTGCAAGAATACTGCATTGCTGTAGCCCAGACAGGAGGAGATTAAGCCACGTATAGCCAGGTTATCGTCTGCCAGTATAAATTGGAGTCTCCTTGCCAACATGAGACAGTAGAAAGCATTACTTCCAGATATTACATGAGAGCTCAGCATCAGTGAGGAAACCAGGCCATTCCTAAACTATGGACTGAATGGACCAGTTGTAGGTGCATGCCTTCAAGCAATGAAACTGCACTGTAGCTACTACCTTCTAGAAGGGTTTTCCTCTCTACACATAACCCTTGCTCTGGTTTAGCTTCAACCAGCTATTCTTCAGCCACGAGCTGATCTCATCCTAGCACTGAGCCATTCTGGTGGCTGTGCTACAGCTGTACGTGTCAGAGGATAAGTAGAGCTGTCCAGCACTTGAGTCCATGTCATCTTACCAGTTCACCCAAGTAGTTGCATGTAGATGTTGAACAGGACCAGAGAAAAAATTAATCCTGTGATACTCCACAATTAAAAGGCCTGTTGGTGAAGATGAAGTTTTCTCGGCACTACGTTTTGGGTATATCCTTTCAGGAAGAACTTAAACTTCTATTTTAGTGCATTCCTCTGGGACTGTCACCCTCTCTCAGGCAGGACAACAATATCTTATGGTTGACAGTATAAAATACCACAATGCAGCACAGGAGAATAAGAATGAACATCTGCTCTCCATCCATTGACAACAGGAGAGCATCCATCTGTGCCACTAAAGCTGTTTATCTCATATACAGTGCATAGTTTTTTTTAAAAAAGTTATCTTGCACTCAATGTTTCATCTGTTTTCAAAGGGTTTGGTAGAAAGAGAGGTATTCTTTATACTTAAAATTGAGATTATTGCAAGAGAATATTTTCAAAATGGAAAAAGTATGTAGAGAGAATGAGTGTGTGTGTGTGTGTGTGTGTATTTTGCACAAGCACAAGCAGTTTAGGTGTTTCAGTGAAAACACCGCTAACTTCACAGTTGGACAGATTTATTTATTTATTTATTTATTTTTAGAGACACACAAGGTGGGTGAGATAATATCTTTTACTAGACCAACTTCTGTTGGTGAGAGAGACGAACTTTCAAGCTTACATAGAGCTCTGCTTCAGGTCTGGGAAAGGCATTAAGAGTGTCTCATATAAATATATGGTGGAACAGATTGTTTAGCATAAGTAGTTAACCCATATTTCAAGGGATCATTCAAGGTGAAATGTCCTGTTTATGCCCCGGCAGTCATAAGGGTGGAAAGAAGGAGGGCGATAGTAACGCAGTTGGGGTAGGGGGGAGTGTTAGTGGGCTGTAGATTGTTGCAATAAGCCATAAATAGTGTCTCTATTCAGTCCATGATATTTAGTGTCTGGCAAAGTTATAGGTAAACAATTTTTCATAAAAGCAAAAAAGTCCTCATCCTCAAAGGAAACCTACACAACACTTTCAAAAGACAAGGCTAGGAGCTTAAATTCATAACTTTGCTAGACACTAAAAATCATGGACTGAATAGACACTGGATTTATGGCTTATCACAACAATCCACTAACATCCTCCCTCCAACTGCCTCTCCTACCCCCCACCCCCCCCATATGATCGGAGGGATGTTAATAGGCCACTTTACCTTGAATGGTTCCCACATTTGTGCACAATAAGAAAAAATAAATTTTAGGGAGTTTTAAATAATAGTGCTCACTTGCATTTCTACATTTGCACACATTTCATTAGCAGAATGTATGTAAATATTCCCCCCAACATCCTAGCTAGATAAGTGCCTAAGTACATATGCAAAATCTCAGATTTCTGTGTACTTGTGTGATAAATGCTCATGCAAAAGTTGACAATATATCTCATTTTAGTGAATGATCACTTGATTTTTCACACAGTAGTACGATCTGATATAAAATAGTGTACTATCATATGTCTGATTTCCTGAAATATCACATCTTTAAATGTCTAAAGCCTGTATCAACTTCATTGACTTTTTCTAAGTAAAGGAAATGAAAATGCAAGAAACCATGACAATGTTATATTGTGTGACAGAGTTTGCAGGCAAAAAAGTAAAAAAAATTCAAAAAATGGTTTTCACAGCCACCTACTTCTGTACTCTGTTAGGAAAATGTACAGTGAGTGATTACACTGTGAAATAATGCATTAACAATTGAAATTCATTCAATGTGCAGTGTTATTAAGCAATTTCCCATCTAAACTAGCTAAACAAAGAAATGAAAAATACCATTTTTTCTTAGAAAGTCTGTCTTGGAGGCAAAGGCCTTCTGTTTTGGCACACAAATCTATAAATGAAAGCAGTCTGCAAGTCTTCTCACTGAGCATATGCTATTGAAATGTTCTGAAGGTGGCACACATGCTCTTGAGGAATGAAAAATTGGCATCATGTGAAATTCTCTGGACCAACAGCTGAAGCCTGCTAATGAAGCAATGATGGAGGAAGGGAACTGGAGTACAATGCAGTTCAGGAATGTGGCAGGGTTAGTGAAAATAACATGTATCAAATGCTACCCTTTGCCACTCCAGAAATACCCACTGACGGTGAAGACTCTAGAAAGTCCCCTAAGGGCTTGGCTTTTACTGTCAATATTACATGGAAGGTGATCAGATACTATGGTGATGGGCAGCATTATAAAAACCTAAGACAGAAGATAGAGGGTAAAAAATCATCCACATGATATACTGGAGCAGTGGAGGAATTCAAAGAGGGAATCAAACTGATGAATTAAGTTCAGAAAGTTATCTCAGTGAATATGTTTTGTACAGCAATGGAGAGCAGCAACATGATTGTTTGGAGTTAGATATGATGATGAGGATGTTGCAATAATGAAGGAGAGAGAGATAAGGGTTGAGAATCTCCTGCCCCTGGATGCTGGGTAAAGGGAGCCAAAACAGCATAAAGGGGCTCTAAAAGCCCAAGATGTGGTAGGGGGAGCATTCCCTATGTGCAGGAGTTGAGAAAGACTGCCACAGGCTGTCTTCTGAGGTAGGGGCGGTTCTGTGTCTTTTGCTGCCCCAAGCATGGCAGTCAGGCAGCCTTCGGCGGCACGCCTGCAGGCGGTCCACTGGTCACACGGATTCAGCGGCGTTTCTGCGGATGATCTGCTGGTTCCACACCTTCGGCATACCCACCACCACTTGCTGCGCTGGTGCCTGGAGTAGCCCCCGTTCTGAGGGCCTCTATACAAACTCTGGCATAGAGGTGGTATCATAAGTAGGAAGGTATGGAGCCCATAGGCAACTGGTGAGGGCTGCCTAAATTATATCAGCAGCCACTCCCTGGAGCAACCCATAATTGGGAGGATGCAAAAGTAGCCTACAGGCACTCTAGCCCTCAGCCACCCTCACTCTTCTAAGATGCACAGTACAGAATCTCACATAAGAACTAGATGAGGTTTTTTTGCTGTCTGGATGGAGAAAAGCTAGAGATATTGTGGAGGAGGAGGTGTCACAAAAACAGGCTGATATATGGGGCTGAATGGAGAGCGAGATCAGATGTGGAGAGACAGATTTGAGAGTAGTCAGCACAAACAAGACAGTAGAAGCCATATGAGTAGACACGCTAACATGAGAAAAGAATTCAGTGGAAGAAAAGAAGAGATGCAGGAATGGAGCCCTGTGAAAATGCAACAAAGTAGGAGAGGGGAGAAGGCCCCATCAAATGAGACTTGACAACTAAGAAGAGTCAAGGAAAGCATTTGAGAGCTTAACTGGATCAATATATGGGGAGCTAGAGTACAATTCTGTCCTATACCTCTAGCAGGCAGAATTCAAAACTCTCATCTCAGATGGTGGCTGGTGGGGAGCTAAGGTGGCATTAAGCCACCTTTGTGACCTCTCAATCCTGGGCTGCTCCAGGATCTGCAGAGGCTTCCATCGGAATAAACTGTCCTGAAGGTCTGTCTAAGTTACATCACCCCCACTGGCTTCCTAGAATCATCACAGCATTGTGAGCTGCAGTTCTGCTCCCGACATGCCCCTTCCACCTTCCAGCCCTGCCTGCACATGCCCCCTACGCCAAGGCTTGGAACAGAGTCCTCAGAGTGCAGGCTTGAGTAGTGCCTGGGCCAGAGGATCCTTCTGCAGCCAGACATTGAGCTTTTATGAGGAGGATCACGCCACTCTTGTTTAGGAGGTAGTAAATCACACCGTTTAGAACAAAACAAGAACTCTCCCCTTTTACATCAAGAATTTCTCTGCTCTTCAATTGAATGCAAACATTTCCCTCTCTTATTGAATGCAAACATTTTAGTCTAATTTTCCCTACTAAGATCACAACCTGCTTCAAAATCTCCTAAACAGGTACAAGATAAGAGATCTATGCATCTAAATATTTTGTGTATAAGACAGAGAGCAATTTCACATTTTAATTGTATTCTCCATCTCTACACCTGAGCAGCAAGACTTGGATTCCCCATGAAGCCATGTTCAATATAGGAATGTTTTATATATTTTCCAGCAAGTACAGTTAGCTATTACTATGTGTGTAATGAGCCATTATTTCAACAGCTTAATTGGTGAAGTCAGAAAATTCAGAAAAGCATACCATTACTGCTGGAAACACTGCTACAGATGAAGGGTTCATTTATTTACATAAGTAGTGTAGGCTAAGTATTTCCTTTAAAAGTTCTCTATATTTTAAAAGTGAGTGAATTTAATGCTAGTGAAAGTGACTAACAGCACCAGCTACAAATATGCAGGATACAAGCAGGTGGTATACAGGCTTCCACAATGATAATCTGCTAATTGTGCCAAGTAGTAATTAAAACCTAAGGGCTGTAATGGAGTCTCCATCACTGCCAATTTTAAATCAAGATTGGATGTTTTTCTCAAAAATATGCTCTCATTCAAACAGGAATTGTTTTGGGGAAGTTCTATGGGTAGTGTTAAGCAGGAGGTTAGATTAGATGATCACAAGTGGTCCCTTTTGACCTTAGAATCTATGAACACATTGATTCTTCAGGCTTTATTTTATATAGTGTATAATAGAGGTGCAGCTAGGCATGTATATCACAAATAGAAAATCATTGCTCAGACTATATTTTTCTCCATAGACATGGCTACAGCACCTGAGCATAGCAGGTGAAGATAGATACAACAATAAAAAATTAAGCTTATAGAAAAAAATCCCAAAATGATTCTCTTGCATATATAGAGCCTATGTTCACACACACACACACACACCCCACAACGTGACTATGCATTTGGATCCTTTAAGACACTACCCCCATAAAATGAAAATGAAATCTTGTGTACTGTGGTGTAAACTTGTCTTCACCCATGAGCTACAAGGAATATGTTTACCTATCATTGGGAGAGGAATCAAAGCATGGGCAAAGTACTGAATAAAACACTGTAAAATCTATAAAGTGTGTACTGTAATCAAGATAGATTTGGGGTACAACTGCTATACACTCTATAAAATTCAATATTCAATCCTACTATGATAGATTTTGTAATTATCCATACACAATTATTGTGTTTCAATTAAAGATTTTAGTTACTGTTAACTGCATGACTTAAATCATGATCAACTATACAAAAGTATGCCCTTGTAATACAAAGGGTCTGAAAAACCAAAATATCTAGGAACAGAATGAGGTAAGCCAAGAATTTAGATTTCCAGGTCAAAACTGTGGTCAATAATACTCAGATAAGTTTACTTTCCCTTTAGTTTTTCAACAAGGTATAATTCCAAAAGAAGAAGGAAAATTCCCTCCAAACTATTTTCTCAAGCAGAGACATTTGTTACAGCAAATTAGGACATCTTAGTCTAACAAATGACTACCAACTTTTTAAACCTGGTATCCCCCTGCCTGATAGCAAGGGCAAAATTGTTGATGTTATGGGTTCTTATGTAGTTACCTATTAGAGACTTTTGGGAGGAAATTGCTGACCCAAAAATCTAACTTTCTGTTGTGTCAAAGCTTTTTTAGGGAATTGTTTAGGCCATACAGATCCAACATTTTATGGGAGCCATGCACACCAAATCCAGACCCTAAAAGTCCTTAGGAAATTAAATATTTCTTGTAGTACCACAGACTCTAGATGACAAATATTTATGGTCTGCTAAGTTTTTACATAAATATTTATGCAGTTGTGAAGACATAAGTGCAAAAATTAGCTTCCTAAAATATTCAGCACTAAACAAAGGCCTTGGAAAAAAAAAGATATTTTATTGTAAAAGTGCTGACAGACTTAACCATAATCTCACAAATGAACTACCACTATATTCCGTAGGAACGCAACACAGCATAGTGATGTACAGCAGAAACCAATCTACTGAACAGACTTGATTTTGTTCAGTCTTTAGACAGCTTTTTACATGATAAATCAGATGCAATATGCTTTCCGCATTATAGGAAAATGGACATTCATGGCTCCTCCACGAAAACAACGTACTTCTATTTTATCTCAAGGCTCAGATATTTTATGGCATTGTGGCTATTTGCTCAGTATATGAAGTGAGGCTTCCATCTAAATTATTCATTTAACCATATGTGCTACTCAGCTACCACCACTAATATAAAAGCAAACATTTGTCATTAATGAAAGGAGAGAAACCATTAAAGACTAACAATATTTCTCGAATGTGAGCTTTTCAAAGATGAAATACTATTTTGGTTTCTGAAGTGGACATCAGAGGATTTTTAAAGAAATAAAATGCAAGTTATTTATTCCAAGAATTTTTAAAAAATCATGCAGTGAGATTTATAGAATAGAAATTATTAAAGAATATTTTCCAATGGGCCTTGATTTCTCTAAAGTATTTTTTAGAGAATTCGTTAACAAAAAGGTCAACATTTTAAAAAAAAGTTACCTACTCGTAACTGTTGTTCTTTGAGATGTGATGCAGTCACGTGTATTTCATATGAGTGTGCATACCCTGCGCACCACAGCCGGAGAACTTTGCCTAGCCATCACCCTGTGGCCCTAGTCCCTCCCCTGGATGTATAAGGGTGGCACAACTCTGACCCCCTAAGTTCCTTTGCACCAAATGTCAGAAGTGCAGACTCAATGCAGAGGGGATGGAGGGCAGATCATGGAATACATGTCTGCATCACATCTTGAAGAACAACAGTTACAGGTAGGTAACTGTTTTTTCCTTCTTCAAATAGATGAAGCTGTGTCTTCTATGTGGATGATTCAGAAACAGTATTTGCACAACATGGGGCTCGGAGTCTATTTAAAGGAGGACTGCAGGACTGCCTTCCCAAAGTTTGCATCTGATCTGGACGCAGCTGTTGTGGTGTAGCAGTTTGAAAATATGCACAGAGGACCAAGTGGCTGCCCTACAAGCGTCCAATACAGAAATGTCATTTAGAAATGCTGTTGACGTCACCTGAGCTCTCATGGAATGAGCTTGTACCCCCATAAGGAGGCGTAGCCTGGGCTATTTCGTATGCTTTCATGATACAAGATGTTATCCACCAGGAGATTGTCTGTGAAGAGATTGCTTGACCCTTCATTTGGTCTGCAAATGAAACAGACACAGTAAGGAACGGAAAGGTTTAGTTCTGCCCAGACAAAACCTGACATCCAAAATCTGGAGATGATGCTCCACTGGGCTTGAATGTCTTAGGAAGAACACCAATAGATATATAACTTGGTTCAAATGAAACTGGGAAACGACCCTAGATAAAAACAGAGTGCAGCAGAATGTTAGAAAATTGCATGTAGGAAGGCTCCTCCATCAGATGTTATTTGTTGAGATTGCAGAGGTTGAGGATAGGTCTCATCCCTCGCTTGGGCTTGGAAATCAGGAAATAATGGGAGTAGAATCCCTGTCCCTGATGTTGCAGTAGGACCATCTCTACAGCCCAATGGCCTGTTTGAGAAGCAGTGTCTCACGAGGGGGGTCCTTGAAGAGAGACAAGGGAATGGGATGTACAAGGGAGAGGAACTGTATGGCTGAGTATCCATAGCTCCCATTAAGGTCAATGATAGTGGAAGGTACTGGGTACCTCTGAAGAGTCAGGCAATTAATGTCAAGCATAAGTAGGAAAAACGTCAACTCTTAGTGAAAGAAACTTCAAAGTTTCACTCCCTCTGAAGCTTGTAGACACTGAGGGTGTTAGGGATACATTAATGTACCTTTCCTTGTGTTACAAAAGAAGCACCATGTAGCAGAGACATGGAAATAGACAGCGACTGTAGCCTTTTTAAGTGTTATATATGACAAGAATAATAAAGAAAATTAATTCTGTTGAAGGCTCATAGTAAAATTAGTGAATCAGTGTGGCTTCCCTCATGTAGTCTATGTTCCCAGAAACCCTCAATGGTATAGCCTTATTATTGTCTGCAAAGTTGGATGCACATAAATCTGTTTTGTGTGCATTATATTCTTCTGTTTACAATAACAATCTCTTTAGAAATTTCCAGTTAATTTAACAAAGCAATGGTGAATTTATGCTAAGTCTATTATAAACAAAACTTTGTCACTGATCATTAACAACTTGATCCTTTGGTCCAGTGGTTTCAACCTGTGGTCCGCGGGCCCCTGTGGGTCCACAGACTATGTCTAAGGGGTCCACGAAAGATGGTTATCATAGAACAGTGGTTTTCAACCTGGGGTCCGCAGACTATGACTAAGATTTCCAAAGGGACTCTGCACCTCTATTCAAAAATTTTTAGGGGTCCACAAATGAGCAACAGCAGGGACGGGGAGCTGCTTGCAGGGAGAGCCAAGCCGCCCGAGGTGAGCGCCTCCCATGCCATGGACCTCAACATTTTTATGACGGACACATTGCTGACCCCTGTGGCCACTTAATTCCCCTTTGTGCTTCTGAAAATTTCCCTTAAATCTCTGACCTCCCTGCTGAGACCAGTGACAAAGGTCCCAATTATTACGTTTTGGGATTTGTTTTTGTGAAATGCACCTGTAATCAGACTATATAATAGCTAACAGTCTACTAACCTGGGCCATATTTTAAATAAATAGGGTAAAGCTATTAGCGAGCTATCTTGTCCTCACCAATGAGGAAGTCTTAGGGCTTGTCTACACAGGGAAATTTCTCAGAATAGATATTCTGGGATAACCCTCCTGTATGTGTGTTCTATGCTGGAATAAAAGTGATTTTATTCTGGAATAATTACAATATGGAATAGTTATTCTGCTATAGTGATTCCAGGAAGTTTCCTAGCACAGACATAGCCTTATTGTTTGCAATTGTAAGGAAACACCTGACTTAAATCTCAGGGGATACAGTGCTGCAGAAGCACTAGGCAGCTGCTGGGGGAAGAGAGTGCCTTCCCATCACCCAACAGTGATTTCTCTGCTTGGGGGGGTTATTTTGTTTTACCATTAGGTTTCTATATTTTATTTTGGTTTATTCTTTTATGTTTAATACCGGAGATGCCCCTACAATGTTCTAACTTCTTTTTATATTCCTGGCATCCTCAGGGCTCCACATCATAGCTTTAGGCTACCAGGCAAGGATGACTGGATGAGAGTCTGTTTGGAGCTCAATCATGCTCTTGAAAGCTAAATGATTTCTTGGTTTTTTTTCCAGTGCTATTTAAAGACAAATAAATAATTAAGTCATAAGGACTTTCTCTTTTTAAGCAAACCAGCTGCACACTGAGGACACAAGCTAGGAGAGACAGAAAAGAGTGATGCTAGGTTTGTGTGCTTTAAATGCACCCACTTTTTCAATGAATTCATAAAAGCCAATGTACTGCAGACTGAGGCTCTGGAAGAAAATTCTTTGTCCTTCACGTCATCTATTAATCCAAGGTGAGAGATCTTTAGACGATATATACAATACTTTTCAAGATTAAGCATACTGAAAGACTGCTTAAAATTTAGGTACTGTATTAAAAAGTGTAAACTTTATTCATTTTTCAAAACTCTGTTTTGGATTTTAAAATAACTAATTTGTAAAGATGAATGTATATAGCTAGATCTACTACCTATCTTTATAAGATGAATATTTTATAAACTGATTAGATCTACTGTTCTCTACATTAGTACTGAAAATATTTCACTCCTCTTCCTGACATTGTGTGTGTGCGCGCGCGCGAGTGCGAGAGAGAGTGTGTGAAAGTGAGTGTATAGAAACATTTGAGTCTTAAGAAACCAGAGATACTTTTCAGAAACTACCACAAAACTTACTCAAATGTACAGATTTTTTTAAAAATAAAATATTTATTCCTCCCTACTGAATAGAGTTTCAAATGATAAACTGCCAAGTCATTTCACCCTCTGACTTTCTTACAATTTACTGAAATACTTAATTTCACATAAACAATACTGAAATATCTTCATTATCAGGATTAGCAAACTCAATCAGTTACAAAACATCCTCTTTTGTACAAACATCCTAATGACTGAACAAAATTTCCAATTGCTCATACTGCTAGCAGCATGATTTCTCAGGTCCGGTACCTGAACAGTTCTATTTCAGTTTCAATTATCATTCCTACACCAGCAATAAAGAATTTGATAAAATCAAATCTTTACTGAGTACTATCACTTTCTTTTTCTCTCTTTTTTTTTTTTTTAGCTTCAGGAACACAGTCTAGATAGAAGTACAACCACAAATATGATGGTATGCTATTGCTATCCTTACAGCACTAATGATATTACAAAACTAGTTTCAGCATCTATATTTTAAAAATGTAAATACTGCCACATTTTAATATGAATGGATAACAATCATAGTTATAGCAGCAAATACAGCCTCTTGGGAAATGTACAATACCATATGGACAGGAAATAAGGAAGAGCAATCAATGACAAAAGCATTAGTCAAGTCTTCTACCTTTCCTTTACATCAAAGTTCAAAGAATGGTCATCAGTTAAAGTGATTAGTTCCTTAAATAAAAGTACTTATCTCTAGTTCTAAACCAAAACAATACTCTTTGGTTTTGTATCATTAGAATGTATGGGAAGTGAGAGATGTAGATAACGTTTTAAAATTTAACTAAACTTAAATAATGCTTATTTTGATAAATACTCTGCATTAGTCTCTCTTCACACTTCTCAGCAAATATTTATTAGTAAATGCTACAGTGAAGTCTCATTTTATTATTATTTTTACTATTTTATAACATGTATTAAAAAGTGTGGTTTTGGTATACTAAGAACCATTAAATAATTGAGACTAAACCACAATTGACATAGCAAATGAACAAACTATTTTGAAATGAGGTATCCTTGCTGTATTTTGTTTATTCCTTAAGTTTTCCTTTCAGTAATGTGAATTAGTTGGGTTCTGTTGTAGACATGTGTGCTATATCTCCTACATGGTGGAGATACCCTTGAATAAATTTCACATTCATGTTATAAATGGCATTTACCATGCATCTTGGATTGCAAAGATCTGTGCTTTGACCACCAATACTCCTCCCCTGGACAAGTCACTAGAACTCTGAATAGACCACCTTTTTACTTTTCTTGATCCAACCTGTAAAAAAAAGTTCCTACTCCACACTCCCAATGTGGACTTTATTTCTTTATCTTCAAAATCACAATGATCTAAGACACAAGATGGGCACTATTTAATCCTGGACCACTGAAACATTTACAGTGTGACATCTTATGATCCATTAGGGCTACAAATGGTTTCATTCTTCTGTTAGAAAAGGGTGATTCTAAAGCTTTCCACTGAAGCATAATGTACATTTTCATAAAAGGTCCTGAGAGACACTGAACATTAAAAATTACCATATTGCACTGGGGATTACAACATTATAGGTGTTGTTTTTCTAAGAGAGTATTCTAAGACTAGTCATCATTTTCTTTTCCCGGAGTTCTGTACAATTGGAATCATTCTAACGGGATGGAGAGGAAATAAAAAACAGCCCTCATACTATGATTAAGAACATTAAAATATTGTTAATTTTCCTTTGTAAAATATGTGGGTAATAATAATTCCTAGCTCTTGGAGACAGTCTTCTTGTGTAAGCTTATTTTAATGTCTTTTTTTTAAAGTAAATAGTTTTTTAAAATCTACTTTCCCATTCATGATTTACTTTGTGGTTATAGTAGGAGAAAAAAGAGTGGGCATTCAAGTATAAAGCTTTATTGTAAAAAGTCAAACCTAATAAAATAAGTCATCACCACCATCATAATACTAAGGTCTTACATATAGGGCTTCTCATAAGTAGATCCCAAAGTGCCTGACAAAGGAGCATCATTGTTCCCATTTTACAAATGGGAAAACTGAAAAACAGAGGTGAAGTGACTTGCCTGAAGTTACCCAGCAGGCTAGTGGTGGAACTCGGAATAGAACCCACGTCTCCTGAGTCCCAGTCTGGTGCTCAAACCAGTGATGATGTGGTGGAGAAGAAATGTTTTATTTGAATTCATTTGATTGATGTGCATAGCTCATTTGTGTCCTCACAAGTTGTGAGTAATTTATCCATTCCAAGCTGAAGCAATAAAATATCTGACATCACAATTTCCTGTATCCTCTATACACGTTTATATGAATGTGCATAAAAGGCATACGTTTGTAAGTACATATACACTCAGAGTAAATATTTGGCTGCATAACATGGCATAAAAGTTTTAGCCACGTAAGCTTGAGATGGTCACATTACTTATGACTGATGAAGGTACATTCCAAATGACAAAGCTTAAAAGACCTGGACATTCCACTAGAACTGCAGTGATAGATAGGATACTCACAGCTGGACCATCTTTTTCCTCCCCTCAAGATGTGCACTTATTGCTCCATTTACTGGCAGGAAGGCCAACAAACTCCCCTATCTGACATCAGATCTTCCTACTATTCTCAAATCAGATTCCCTTGTCTGGCAAGTCTTCATCAAATGAGCCAAAAAGGAAGGGAGAAACCTGGGGAAATAGCACTCCCATTACTTTGACCCATGTGTGAGAGAGAGAGAGAGAGAGAGAGATGCAAGCACACACTTTTTCTTTTTAGTCTAAAAGCAATCAGGAATTTTTCTTGAAGGTTTTACCAAGACATGAAGACAGTCAGCTGTATTAAGTCTTTTTCATTAAAAGATTAGACCATTGCCAAGTAATTAACCACCTTTCATATCTGAAGCAGCAGCTACTTTGTCTCTCTTCCTGAAATGTTTATTAAAGCTTTCTCCTGACAAAATGAAACTGTCTTGAGTGAGGAAGAAAATGGTTAACCTTGACACAGAGATCATTATACAAAAATGTGTTTTAATCACTGTTTCTTTAGGAGGCTCCAAACTATGTCCACTCCAGTTTCCCCAACATACATGGAGTTAAAAAACTTCAAATAAAATTAGCTATAAAATGGTTGAACTCACTGAAGTTAATACAAAAGTTTAAGCTGCATTCAAAAAACACTAATTTCAAATCAATGCAACTGGAAGTTTAAAAAAGCATTATGCTTAGAAGCAAGGAAAGGTCCATTAAAATTGTTCAGCTTAAAGACCTGTATAATTCAAATATAGTAATTTACCCAACTACACAAAAGACAAATTTAATTAACATACTGGAGAAAATTAGAATACTAATATAGCACACAAGGTACTACTGTAGTACAGAAATTATAACAAAAGCATTAGAGGAAGTTATTTTCAACCTGGAAATTCTTAACATGGGGTGGGAGGGGTGAGAGAGAGTGTCTATAACACACCAGCTGACAAATTATATGAAATGTCTAGTTCTATTTGCAATCAACAAGCTTTAGCATCCTGCACAAGTTGAAAAGGAAGCACGTGCTCTTAAAATTAAGTATTAGAAGTACCTCTTATCTATGACATGGAAAGATGAATCTGTGTGAGGGCTTTAGGGGAAGGGATGCATTTCTTTGGAAAACAAAGCCATAGAAGTTCAATTGAAATCCATACTCAAATCTAATTTCAGATTTTCCAAACCTACAGGAATCTTAGCCCCATTTTGTGAAAAGATGGGATCGATTAATGCTGACAAAAATTATGCTCCTAAAGCCCCAGGCATTAAAACGAGATAATATTCTTCATTGTGCAAAGAACAGTGGTACTGTGACTGAAGGTTGACAAGAAGTACTGATAAAATAATAAATAATAGAATATATGGAGATATACCTATCTCATAGAACCAGGGGCGGCTCTACATTTTTGGCCGCCCTAAGCAGTCATGCGCGGGAGGCGCCCCGGAGCCGCGGGAGCAGCGGACCTCCCGCGGGCATGACTGCGGAGGGTCCGCTGGTCGCGCGGCTCGGCTGGACCTCCCGCAGCTGCGGACGGTTCGCAGGTCCGGCGGCTCCGCTGGAGCTGCCGCAGGCATGCCTGCGGGAGGTCCAGCCGAGCCGCGGGACCAGTGAACCATCCGCAGTCATGCCTGCGGGAGGTCCACTGGAGCCGAGGGACGAGCGCCCCCTCCGCAGTCATGCCTGCGGCAGGTCCGGTCATCCCGGGGCTCCGGTGGACCTCCCGCAGGCATGACTGCGGCAGGTCCGCCGGCCCAGCCTGCCGCCCCCCCGGGAAAGGGCCGCCCCATGCGCGTACTTGCCGCGCTGGGGTCTAGAGCCGGCCCTGCATAGAACTGGAAGGAATCTTGAAAGGTCATTGAGTCCAGTCCCCTGCCTTCACCAGCAGGACAAAGTACTGTCCCTGACAGTTGTGGGGTTTTTCCCCCCAGATCCCTAAATGGCCCCCTCAAGGATTGAACTCACAACCCTGGCCAATGCTCAAACCACTGAACTATCCTTCCCCCGATTTTACTGTGCAAGATTATCAAAACACTAAGTTTCAGAGTAGCAGCCGTGTTAGTCTGTATCCACAAAAAGAATAGGAGTACTTGTGACACCTTAGAGACTAACAAATTTGAGCATAAGCTTTCGTGGGCTACAGCCCACTTCTTCGGATGCATAGAATGGAACATATAGTGAGAAGATATATATACACATACAGAGAGCATGAAAAGGTGGGAGTTGTCTTACCAACTCTGAGAGGCCAATTAAGTAAGAGAAAAAACTTTTGAAGTGATAATCAGGATAGCCCAGTACAGACAGTTTGACAAGAAGTGTGAGAATACTTACATGGGGAGACAGATTCAATTTTTGTAATGGCTCAGCCATTCCCAGTCTCTTTTCAAACCTAAATTGATTGTATGTAATTTGCATATCAATTCAAGTTCAGCAGTTTCTCGTTGAAGCTTTTCTGTTGCAAAATTGCCACCCTCAGGTCTATTATTGAGTGACCAGACAGGTTAAATTGTTCTCCTACTGGTTTTTGAATGTTATGATTCCTGATGTCAGATTTGTGTCCATTTATTCTTTTGCGTAGAGACTGTCCGGTTTGGCCAATGTCCATGGCAGAGGGGCATTGCTTGCACATGATGGCATATATCATTGGTAGATGTGACATATGCCAAAACACTAAGGTTATTCAATTGTTTGTGTGAATAACACAGCAGAGGTAAATGAAGTCTAGCTGAATGCACATTTATCCAGAGTAATTTTTCCTTCTTGTTACTCTACTAAATACTTACTATCACCACCACCACCAAACATTGACATAATGCCTTTCATCCAACAATTTCAAAGCCCTTTACAACTAGTAAGCCTTACAACACCTCGGTTCAAGTGAATGGAAGTTAAGGCCCAACATTTCCTTATGTTTAGTTTTCAGGTTTTGAATACCCAGATTGAGACATTTGACTTTCAAAGGTGCTGACATGTCATCAAAGTCAATGCAAATAGTCACACAGCTAACATTTACATAGCTCTTTGAAAAAAAGTTTTTCCCCTACCATCTTCACTTTCTAATCTAATATTCAAACTACTAATAATGTTGTGCCTATATTCAATAAATGCTATTTTGGGTCACAAACCACAGAAGGAGCCATTTGCCAGTAAGCCTGATGCCCTTGATTCTGAGATTAATTAAATCAGGGACTTTACAATATAGTACCAGAACCCTCCCAAATTAACACACAAGAATAATTGCTAGGTACAAAAGTGGAGTGAATCAACCTTGCTGGCTGGCAGCAATGCAGACGGCATTTGCTGTCAGCAGTGAAGTCACTTATAGGTATATCTACCCCTACAGCAGCAGGTTGAGTATAGACATTACACTCCCAGCTAGCACGTTATAAATAGTAGTGTGGATGGTGAGGCCCAGCTTAGGCAAGTTATCATGAATTTCATAAGAGATAGAGAGCATCCACATAAATCACAAAAGGTAATCGACAGAAGTTGCCATCTAGGAGGTCTAGTTTTTTCAGATTTATGTATCTATTTCTTTTCCTTCTCAGGGATAGAAAATAGAAACATTTGCTTTGGAGAAAGGATCTGTCCTCTTCTTGTGTCACAACAGAAAGGGATAAAATATTCCCCCCTTTGAATTACTTCAAAGCTCACTTCTATCTTTGTTACAAAATATTATAATATATTACACTGTTTGATGTGTTTTAAGAAATGTCATGTTATCTGTACAAAAATAGCATCACCCAATATTTTATGTTATATGGTCAACAGCACACTTATTACCCACATTAAAACACATATTTTAATGAGATATCACTGAAGGAATATTCTTGGAGAACTTATCAGTAAGTGTCATGGAGTCACCGGGCAATGCTCTGGAACTACTCCATACGAAGCCAGTCAGGACTCTGGGAGAGCCTCCTCTCTGTGAGCATACTGGCTCCAGGGCAAGACGCTTACACAGCTTCGACCTTCCTGGGTCTGACCTTGGAGCATTCAACATCCCCTTTTCACACCCTGTGCTTTCCACAGCGAGTCCGCACAGGCGGAGCTCCTGGGAAAGCCCGAGGGCCCTGCACCCCAACTCCACAGTCAGACGTGACTCTCAGCCAGCCAGTAAAACAGAAGGTTTATTTGTAGACAGGACCACAGTGTAGAACAGAGCTTGTTATTACAGACATCAGTGACTTTCAGCCAAGTCCATCTTGGGAATCCTGGGCCAGACGCAAATAGCTTGTCAGTCTCACCTGCTCCAAGGGCCTCAGCAAAAATCACACATGCAATTCCCACCACCTAAGTATTGGTGCAGTACACTGGGAAACTAAGGAACACACAGCATTACATGCAATATAGCAAGACGAATAAGACCCCCACTTTGTCACAGTAAGTGATACAACTAGCAAGGAAAACATACTCAGTGGGTTTTAGCCACTGCATATTACTTGTCTAAAGTAAAAAATTCTGAACAGGATTGAGTTAAAGCACATTAACAAACTGTTAATGCATGTCAGCAGGGTTCATGGCAGGCTAATGTGGGGCAGATTGACATCTCAGCTTTCTGTAAATTAATTGTTCATGCACCAAGCCCTTGGTTTCACTTTTTGCACCTCCGATTCTTTGAAAGCATTCCTTAACCAATGTTGCTGGACCCTACAGTGATGTATATTGCTAGTTTGTTTAGACAGAATATATTGCTAGTGTCAACCTCAGAGACAGAAATATTACATTCTATTCTTGTGTCCTAAGGTGAAGCAGTACTCACCTAATGCTATTATTCCTTGGTATCTTTCCTTTTAGCCCGGTGGCCACATTTTTCATACTTGGCTTAAGGATGGGAGTTTACATTACACTTTATTTGCCTCAGTGAAGATCCCTGGACTATTGACAAAAAGGGTAATATTAAGATACAATATTGGAGTTAAAAATTATGCAACAAAGGGGAAAGGATGGCAAAGCTTATCAGAAGCTCATATACATTGTCAATTTAGGGCTTGTATAAACTCTTTCTCCCTCACCAGTACAAATCTCTAATGTATATTTACTACACCAGTGTAAAAAATTATATGGATTAGCTACACCAGTGCAAAAATTTTCTGCAAAACCCAGTGCGGACAAACATGGTGAAGATATATTAGAAGTAGTCTACTGCTAAGACATGCACTTATAGCACCAAGGGTGATCACATTTGCTAACCTTTGAGATTCAGGAAATGCTGCCTCTCAACTTCCATTACACTCATTTATTTATTTATTTATTTTAAGGATAACAATTTTACTTCATAGTTAATGTTCAGAGCAGAAATTTATAACTAGTCAGTTGCAGATAACTTTTGCTTAATTTTAGATTAGGACATGAAGGAATATTGGACTGCTGAACACAAAAGATCACTGGAATGAATAACTAAATCAGAACAGTCAAATCACTTTTAAGTTTAACTACTGGTTCCCATATGCCAGCTATGGTCACTGTATCCTTTCAACCTCCTTATTTTTGACTGGTGAGTTATTTTCTTTGAGACCTTTATTTAGAAACCTTTATTGTATATTTACTACTTCGAATTAAATAGTTCTGTCTGAATTTCTTATTTTCAAACTGGTATCCCAAGGTCTCAAACTTAGGGCCAGTCAAAAAGCCTTGCTTTGCTCAACTTTGCTCTCTTATAACAAATTTTAGCATAGATTTCTAATGCCTCAGTTAATTCCTATTAAAAATCAGCATTTCCCTATAACAAGTCTTCAGTCAAAAAATTGTTTCTTTTAGTATTTGACAACACAATAATTTCATTTCCAACATTAGCACTAAATTCTACACACTTCCAAACATCAACCTTATTTATCACCCTGGTTATGTTTCTTGGATTATGTCCAGAAGAAATTCCAATGCAACGTGGACAATAAACTGCATAAGTAGTATGCATCTACAAGCAGAGCAGAATTGCTATCACAATCAATAACTGTAGATTTTAAATGCCGCATGATCAAAGGCTCAGCCTTCTTAAAGGCCCTCTTATATACACATAGAATTTTCCAATATATGTTATCTAACAGCCTTGATCTGTAACATTCAAGAATCACCTGACTAATTATGGCTGACAGCAGAATTACTGATGTTTCAGTAGTTGGACTGATATTTCAGACTAAGCGTTTATGTAATTTTCTCTGTGCAGCCTCTCTTTCCTCACCAATATTTCCATACTCCTTGCTCCTTTTTGCCTGTACCTCTGTATACTGGTGATTTAGTTGGTAGTTATTTTCATGATCCAATTACATCCCTATTATTCCAATTGCAACTTCAATGTATCCATTTTCACATGTAATGTGTAACAAGATATTTAGTTTTCCTTTAATTCTATTTTTTACCTCACCATCTCCTACAAGGCTCACCCTGGCCTATGCTTCCATAGCTTAAGATCTAAACCATCACTCTAAAATTTTATCCTTCCCAATCACCAGTTTAAAACACAAAGAGCATTAGGTTTGTTTCCATATGATATAGATGCAGTTATTCATTTTTCAGGCAAATAACCTCTCCTTAACCTCTTCTCTCCTGAGTTCCCTCATGCCCTAGCCACACTGTTCCCAATACACTAATTCCCCTTTTTCTAAATATCCAAAATATGTTTGCTGGCAATAGTAAGCTAAGCAGCCTTTCTTCTCCTTTATCCTGCTGATGAATGTATCACTTCTACCAGCTACTCATAAGAATCCATAAAACATAACTTTACAGTTCTCAAAAAGGTGCCTGTATTTCTTTGCTGTCTCTATGCCAGGGCTTCACATAAATTAATTCTGGTTCATGTTTCTTAAGCGTGGAACCACAACACTGCTTCCTGATCACTCTCCAGGAAAATCCTTGAGATAGCTGATTAATTTTTCATCATTGAAATAGCAACTCTTAAAAATGTGATTGGAGTTAGGTTAGTGGGAAAGAAGAAGGAAAGATGGCTACTTTGACACACCAGGAGGACATTTGTTACATGTGTTTGTCCATATACAGCATGAAACATGAAGCATAAACCTAGCCATATTTCCTACACACATCAGTCATCAGCTAGCTATATATACACAAGCTATCAGAAATTACACTGGATTTCTGCTCAAGGAACACAGGTCCTCAAACACCTTAAATAAAAGGAGACTTTTTCAGGTTAAGTAATAGCACGTATACTCTCTTATTTTCTATTTACTGAAAGTCAGACCATTCCAAATTAAATCCTTGGAGGAAATCTAACACCCATCAGCTGATGGCAGTGATACAGATAAGCTCAAGTCAGTACATCATATTAGCTTATTAAAGAGTCAAATATATGTCATCTTGAGCAGCCCCAGAATTATTATAAAATTTTATAAAAGCCAATAGTCTGACACACATAAAAACAATGTATATGAAATTGCATACATATTTTATAAATTTAAAAACTTCAATAAATGCTATTAGCAAACATCTCTGTGTTCAGGAACTTCAGTTTATTTAGTCTCACTGACTGTACTCCATACCTATTCATCAAATTGTTATTACTATTAGACACATGTATGCAATATAGTTAAGGGCCATATCAATATTTTTCATTACCAAATTTTCATTTTCAGAGATTTCAAATTTATCCATGGAATCTGCACTGGAATGACTCTTGAGTTACAAAAATTAATTTGACTCTTTTCAGTGTAAAAATATAGGGAAAGTGACACAAAAGACATCAAAATAACAGTAAAAAATTGTTCTAAACCCAAGATCTTGAGTCTTAAATCTGCCCTTTGTGGCTTATATAGTAAGATAATACTTCTAAGGGAGTTTCAAAAACGCATTATAGCTGCTTAGTTACAATAGGGTGAGTTAAGGACATTGTTTCAAACTAGATTCTGATGTTGGCTTAAACCAGACATGTAATGTAATTTTAACTTAGTTTTTGTATGTCTAAATTATAGATTATTTCATTGCGGTGCTTTAAATCAGGACAATGCTAAGCATGTTCTCTCTCTCTCTCTCTCTCTCTCTCTCTCTCACACACACACACACACACACACACACACACACACACACACACACACCCCAAAATAATTTTAATGACTAAATCTTTTACTTCAATGTGAGAAAACTGCCAGTAAGTATCAATGAAAGCTCCATAATATGAGTTAACAGTCCTCTGATCCACTTACAATGGTATGCAGAACAAAATCCTAAATTTATCATACTATTGCAAGTGGAGCATACAAGGAAACTCAATGGATTCTCCAGAGGTCCAACTTTACTGGCTTCATTTGCCACTAAAAAATAAATGTATCACATGATGAAAAAGATGCATTTGTCTAAATACATTATAGTAAAATACAAGTTTATTGGCAAATAATATTAAAACTATTTATGGGTTTTATGTGTCTCATAAATCATTAAAGCTCAATTAGCCAGGTAGGATACAGCAATTTTCTGTGTTTGAGTATCTCTTATTTTGATAACAGTATCCCAGGCATATGAATATCTAAACTTACCTTTTCAAAAGTTTTACATTACTTAAATAATTTATAACACTCTTATATGCACTGTTTGGCACAATATTATGGAGATAATAATCTCTCTTTACATATCCTTAGGCTGACACAACTTATCTTCACTTCGTGGCTGCCTTCACCATAACAACCCGCAAGTGACAACCAGCTACAGTAATGAACTTATATACATCTATAACCATGCACAAATCATAATGCAAATACAGTAATTCCTCAAGTGATAGACTGTCTTCGACATTTTATTTCACAGGCAAGGTCTTGTCCCTTTGCATAATGAAGCCCTCAAAGACCCTAGTTATGTAAACAGGGTTGACATACAAACCCAACATCTACATTTTCTTTTTGATTCATGAAGAATCCATGCATGTAAGTGACATGGGAATCATATGCTGGGTCTGAGACTAGCATATAAATGCAGATGGTGATAAAACTTTGTACGCCATTTAAATTTAAATAAAATTACACAAAAATACATTTAGAATAAGAAAACATGTTTCTTATCTATGAAAGATGAAGGAAACAAGGGGATCAAAATGTTTATGTTTTTGATCGTCAATCCACTCAGACTACAAATGCAAAATACTATTCCGGAAATTTGTTGGAGTCAGGTATTTCTGCTGAGAAAATAAGACATGCTCTCTGCATATTTGCCATGATTTAGCCTCTGCCTTTGCTGATTGTCATAGTATTTTAAGCATGAGCATGAGGACAGTTACAATTTTCTTCAGTAAATGGGCAGCTACCTTCTACTATACCATTTTAACTTGAATTGTTTTAAACCACTGAACAAAAAGGAATAAACCAAAAGACAGTTTTACAGAAGGTTTGTGGGTCACACTATGTACATTTATTTTAGAAAAGGGAGTTAATTTCCATTGAAGTAAAGCAGGAGTCCTCATATGCTGACCCACGGGACACTTGAAGGTCATCCTCAGACTGCTCAAGGGTCAACTGGAGTAAAGAGCAAGTGGGCGGGGCACCGCACAATGAACTATACTCAGCAGCCAGTAAAAGCATCTGCTGATTCCATGAAGAGGTGGTGCCTCCAAGTAATGGTCCCTGCATAAACTAAGTACATGGAAGGAACATAGCTGCCTCTACCGAGTGCCAATCCTTCCGCTGAAGAGGATGAGAAGGTAAAAAAATCCATGAAGGAAAATAAGACCAGGAATCAAACTTATGAGATGCTGGAGGTAATGCCAAAATGTATGGAAAGGGCACTGACGAGAGGGAAAGTGAAAGTCATAGCACTAGTGAGAAGCATCATGGAATGGGAAAGATGGCCCCAGAGCCTTGAGTAGAGTGCTGTAGCAGGAAAGAACAGGATCTGAAATTATCAGATAATGTGATATGCAAGAGACCGGAAAGGGCAAAACTGGGAGAAGTAAGAACTGAAATGAAGTAGGGAAAAAAGGAGAGCCAGTGGGTCAATTATATCTTCTTCATTAAAGACATTTACAAATTCAGAAATAATATTAAGATTGCTTTTTCACATAATCAAATATAGTAGCTGACACAAGGAGGACATGGACTCAAGACTGGTAAGTGCTTGCATTCCTCTTGTTACACGGAAAACAACAACTGGTAATTATAAAAAGCTTTTCTGCTGAGGGTCTCAAAGATTAATCCAGTGGACTGAGACAGGCCTGTGAGATAATACATTTGTTTTAATTAATTTTACTGATGGGTAAACTAAGAGCATGTCTACACAAGCACTTACTATACAGCAAGCTCAGATGTAAATTTATAGCGCTCCAGCAGGTGTAGATCCTACCGATGTGCACTAAAAATTCCCTAGTGTGCTTTGACCTACTGCTGCTTCAAACCCACTGCCATAAACCACTTCACATTATGAATTTTAGAATTCTCTAATAATGACATCATGATGTGTCAGTGTTTAAGAGTCTAATACCAAAAAGCACATACACATTCTAGACAGAGTTGACAGAATTCCAAAGACAGCTTCAAAGAACTACTAAACCATTTTTGAAGTTCTCATTTTTTATATTACAAGTATTTACTGTTAACATAATACGACAGAACAGAGACAGAACCTCATAACTTTCTTTCCTGCCACCCATTATCTATAGGAGTAGTTCCTTGTAAACATATGCAGAACCATCTCATCGTCCTCCTTCACCTCTTTCCTTAAAACTCTCCTCTGCCATGATGCCTACAAAAAAACTCGATATTGTTTAGATGGCACAGGGCCAGTTCCAGGGTGGGTGAACAGGGCACAGCTCATTGTTGGGTTGTTTTGTTTTTTTCTTGCAAGGGCACTGAAAATGTTTTCCACCCTTGGCAGGAAAACAGCTAGGGGCACTCCTGCTTAGGCAACTGGTGTGCCATGACCACTGCTTATCATGATCTTCATAATCATTATTTCTTAATGCTGCCCATATCTGTTTGTTGTCTCGTCTTATATTTAGATTGTAAAGTCTTCAGTTTAGGGACCATCTTTTTGTTGTGTATCTGTACAGCACAATAGGGTCATGATCGCTAACTGCTAGGTGCTCGTGCAATACAAACAACCACCACAATCTTCGTGCACAGAGGCAGTGATCCCTTTTGGGCAGTCACAGAATAACCTGCAGGGCTTTAAGCAATACTTTCCTGGCTTCTATAGGAACTTATATAAAAGAAAGGAGTGGCTTGTACAATCCTCATGCAATTTGCACAAATTCACAATACATCTTTTTTCTGGCGACTACTTAGACAATACATTAGCTTGCATGGACTATTTTACATTTGCCTATGCTATTCAATTTCTCACAGTGTAATCCTCTCAGTGGCGATGGGCATCTTGTGTATTTACATATGACATTTATTTTTTTTATTAGTCATACTTTTACACTGTTTCAGTCACACAGGCTAGTGATTGACCAGTACCCGGATTAACATTATTATGGTAACATCACCAGTACTTATGCAGCAGTCCAACTGTCCTTTTAGGACCCCAACTTTTCCTTAAAAGATTGTTTAAGCACAAACATTATCCACGTTGTCGTGGTTAGGCCAAAATCCTAAAAGAAAATCCTTCTTTAGCACTGTACGTGAAGACAAGCCCTTAAGCATTAAGGTTAGGGATCTCGATCCACACTTGGTAACATAAATAAAGGTGAGCTGATTTTCTAAGGTACTTCATACCTGCAGCTCCCAGATGCTAAAACAGAGTGAATTTCCATTTGCCTTTTAATTGACACAGAAAAATGAGCAGACAAAAATGCAATGTAGATAGGAATTGTATATACTTGATTGTATACCTCTCCTGTCCACTCCCACATTTTCTATATAACTTAGATTCTAAACTCTTCATGGCAGGTGTCATGGTTAAATCTTGGCTCCTCTGAGGTCAATGGCAAAACTCCCTTTGACTTCAATAAGCCCAGGATTTCACCCGATCTTCATACATTACCACACCTAGCACAACCCAGCCCCCTTCCTGACATGGACCTCTAAGTTCTACTGTAACAGAAATATGAAATAGGAAAAATAATAATATATACACATCTAGCCTCTGGCTGTTTGTAGTCAACTCAGACATAGGCACTGTCTTACTTCAGCCCTGGCAGCCAGCAAAGCTAATGAAACACAAGCATTTGGAGTAATTTTTTTGAGAGAAAGAAGCACACAAGTACTATATTTGTTAACGTCTTTAAAGAAGTCACCTCAAGACAGGTTTGCCTGCTTATGTATTCTTGGTTTACATTATCTCCATTAAAAGAAATAAACAGTTACACAAAATCTGCATTTTAAAAATGCACATCAAAATTATTATTGTTATTTGAAGTTGTTAATTGTAAATACAAAGCCCAGCTACTGAATTAACCATTTCTCCAATATTCAGTCTTGGAAAGCAATAGCATAGTATAATATATCTTGAAAATTAAACCGTGCACTCGATTCGAATATCAATATTTATCAAGTTAACAATATGCACAAGCAGTCATAACCAATCCTATAAGCATCATATTCTAGTAATATTTGGAGTAATACTGTAGATCTAAAATTCAAGTTCTGTGGGTTAAAAAAACGTGGTTTTATACAACATTTTAATCTGTATACTATTAATATACTGATTGTCAGATTTCAAGATTCCTCCGCCCTTTTGGGCATTATGCATGGATTATTCTTTTGGGGTAGCTGAGTCCAACTTCACATGCAGAATAGTACAAAGGATGTTTTGAAAAGTTCTTAGATCAGAAACATTTTAAAAGTACCATGTTTGTCAATATGATTCAGAGAGAATTTATTAGTGACTACTTACTTTGGAGGCCCATGGCTGCAGACAATTGGCGTAACAACGAACAAGAAAAGCCATTTCTTGGGCTGAGAAGGAAAGTTTCCTCTCTCAGAAAAAAGCCAGAGAGGAAAATTATTTAGTAAAATCCTTATTAGATTCTCCTTGTAAATCATAAACCAAAGCAGTGGATGTATATGCACACAACTGTTCAGGTTTGATTTTCACACTGATGAATTTGATTACAGCTTCTACTGTATCTCAGTAGTTTTCAGTGTTGCAGTGAGTTAGCAGCAGCAATTCCTATAAAAATGTTCCAGTTTTAACAAGCACATAAATGCAAATCAAAATGTTTCAGTACTCCTGGCTCTTCAAATACAAATATCCATAGGCTCCCCCAAGCAATAGGCATGCAAGCGAAAGCTGGTGTAGAATGGAATTAATTCTGAACTGGATTAAAATTATATATTAATCTAACATTATACTAAAAGGTGAGACCTGAATTCTTCTGAGTCTTTCTTTTCCTACTAAAATGCAGGTAAGGCTGGTTTATCTTCCGGTTCCAAAACTTCACATTTTAATATTGTAGTCAAATTGGGAAAGGTTCTTCTGCATCTTAGGCAACTCAGGAATCCCACACCCTTGATATTAAAGTTTCTTCTTTATACGCTTGCCCACCATAACTGCAAAATTCAATTCATGTCCAGATTGTAGCTTCAGGATATATACTCTAACAGGTTTGCACTATGGAATGTCTCGGAACCTCTGCAATCCAAACCCTTTTTCTTTCTCTCTATTTTATCATGCAGAGTTTACAACTCTGCAGTGTTGCTTAGTATTCTAATGCATCAGCCAGATACCATGGTTAATCCAAGCCTAGCTTTTCCAATTAAAACAATTATATAATGCACTACAAAATATACATCCACAGCTACGGCAAGACTGAACGCTGGAGTCCTAATTCCTACTATTTTTGCTTGCTTCTCAGCAGCTCCCTCAGGAAAAGCTTCCATCGATTGGATGCTCCGCAGCAAGATGAAATATCTAATAAGGAGGAAAGAGAGTGGGAGGGGAACTGAGCTAAAAGGATGACATCACCTGTATAGAAAGCCTTTAGAAACTGCATTAGATCAACTGGCTACTGTATCTGCAGATGCAGCCAGCAGAGCATCTTTATTAACCTAATATAAATACACATCTCTGTACAATAATTTAGCATAACATTCTTGTTCTACATTATGTTTGTATCATTTTTATGATTACCAGAGCACATACAATAACTATGAATTTTTTAAAAATCAGCTTTGCAAATGTGTGTCTATATTTACACTTCATTTTCAACAATATTCTGGGCAAGTCACATTTCTTATCTTTGTATTCAACATACTTCAAGGTAAAAAAAAAATCTTCTCAAAGTAAAACAATTCCTGTTTTTCAAGTGTATGCCATATAATGACCTTGCTCTGGCTGTCATTTTTACAGCCTTCTGTTCATTCTTTAAGGAATTTTGTCCAAGAATTATATAAACTTCTTATTAGAAGGAGATGCTCACGTAAAGCAATGAGAAATCATTTGAATGAAAAAAACAAACATGTTAAAAGTTGTTTTTAAAAAACATCTGATTTTTTAAAAATCAAACTACTGCAATAACCCTGAAAGAGCAACAATTCTAGTTTCTAATTAGAGGGCAAGAATTACAAGATATTTTCTTTTTGCAGCTAAAAACAAACATTTTTCAGTAGCTCAGTGACTTGGATGGCAGTCTAGCACACAGGAGACCTACTCTGGGTATGTCACCTAGGATTTCCTGCACCTTTGGGCAGGGAATGTTATGATGCACTCAATTCCTAGAAGTTAATTGGCCACTGCCACACTCTAAGGAGGGGAAAAGAAACTATAGCAGCCCAAATTCAAAGCCATTATTTAGTATCAACGTCTTTTTACTTCAAGTACAAAAGGGGCCACTAGCTGTCCACGCAGTTCCCCACCTTTTTCCTCTATTCTCTTTTTCATAGTTTCCTCCACTCCACAGGCTACAAGTTTCTGTCACAACTTCACCATCTACACCCAACACTATATGCTGCCTCTAAGCTGATTTGGAAATTAAAAGCCATACCTTCTCCTCATCGACCAAATTGCACTGCTGCTTCAGCTAGCTGCTAAGTGGTGGCAATAGCGATAAGTAGGCTACTAGCAGCAAAGTCCTTTTTTACTTCAATTCTGAATCAGGCCCTTTGAGGCTTCCCAGTGAGAAGCTTTGCTTCATCCACTGTGCCCATCCAGGGGATTCTCACTTTCAAGAAATTCAGCTAAGTCTGTTTCACAGAGAAGATACACGCCTCATCTCAGACTATAAACTGCTTATGGGTAGGCTTGCCAACTTTCTAATCACACAAAACTGAATACCCCTGCCCCGCCCCTTTTCTGAGGCCTTGCCCCCCACTCGCTCCATCTCCCTCCCTCTGTCGCTTGCTCTCCCCCACCCTCACTCATTTTCACCGGGCTGAGGCAGGTGTTGGGGTGCCGGGGGTGAGGGATGAGGACTCCGGCTGGGGGTGCAGGCTCCGGGCTGGGGCAGGGTTGGAGGGGGGCAGCTCCGGGAAGGAGTTTGGGTGTGGGAAGGTCTCCGGGCTGGGGCAGAGGATTGGCATGCAGGAGGGGGTACAAGGTCCTGGCAGTGCTTACTGCAGCTCCCAGGAAGCAGCAGCCAGGTCCTGCCACCCCTAGGCGCATGGGTGTCCAGGGAGGCTCTGTGCGCTGCCCTCGCACCCACAGGCACTGCCCCCACAGCTCCCATTGGCCACGGTTCCTGGTCAATGGGAGCTGCGAGCCGGCACGAGGGGTGAAGGCAGCACGCAGAACCTCCCTGGACACCCATGCGCCTATGGGGCTACAAGGACCGGCAGCCACTTCTGGGAGCTGCATGGAGCTAGGGCAGGCAGGGAGACTGCCTTAGCTCTGGGCCCCCACTGCACTGTTGGCAGTGCAAACCAGAGCCACCGGGGCCTGGCCACCCTACTTATGGGTACTATGATTCTACTTCCACTTGGCTTTCCAGAACAAGGCCGTATCAAAGAAGGTTAGAGTTGAATATGACTTCTATATTTTCACCTCAACTATGAGATGAACTCACTTTCCAAAACTATCTTAAAAGACAAATAATTTGTATCATTCTTAAAACCACCTATTTTGTGAAACAATGAAAAAATCATGGCTAAAAATATTTTAAGATGCAATTAATATTTTTGATTTTGTAATATCAAGAGGGAAACAACTGCAACTTATTTGACATCTAGCATGTATTTAATTTTAAGGTTCTCACACAGAGCCAAAATCTCTTCCTGTTTTACACGATGAAGGAATTTTAGATAAATATTCCACCCTTGAAGTGTTAAGTACCACCAGACAAAGAAAATTCAATTCACTATTCTTTCCACAGTATTGCAGCAGAGCAGGCTACAGAGCATCAGCCTCATTGCAATAAAGTGTGTTACACCTTTTGAAATGATTCATGCAGTGCTGCTCTACAACATTTTGAATATAAACATCAGGTTTATAGCCACACTAATAAGAACCTTTCAGCTTCAGTAATAATTAGGGAACGTCCAAACTCTTCTGGGTTGTATTACTTGTTTTACTACAATTACTATAATTACAATTTTAAAAAAAAACAACAACTAAAGGAAGACTCTCCCCTTGTCTGCATGTGCACTGATAGCACACAAATTCTTGTCCAGCTAAACAAGAGATATTCATCTCACAACTGCATTTTAAATTGCTGCATTGTGCATGAAATTCAATCCACTAAAGATTTTGGAGTGAATGCCATATTTTACAACTACTGTAAACACAAGCTCAATAATGGGAACAAAATTCTATTTCCTTCTAGTTTTGTCTTTAAGTGAAGATGACATCATCCTTTTCCTATTCCTACCAATCAGACTGAAGCTACTGCAGTTCTCCAGGGGATAAATCCGAGACCCTGCATGCAAACCTGCCAGCCTAACAGCTATGAACAGGGTGAAAAAATTGACCTAATTCTATACTGGAGATTTTTATTTTTTTTTAAACCTAAGCGCCTTATAGTACAGTGCCACAAGTTCTTTTACAATGATTTGTTGAAGATAAATGTCAGATCACAATACAACAGTGACTTGAGGAAAAATCTTTTGTGAAGATTGTTTAATAGTGATCTCAACCAAAATACAATTTTAAGAAACGTGGTAAAACCAGAAACAGTATTTTGTTTTTCTCATTTTAAGATTAATCCCAATTTTTCATTTCCTATGAAAGCCTTATTTAAAAAATAATAATAATCATCTTGATCTGTGCTTCCTGAAAAACCTTCCTTGTTTCTCAATGATACTTTCTTTTCATATTTGGAATATCACTCCATAGGATTATATCTATGCATAGATGTATGCACCCATAAATCCACCCATAAATGTATCAGAATTTTCCCACTCTGCCTGTTAGACAATCAAAACATGGACATTTATTTAACAAGACTAAATCATTGAAGAATAGGATTTTTAAACAAAAAAATGGCACTAAGACACTTATCTGGATCTTTTAAATTTATATTTAATTTAAACTGGATTAGAGGTTTCTCCTCTTTGCTTAAAGAGATCCCACCAATTAAAATTATGCAAAATCATATATATTTCACAGCTGACACCAGAAGATACCACCCCCAATAGTTACCACTTTTCCCAGATCAACCCAAGAAATGCCAGTTGTTTGAATATTGCAGCTGTGCAGTGAAGGCAAGCAGTGATATTAAAACCTGCAAGCACTAGCTAAAAAGGCAAGATAGTTGCTTGCATGCCCAGCAAAAGGAAGGGTGCTGGCTATGACTGCTGGACTTTTAGAAAAAAAGACCAGAACAAGTCACAGAGTGGGAAGACTTTTAGTATAACTGAGCACCCACTCTGAGCAAAGAGGCATGGCAGAAGTAGTCAGCTATAAAGATGTTCTCTCTCTGCCATTTTCTTTGAGTACAGTAACCACTATACCCTACCACCAAGTAGGTTTGGGGGAGGGGTTTGAGGGATTAAAACCAGCTGGTTGCAAAGCAATCTGACATTTCACAAACTGAAGCAAAGGGGTTTGAGCCTAAAATAGTCATTTTCCTCTCTGGCTTTGCAGGTATTAATTTCCAAGTACAACAGCCTAATATACAAATATTCTAATGTAACAGCACCAGTATCAAGGGACTAGCATCATATATTTGAGGACTTTACATCGTTTGGAAAATGAAGGGAGTGATGATAATAGAGTGCTATATACAGTGGCAGATGCACCACAAGCTGGAAGCATCCCCACACTGCCTTGATTTAGTACTGCTGGCATCCATGTCTAATTCCCTTTCCCCCTCCCCCACATTTAACTTAAGTATCTTAAATGAATCATTGTATTTTGTGGCAAGGTTAGGCTCCCATTAGAACTTCAGGAATTCCGGTTTTTCAAACAACTCTCCACCCTATTCCTGACCCTTCTGAACAAGGGAAATAGGACTTCGCTTCCCTCAGTTCTTTAGGGCAACATTGCGTTCTGCTATTGGTTACTTATGTGCATCAGTTTCCACAGCAGCTAAATGCTTACTAACATGCTGTAGAAAAATCTTATTGAAAGGATCAGGAGGATTCATAAGCAGTATGAAAATATGATCTATGCTAAGTGAGAGAGGGAGGCTGTCATCATAACTAAAGTGATGTAAGCTTCTAAAATTAGAATCAACGCTACAGAAGGAACAATAAAAAGGCACCATTAATTCAATTTCCCTGCAGCCTTGGTAGCTATACTACTCCTCTTTTTTCAGCTGTTGCGTTAAACATGAAAAGGTCACCTCCCATTCAGAGCATTTGACATTTATATATTTTATAAAACTAATTTGAATTTTTATAAATTGCTGCTCCCTTCTGCAGACTTGTACGTCTGTTATATACATATACTCTATCCACATATTCATGTAGCATCATGATCAGCATAACAAACAAGAACAATTGGGGTGGGGGAAGCACCTTTACCAAGGATTTCAATTAAAAAAAAAATAATTTCTACTATTTGAGCAGAGATGGGCCACAACTGAAACCTTCTGTCCCTACATTGCTTCCCTGCTGAAATTAGGAATCAGATAGGGAGGGACTATGGAGGTTGCGTGATCTGAGCCTACCACTACGCACTGGATTGCAGGTTGGATCCAAAACTTGTTTTCTGGACCTGGTTTGAATACAGCCCAATATATTGAAAATCTTAGGAAGTGTCTAGTATTCCTCACTGAAATCTCACAAGAACATCATTTAAGATTTTGCCATCACAGAATATTACTCTTGTTCAGTCTCAGAATGGAACCCTTGAACAACACAATATGCATCTGAACAGTCTCCTTGGCTAGTTCTCATCTAATTGTGACATTTGTTAGCATTTCTAAATTTGAAACTGCGGGGAGAGGGGGAGAACAAACCACTCACCACCCTACCATCAACAACAAAAGCACTGTCCATCTCTTAAAAGTCACATATATTTTAAATAGCTTAAATAAAAGCAAAAAGTACATAACACAACATTATATAGTACACAGCTCTCAGGTTCTGATGAGCCAATTATCACAATTTGTCTCTTGAACAATTTGGGGTACCAACAATGTTCTCTTCCAAGAAAAGAATTTACAACTGAATTACCCTGATGACAGAAACTTCCTGGATACAGTTAAAATCATTAAAAGGCCACTTCAAATATTTTCTATATCATTTTCCTCACTGATTACCACTGCTTTGGAAACCTGAAACTGAATTTTTTTTCCTGTATGGATTACTTCCCCTCACCCGCACTATCAGCAAACACTGCTTTATTATGGTCAGGTTGTTTATAAGCATTAGCCTGCTGCAACTTATTTTTTAAGGAACTAAAAAGACATTTATTCTGAAAATGCATGCACACCTCTACATATACAGAAATTATTGACCATTTGTATTGTGGTAGCCTAGGTCACATTCCGGGTCTATCAACTTGCGAATGTTCCTTTGCATATTAGAGTTTCATATTTTTTCTCATACTCCGTAAAAGATGTTTCAACAAGTGCATTATTTGATATGTTACATAGAAATCATTTATTTGAAAGTAATAAAAAACTCCAAGTAGGAGAAGGCAACATGAGTTTCTGGAACATTATAAATAAGTTTCCAAAATAGTGATATGATGATTAGAAGTCAATGAAAGATTTTGATTAAGCTCAAACAGCATCCAATTATGTGCATATTCTCTAGTTTACAATTGCTATTTTTGCAAGAGGTCCGCTAGCCACGTTTATTATCCCTGAGCATAAAAGAATCATAATTAGTCTGTGGTTATTTACCCATTTGACTTTGTAGACTTCTAAAAGTTACAATGTATATTTATATTAAAGATGAATTTCACTACCTGTTTTCCTGGGATGTGGTTTCAGACACTACAGACAATGGTTTTTTCTCCTTTTCCTGTCAGCTAAGCCAGCAAGCTAACCCACAAGCTTTTGCTCACTCTTCCCCTTCTGAGTGCTCCCTAACTCTGCTGCGCAAATGAGAACCTCCCCCCCGCAATGTAAGGAAACATTAGCCTACTCTAGGCACTTGCTGGTATCCTGCACCTGAGGCGATGACATGAGTGAAGGTTTGCCCCATCCCAGAAAACAACTGACAAGAAAGATATGGCTTCAACCTGTGCAGACACTGTGGCTAGGTGGGCGAGCTTTAGAAGAATATAGCATTTGTCTTGAGTGGCAAACAAAAAAGTAGGTGGGGCTCTGATAAAAGGAAAGGGAACAACATGGATTAAGTCCCAAATTCAGACCTAGCACCCCCAATCCAAGGGGCTGCATGAGCTCATCCCTCATGATGCAAAATTTCTCTAAAGCACCCACCAGCTGAAAGCTGCATGGGCTGAGGGGATCAGATGCAGGTGGTAGTACTTGGGAATAATGTGAATCAAATGCCAATGTACTATTGGGTGATCCGGGAGAGGGGGCGGGCGGAAGCCCACCCCATGCTAACGGATCCCCCCCAGCCTAAGGGGAGGATCCACAGGGCCACGGAAACCCACTAAGTGCGGGGGACAACTAATAAAAGAACAGGGACAGGAGTGAGGTCAAAGGGTCATAAGGAGGGAGCCTGATGGGGACACCGAGCAGAGAACCCCTGACAGCGCCCACTGCTCCTCGAAGGCATCAAGGGAGCCAGCGGACGCCGCCCAGAGGAACTCCGCCCGGAGACGTGAGCGGACGAGGGACCAGAAACAAGCCCCACAGTCGCAGGAGTCTCCGTCGGCCAACCACCTCTCCCTGGTCGCATGGATGGCCTTTTTAGCCAGGGCGAGGAGGAGGTTGACCAGGAGGTCCCGCGACTTTGTGGGGCCACGGATAGGGAGTGCATGGATAAGGAGGTGAGGGGAAAAGTGCAGCCAGAAACGTAATAGAATGTCGGTGAGGAGCCGGTATAGGGGCTGCAACCTGGCGCACTCCAGGTAAACATGCGCCAGGGTCTCCCTCACGCCGCAGAAGGGGCAGGTGTCCGGGACAGGGGTGAACCGCGCCAAGTACACGCCCGTGCTCACGGCCCCGTGAAGGAGCCGCCAGCTGATATCCCCGGCGGGCCTCGGGACCAGGGTGGAGTACAGGCTGGCCCACCGGGGCTCCTCACCCTCCACAGGTGGCAAGAGGTCCCGCCACTTGGTGTCGGGGCGGGACACGAGGGTGAGGAAGTGAACGGTATGGAGCACGAGCGCGTAGAGTTGTTTCCTTGGCGCGGTTTGAAAACGGACCGGCTGCAGATCGTGCAGCCGGCTGGTGGAGAAGGGGCGGGGGGGCCGATCGGGTCCACGGGGTAGGTGCCCGATGAAGAGGTCCGGAGGGCTCGGGGTGGGGGGTGGGCGGGGCGTGCCCTCACGCAGGACCCGGTCGAGGTAAGCCCGAGCAGCGGGCGGCAAAGCGGCCTTCACCTCCTGTAGTACGCGCCGGGGAGTACAAGGTCTGGAGAGCCCCATCCGCCGAGCGAGCGTCAGGGGATCCAGCCAGTCTCCCCGGTCGTAGTCCAGGAGGTCTCCGACCCTGGTGGCTTCTGCCAGGATCAACCTCTGGCGCACCGCGGGGGACTCCGCCACCTGCACACGGAGCTGAGGGTTGCGTAGCAGGGGCTCCGCGAGGAGGTCTGCCCCCTCGGAGGCCGCCACGGACCTGGTCGCAGAGAACAGCTTCCAGGTCCGGAGGAGGTCCTGGTAGAAGACCGGCAGCCCGGAGAGGTCTCGCGGAAGGCCCCTCGGGTCGAGATAAAGGAGCTGCCGGTCGTATCGGAGCCCTCGGAAGCGGCGCAGGAAGGCGTGCGCCAGGGCTCTCCATGCCGGACTACCCGCACCATAAAGGAGCCTCTGCAGTGCCTGGAGGCGGAAGACGTGGACCTGAGTGCGGAGGCACTTCAGGCCCTGCCCTCCCTCCTCCAGGGGCAGGTGGAGTACCCCTGCAGGGACCCAGTGCAGTCCTGGCCAAAAGAACTCCAGCACCACCCTCCGGAGGTCGGTCAGGAACACCGGGGCCGGGACCAGGGTGTTGAGCCGGTACCAGAGCATGGACAGGACCAGTTGATTGAGCACCAGTGCCCTCCCTCGGAGGGAAAGGCACCGGAGGAGTCCTGTCCATTTCCGGAGCCGCTCCGCCACCCTGCCCTGCAAACCTTGCCAGTTCTCCGGCGGAGAGGGATGCGTGGCAGAAAGGTAAACGCCGAGATAGAGCAGCGGACCCACGCTCCACCAGATGGCCTGAAGCGCGGGTGGGAGGGAGCTCGCCTGCCACCCGTCCCCGACCACCAGGCCAGAGCTCTTGACCCAGTTGACCCGGGCGGAGGAGGCCACCGAGTACACGGCTTGGCAGGCCTCCACCCGCGCCAAGTCGCCCGGGTCCTGGACCACAAGGAGCACAATGTGACAGAGCTCACCAACAGAGACTTCTCTCCTCTGTCTTCTCAAGAAGCAAAATTCTTCCAGTAGAATTAGAAGCAGCATTCCAGGCAGGAGAGACAGGCTACAGAGTAGATCTTCTCGATTCAACAATGAACCCAGAAAGATACAACATATTTGAAGGCTCTCTACTTTCAAAAAAATGAACGAAGAAGGGGATTTCTAAAGTGGTTAAGAATGAAAAAGGAAAAACTCATTGTATTTTGTGGCAAGGTTAGGCTCCCATTAGAACTTCAGGAATTCCGGTTTTTCAAACAACTCTCCACCCTATTCCTGACCCTTCTGAACAAGGGAAATAGGACTTCGCTTCCCTCAGTTCCAGGACAGGACCAGCCGCAGCTCCGGCTCCCGAAGCACCAACCCCGTCAACCTCCTGCGGAGGAGACAGAGGAAGGGCTCGATCGCCAGGGCGTACAGCTGGCCCGAGAGGGGGCACCCCTGCCGCACTCCCCGCCCGAAGCTGACCGGCTCGGTCAGGGTCCAGTTGAGCCTGACCAGACACTCTGCGGAAGCGTACAGCGCCTGGAGAAAACCCACAAACTGGGATCCGAAGCCTAACGCCTGCAGAGTGCCCAGGAGATACCCGTGGTCCACCCTGTCGAACGCCTTCTCCTGATCCAGGGACAGGAGGGCGAACGACAGACCATCCCTGCACCCAAGCTCCAAGAGATCCCGGACCAGATACAGGTTATCGAAGATGGTACGGCCCGGGACGGTGTAGGTCTGGTCTGGGTGGATCACGTCCTCCAGCACGGACCCTAGCCGAATCGAAATGGCCTTCGCAACAATTTTATAGTCCGTACTGAGGAGCGAGATGGGACGCCAATTCCGTAAATCGCGGAGGTCCCCCCTCTTCGGCAATAAAGCGAGCACGGCTCGCCTGCACGAGAGAGGGAGGACCCCGCTCCACAAGGACTCGGCCCAGACGGTGACTAGGTCTGGGCCGAGGACGTCCCAGAACACGCGGTAGAACTCCACGGTCAGCCCGTCCATGCCCGGGGATTTATTGGTGGGCATGCGACGGAGGGCTTCCGAGAACTCGGCCAGAGTGAGAGGCAGCTCTAGCCGGTCCCGGTCGCCCGCGCTGACCGTCGGGAGTCCGTCCCAGAGCACTTTGCAAGCGGCAGGATCGGTCGGATCCGGGAGAAAAAGGCGCGGTAGAAGGTCCGGGCCCTCTCGCACATCTCCGCCGGATCCGTGAGGGGGGAGCCGTCCTCCGCCAGGAGGCAGGTGACGTGCTTCTTGGCCCCCCTCCGTTTCTCCAGGGCGTAGAAGAAGCGGGAGCCGCGATCCATCTCCCGAAGGAGGCGGATGCGGGATCGAACAAAGGCGCCCCGGGCCCGATGGTCTTCCAGGACCCGGAGCTCCTCCCGCTTCTCCCGGCACGCTCCGCAAAGGGATGGATCCTCGGGGCTGGCGGCCAGACGCCTCTCCAGCTCTAAGACCTCCCGCTCCAACTGCCCTATTGCCGCATCCCTCCGTCGGCTGGCGCCCCGGGTGTAGTCACGGCAGAAGAGCCGGGCGCGCACCTTCCCCACATCCCACCACCGCCGCGCCGAGGGAAAGGCGCGCCACTGCCCTCGCCAGGCCAGCCAGAACTCCCGGAAGGACGCCACGAAGCCCCCATCCTCCAGCAAGCTGTTGTTGAAGTGCCAATAGGCCGGCCCCGGCCTCTCCGCGCAGAGAGAGGCCGTCACGGTGACGAGGTGGTGGTCCGAAAAAGGGGCCGGCCGGATGCTGGAGGACTGGGCCCGTGAGAGATGGAACCGGGACAGATAGATGCGGTCCAACCGGGAGTGGCACGACCGATGGGCTTCCACCCGGACATAGGTGTACGTGGAGGCGTCGTCCGGGTGGTGGTCGCGCCAGACGTCCACCAGGGAGTGATGGGCGACGATCTCCCTGAGGACGTCCGCGGCGGCCGGGCTCTGCTCGGTTCCCAAGCGGTCCCGCTCCTCGAGGACGGTGTTAAAGTCCCCGCCCAGGACCAGGCACTCGCGAGGATCCAGGGAGCCGAGGAAGGCGGACGCCTGCCGATAGAACCGCAGCCGCTCCGGGGCAAATGCCGGGGCATAGATGTTGATGAGGTTGACCACAAGCCCCGCCATGCGGACCCGGAGGTGCAGCAGGCGGCCCGGCACAGCCTCGGCGACCCCCAGCACCTCTGGCCGTAGGTCGGGGGAGAACAGGGTAGCCACTCCAGCCTGATGGGTGGGGAGATTAAAGAAGTCTTCCTAAAATTAATATTTAGATTTAATAATACAAATAAAAATATGTTTGCCATACATACCAACAGTTTAGGTACATTGTGGTTTTTTTTCCCTCTTCAATTTGCATGAAAGCAAAGTCTACACAATTAAACTGGCTTAGCCCTTTAGTGAACATCACATATGGCTTCCACGTGGTTAATATATGCAAAGTCAGGAGTGTGACAGGTTGGATCACAGAAACTCCTTTGGGACTGCCGACTGATGTGCTGAGACTACTTCTAACCCATTTTCCCTGGTAGCTTGGGATTTCAGAACATTGCCTGTTTGAGCCAGACAAGCTAGTCTGCTACAAACTCAGACCCAGGTCTGAACAACATCCCCCAAAAGCTGCAGGCTTAACTGAAAACAGCTTAAGAAGTGTTCTTGTCTCCAACACTCAGATGCCCAGCTCTCAATGGGGTCCAAATCCCAAATAAATCTGTTTTACCCTGTATAAAGCTTATACAGGATAAATTCATAAATTGTTTGCCCTCTATAGCATTGATAGAGAGATATGCACAGCTGTTTGCCCCACCCCCCCAGGTATTAATACATATTCTGGGTTAATTAATAAGTAAAAAGTGCTTTTATTAAATACAAAAAGTAGGATTTAAGTGGTCCCAAGTAATAACAGACAGAACAAAGTGAATTACTGTATCAAGCAAAATAAAATAAAACACGCATGTCTAAGCTTAATATCGTAGGAAAGTGGTAACAGATGAAATCTCACCCTCAGATGCTCCAGTAAGCTTTTTACAGACTAACCTCCTTCTAGTCTGGGTCCAGCAATCATTCACACCCCTGTAGTTACTGTCCATTGTTCCAGTTTCTTTCAGGTATCCTTTTGGGGTGGAGAGGCTCTCTCTTGAGCCAACTGAAGACCAAATGGAGATGTCTCCCAGGGGCTTAAATAAACTCTCTCTTGTAGGTGGAGCCCCCTTCCTCTCTCCTATGCAGAACCCAGCTGCAAGATGGAGCTTTGGAGTCACATGGCCAAGTCATATGTCCATGCATGACTCAGAACTTTACAGGTGGCAGCCATTGCTCATATGCTACCTTGAAAGTCCCCAGGAAGACTTCTTATGTGGATTGGAGTCTTCCAAGGTCTATTGTCTGTTAAGTGTTTCTTGATTGGGCACTTAACTTGCAAATTCCTTTCTTAAGAAGCTGACCAAATGCTACTAAGGCTACTTAAAATCAAACAAGTACACAGCCAATATTCGTAACTTAGAATACAAAAATGATACATGCATACAAACAGGATGAATAGTAGGTCATAACCTCTGCAGAGATACGTTACATGGCCTATCTAGCATAAAACAGTCTAGTTATGTCATATTTACTTTCATAAGCATATTTCCATAAAGCACTATGGGGTGCAACATCACAAGGAGCACTCAACTACGCATTCTTTTTCAGCCTAAGAATACAAAAACATTTACCGCAAGTGTGTTTCTAGCCACATTATGATAAGCCTATGCATAAAAGAAAAGGCTGTGCTAGTTACAGATGAAAGCATAATTGGGTTGGTTTAGTCCAATACATCATATTGAACAGAAACAACCCATGGGGAGGAAATAAAAAGAAAACCAAAACAAAGTGCAGTATCCGTATAAAGTATGCAACATCTTGACCACATTTCCTTTAGAGACTTTTCTACGAAAAGCAGCTCATACACCAATTAAAAATACAACTACAGTGAAGTACGGCTGCAGAAAAGTTAAGGATCTGACAAAGTCACAAAGAAAAGGATTTAAGGTTTCCAGAAAGGCTGATAATCCATTTTATAGGCCTATAGGATTGCCTCTCCCCACCAACACTATATGTGATGTACTACAACTGTGATCAGCAGAGGTGCTTGAGCTAGAGTCCCAGTCTGGTTTACATATGACAGAGCAGCCGGCAAGGCATTTTCTATGAGGAATATGACTGAAAAGGTCCCTTCAGCAGTTCAGAGCATAGATTTGTTAATCTTCCAGGCTTGCTCCTTTTCCTGTCAGGGGAGAAGTAGATTTGGAAGAAATAGATGGTTCAGAGGTTCCTATTATTGTAGGTAAACAAATATTCTTTTATTGCATAGACAGTTTATTAGGTATGCTATGAATTTTTATTTATTGTGTATTTTTATTTAGCAAAAGGTAAATGTTGGAAAGATAGTTCACATATTGGCATGAAGAAGTAAAGCAGAGCAGGCTGGACTAGTACCTCCCTCCCACAAGGAAGACACGAACTGCTGCAAGTTTGGTCAAGGGTTGGAGAATTCCCTAGTCCACTTACCACTGGGAAATAGGAAGGTTTGCCTGGAAAGTTTGGGGTCTTAAGTTATCAATTTCCACAGAATTTAAGATTTCACTTTAAAATAAATTGTGAATGCTTTACGATTGTGAAACTATATGGCAGTCTTTCTAATACAAATGTGAAATAAATGTAAACTAATGAGCATTGTCTTCTGGAGTTGGCATGCAGACAATACCAGTGCATCTACTGTTGTGCATTACTATGGCAAATACTAACTTAGTGAAATGAACAAGATTGTTCTATATTCAGAACCTGTCCTCCAGAATTACGTTAATTTCAGGTTGACACTGGAAGAAGCATAAACAGCAGCAAAGGTAAATGCTGGAATTATTTAGGAACGAGGCCAGAGAAAAACAGAATAGTAGAGACCTGTGCTTACCCTCACAGGAGGGAGAAGAGAGAAAGCTCCTCCTCCCTTACAGCAATCAGAGGAGTAGAACTTGAAATATGTTGATGCCTACAAGAATAAGGAACTAGCCTGTGACAAGAGATATAAATCAAAAGAGACATGAAAGATAAAGACTGATGTAAAAGTCAAGGATCGTCACCCTAGCAGAAATCCCTAAACCACTCCCTTCCCCACAGTAACTCAACATTTTTAAAGGCCTAATGCTGGTGATTCAGTCAATAACGAGCTTCACCTCTGAGTCTGTGATGAAAATGTCCTACCCAACATTTCGGAAACTGTGCAATCTTTCAGAGGTGATATAAGAAACAGCTGCTGACATACATGATCATTAAAATATATCTCGCATATTTTTGAAAGAAGGGAGGACTGTTAATTCTAGGAACCTGGCCAAATTCCAATTTGAGTAAATACAGGTGCCCGCCTAAAATAAATTTCCTGCAGTTTCAATTGGATATAGTTTTCTTTGCTTGTTATGTAGTATTCTTGTATGCCATTAAGTAGGTGCCCATTTCACTCCAGAGCTGGTTGGATTTCTGAAGCAGACACAGTGATTTTATATACAATCTAGATTAGATAGATAGATAGATAGATAGATAGAATCTGTAAAGTCTAAAGCACTAAGGGTATGAATATTATGTTATGAATGTATTGGGGTTGCACTAATTATGTCATTTTTTTAATGAATTTTCATTCTGGGAAGACCAATTTTAAAGACGGTACATACAGAGATAACCAGAAGGACATTTAATAACAGTATATAGTTTTCAAAATATCAAAATGAGCTATTTTGAAAGCTACATATTCTGTCTCATTACTTGACAGTAAACCTTTAAGGATACAAAATAGGATTTTCAAATATACTTTTTCTACTCTATGTAGTAATATTTCATAACCGTCAATATTTTGCAGACTGCAGACACACATATTAATTGATTTGGCTGGCCGTCTGGAAAGCACCTGTGGTTTATGCAAATTGCCCAAAAAAATTTAATGCATTGCACCTTTGAGCATTCAAGTTCCTGCTAATGATAATCATGACCAGTGACATACTATGCCACGGACAAGTATTTGATGGTGGATCAGCTGACAACTAACAGAATCAGCACTGAAAAATTAATAAATGCAGACAATAAAGTAAGTGAAAACTTGATTAATACAAACATTTATTTGGTGGTCCTTCTCTTCCTTAAAAATAAAGGAAAAGGTACAATAAAGAAGCCATCATGGCAAAATCATCACTGAGTATTAGACAGCTTATCTTCTTCCTCAGCCAGTAATCTTGGATGCCATTTTAAACCTGTTATATTCTGCCTCATTTAGCCACACAAGCAGTTTCCTCTAACAGTTGACACCATCAGTTAACAGCACTCTGTAAGTGATACAACTATCAGTCCTCCCCCCATTCTCCAAGACAAGTATGTCAGCCCTGCAATAATTCTGGTTTCTCACTCACAGATTCAGCAGTCTCTTGTGTCTCAGACAAATTTTGTTGCATTTTTGTGAAATGTACTGTGGCCATGCCTACAAACCAGACACACATTCTCTTCCCTGTAAGCATTAACATGGCATGCAAAGTGCAGACTTAATTTAGATCTAGTGCATAAAAAAAAGATAGAGTAGTCTGCTCCTTCTAGACTGTTCAGGAAAGGAATACACCAAAGACGCAACTTCTTTCTGCTCGCACAAATAATCATTTAAAATGACATGAATAGGCCACAAATGCAAACATCTAACAATTGACATGAGTTTTTGCTTGGGTTCTTCCCGAATATATGTTCTTAACAAATCTACGAACGCTAAAGACCTGTCTACTAATACATGTAATATATGTAATCCATAGAAAGGAGCATGAGCCATTACAGCAGAAAAAATGTTAACATCTAAGTTAGAAGACATACGTGGCTATTGTAGAATTATAGGACTGGAAGGGATCTTGAGAGGTCATCTGGTCCAGTCCTCTGCACTCATGGCAGGACTAAGTATTATCTAGACCATCTGTGACAGGTGTTTGTCTAACCTGCTCTTAAAAATCTCCAATGACGGAGGTTAACAAGAACAATTTACCTCCCTCTTCCTTGTTCTTTTATGTACTTGAAAACTGTTATGCCCACTTCTCAATCTTCTTTTCTCCAGATTAAACAAACCCAATTTTTTCAGTCTGCCCTCATAGGTCATGCTTTCCTAGACCTTTAATCATTTTTGTTGCTCTTCTCTGGACTCTCTACAATTTGTCCACATCTTTCCTGAAATCTGGCACCCAGAACTGGACCCAATGTTCCAGTTGCGGCATAATCACCACAGAATAAAGCAGAAGAATTACTTCTTGTGTCTTTCTTATAACACTCCTGCTGATACAGCCCAGAATTATGTTTGCTTTTTGCCTTTTGGGGGGGGGGGGGGTGCAACAGTGTTACATTGTTGACTCATATTTAGTTTGTGATCCACTGTGACCCCCAGAGCCCTTTCCACAGTACTCCTTCCTAGGCAGGTCATCTCCCATTTTGTATGTGTGCAACTGATTGTTCTTTCCTGAGTGGAGTACTTTGCATTTGTCCTTATTGAATTTCAGCCTATTCACTTCACACCATTTCTTCAGTTCATTCAGATCACTTTGAATTTGAATCCTAGCCTCCAAAGCACTTGTAACCCCTCCCAGCATGGTAATGTCCACAAACTTTATAGGTGTGCTCTCTATGCCATTGTCTAAATCATTGATGAAGATATTGAACAGAACCAGATCCAGAACTGATCCCTGTGGGACCGCACTTGAGATACTCTTCCAGCTTGACTGTGAACCACTAATAATTACACTCTGGGAATGGTTTTCCAACCAGTTATGCACTCACCTTGTAGTAGCTCCATCTAGGTTCTATTTCCCTAGTCTGTTTATGAGAAGGTCATGCGAGACAGTATCAAAAGTCTTACTAAAGTCAAGATATACCACATCTACCGCTACCACCACATCCTTAAGGCTTGTTACTCTGTCAAAGAAAGCTATTAAGTTGGTCTGACACAATTTGTCTATGTTATCACCTTATTATCTTCTACTTGTTTGCAAATTGATTGCTTAATTATTTGCTCCATTAACTTTCCAGGTACTGAAGTTAAGCTGATTGGTCTGTAATTCCCCAGGTTGTCGTTATTTCTCTTTTTATAGATTGGCACTATATTTGCCATTTTCCAGTCCTTTGGAATCTCTACCATCTTCCGTGACTTTTTGAAGATAATCGCTAATGGCTCAGATATCTCCTCAGTCAGCACCCTGAGTATTCTAGGATGTATTTCATCAGGCACTGGGGTGATTTGAAGACAGCTAACTTGTCTAAGTAATTTTTAACTCATTCTTTCCCTATTTTAGCCTCTGATCTGACCTCATTTTCACTGGCATTCACTATGTTAGATGGGCTCTTCAAAGTTCCTACGACAAAAAAAAAAATCAAAAACAGAGAAGCTAAATTACCTCTTTGCATTAGTCTTTACTTCAAAGGATGCTGATAAGATATCTAAGGTAAAATCTTGGCCCCTATTGAAGGCAATGGAGAAACTCCCATTGACTTCCTTGGGGTCAGGATTTCACCCCTACTCTTCAAGAAATAAAGATGAAACACTGTAGAAGTTTGAAGTGCCAAAAGACAAGCCGCTGGAACAAACTGAAGTACAGAAGAGCAATACATTATAAGGACTGGGTGATATTTGCTAGAGAGTTCTGAAGGAATTTAAGAATGGAGAACAGATTGCTATTCCATATAACTAGAGGGTAGCAAATGTTACACCAATCTTTTTAAAAACAAAACAACCCCCACCCCCCAAAAAAACAAACCAAAAAATGGAGGTTGAGGTGATCCTGGGAACTACAGATCAGTGAGCCGTGTTTCAGTACCCGGTAAATTGGCTGAAATTATAGTTAAAACAGATTACAAAACACCTAGATTAAGCATCTTGCATGGGCAGAGAGAATGTACTGGATTAGTTCTGATCCGGTATGCTAGTTCTTATTCCCACCACCACCCAAACAAGTGATATGTCCTCTCCCAATTACATGATATTCTAGATTAATAACAAGATCCTCTGAATAGAATTACATTAAATATATTGTACATTAAGTAAAAGAACATTTTAAAGTAAAAGAAATGTGCCACTCAAGTACTCCTCATTAGCAGATTGCTGTAAAAATTGATACCTCTACATGTCGCCAAGAACATTATTTAAAAGAGATGTGAATATTAAAGTTCACAAAATACATGTGAAATACATCCTAGAATACTTAAGGAGCTGGCTGAAGTGATCTCTGACCCATTAGCAATTATCTTTGAGAACTCGTGGAGAACTGGAGAGATACCTGATGACTGGAAAAGCCAAATATAGTACCTAACTATAAAAAGGAGAATAAGTACAACCCAGGGAATTCTAGACCAGTCGGCTTAACTTTGGTACCCAAAAAGATAATGGAGCAAATAATCAATCGATTTGTAAGCACCTAGAAGAAAATAAAGGCAAAGTAACAGTTAACATGGATTTGTCAAGAACAAATTATGTCAAACCAACCTAATAGCCTTCTTTGATAGGTTAACAAGGCTTGTGGATGGGAGGTGGCAGTAGATGTCACATACAGTATCTCGACTTTAGTAATGCTTTTCATACTGTCTCACGTGACCCTCTCACATCTATGATTCCGTGTCCTGTTTCCCCCCCACTTTTCACTTTGTGGCAATTTATACCCCTGGGGCATACAGAGGGAGTACTGCCTATGCTGCCCAAACACAGGAATTGCTGCTTTCCTTGGACTTAGTTCTGCCTCAGTGCAGGGGAGTAGACCAGATAACCTACTGAAATCCCTTCTAGTCCTGTATGTCTATGATTTCTATGATTAAGAAAACATCCCAAAGAAATGCCAAGATTGTGCTACATCTCTTACACCTTCTCATCCACTGACTATAAAATAGTTTGAAAAATGTTGTCTTTCAGAGAAAGGGCAATGTTAGTTTAAAATATACAGTACTGAGCTATGAATAAGGAAAAGGTTGAGATGTAAGTGATCACAACTTCTTGGTAGATACTTGTGTATTTTATAATTTATTGTATCTTTGCAGTATGTATTATTTCCATTAAATTTTTATATTTAAAATGTGAGAGGTAATATCTTTTATAGGAGCAACTTCAGTTGGTGAGAGAGAGAATTTTTTGAGCTTACCCAGAGCTCTTCTTCAGGTCTGAGAAACATACTCAGTGCCACAGCTAAATAAAATTTACCTCCCAGGCTAATATTTTGAAAGTGTTGTACAGGTTTCCTTTGAAATTCTCAAAGAAAACCTTCAAAACACCTTAAAAAGACAAGCCTAGGACAGTAGTTCTCAAACTTTTGCACTGGTGACCTCTTCCACATAGCAAGCCTCTGAATGAGATCCCCCTTATAAATATATAAAAAAGTGTTTTTAATTTAACACCATTATAAATGCTGGGGGCAAAGTGGGGTTTGGGGTGGAGGCTGACAGCTCGCGACCCCCCATGTAATAACCCTGCGACCCCCTGAGGGGTCCCGACCCCCAGTTTGAGAACCCCTGGCCTAGGATCTTAATTCATAACTTTGCTAGACACTAACAAACATGGACTGAATACAGAGACTGGATTTATGGCTTATTACAACAGTCTACAGCTCACTAAACCCATCCCACAGCTTCACCCTACCCCAAATAACTGGAGAGATGTTAACAGGCCACTTAACACACATTTCAAGGGATCATTCAAGGTGAACTACTTCTGCTAAACAATCTGTTCTACCTTGTATTTTGCTGTGATGCTCTGAGTATGGGCAAGTCTATACTACAAAATTAAGTCAACTTAAGTTATGTCGATGAACAGCGCCTGCAGTAATTAAATTGATTTTGCATGTCCACACTAGCTCCTTCTGTCAGTGGTGCCCGTCCTCACTAGGAGCACTTGCACCGATTTAACTGTCAGCGTGGGGCATTTGTGGGGCACTGACAGCCCGAGCCCTGGTGTGGTGGGACTCTGGCTGTCTGGCACCAGGGACTGACAGCTAGAACAGTCTGATGTAAGCAATGCAGTGTCTACACTACACTGTTAGTCAACTAACTACATCAACCCAAGTACTATGCCTCTCAAAGAGGTGGAGTTATTAATTCAGTGTAGTGGCAGACTTTTATCAGTGGGACCAACATTGCAGTGTAGACGCTTACAGAGTTAGGTCAATGTAACTGTAGTGTAGACCAAGCCTGCATTTCCTAGACCTGAAGAAAAGCTCTGTATAAGCTCAAAAGCTCTCTCACCAGCAGAAATCAGTCCAACAAAAGGTATTACCTCACCCACTTTGTGTCTCTAATATCCTGGGACCAACTTGACTACAACAACATATTTAAAAATGTTACATTTAAAAAACATCCTGGCTGCTTTCACATAATGACAGACATTTTTTTAACAACCATATGCCATTAGATTATAAATTATGTATTTATTAAATCTAAAATTTACAAAAGCTGTACTCTAGACATAGTGACCCGCCCCCATGAAACGTGTAAATTGTTGTGACCTGGTTGTCGTTTTTCCCCACATCTGTCAGAAATGCTTACTAAATAAATCACTACCCTTATGAGACAGATTATAAAAACAAACTGTAAATTATTTAGTGCATATTTCATCTATGCCCATTGGGATGATTATTTTTGTAAATTAAGAACGCTGGTAACATTGTCTATCACACTGAGCATTCGACTGGGAACTACTACTGCTACTGATCTGTTGTGTCTCCTTAGTCTCTGTCTCAGTCTCCCTCCTGCCAAATGGGGATAAGTGTACCTACCTAGCAGAAGTACTGTGAAAATGAATTCATGTCTGTTTATAAAGAGAGTACAAAGCTATGTAAATGGTAAAATGTCTTCCATGTGAGTGAGGGAAAGGGAGGTATAAACCTTGCCATTATATAATTAGTTTTTCATCCTGTTAGGGGGGAAAAAGAACAGATTTTTCCAGAGAGTAGAAATACTGCTGTGACACAACTCTAAGAACCTGCAAGGATATACTAAGAAAATAATCTGTAAACTATACAAACAAACATGCAAACTTCCACAAAACTAAATTAACTAGGCCAATGTTGGTTCATTTTTTTCCTTTAACCACTGTTTAAATTACCTACATTAAAAGGAAAAATATGAATGCACAGAGAAGACAATATAAGCAAAATGCAAAAAGAACTCTGTACTTTTATTGCAATTTGCATTTTAATTATTGTAAATTCATGTAGTTTACTGAAATAACCCTCTTAGCTTTTAGTGCATTTCCCCATAATACCAAGTAACTGTCATCAGGAAATTAACAGTTTAGAATACTTTAATAAAGTTAAATTAAACTATTTGGCAGACAAATGACTAATATAGGACTAGATCTGCAGCTGCTCTGTGTATAAAACTTCCTCTGACATCAACAGAAATTCCATACATGCAGCAGCTGCAAACTCAAGTGTCTGAACAGCGGCACTTAACAAGTTATGTTTTATAAAAACAAAGATTAACCTTATTCTTAATCATGAGTCACACTGCATTTAATGTGCAGAAATTTGCACATTTAAGAGGTTAAGGGGGCAACATGGAGAGTCCCTATGCATAGGAATAACACAAGGGAGCCTATGGGAACGAGTTTTAGACTGGGGTAAACCACCAGAAACTCTGAATCATGAACAAATAAAAGTTTAGTTCTAGGTTAAGTCTTCACAGCAAAAAGGTGTTTTATTAATTTGGGGGTAGCTAACTCAGATTAAATTAGCAGTGCAGACAATGTGAATGGCATTTAACTAGGGTTAGCAGCTTGAGTTACAGCCTATACAATACCTGGGGTTGAATTCAAGCTGCCAACTTGAGTTATTAGTTGAAGCTGTGTCTTCACTGCAATGTTAGCCCAAATTAACAATACACATGGGTGCGTGTGTGTGTGTGTGTGTGCGCGCGCGCACACACGCCATGGAGACATACCCTTGGCTTAGAGATTAAAAGGTTACATGTGCCACAGAGCATGCAGGCTACATCTACACAAGGATAAAAGCCCCGCAGCACTACTGCAGCTGGCCTGCGTCAGTTGACTTGGGCTTGAGGGTCTCGGGCTGTAGGGCTGAAAAATTGTTGTATGGTTTCAGGCCCAGGCTGGAGCTTGAGCTCTAGGACTCTCCACCCTCGCAGGGTCCCACATCTTGGGTTCCAGCCTGAGCTCGAACGTCTATACAACAATTTAGCAGCCCAGTAGCCCAAGCCCCGTGAGTGAGTCCGCTGACCAAGGCCAGCTGCAGGTTTTTTTATCCCTGTGTAAACATACCCTCAGAGTCAAAAACTCACACAAATAATGCTATGTTGTATACTTATGACCTTTGGAGCATCCCAGTGTCAGTGTACCCCAACACACTATGGTTATAACCTGTGTCTAAAAAGATGCCCTGTAAGATATCCTTGGAAAACTACTAAACTCACAGATCATTAATATTCCTGCATAATGGCTACACAAAGTGTACATAAAAAATTATGAATATATGCTGAAATTATGGAAGGCATGTCAGGGGAGTTGGTAAACAGGTCTGCCTTAGATAAAGGAATATGTATTTGATTCTCTGACCAGCCCAGTCTTCAGGCAAAGACAACAAAGGTCCATTTTTACAGATTAGGTAAACAAAACTATTAAGATACCAACAAGTGGGAGGAGAAAGAACGTAGAGCTTCCTTTACTATCAGACACCATGTCACCTTCTTCGCAGCTTGAATAAACTTTACTTTCAGGGGCAACCTCAAAAGAATCCATTTCAAAGGCTTACTGATCTATAAAGGCAGGTAGGCAGAATCTCAAGTGATAAACAATTGAATCAATTGATTGTATACAATGTTACTTTATTATACAAGCTTATAAAGTGAGGTTTTTTTCTGGAAGCTAATGGCACAGTGGTGATCAATATCATTGTGAAAAGTATGTATTAACGCTATATGAGAAATATCAATACTTAATGATATTACGCTTTAAAGTCTGTGGCCAAACAGGGAGAAACAGGTTCCCTCCCAGACAGGAGGAACGGCAGCTATTTACCTGTTTCCTATGTAAATTAAGCAAGGTGTGATCAAAAACAACGGAAGTCTCATTTACATAGAAATCAACAAGGGGATGAGAAGACACAGGAAGAAAAAACAGCAGGAGGTCATCCTGTCTCTTGAAACAAAGTTAGTGAACTTTGGAAGATATAAGCAAAGACAGAAGTCATCTTTGGCATCCATCTCAAGACATACACAAGGGAACAGAGCTTTTGCAACCTGAGAAAGATGGGTCCTTCAATCAAAGGGATGGGGTTTGAAGTCTCTGGAATCTGAACGTAGGTGAAAAGCATGCTTTGGCAAAGATCTTTCACCCTCTGTGGAAGGTCCTGACTGAGGAGAAGCTAGCCATGGCTGGGAAGAATGAAGACTGGTCAGAGAAACCATCTTGAACAAAGCCTGTACCATACTAGATTAAGTTTTAGATTTTTAGATATGTGCTTTCACATTTATTTGCTTGTAATCCTATCTTTATTCCATTTACTTGGCATCCCTTATCTATGTTCTATTGTTAATGAATTTGTTTTATTTTTACTGTAAACCAATTCAGTGCTGTGTTTAAAGGGAAGAGTGTATTAACCCCAGTTAATAAGCTGTGATGTGCTTTTTATCTCTTTACAAGAACAAATGAACCATATTATGTCTCTCAACTGTCCAGGAGAGGAATGGGACATTACAGAGCACATGGTTTGGGGAAAATTCAGGATTGGGTGCGTGCTGGGGTCACCTTGCTGGTTGTAACCAAGTTCAGAGTAGGGCTATAGATTGTTTGCTGGGGTCACGGCTGCTGAACTAGTGCTGTCAAGCACACACACCCTTCAGAGTGCGATCTGCATGCTTGTAGGCTGGGTGTGAGCATTGTAAGGCAGGTTGCAGGGCAAGTTGTGACCACCCCTTCTTGGTCTAGATTGCCCTCCCTCTTCCCCCCCAGACTCATGGACTACAGGATTTTAAATACAAATACCTAAAATGGACTGATTTATACCCTGAATGTAACGCAATGAGTGCCATATGGAATAATGTGATCATTAAATATGGCTTAAATAGAAGATCTATCAAACCACATTCAGCCTCTATCAAAGAGCAGTTAGCCTCAGGCAGAAAAGTGAAATAACATACTGCAATTATTAATTATAATCCTGTCAGTGAGGCAAATTTGTTGGAACGTTTGTAAACAACTTCCCAGCTCTGGGAGGGATGCTATTGCAATGTCTTGCCTATTGCAAACTACAGTCAAAGTTTCTCTACACCACCTTTAATCACAACCATAGTTAAATATATAAGATTTTTAAGAGTTTGATTCCTGAAAATCTTTTCACACATTGTCTACTGCTTGTACTTTTTTCATCATTTGTTCCTGAAAAGCTGACATTGATCAAGTTGCAACTGCAATCACAATTATATATAGAGATATCCCCAGTGCAGATATAAGGACTGTAATTATGAAGTACTGTCAGATGATAAAATGTATGTATTGATATGCTGAAATGTGAAAAGGTAATTATAAGAGAGTCAATGGTTTATCTGAGATTTTCAAAACCTTAGGGAACCAATGATCTTATATTAGCAGTATATTTGCTATTCAGTGTGCACAAGTAACTCACACCAATGCTAATGGGATTTATATCTGCATATGAAGAAGAAACCATATTACTTAATGCAAGATGTTTTAACTAATTATTTTACTAAACTTTGACTAAATTTAGTGAAATCTGCACACCCTTTTCTTTCTTTTAATAATTTTGTTACTTGCTGAATGTGGAACAGGTAGATATATTCTATTATGTTTTGATTTCTTAATCATCAGTCATTTGTCCACTGAAAAGCTTTTTTGCCACAGAAATTATCTGAAACTGTCATACAGGTAGCAAAATGTCATGATATATAAATGATATTGGTTTCTCACTTCAGTCAGCTGTTAACCAGCTGAGACAATCAAATGACAGATTTCCTTCCAGAAATGTAGTTTGTGAAACCAAACTGCATGGAATTAAACTTGGTGCCTAAAATAGTTGACTCTGTAGATCCTTGTATCCTTCAAAATCATACGGACAGAATCACAGGATCTGTTATTCATGAGATTCTCTCTTCCTTACAAAGTGGTCAAAGAACGAAAACTTTGAGAACTACTGTTTTCTATGCTGATTCAGCCATAAATAGAAATGCAATGAAGGAAGAAAGATGTATATTTTGTCACAATCACAAAGGCTAGACTTTCATCCATGATCAAACACTTAGGCATTTCCCAGAGCTAGGGGACATAAATTCTCACTTTGGTGACTAGCTCAGTTTGTTTACTAATTCTTAACTCAGAACAAAATACATCACGCATCCTGAAATGGGGAAGATACAGGAAACTGAACCTAAAGTATACACTTGCTGTTACAGCAACAATAGCCTTTCTGCTGAGAAGGCAAATGGCAACATAACCTATACTCCCTGAAGTGCCAATGTTTTGGAGTTTTTAAAATTATCTTCTAAAAACATTAATATTAATCACAAGCAAAAAAACCTAATTTACTCAAACATAGTCAGAAAGTAGTTGAATTTCAGGTTTACGATTGTGTTATAAATGCTTTGCAAGCCTCCCAACAAGAAGAGACCATTAAGGTTGTGGGGGTTTTGTTTTGGGTTTGTATTTTTTTGTTTCAGAGAGAATGTTAATTTGTTTTCCTTTTCCTGGCCTGAAGACTCATTAAAATTTGGCTCCACTTAAACCCCAACATTATAAAATAGCAGAAAGTATAATTTCTGATAATGTGAACATTTTTAATGATAATTTGTTTGATTTGCTGGTAATCTGACTTAATGTCAAACCAACAAAACATCTAGAACAGTTACTTTCAAATGAAACCTTTTGTGTGGCCCACACACATACAACCCACCACTAACAGGATTTTAGCATGCAATTACACAAAACTAGTGGTAAACAGAACTCCGTAAAAAAAAAATATTGTGGCCTGAGAATCACAGCTGCATTTACCTTGGCACAATACAGATTTATATATTTAGCAATATTTAGTGTGGTAAATACCCTCTTGGATGGCTAATTTCACCTCACCAAATTCTGCTGTTTTCAAGTAAACTCTCAGATCTTTATACCGAATTGAAAAACAGGTGAAACATCAAGATATGCATTCATATTGTACAGTAGCTGGGATTTCATAAAATACTTTTCAACATGATCTAAACTGAATAGAAAAACAATCTCAACATTTTAGGATGAGTACTTGATTTAAAGATATTACAAAAACAACAACCAAGTATCCATGGAGGTCTTTGAGGAGGACAATCCTTTCACTGACCAATAACCTTCTAAGCATTTTCACTATTACACACAGCTGCAGATCCTTAAACCAAAGCATTTTTGCTCTCAACTACTGAACCCGAACTGCCGCCTATAGCTATAAAATCCAAAAAGTGTTCTCAGTGTTCTCCAAGGAGAAAAATGTTTACAAATAAAATAAAATAAAAACAAACACTTTATCTCCTTCTGTCCCTGACCCTAAAAGACCCAAATGCTCAGACAATGAGAAACCAACTAGGCTGATCCGTTTTTGTTAGTGGAAAACATGCTCACCGAAAGATAACTGCTAGCATCCACATTGTCTGTGATGGTCTGACGTTCTCCCCGCTGGTTAATCTTCCTAAACCTTCGCCGAGACTGCCTGAGGGGAACTTCTCTTTGCAGGATATTCTCTTCATTGTCTTTGGAATTCTCCACCTGAAACACATGTTCAGGATCCTGGTTAAACATCCAATTCTTCCATATTATTGAAAGTCGGTGGAGTTTTATTAAGCTCATGAGGAAGGCATTAACATTAGCTAAGAACAGTTAAGTCTTTCTTAGGAAACAGACTACACAAATTTCTTAAGCAAATGCTACGTGTCTTGAAATTATGTTATTACAATGAGCTGGAGGCCACAGTTTCCTTCCAGGAAACAGTGTAAAAAAAAAAAAAAGTCCGTCTGCCCCCTCCCACCCACGCACACATATCCTTTAGACAAAATCACTTACAAGTAGTAAAGACTTCTTGTTGCACTTACACATACTACACCATAACAATTAAAATAATTACATATTGCTCAGTTCAAGGGGCATCATCAACTCAAAAAAATACCTTTGAAAATTTTATACTCCCTATGGTTACAAGGTTGCTCATTAAAACATGTTAGCTCGTTTGTTTTAAATAATATAATATGATTTTACAAAGTCTTTGCAGTGTAGACAGGGCACATCATGCTTAAAAAGGTGTTAGGATTGTCCATGACCAGCTAGGTCCTAGCCCATCCATCCAACAACTATAAGATCTCATCTATTATTAATGACCACTTCACTGAAAAAATATAAAACAACTTTACAAAGAAATAACTAGAAACTGCCGTGAGCGTTTCACACTCAACTTTATTTGGGAATAAATTTTTTTAAAAAGCAGTGTATTTAAACATATGAACACAGGTAAACAACATTAAGTACTGTACTTGTATCTAGCTTGTTCCAATTCCTCCCCCCCCCCCCTTAAAAAGCAGGCCCATCCTTCCACATTTCCTTCTGATGTCTTGGAAAAACATATCACAGCAGGAAACAGAACAGACATGTATATACAAATAAAGCTACATCCAGGCAAAGAATTCTTTTAACATATCTTTAATACATAGCAGTTTCTACTTTCTTATTTCACATATTTAAAAGATTTAAATTTGGAAATTCAAAAACACAGCTATAAAAAATTCCTACTGAAACAGAGACCGACAACTTTATTGACTCTTGGCAGTCATCTCAGTATACCTTCATAAATTTACTCAGGTTCAGAAGCGTACAAGGAGGAATGGAAACAAAAAAGAGACAGAAAGAGTTGGAAGACAGTAAATAAGCAAGTAACTAAGAACATAGAAGTTATTCATAAATATGTTAAAACAACTCACGTTCTACATTAACTGAGGCAGCAGGTCTCTATGTCAGGAGGAGAACATAAATAATCCTTTACATTTTAAACTTTTTTTTTTTTTTTTTTTAAACACGGAGGAAAAAACAATATCACTTGAAAATAGCCTCAGTATAGTTTCCTTTCTAATATACAAGACATTATGCTCCTGACTGGTGAACTGACCAGGCGGATGCAAATCTGACATCACAGCTGGGAACAATACAAAAATTTCAACCTCACACCACACTGGTACCAAAAAGGAGGCAACTAAGCAGGTGTCCCACTAGCATTTAACATTATTTCACAGGGTTTGCAAAGGCAGAGGTAAAAGACTAAAGCAAAAATTGGGTTTTTACTTAGTGATAACACTACTGTCAGACCCATGAAAGTGGCCATGGCCAAAATCCTGAAGTTTTGCTTCTTATAAAGTGGTTCTATTAAAGTAGCCAAAATAATGAACTATATTTCATATTAACTTACATGCGCACACACAAACACACAACACATGCAGTGCTTTACTAAATGTATTATATGCTTCTAGAGTCAGGAGTGGCAGAAGCTTCCTAAAAGTGGGGGGCCCCACCGGCACCCGAAACCGTGGCCTGGCCTCCCCACATCACCCCTTCCCCTGAGGCCCCGCCCCCATGCCGCCTCTTTCCCCCTGAGGCCCAGCACTGCCTCTTTCCCGAGGCCATGCCCCCTGCTCACTCCTCTCCACCCCCCCCTCACCTTCCATCGCTCACCCTTACCACTAGTAAAAAGGGGTGCGACCATGACCCCCGTGGCCTTCCCTGTTCTGATGCCCCTGTCTAGAGTCCAATGAGCTGTTAAGTAGTTAAGACAAGGTGCTTAGCTTTGTTGCACAGACTACAATGGGAACTGAGGGTGCTCAGCACCTTGCAGGAGCAGACAACATTATATAGTTTTGACACTGATGTTCACAACATGACTGACTATTCCATTTTCAGAGAGTCTTAAAACTGTGGAAAAAGAATACTGTACTATACTGTGAGAGGAAGCTATTTTTCTTCCCTCATTCTAACTGAAAACTAAGCAAATTAGGCATGAAAATGTTTTTGCTTTATGTTAAGAACTAATCAATCAACTGTTAGTGGAAACTAAGTAACTGAGGCACCTGCTTCCTTCAGTTAATACCGCTACTGTACAACTGAAAAGAAATACCAAAAAAGCTGGGAAGCCCTTTGTACTACAGCACATGTAAGCATCCTATTTTCTACAGAATTCTGATTCCCGTTCCATCCAAAGCAGTAGAGGTCTCAAAACCTACAATAGTAGGCTATATTAAAGCAACCTTTATAGGTAGTTAGAGTTAATAAATGATCACTCAATTGTTGCAGAATTCAGGAAGTCAATAGATTGGTTAAAACCATGATTTATCATCATCTACAACAGCTTCCACCAATGTGCTTATTATAGGCAGTGCAAGTAGTGATGCCTATAGTTAACATTGCCTGACACTTCCTACTATATAAAGGCTGTGTTTTTGGGTGCTTATAACTTTGCTAAACTTAAACTGTTCAGGCTGAAGTTTTCCGTACTGGATGTCTGCCTCAGACAGAATTTGTTTTAAAAATTTCTGCAAAAATGATTCAGCCATTTCTGAGAAAAAAGTTAGCAAAAAAACAAAAACAAAAAAACAAAAAACACCATTGTTTTGCCCATGTAAAAAATTTCTTCCAAGAGTAGCTCTAGCAGGGACTTGAAATCTGGCAGTGGGATCACTGTGGCATCAATAATACGACTTTTGCCATAAAATATCCACAAATATAGCCACACTATAAACCTCTAAAAATCTCAGTTCGCACATGCCCAGTAAAGACTTGTTAGAAGTTTGGCAGCTCAATTCTCCGAAGATTCCATCTATGCTGAACATGCTCCATCCCCTGATAGGTTTCAGAGTAGCAGCCGTGTTAGTCTGTATCTGCAAAAAGAACAGGAGTACTTGTGGCACCTTACAGACTAACATTTATTTCAGCATAAACTTTCGTGGGCTACAGCTGCATCTGAAGAAGTGAGCTGTAGCCCATGAAAGCTTATGCTGAAATAAATCTGCTAGTCTCTAAGGTGCCACAAGTACTCCTGTTCTTTTTGCATCCCCTGATAGCTCCTATAGGCAGACCAGACCGCATATGCATCATCCCCACACAGTGGCTGAGCATGCTCCATCCTGAGGCTGCAGAGGTTTAGCAGGATTTTCCCTTGCAACTGCTTCTTCCACCTGTCTAGGGACACTGTGGCACCAAGCACTGTAACTCGGGGCAGAGAGATTATCTCTCCTGTGCTCTCAGAGTTCTTTCTGCTGATCCCAGGCAGTGTGTGTTGGGGTGGGTAGGGAGGATTGAAGAGGAAAGGCTAGGAGCATGGAGAGGTTGGGGAGACAGACACGGACAGGAGTGGGGTGGACAGACGTAGGGATGGGCACTGGGCAAGAGATGGGGAGAGGGAAGGAAGAAGCAGCAGCAGGATAGGGAGGAAGGAAATGGGCCGGAGCCAAGCTCCTGTGGAAAATATAGGATGTGATCATGTAATTAAAGACTAACATTATGCCTACAAAGAAGCTGATTGAAGTTGCACAGGCAAATTTAACTCTCAAGTTTCCAAACTTTTGAGTGCTTGACTTTGCAACTTTAATGTTTTAATGTAATTTTTTGGGCTATAACAACCATTTATATAATACACATTCCTCATGTCCGTAAAATGCTTATAACATCTATTAATCATTATCAACCGTTTATAAATAACACCTTAATACAAAGCATTACATAGACATTTTATACCCTCCATTAGCTCCTGAGGACCAAAATTGATCTACATCTCTCAAAAATTTGAGATGCACGTCTTTAAGAAAATTAAATTGCTGAAAAAAAAATAATGGAAGAGATTAAAGTAGGAAAAAAATTATACAAAATCCAAGAATATTCCTAGCAGGGACAAATTCAAGCCAACCTAACTCACTATACATTTCTCTCTTTTTTCCCCTCCTCTCTGTGGTGCTCTCAACAATTCATTCTTCAGGCCAGGCTCACAGCTGCCTGAGAGGAATCATACTATGTATAGGAGTAGAAGGAGAAGCAAGTATTTTAGCAGAAAGGAGACCTAGCCTTTCCCATATCAATTCCCTAGTCAAAGGGGTGCTAATAAAATAAAATAACTCTACAAAGTGAATAGAAGCTCTTCCTCTATTTTTCTTGTTTGCGCTGACACACTTTTCACACCATATAAAGCACTGTTTGGCAAATATTGTCCATTAAAATACACTTGAAGTGGTTTTGTAACATTTGCCATTTTGCTCCATAAAATTACTATGTATGCCAGTGCTACAGGGTGAGCGTAGCCAGTCCCTCATCAGCTCACTCCAACTTGACTTACTTGAAGGCAGGGGAGCAGCAGAATGGCTTACTCACTAACGTCTCCAGGACAGGAAAGCTGCACCCAAGAGAACAGTAAGAGTGCCGGGAGAGGGGAGGGTTTGAAGGATACTTCCCTGGCAAGGATGATCTCCCAACAGACAGGCTCTGGGGGTTCCCACTGAGAAGAGCGGGGCTTCACACTATCAAGAAAGACTAGAGTGGCTGTGCTGGCAGAGGGACTGAACAGGACGGAGAAGGAACATCGATATGGCAGAAGACACCAGAGTATGGTATGGAGAGACTCCCAGCAGAGGCTGATGGAAGGTCCTGTTAGGAAGAGTAAGGACTTAAGAACTATATCCACTTGGTGTGGGAAATGGATTGTATTTGGGACTTTTTGTCACAGACTGAGTTGCACTATGCTTTTATTAATAAACCAACCTCAAGGAAGGATATTATTGAAGCAAGACAGCCTGAAGTGGAATCCTTGGGTTACCTGAGAGGGCAAACTGAGGCAAGCACACGTATCCTGCTATGACCCGCCTTAAGACAGCACTCCAGATGGGACCACCCTCTGATAGCCATTAGTAGCAATGCTTCCATCTTTTCTAAACATTAAATAACCATTCCTTTTGTGTGCTGTTTCTTAAAGACTATGAGCGTCATCATCCCATGGATATGTAAACCTGACACTGTTGTAGATATTGGAATGCGCTCACTTGTCAAACCTGATGATGGGTATTGTGAGGAGAGATGAGGGGGGGGAATGGAGGAGAGATACAAGCCCTCATGCTTCATGCCATTAGCAACCTCTAATTGAGACACGGTAGGGAAAAACTTCCCATATGGGCTGGTTATTCAAAATTATTCATTCCAGGGTTTCACGCATCTTCCTCTGAAGCATCTGGTATTTGCCTGGTACATAGAACATTAATGTGATCCTATATGGCAATTCCTATGTTCCTGTGAAAAGAATGAAGTGTTGGGGAGCCTTGAACATTCTCTACTCTCAAGAACAGAGAATCAGTTGTCTTTTGATTTCCAAAATGTGTGGCTCCACAGGAGATGAATTGCCAACTGTCAAAGGATTAAACTATAGATACTGCAGACTTGATACAGTGCTCATGGATAACAATATAGGTTCACTAAAATGGAAAGTTGAACCCAGCACTAAGTAAAATATATTTTGGAAACAGCTGAAGATACAGAGGATCACAGCACAGAGACTCTAACATGACTATTCTAGAGGATGACTTTTTGGCCCAGAGGTGGCTATAAATTTCTAGGATTAGGGCATCAAAATTTAGGAGAAAATGCCTTTTTGACATAATTAGGTAGGAATAAATCAAAGAATATTGTCACACTGATGTATAGGTAAGACAGAACAGAAATAATATGGGTCTGCGGTTAGCATGTGGTAACTTCTATAAAAAGCTTTGAGTCTTGTGATGTATTAGATGTGTTTCTGAAAAGGAGACCGACTCTCACAATGAGCCAGTTTTCCAAGACGGATGAGGATGATAAACCAAAGGGAGTTAGATAACCATTATTCTCAGTAGATATCATGTGATCCAACTTTAACCTAAACATGCTGAGCGGACACAAAAGATGATGAAAAAGAGTAGGTCACAGGCATACATCAAAGCAGGAAATGTGTGTGCCAGCAAACCATTAAAAATACAAATGAAAGGCTCATATTTTTAAAACATCTGTTTTTTAAATTACACTATGCTTGTAGATATATCGTTCTTTTAATGAACCATGCTTACTTCTCTACAAAATACATATCGACATCCATGCCTTACGTGGAATAAGAAAGCAGTAGCATGAACTAGATGATGCAAGAATAATGCTTTTATAAGTACACTGCTACTAGATGTATTACAATTGAAAATTACATTTCATAACTACCAGTTGAAAGTACAGAAACAGTAGACTAGAAAACTAATATCACTGGTCAGACATTTTCCTGCACAAAGAGCAATATTGCTATCAGTATGAAGAACATGGAATCTTCTGTACAGTACAGGTATCTTCCTATTGTAGATCAATACCTCTTTGTACAATTAACCTAACTTTTTCTCCACCATAATCACACAAAATTAAAGCAATTAAATAGTACAGAGGAAATCTCTCCGCATTTAAAAGAAAGGGAATATATACCTAATTTAAACACAGATATATTAAAAGAGCTATTAAAAGATTAGATATACTGAAATGCTAATTTTTAAGAGGATTGGTAATGTAATTTTGTATTATGCAGTGGCATCAGTCACATTGGTTCTTAGGCACAATATAAAACAATGTTCATATGCTTATTTCTCAAGAACCTTAGAATAATCAGCTGGAAATTGAGAAAACTTTTCAATATACAAATCTGACAAGAAAAAATAAACTTGTTATCTTTACACACACACACACACACACACACACACCCATGCGTGCACCTGCTCCTTTAAACTGCAAGAGAATTTAAAATAATATATTTTTAATTAATTAAAGAGACGCTCATTTGAGCTGGGGAAATTCTTTGAACCAGGTAGAGATAACCTACAACGATTTGATCATTTAAATCTTAGACAATACTTTTCTGAAAAGAGGTTATTTCCTCAATAAGTTTCAAATTATACTGTTGTTTTTAGAAAATGGAACAATAATTTTACCATTGAAACCAAACACACTGTAAGCTGAGATAATGCAGCATGCCTTACTGGACAATTAAATTGAGTTCAATCCACCTCTTTATAGTGGGGGTGGTCTATTTCAATATTGCCTGCCCCCAAAATTCAAAAATCATGAGTCAGGACTCTTCCGCCCCCACATTCCTGAGGTTTTAAGAAAAGATTAAGTTACGTTTTTTGGTCTATCTTCTGATTTTTGATCTCTTCCTCCCCACTGCCAAATTCCACCAATTTGGCCATGACTGCAGGAGTTCACCCTAATAGAGACAACTGAAATCAAATTACGGAAATTTGTATAAAGCACTGCCTGAGGGTACAAAGGGCTTTCTAGCTTCTTCCAAAATGCTAATGAAGTTATCCTGTGCTTCACACTAATTAATTATGTACCCGGGTATCTGCACATCAATTAATTTTATACTTTCATACCCACATCAATTCTTCAGCATCTGGCCCCACATCTGCCCATTGCACCCCAGAAGCTTCAGGGGCTCTTTACCCCTACACCCTCTTACATTCCAGGATTGGGACACATTTTGGCAGATGTGTTATATTCCAGGTAAATACGAAACATCAGTTGCAACTGCTAAGCAAGTGTACCTCTATCTTCATTCTATATTTAGAGCTCAATTCAGACAGATGGGCTTGCATCTCTAAGCACAGCAACAGAATTTGGAAGATAAGACAGTGTTCATCTAAGTATCTGAGATTAGAGCAGAACCTTTACATTTCTTTTACTAAGTCAAAGTAAAGAAAGCCAGAGATAAACCTTGCTAATTTCTTTAGTTTACAAACACTAACAAGAGTGTGTGGATATTTATAGATAACAGAAATTAACCAGGCAATCTAGATTCTGAGAATAAATAATTGTCATGTTGAAAAAAATAATCTGCTATTGTTTTCCATCCCCGGAAAGTCATGATGTAGAATATGCTGTTGAAGGAGCTTCCCCGGTCCTTATGAAGACAGGGTTTTAATGGAGTTCTGAGGTGCTCCTAATTTTTCACCCCTCCCTTGTTGTGGTCCTCTATCATAAACATGGGGGGGGGGACATCGTGGATCTTATTTCATAGTCTTAATTTATTTGACCAGATAAGCCACTGTTAAAACAACATTAGGCAGCCTCTCTCTCACTACCAGGATACATGTCTGCCTCTGCAGCAGTACATTAGCCTGAGAAGCAAGAAGCAATTTTTAGATGCTTCTAAAGTACACAGTCACAATATTAGTCCTTATTTTCAGTGTGTAACAGAAAAGACTAGAATGACTGATTTCACAGTGTAGTCTCTTGTCAAAGATATAATTTTATTGACTTAGTATGTACAGCTGCAGTCAGAAGTACCAGAGCATTTCTGTAAGGAGCAGTAAGATCACATGATCTTACTCGACAGCCAGTGCTAGCGGGTAACATCCTTCTATTCACAAACACCATGCTGCTCTTGTGAAATCATCTACTTGAACCTAAAGAAGAAAAAAGGAAGCACCACGAATGAAAGGGGGGAAAAGAGACCGCAATACAGTTAGATCTGCTGCAACTTTTGGTGACATCAATTAGGATATGATTAAAACCATCAGTTTAACAATAAACAGGTCTCTTTGTTAATCCAGTAAATCACCTAGTTTCTTAAATATGATTTGCCATGCCCATCCGTGTACGCTCTGTTATCCTCATTAACTTAGCTTAGGCTGACCACATTTATGGCCTTTAAAACGGGTCAGTTCTCAGAGGAATCCCCTTAAGAAATTGATTTATATTCTAGGAAGAAGGAGGAGATAACAAGAGATGTGAAAATCTGTCTACAAACCTATTAATAATCTATGCTGCACTTGTATGTGGTGAAGTGGCAAATATATGTTGTTTTTATCTGGTCCTCATATAAAATGCTAAATTTGTAACTGAAAACAAAAAAACAACAACTGAAAAACAGAAATTAAACACGAGAGAAAATCAGAGAACTGAACTCAAGGCTCCTGTGAGGCATGTGTACACCACAAGCTTGTCCTTTTTTTTTTTTTTCCATTTTAAGTTCCATGTAGAAATGTGACAGACTTTGTCGATTTAGTCAGTTATGTTTAGCTATAAAAGGTGAAAGCTAACATCATGGAGAAGAAACAATGCGTTTTAGTAATTTGCTTGTCCTAGGTGGAAAATACACTGAAGTTCCAGAAAGGAATTTAGAAGACCCAGATATTTCTCTGCACTGCCTAACTGGAATTTAAGAATACTTTAAATTGTATAAATACTATTAAACACAAATAGTTTAATACACAGTACAGGAATATAAAAGTTATGTATTTCTCTCCAGTAATGTCTACAATGTGCTTGATGGTTACCAAATAACTAGACTGAGAATTTATATTTCTAGATATTAAATGAAAAATAATTCATGAAAATATATTTATGGTATCATCGGTTCAATTACAAATAAGGGCATCAGTATTTCCTAAGGCTTGCACACCTACAAGTATTTTGACCAGAGATTATGTTCTGTGTCATTTTGCAAATCACATTGGTAGCTAGTGAGTCAGCAATTAGCATTTTAGAAAAAAATCAAATATCATCATAGAATTTTTTTTCATGAGTCATTTCCCACTTCAGCGAGTTCCTACATCAGAAAGGAGTTGCAAGACAAAATGCATGCAATTTGTCCAGATAACAATGTACCAGGTTTACTAATGAAACTATGCATTAATACATTGTAAGAAAAAAATTGTTCCTAAATTACTTATAAAGAATGAGCCAAATTCTTCTCCCAGTTAAATGAGTCTAAATCCGCTGACCTAAATGGACTTTACCATGGACATTTACGCAAAGCAGGATTTGGCCCAAGAACTCTCCTCAAAATGTCTGCTTCATTTAAAGGATCACAATTATTGTAAATACATAAAACCTAAAAATTATCAGAGAAATTAAATTTGGAACTAGGATAGTCTATGACTGTGGGATACAGAGGTTCCAGGAAACTTCAGATCAGTTTTTATATTAGAACGGTATAAAAAACTGGCTCACACCACCAGCCATGTACTGGGTAGCAGCAGTAAACCAGCAAAAATTTGAAGTAGTAACAAGCAAAATAATGCCTGAGGCATTTCACATAGTATTTCTGTACACATCACCATCAAAACAGCCCGAACGAGTCCAAGAAATCATGAACAGCTAACACTTGTTCTTGAGAACATAAAGGACAATCACGAACTTACATGGCATTTTCTTACCTCAGAAATGTTGTGGAAGCGGCCCAAACTATTCTACTCTTCAGCCCCTGGTTTCCTTTTTTCTTGTTATACTACTAATGCCGGTCACCCATTAAATGCCTGTTATATTGCTGCTTAAATTGACAGTAATCTTAAAAGTTATGCTTCTGTCCGAAAACTTCCTACCTACGATTTTTACTTTTAACATCTAACATTACTATAAATGAAAGAGAAAGACTAATTTTATCTAGTGCTTGATACTGAAGACTACTTTAAAAACATAATTGTGACTTTTGTCATTGTTATGACTTAAATTCATCTGTATGTTAAAAAACTAACACACACCAGTTTCCTCCCTACTACTACTACTAACCCCTTCACTGAATTAGACTGTGAGCTCTTTGGAGCAATAACTCTGTAATCTTACTTGTACTCTCAGGCACGTAGTACACATTTGGGCACTGTAAAACAAGCAACCATCACCACAAGATATATTTCAATGAAAACTTTAAATTCTGCCTCTAAAGGTGTTAAGGGGAAATGTTCCCTCTTCAGTAATTTCCTTTCTTCAGTGTAGATTATAGTTCATCCCCCTCATCATATGGAGATAGGATCTTAGCCTTCTAATAATGTCACAGACACACCCAGCAGCAGCAGCTGGGGACAAGGGTGACACTAGCCCTGAAGTGAGTTTCTGCTCCAAATGACACATCAGGCTCTATGTTTGTGTCTCAAGGATTCCAGATCAAATTTTCTCAGTTCAAAAGTAAAATGATGATTTTCCTAACTGTCATTATAGCAAACTCACAGGAGATCTGAGAGTCAACACCTTCCACTTGGCCTCCTGCTCACCCTCTCTCTCTGTTCTATTTAGAGGAAGGGGCTATCTTTTTAGGCAGCTGGGGGGGAAAAAGGGAGAAGAAATGTTCTTGGGTTGAGGACTTCTGCGCATGGAAAAGGGCTGGGTCCAATCTGTGCTTTCCCAAGGGCCTTCCTCTTTGACAAACTGGTGTTAAAACCCTCTCCCTGCCTGTTTTTCAATGTCAGAGTTCAGTCCCGACACTGAAGCAGAAGGGTCCCTGAATCCTCAAAAAAGTCAGACACCTCCTGAGCCCTTGACAGGGGCCTGGCACCTTTGTCACAGTCAGTCATGATGGATGCCAGCTAGGGGAGTTTGGTGCATGGGGTTGTGGGCATGTACACTGTTCATACCTCATATGGGCTATCAACGCTGCTTCATTCAATAGCATGCCACCGGGCTTCCTAGGCCTTTAAAGCTTGCTTCAGCCCAGCTACCATGAGGATTCTCTCTCCAGCTGCTGAAGGATGTAACAACTGAAGACAGACTAGCTAGACCCTCAAACTTGAGGTGTAATGTCACCGAAAGACTTCATGAAATGCCTCCATCTGCTCTTAGGGAGAAACTATACCCCAAGTGTCTGTGCTGGTAAAGAATATCGAATAGAGAATGTTAAAATCAGGTAAGCCACAGACAGAAGCCAAATATTACTGGGCAACTGACACTTTATTGCTCAGATACTGACCTTTGTCAGTACAGTCATTCAAACAGGGCTTCTAAACTGTCACTATTAGTTTAACTTAAACATGTTTACCAACAAGGGAAGATGGATTGGAAAGCTAGACTGAGGTAACGATTAGGAGCCTTTCAGCCACTGCAGAGACGTTATAGTCCCACAATAGTTTTGTTTCACACCCGATAGTGGCATAATAGGAAGACAAACCTGAAGATCTGCCTGGTTTCAGTACAACGCAAGTGCATTCTGGAAGGGCCCTGTGTAGTAGGACAATAACATTGGGAATGTACTCTGGGAAAGCAGCTCCAATGTTCCAGCTGTTGATAGGATTTGTGTGTCAGTGTGGGTAAAACCCAAATCACAATCCACAAACTGAACTTGGCAGTATTAATAATCTTAAAGAAACTAAAGCCTTTTCCATAGCTTTTCCAAAGCATGCAGGTATGCCGGGAACAGCAAAGGCAGAATAAATCTGAGATCAGAGAGTCAGATTTCAAAAATTGGCTAATCTTCAGTACCAGTGGTGGAGGTAATGGAGGGGGTGGGGTGGCGTGGCGTGTGTGTGTGTGGGGGGGGTGTTAAAGCATGAAACTGCCCCCCCCATTGTCCTTTAAGGGTATGTGTGTGCCTTTTCAAGCATATTATTCATTTGAATAAAGGAGATTTACTGCATGCATTTTCACATGGGGTGGAAAGAGAACACTCCCCACACTCACCTGGCTGTGACAGCTACTGTACTACAGAGCTGGGCCCAGCTACCCACTCTGGGCATTGCAACATGGCACACAGAGTTATGTGGTGCTCAGGAGCGCCACCAGCTTTTTTGGCGCCCTAGGCGGCGGAAGGTCCCACCCCTGAAATACCACCCCCGACAGAGGTGGCCGAAGATCCGGTCACCTCCCCCCAAATGTTAGTGCCCTAGGCAATCGCCTAGGTTGCCTAATGGGTTGCGCCAGCCCTGGTGGTGCTGCAATCCTGTGCACCATGTCACAACACCATTCACACAAATTTGGCCCACCAGTGACTCCGTCATGTCACAACAATTGGAGAGGGGAGCCAGGCCTAGCCCCACAGAATAGGAGCTGTCGCTGCCGCACGAATGCAGGTTGGGCTTGCTCTGCAGTCAACCAATGACCAACTGCCCCCCCCCCGCCAGTTGCAAAACCTGGCTCCACCACTGCTCTCTACATTCCTCCCTACTTCACCACAGATCTTCATATTAAGTGGAAGTGCAAAGGCCAAGGGTACCTTAGCTAACAGAGATAGCATGTCTGGGAGATCTAGTGAAAAAGGAATAAAATGGGAGATAAAATATATGAACATACAGCAGGACTGACTAACGCTGACTGAGGAGTACCCAATTAGTTAGCACTGATGGGGCTGTAAAACAGAAAAAATGAGTCATTTTAGAAAGGTTGACGTTACAATCCTAATCATCATCATTACCCATCTAGTTACATTTACATAGCTGTTGCTGTCATGAAAAGGTAGCACTGAGTATAATTGAAATCAGACCAATTTTAATGCAATTTTATAGGAAGCTTTACAAAAAGCCTTCTGTTACCAGGTACAAAACAGTTGCTAAAAAATACAGAAGCATTAAGCACATTTTTAAAAGTCTGTTCTTACCACGATCATTTCAGAAGGTTCCAATATAATACACTCACAGCCTCTTTTTCCTCCAGACTGCTTGCCAAAACTGGAAAAAAAAGGGGAAAAAAATATTACATTTTACCTATTTTGGGGGTAAAAACAGTTAACAGAAGGTGAATAATTCAATAACCTAAAGGGGTGGGGAGAAAGAAAGTTCATGGAAACTACTATACCTGAGGCAACAATTTAATTTTCTCACACTGTCATTAAATAATTCTTTGAATTTGTACAGCACCTCTCATCAGAGCACCTCCAAGTACTTTATCTAAGCAGGATACCTTTGTGAAATTATTATTTATATTATACTAGAGTCAAGAGAATCCAGTCATGAACAGAACTCCATTGGGTTGGTGCTGCTTAGGAAAAGAAAAAAAGGAAGACAAAAGACAAAAGAAAAGAACAGCCTTTGCCATAAAAAGCCGACAATATAAATAGGGAGAAAGTATAAGATGTGGGTGTCGAACAAGACAGAGGGGAAAGATGTGTGACATTTACAGGAATATGAAGGTTCCATATATTCATAATTTTTATGAAGTAAATGTACAAATTAGAGGCTTCACAACTTGTTTTTCAAAGTGAACAACAAATATAGGCAACCTTCCTAACCATTATCATTTGGCATTTTACTTGGTAAAACAGTATCTATTTTACAAGTACATAAACTGAGGCCCAGACATGTTAAGTGACATGCATATGGTCACACAATGCAATAGTCGCGAAATAATACAAAAACAGCCTCAGAGCAGTCAAAATCTGGCCATTTCATAAAAATAGCGCTGATAACCATTAGTGATAAATGGAAAGTGCTGTTTTCTAAGAATTCTAATAGAGATGAGTTTCTCCAGAAAGTGTTACCAAAACTTTCAAAACTTCCTATATTAGGAAAGGGACAAAATTACAGGAGCTAGCATGTGATTATTTAAAAACATTTAAAAATCTAAGCTGGCCAAATATTTAAAAGAGAGAAAAGGTTAGAAAGAGGGTCAACACAATAACGCAGTGTTATTAATGCGTCCTGGTTTAGTGTGCTGCTCTTTGTGCTCTCTGCTGTCAGAGCTGAAGTCTCAGCTGAGACTACAGACTTACAATGAGACTATAATGAGTTCTCTCCTATGTCTGTTTCCCCCCCATTTTGACATGTAGTTATTTTCTTCTCCAGAGACAGCGGCAGTTGTTGTGGTGGGGGTTTACCAAAACTGTTTTTATTAAAACACCGAACAAGCTGTTGATTCTACCACACGTAATAACTTGATACAGACGCCGACTTATATGTATTCTATTCACTGATGCGCCTCAGGTTTTGTTAGAAGGCAGAAGGATAAAAAAAATCCTTGGATGCTATGGGGATGAGATGGCAGAGATCAGCAACGCTGAAGTCAGATATGTCTCCAAGAAAGAGAGCTTAGAACTGTATGGTTTACAGAGTTCAGCACTGTATATTTTGTGCAATAGCCAGCCATTTTTGTGTATTTAGCAAAAAAAAGGGAGAAATTAATATTATAAACATTATCTCAAATTAGAGGGGCTAGGCCAAGGCCAAATGAGGGTTGGTTTTTTTTTTTTTACTACTCCTCCTCATTGTAGTACATTCCTTGAGTCATTCTGAAGGTCTATTATTTTAGGATTGTCAGTGGTCCCGATTTTATCGGAGATCCTCACTCTTTGTCCCCTGCACACGGGGACATGTCACAATGATTTTTATAGGTGTTTACCAATATCTCCTATTTTCTGAAACCATAAAACAGCATTTGTTTTGAAGAGATTTCAGTGTGTAGGAGAAGATCAACCCACAGTGGTCGGAGATAAGAGTATTTAGAGATAAATCCCAGCAGTAAGATAGTCAGACAATTGGATCTACACTTGTACCATCTCTTGCAGAAGTCAATGCAGAATACAGCATGCTTCACATATTAAACAACACAAATTCTTATGTTAAAGTTTGCATTTAAACACTCAAACATCAGGAAACAGAAGAGGCAGCTTCATTAAGCCAGCCAGGTACTGTACATTTTATTATATACATTTGACAAACAAATTTTAAATTTGTAGATTAATCTCACAAAACACATTTAGGCTTGTCTATAATTTACCATTTTAATTAAAATCAATTTTAAAATAATTTATTTAAACTGGTTCAAACTCCTGCATGAACACCCTGAAATCAATTTACAACCAGTTTATATCAGTTCATAACCAAATGAATTCAGTTATGTCTCTAAATCAGCACTTAGTAAAATAATTGATATATGATTGAAGTACGTCATCTTCATAATCACCAAGGCAAATCCCAAAAGGAAGTAGCCTTCTTGCAGATTGAGCACCACCTGGATCATTCTTTAGGGAAGTCCTTAAGGTGGTCTGGATGGATGGACAGTCTATGTAGGGATATCCTGTAACGCCACTGAAGCTCTTGGTGCCCACATGATCACCGATCGTGTAGCAGCATTCCGATTCAAGGACACATCCTATCAAGGTAATCAGTGTAATGCTCTACAGCTTGCACACAGAAAGTATTTACTCAGTGTTTCCCAATTTTGACTATTTTGTCAGTGGCTTAGAAGTTAAGGAAGAAAGTACTTCAGATCCATTGTCCTTCACTGCAAATATGCTTTGAAAGTACAAGTAGTATTGGGTTGGGTAGTTATCTGAAAAGCACCTCAACAAGCTAAATTTAAGTACACACGTGTTACACTAGAGAAAAGGATATAGTAATCACAGAATTAACAAAACGTTCGCTATCTATCTTGCCCTCTTTTTCTAAGATAGACAAACCCTTCGAAGTGGCACAGATTTTTGAAGGGAAAACAACTGCATTTTATAATTCATCACAGGGGAAACAAGAAGTCTTAATAGCTGGGCACTGGGCTGCTGCAGCTTTTGGACACCTGCAAAAATACAGCTAAAGAGTACAGTAGCTAGTTCTCTCTGCTAAAACAACCAGTATTAAAATGCGTAATAACTTTGAAATTACTAGGATTCAGAATTAACCTGCTGAGATGAATGACGGTGGTTCACATTTCTCAAAAATATTGTTTCACAGGCTAAAAACTCAGGAAACCAATGTACACAGATTTGCATTAGTTTATACTCAGATCGCATTTGGAAGGTTACCTTTACAAACAAGCGCTAGGTTTGTTTGTTTTTTTAAATGAAAGTTTAGAAGCAGAATTCTGCAGCAAAGGACTGATTCTGCAGCCAATTCTTTGGTTATGAAAAACAACTCTGGCCATGAGAGCACGTGCAGCTCAGCTTCACTGAACCACCAGCTCATTCTCAATAGTTGTCGCTGGCACATATAAGACATGAAGAATCATGTAACCTTCTGGTGAATGACTAAATAGGAAAGGGGAGGGGGCTAGTAAGGTTGTGAACTAAAAAGGAGGAATAAAAAGATAAGAGTAAAAAGCAACAGTGTCAAAAGAACAGGAAAGAACAAACATGAGAAGTACCAGCACAGAGGGAAGGGAGAACAAATCATCAACCTATCAGGTACATTTGTACCTTTACATGCCACAGACACTACATTCTTATGCATGGGCACACTACAGAAATCTTATGCTGGAACACATATAGCAAAAGGGTTAGAACAGTTATCCATGCATGGAAAAGGATGAACTAACTTCAGTGGATATTTTAAATTTTTATGTCCCAGAAACACAGATAACTATAAAGACAGCTTCATGCAGCTATTTTAGCGAAACCTCAGATCCTTCCAAGCAACAAAGTTAACAATCCTAACAGTCATTATGATAAAGCATTATGACCAGTAGTAGCATTGCAATTTGAACTGTCAAATTCTGAATTTTGATAATGTATTATAGAAACTGTAGTCTTTAAATAGAACTGCCACACAGTTATCATGATAATGACTAAAATGTTCCCTGCTTGTACTGTAATAGTAAAGAAGCTTTTAGACCATGATTTCCATATTGAAATATGTCAGTTTCAGAGTGGGACATCCACACTAGTAGCTGCTGGCTAAATTCTGTGTCTTCTGTCATGCTTCTTCCATACAGTGCATGACCCAGACAACATAGTCAAACAATCTCCCATGTTTGTTCCTAGCCTCTGTTTGCCAGACGCTGGGAATGAGCGACAGGGAATGGATCACTTGATGATTACCTGTTCTGTTCATTCCCTCTGGGGCACCTGGCATTGGTCACTGTCAGAAGACAGGATATTGGGCTAGGAGGACCTTTGGTATAGTCATTCTTATGATTCTGTTGATTCTTATGTTTATAACTCATTTGCCCACTCTTTGCATGATGCATGCTATTATAAAATATAAGGAAATTCAAGCAGTTCATCTCTAGGTCAGGACTGGTTAGAATTCCATTTTATTATTTCTGCACCACAGTCTAACATATCTAACCAAGGTGTCCTGTGGTCCTGCAATATAATTCTTCTAGAATTAAAACATTGGGAAAGTTCTTTCATTAGCTATAGGGTAATAAATTAATTCACCTTCAAAAGTGATTGCCTATTTCACTTCAGTATACAGCAAGGTTTAGTGGTGCTGCACAGTATGGGACTACTTTGTTCTTTATGACACTGCACCAGTTTATCACATATGCACAATAGTTTAATATCTTTTTAACTTTCGGATGAAATCTGAATACAAAGAAGTGTTACAGATGAAAGTTTAAAATGTTACCATTCAAAATGATTACTTATCAAAAATATTTAAAACAAAACTCCTTTAGGTTAAACCTTCTGTAAGTTAAACAGTTCAGTCAATTAGTTTCAATCCCATGCAACTTGAAATTAAAAGTTGACAATATTTTTAAAACATCACTGTAAAGCTATGTATTGTGTTCAATATAATGCATTATTGAACAAACAGTTTTAGCATTTTTTACTTTTCTTTTAAAACTGGTAAATACTTTTCTTATACACACACGTACGTAAGTTATGAGTAAATTATATTTTACCCAGAATATTGTTCAAGTGGGGCATGATCAATATAATTTCAATGTTGTCAAAATACTACTTTGTTTACATAAATATATACAACCATTCACAAATTCATCTCTTTACTGATGTTGCAACATTTGGCAATTGCGTAAGTGAGAATAAACGTTAATAAACACTAAGTGTATACTGACAGTAAGAAAGGTCAAGCTCCTTACACAGTCAGTTTTACACTATCAAAATATTGTACCATTATTGACCACTCAATCTGAATGGGCTATGTGCCAGTGACAACAAAACTCACTGCTAACCCTGAAGAACAAATGACTCACTTTTGCAAGTCAATAAAGTGAAGTTTAGTTGACTGACCACGCCAGGTACTGTTTTATTGATTGAATTATGAAAGCACAGCTTTCACAGAAACTTCTTTTTTGCCAGAACTATCATATTTTTAAATAATCATTTTAACATTCCTTTTAATAAGTTACTGCACACATTTCAATGAAATACAAATGGCTAGCTTCAGTGCTATATAATTTAGCGGTTCTGCTGACTTGCGCACATGCAGTAAACCTCCTACAAATTTCAACAAATGCTTAAGAGCTATAATAATTCCTCTTTGGCTTATAGTACAATATTAACATGAGGAAACAATAATTAGAGTAGGCACCGAATAAGCTATGAAATTACTCTTAGGGGGAGATCTTGTTTTCCATCCCAACCCTGTGAGAAGATTTACAAACAGTAACATCCATTAGTGCTGGTAGAGTAACTCCTGTAAGGCTTATTGGCACAGGTGGAAGAATAGATGTAGATATATTTGCACAGCACAATTTCAACCCATTAGCCATCTGTCTGCAGAACTTTCACCTGAAGATTAATTGGCTAACTAATCTGAGTCCTAATATTCACTTGGCTAGTTATTGTCCTCAGGACAACAACAAGGGCACTATAATTACTTGATCTGGCATTAGCCAGGGGATTATACCTGAAGAATATTAAATGATGTTTTCAACATTTTTGCTGTTTATAAAAAAAATTCTTCATATAAAGTTTCCTAAAATGTATTTATTTGCATTTCATAAATTAACAGTTGTTCATCAGTTACTTGAATTTAAAAAAGACAGGCAATTCTCCATGCTTTCCTAGGTCCTACACTCAGTCCTACCTTTATTTTATTGATTTTGAGAGACCAAGAGAATGAGCATGCAAGCATGCACTCTAGCTGTGGGAGTAAAAGAAATACTATTCTCAGGACCCCATATATTCTGTAATTCTCTGGCTGCTTAATTTGCTGCAGAATTCATCCTCTGCTGCACAACTGTGCTCCAAAATCTCAGTGTACAATTAAAAAAAAGTTTTTAGGCTTTTATGGAATGTTGTCTTCCACAGTTCAAAAAGAAACAAACTATATTTCTGAGAGGTCTGAGCTACCCCATGCATCTGAGTTAAAGCCCTATGGATTCCATGATTTCATAATTGTGGAATTTGGCACACACTCTCTCATATACAGACACATGCAGCCTCAGAATTTTCATTTTGCTACAGCTAGATGCCTAATGTTTTGTTCCCTGTCTCCTTACCCGGCTGGGACCTGTTCTCACAAGTCTCTTGCTTTTTTTCGTAACTGTGCAGCTCGGAGTATAGTGCATATCTAACCTAAAGGCTCTCTACTCATGTAAAAACATGTCATTATCAGATAAACACACAGTACATTGTGAGTGCTGTCAATGTACACATAGTAAAATACAGTACGTGCCAAGGTGTTTTTATCATACCTTTTGTAATTTCATAATTACAAAAGGGATATTTGTCTGTTCAACTTAAATTCCAATATGTTTATGCAACTTAATCATAGACTATCAGGGTTGGGAGGGACCTCAGGAGGTCATCTAGTCCAACCCCCTGCTCAGAGCAGGACCAATTCCCAGACAGATTTTTGCCCTCCCAAGGATGGAATTCACAAACCTGGGTTTATCAGGCCAATGGTCAAACCACTGAGCTATCCCTCCCACCAGAGACTTAAGTCAAAGAGATCATGTTAGGAGATTGACAAACAAAGAAGGAAAAAAATCCAGCACACAGTATGGGCTACATGCCAGGTCTATCCTAAATTCACATGCTGATTGCTGTACTCAATGAAAAGAGACCAGATGTTGAGCATCAACTTTCATATACCTTGCTGTTGTGTATAAAATCAGATCGTAACTGATGTATAAATTAGACCTCTATTAAGATTTGTTTGCTTTCCTTAAACTAACTCTACTCCACTGTATTTCATTTTAACTCTAGCTTGTAAGACTTACGACACAGTTAATGTTTTTAGGCCTGTATTTTTGCAAGGAACACGAAACGTTTTTTATTTGATAACACATTGTAAAGGTTTATGATTATTATTATTGTTTATAGGAGCAGCTGGTAGCAAAGCCTTATACGTAGGTTGCCCTAACACTTCTACCCTAAAAGATTTTTGTGACCTTTTCTTGAGAAGATAGAACATCGCCATTGTTTGTATCGGGACTTTAAAGTTCAGTAGGGAAAAAGTCCTAGGTGCAAAGAAGTGCCTTTTCTTTGTCCAATGATAGTCTGTTCACATTTAGCTGAGTATAGCCTTTGGAAAAAAATCACTATTTTCCTTCTGTCACTTGTGTTATTTACTAAAATTCTGGGAGCAAGCTAAAACAACTGGACACAGACATTCTAACGGGCCAGGTCCAAACTGCCACCAACGCAGCAGCAGCACACGCTACACCAAGAATCCCAGAAGCAGGCAGCCTCTGTGGAATGGGAAGACCCACCTTGCAATCCCCCTTCACGAGACCCAGTACATGGTCCTCTAGTTTGGGGGCACTATTTATGGTAGGCTCCCCCAATCACTTCCTCAACCCAGCATGTGGCCAAAGCTACACTTTTTTTTTTTAAAAAACACACACACACACACACACACACACACACACCCCGCTAACAACTTTCTCCTGTGGTCAGCTAAGATAGTCCAGGATTGTCGGAATCAAAAGGATTTACGTGCTTAAAGCAGCTGAATGTCACAGAACTCCATTCTACCCCTACCAGAGTCTTCCTATGTAATGCTGAGCAGTCACAAAGTAAAATTTTGGCAGGTGGCCACTAATTAGGTGTTCCTTGTTTTGTGGGTGCTCAGCTCAAGAATCCTGGAGCCTCATATGCAGACGTGCTGAGCACTGACAACTGTATTTGCAGTCAGTCAGTGGGAACTATGAATGCTCAGCACCACTGGCAGTAAGACCGTCTGGGCTGAAGGAATAAGCACAGGGCTGGGAGTCGGGAGGATCCAAGATCTAGTATTATATGACCCTTTAACAAGTCTGTCTTCCCCAACTGTAAAATGGAGATGACACTTATCTCATTGTGAAAATAATTTCACTAATGTTTATGATGCATACAAAAACTGCAACAATGAGCACCCTACAAAAGACAACAAGGTTATGAATATTTGCACATTAATACCAGGCTCTGGATAAGCGTGCAGTGAATAAGGCAGGGGACACAAAGGAATGAGGAAAATTAAAATGAACAGCTGTTAGTTTTGAGCACCACCTATTCTGTGCACTGAATGAGGCAGGAATTGAAGGGAAAAGTGCAGTATATGATCAGATAATTAAATTATACTACATATGTTCAACAGAGCAAAATTAAGATTGCACAAGCAATCAAACTGGCATTTCCTAATTTACGAATACCTGACTCTGCAAACTAAATAAGATAATTACAGTTTTGTATGTAATGTTTAAAACAAGGATAAACTAAGTTCAGCTTCAGTCAGTCAAATTAAAAACGAGTTGGGCATGAGAAAGGGCAAAAGGAATAATGAATGGAGAATGGAAAAGACAGATAAAACTTGGCAGTGGAAAGAACAAACAATAAAATAAAAAGTTACGCTACTAAATACAAAACTCCAAATGAGCAAGACAATTTTTGTGACAAGATAAAAGCCTTTTCATATTGAGCCTGTACATACAAGGCCAATAGTAAAATCTTACCTCAAACTCAAAACATGTTTTTCTTATTAAAAACAGATCACCACAATGCAAATACTTATATGGCCCTCATTTATCTTAGTATCCGAGTGCTGCTCAGGAAATGGAGATAATCTCTCCCTACCAAGAACATCTTCCACTGAAATACCTAGAAATTACGCCTGAGGATTTTTTGCTTACTTGTGTGGTGGGTATGTATTGTGTCCATGCATATGAAGAAACTGAGGGAGCACTAAACTGGAAAAAGAAGTTGTGCATTTAATTCTGAAGGTGCTAAGGAAAATGGCGATTCTTCTCTAATTCAGGAGTCAGTACCATAGTTCCAGCGCCTGTAAATTGCATCTCCCACACTCATTAGTATCCTGCTGCTGGTTGATAGGTCCATTGTTTCAGTGTAATACAGTGCTCATATGAAGTCACAGGCATTGAGGAGATGCCAGGTAGCTAGATCAGTACAAAGCCTTGAACTCTCATGTAGATGTCAGATGAACATCAGTGTATTTTTTAGCAACAGAAATGAGGTTTACAACATATTATAGCCATCTTACACACTAAACACTTCCCTATGAAATTAAAGCATGTTTCTTTAAGTCTTCTTAGTATTATACAGGGATAGAAATATGGAAGAACTGGAAAAATATATTATTCAGACAAAGCACAAGGCTAATAAAGCAATACCTCTAGGGAAACAAAACTAAAGACTAGACAATCTAATCAAAGTAAAGAAAGCATCAGCTGATAATTTAAATAGGAAATCCTCATTTTGGTACAGTATGTTACATCTTTTTTAAGGCTTACAGAGAGACAAGAATGAAAATAATCCAATTGCCAATTTTAACTTCACTAAAAAGATATGTCAAGATAAATGTTAAAAAAATGGAGCGTATGAGAAACAGATTTAAATATCTGCTATAAATATCTATTGGAAATTTCATTGGTTTGCATACTTTATTTTATTTACAGAACTACGAAAGGCTTAGGTAAGAATTACAACATTATTATCCAATTATTGGTTAGTATTCGTGGTCAGACAATTCAACCATAATAATGTATTGGTTTATCAAGACTTTATGGCTAATGTTTGCCGAAAGGATGCTTTGAACAGTTTTCTTTAAAAAACACAGTGAGCTTTGATTAAATATTTAGATAACCAAAAAAGCTTATTCATTGGAGTACAAAGTCGTAAACTAGATATTAGGAATCTACTGGTTTTTTGCTGGCTGAAGCCCAGAAAAGTCAGTTCTCTAAGCCAGACTGCAGCTTTTCAATAATTGTAATATGTGCACCTGTTGCTTGATATCCAGACATAACATCTATATTATTAACTGAGATCAAGTCACTGGTCTGCAACACAGTTGCAAGACAAATGCCTTCCACATATTAAAAAGTCTTTTCTTTTCATTGGCTTTTGTTTGTAAAGCACCTCATTTGCAGTAGACTTTTTTCCCCCACTTTCTGATTCACTGCTGTTCTTAATTAACGGTTTGTAAGCTAACATACACCAGGAAGAGAAAATGTGAGTTATCAGTGCTTCACTAATTATACAAGGTCCAGAAACACCTTTTAAAAACAAAATCAGTTCATTTACCTTACTACAACCAGAATAAAAACATCATCAAGAATAAAATTGTGTCTTTTTAGTCCCAGTACCTGAAACTGGTTTCTGATTAAAACATTAGTGAGGATCCAGATGTAAGGAGCAGCAATGCAAGTTTTCCACTCCATCTGTCCATACAAAAATAGTATTTTAACTGCTTATTTCAGCTTTATTTAATTCAGAAGTGAAATAATAAAACACATTATGCTTTACTCCAGGAATTCTTGTGTTGTTCTTTAACACAAGAGAGGTACATTGGTATGTGGATACCCTGGCCTTTATAAATTAGGCCTACATTCCACATATCCTGAAGATGCTAAATAATGTGGATATGCAAATGTTCCCTAACTTTACAAAGAATCACAAGCAGATTAATTTGAAGTCTACAGAATACTAAATACTGCCTTATAATTTTATGGATTGCATATAGTTACACTCTGAGATGGCTAAAAAAAAGTAACTGGACTGATCAAATCCTGCAGGTATCCAGCATGTGGCCTGAATTTGTCAGCCATATTTTCTAAAAAATAGCATTACATTTCATGTAAGTTTTAATGTAAATTTGATAGAGCCACAACACTTAAGCACTAATCCTACAAACACTTAAGCATATCATTAATTTTACTAACATGAGTAGCCCAGTTGATTTCAATAGTACAACTCGTGGCAGTAAAGTTAAGCATGTACGTAAGTGTTTGCAGGAAGTGGATCTTAGACATTTTAAAGTACTTGGTTTTCAACCCCAAGGCCCAAAAAGCCCGCTCAAGTAGTATGGGACCCTAATATAACCCACCCATTTATTAAAGTGCTTTACAGCTTTTATAAAGATACAGAGAATCTTGACTATAGAAATCTCTCAAATAGCAGCAGCCTTTAAAACGCCTTCTCGATATAAGCTTTGAACATAATAAACTGTCTTTAATATGAGGTTTAATTAACATTTAAATGTGTGTAATCTGGGGGGAAAAAAGCAGGTTTTTTAAAGAAGCAAGCATAGTATTAGGAAGTTAAATCTCACAGACACCAGCAGAAGTAATATTTTTTTCTGGCCCATCTGTAACCTAACAAATGTTAGTGTGCTTTATTGAAATAGTCTTTTTTTAAAAACACATTCAATAACTATCTTGATTAGTCTCTTTAATCCATGTAAAAGCATCACCAATCTCATGTGCAGTATGATTTAGAAAGAACAGCAAGACATAAAGGAGCCAGTTTACAGCCAAAAAGAGGAATTCAAAACATAGGCTTACTGCAACAGATCCATTATTTATTTTTGGTAAAAATTTCCCCAACATGCAAAATTTTCATCACTCCTTCCCCATCAGCAATGTTTACCGGAAAGCTGAATACAGCACATCACATTTCTCAAACAACCGATTACCTTGTCCCAGGACAGAGGAATGGAAATTAGTTTTTAAAATATTGTTTTCAGAAGTCATAGCTTGTCTTTGTTTTTGCTTGGGAAACACTTATTTCCCACCCTCATCATCAAGAATGAATAACACAGGGCAAGGGCTGATGTTCTAAGCGTCCATGTGCTCACACCCCATGTTGAATCAGACAGTTTTCTGAGCAGGTTGTTCCAAGTGCTGATGTTGGCTGCCATCTTCAAGTGACTATGGTATATTAATGACCTATTCAATGTGACACCGAGGTAAACTAGGTTTTGGATCATGCTGCAGACGCTGGTCATTGGAGAAAACTCGTGGCTTACACTTGAATTATACAGATGAAATACGCTAAAAATTGTCTTGGAAAAGCTCAGCTGCAGGTGCCATCATCTACAATAGTCTGCCAGGAGATACATTATCAAGACCTCGTCAATTTCTGAGAAGGACAAGCTTTGTAGCTGCAGCAGATGTCATTGGCATAGATAAACTTGCACAAGAGTGTAGCTGGCAGGTTGTTGATGTACACGTTGAACAGTATCAGTGAAAAAACTGGCCAAGATCCATGAAAACAGCATCCTGCCTTTATACACAGAGCTTTTCAATCACCCGCCAGCTCACCTGTCTTCTAGATGCCCTTTATGGTCATTTATGCTACCACAAGACAGGACAGTGGAATCTAATTGGTGCAACGAGTGGTCAGTGACAATAGCAGTTAATCATTCTCTCATCACTGACCCACCGTCTGTCCACCAGGTTTTGATATGCCAAGGCACCTGTCATCATCTCTGAACCAGTTTTGAACAGGACCGAGCAATTGCGCAGCCAATCTCTTTAAATGGGGTTTTTCTAATGACCCCATCATATAGCTGCATTCAACTTCAGACTATGTCATGTATCCTTAACAAGTGCCCACTGATTTATTTTGACAGTGGTCTACCAACTCTCCACCAGGCTGATGATGACACCATCAAATGGCTGGGCACATTGTGCATACCCTGAGAGATCATCAAGAAAGTGTCTAATGCATAACACACATTCCAGCAAACATTCAGCATAACTACAGCAATGCATTTGCCCTTTCAGACTTAGTTTGCAAAGACATAATCACTTTTCTCAACTAGGAATTAACAGAATCTCCCTGATATCCCCAAAAACGTAGAATAGCAATGAATGTTTAATAGGCAAGTGCATCTTATAAACAAATCTACAAGTAATGCCTTTTTTAAAGAATAGGAACATTTGGATTTTTTTTTAAACTCAGGAGGATCAACAACTTCCATTTCAAAGATTCTCACATGTATAAAACATTTTATTTTTCAAGAGATGTCATTCATAATGACCATATTTTCCATTATGTGTTCCAAACCCTCTTTTCCACATAATTCATTAGAGGAAATAAATAATAGATTCAGATTTCCAGAGGCAAGTTAGATTTCCTTCCAGAGTAGCTGCAAATAAAAACAAATATTATTATTTAGATATGGCTCCCCCGCCCCAGACATAAAAGGAGTTAACCATGCCTTGCCCCAAAGGGATCAATGGAGGAGAAACCTCCAAGCAGCCCAGAGAGGCTGTGGGAAACACAGCCAATCAGGGAGGAGTTGCAGGGAGCAACCAATCCAGTCTCAGTAGGTTCATATAAAAGAGAGCTGCAGGGCACTGGCAGACTGGAGTCCATTGCTGCTGGGAGCCCAGGAAGTAAGGACTGCGTCCACGGAGGACTGAGAGAACTGCAAGTATGCTGCACAAAGCAATGGCTGGCTCCTGAAACTGAACAGCTGAATACCCTTAGGTGAGGGCGAAGAAGGTGGTAGGGTGAAAGGGAAGTGGCCGAGGGAAATATAGCATCACTGATGGACATTACAGAGGAGCAGCAGGAAACTTCTATTTACTGGGGCCCAGAGTAGAGGGTGGGCCTGGGTCGCCCCACTGTCCCCTGGGGAAGTGGCTGGACAATAGGATGGTGATATGCACCCCCCAGGAGGGGGAATATTCAGAGGACTGAGTCACAAAGAGGGCACTGAGGTTCTGGGAGCTGAGAAAGGAGACAGAGGCGGGAGCAGAGACATGGTGATGGGGTGCAGACCACAGACATGGGTGTTTGCATCGAGCTAATCCCCAGAATAACCAGGAGTGACACTAGTCTGGCAATGAGGGCTGCACCCCGTGACACATGCCTAATAATTGAAAAATAAAAAAGTTAGATGACAGTTAACTGCTACACCTAGCGTCTGTCCAATTTAGTGTTGATGCCTTGTTTCTTTCTCTTTACTGCATCTTATTCTGTAAAGGAGACAGAAGTTTACATCTGAAGAGGTTTATTCCTACATTTACAATTTATTTTGAGTAAAGCATTAGGAAAAGAACTGTCTTGAAAGATAGTTAAAAAGCAGTTTTATACGTTGTACAACATTTGTTTTCAGTCTACAGTAATTCTCTAAAAAAGAATTGGAAAAATTTTCATTACTCAAAGCTAACATTAGCTTTCTCTCCTCTTACACTCCTTCCCCATACCACCCCTGCAACTCCTCCCACCAGAATATTTTAAAACAGAGTTTTTTATATTTTACAATCCCAAACAAAGCTATTTGGGTCAGAAATACAAGACCCAATGGATTAATAATTTGACTGATTTTTTTTAATCTAGTAGATGTTCATATTGTACAATAAGACCAAGCAGCAGTTCTGAATTTAATAAACCATGTTCTCTTCAACTAGACTCGGCTATTCTAGCCATACAATGATGTACTATGAAAATAACTGAAGTCTGATCAGTATAATTTCTGATAGCTCCCAGGATGCAGTACAAGCCCGTGTGCTGCCTCCCCCGCAACCCCTCCCCCAAAATATAGCCTTGTTTGGTTTTGCATCTTCAATGATAATTGCAAATACAAACATCCTTTCCAAGCCTTTAATGAAGTATTACCTTTCTCCACTATTACTCCCCAATACAAGTTTACTCTCCCACTTGAAAAGCAGAGGGGGGAGGCAAACTAAACAAAGCTCCATACCCTAGCAATATGCGATAATACGTTTGTGCAGTTGACACTGAATGAAGCGGAGGGGAATAAAGAGAGGAAGGAAGGTTTGCTTTCCCATGCAGGGGCCAAGGTACCTCAACTTAATCAGTTCTCAAAATCTATAGAGAAAGCCCAGGGCCTTCAGGTCATTCACACAGAGGCTTACGGGGCTCCAAACTATTGCTCAGACCCTCAACACCAGACGTGGGCAAACTACGGCCCACGGGCCCGTCCTGCCCAGCCCCTGAGCTTCTGGCCAGGGAGATTAATCCCCAGCCCTTCTGCAGCCACTCTGGCCTGCCGCTCGTGCTGGGCAGCATGGGGAGCGCAGCTGGCTCTGACCAGGTGTCACAGCTGCAAGCTCCTGCTGCTGGTAAGGGGGCAGGGAGTGGGAGGATTGGGTAAGGGAGCGGGAGGTCCAGGGGGGCAGTCAGGGAGGAAGGGGCAGTTGGATGGGGTGGAGGTTCTGGGGGAGGGGTCAGGGGTTGGGGAACAGGGAGGGTTGGGAGTGGGAGTCCCGGGGGTTTATCGGGGGTGGGGATGTGGATAGGGATTGGGAGGGCAGTCAGGAGACAGGGAGCAGGGGGGTTGGATAAGGGGGTGGGATCCCAAGGGGCAGTTGGGGGGGGGGTCCCATGGGGATGGTGGTCAGGGGACTAGGAGCAGAAGGAGGTTGGATGGGGTGGGAGTCTGGGGGGGGGCTGTGGATAGGGGTGGGGCAGTCAGGGGACAGGGAGCTGGGGGTTTGGATAGGGGGCAGGAAGTGAGAGGGGGCGGATAGGGGGCAGGGGCCAGACTGTTTGGGGAGGCACAGCCTTCCCTACCCGGCCCTCCATACAGTTGTGCAACCCCAATGTGGCGCTCGGGCCAAAAAGTTTGCCCATCCCTGCTCAACACCCATGACAGCATGGCGCCCTGAAAAACAGTGCTACCATGTGATCTCTAGTCATTCTCAGGCCAAAACCTCTCATGTATGGGTTGGGAGTATATAGTGGGAGTGTGCATACGAAAGAGAGTCTTCTGTTATCCCAAAAATCTTTGCTGAGGCCTGATGAAATGAAAAAAAAAAGTTCAAGGTCCACTTGCTCCTTGCCTATTACCTAAGAACTACAAAGAACAAAACAGGTGGTCTTTGCACAGGTGTGTTTTCAGGGTCAGAAGGAGAGGGGAGTTATATGGTGTGGGCTCAACCTCCTCCTGTGTGTTCTGAATATTTTATTTTAAACAGATAATTCAACAAATGAGCCCAGGGTCAACAAGCAGCATCTCAAGTACTTTTCTTTCCTCATATTGCTTTTTAAAATTGGCAAACATTGGCACAGTGCTTTGAAGATGCAATGTGCTTTGTAAGTACGGAATGTTTAATTAAATTATTTTAAATATTAGAATACTTAATTCCAGTAGCAACTTGATTATATGAAATTTGAAACTAAAATGTAGTCTGCATGTAAAATATTTGTTTATTTAACTTCCAGTCACCATCAGTGCGATAAAGAGGCCCACCACTGCCAACAGACAAAAAGTTCACTGCTCTCTGTCAGCAATTCCCATCAGGCCTGACACATTCACCACACCTAACACACCTCTTTCACGGTATTTATCTATAAATAGAGTACTGTAAGGTATCTAATGAAAGTGGGTGTCAGGCTGGTCATAAATATCACTGTAAAATGTATGTATTGATTATAACAGGTTTTCTGCCAGACAAAGCATGGCTATGTGTCAATTTACATCATAGATAGGTATAAAGTAAATCAAAACAGGAGCTACATTTGCATTCCAAGTCAACATGAGGATATGAAGCCAGCATGGCGGGGGGGGGGGGGGGGGGGGGGGGGGGGAAGGACACTGGAAAACAAAGGGCATATCAAACGTTTATGGACTATAACTGGAGACAAAGACATTTTGATCATCTATTTACTAAGGAAACCCCTTGAAGGGCATGGGAAAACCTGTGATCTGGTTACTGAAAATCAGCAGCTCTGTCAGAGTTGGTATCCTTGGGAGAAAAATCTACTTTAATAAATAGGAAAGGTAACCATTAAGTATAGATCTGGGGTTGTGTTTTACATTTTGTTTATATGTGTAACCATGTTTCGACTTATTTTTATTCACAATACTTTAAAATGTAACCTTTGATAATAAACTTATAATTGATTCACTGTAAATATATTTCAGTGCTGTAATGTTATTAAGGACCTGATCCTGAGTCGTACCAATCAAGCTATGTGTATACTGTTCCTTTTGGAATAGCAAACCTGGTAATTACTCTTAGTGTCCAGTGACAGGAGCTGGACACTACAGAGGTATGCTTCAAAAGGAACTCGGGGACTGGGGTACACCAAGTATTAACCTGCAAGGCAAAGTAAGCGATGGCAGAGACCTGAGTAAACTGTCTAGATTCTATAAAGATCAAGAAAACAAAATTATCCAAGGCACTGCTTCACAAGAAAAGTTAAATAGGGACCGTTCTAAAATGTGCAACTCCATTGTATGGCATATAGAGAGAGAAAACATGTACTCAAATGACAAAAAGGAACCTGAAATGTACCACACTACTATAGGGCACAAAATTCATAAATGGTTAATCTTTCATTCACATTGAAGCTCTCACAGTGTGCAATCTGGTCATAAGGATTTTAGTCTGTTTGGTTTGGGGTTAGGGATACACACGTATTGTCAAAGGAAAGGGAGCATCAAGCTGACTATTTCATTATAAAATATGAAATCTTTTGGCTTTAGACATGGTCCATTGTTACTCATACTTCTGAAGTCTTCTGGTCATTTCTGACAGTTTATATCCTTCATTCTTTCTTTATTCAAATATTAGTGGCATTCTATCTTAGCAAAGCCTAAGCTTGAGCACACCACATTTAAAAAAAATAATTAAAAAAATATATATAACAAGATTTAGAACACTAAAAAGTACAAAGAAACAGAGCTTGTTTAAATAAATACCCATACTAAAATATATAAGTTAGCATGAAATCTTTACCTTCTGTCACAATACAGTTTTCTCTAGACTTGTACATGTCTCAAAATCTAGTGTGTAAAACAATGCATTTTTTATTATCTAACAGGTATGGCAGTGTAAACAGTACACATAGCAATATGTATATTCTGAACACACACTGACTCAGTAAAGAGGATTTGAAAATCTCAGTGCCTAAGTATTCCATCATAATCACACATGATCTCTTAATCACAAATATGAGCGCAATGTGACTCTTTAAATGTATCTAGAGCAGTGTCTCTCAACCATTCCAGACTACTGTACTCCATTTAGGAGTGTGATTTGTCTTGCGTACCCTTACTTAAAAACTACTTGCTTACAAAATCAGACATAAAAATAGAATCGTGAAAAATTGCTTACTTTCCCATTTTTACCATATAATTATAAAATAAATCAATTGGATTAGAAACACTGTACTTACATTGCAGTGCATAGTATATAGAGCAGTATAAATAAGTCATTATATGAAATTTTAGTCTCCACTCACTTCGCTAGTGCTTTTCATGTAGCCTGTTGTAAAACTAGGCAAATATCTAGATGAGTTAATGTGTCCTCTGGAAGACCTCTGAGTACTCCTATGGATGCGTGCACCCCTCGTTGAGAACCACTGATCTAGAGTACATAGTTAATGAGAAAATTTGCTCTGAAATGCTAAATTAAGATCAGAGTGCTGTGCAGAGCCTGACTAAAGTTTGTACATTAAACTTTTCCTTTCTTAGCAAATATCTTTGGCAGGCTAGGCCAAGCACGCAGTGTTTCTAATGGGCAATTTCATTTCTTTTAGTGCCACCTGACTGTGTGTAGAAATATTTCAGTTCTTTTGCACCCATTTTTTTCTTTTCATAGAAAAGTTTTACATTCCCCTTAGAAGAGCGAAACGTAATTGTAATGTTTTATGTGATTATGGAAGAGGCCAAAATCTCTGAAGCTTTTCATTCTCATACTTAAATCATAAAAATACTGTTAATTTAATTGTGGAGGTTGAGCTCCAAGTATTTTTTTTTTCCTTAAAGCCTTTTGTACATCATACAGGTTGTCTCATTACCCAAAAGGAAAGAATGTTCATTTTCTTCCCAGATGATCTCACTAACTAAGTAGACTGAAAAACACCAAGAAGCCCATGATTTAGACTGTAAACAGTTTCATACAACAGAACATTCTTACCCTTATTAAAGTCTGGCAGCCGCTTTCCCTCATTATCCACTATATAAGCAGTTGTAATCTCATTAATAATTCAAGGGAGACTTGCACTTTACTTTTTTACATAAGTCACTTAAATCATTCACTCCTTAAATTCAGGTAAACACACCATTTCAATGCAGTCTTTATTTAGGCTTTATGCACATATCCACTTGTGACAAACTTCAGGCATTGCTGAACTTCACTCCAGAATGGTTGAGAGTTTAATTTCCTGCCTCTAGTTAGATACTAAGCTCAAAAACATTTCAGTCCTGTTAAAGTTTACCATAAAATTTGAGTGCACAGATGTAAATACAGTGTTTGTGCACGTGCGCGCATGCACAATGGTGCCAAAATTTTCAGTACTCATTCATTGCTGCTGCTTGTCTGGATCTCAGTTTAATAACTTACTAGTCTGCATTGGTGAGAAAAGAGAATTACTTATTAGCATTAAAGTGGCACCCATTATTTATTATTTTTCTTGCAGTAGCACAGGTGCTCCTGTCATGGATCATGGTCCGTTCCCCACAAAGAACTTATCTAAATAGAAGAGACAACAGGCAGATACAAACAGATGGGAACATGAGGTGACAAACAATACTACTAAATACGAAAAGCAGAGGTCACAGCACAATAACCTATTCTCCAGAACCCATATCAAATCCGGGTTCCACTGTAATAAATACTGTACCCAGTTACCGAAGCTCCCGTTCCCTTCCCCAAACAGCTTGCAACCTAAGGCCTTGAGCCTGCAGCAGATTCATTCTTGAGGCAACTTCCCATCATCTCACTGACATCAAAGGCTGCCCAGACTGGTTGTCAAGCCAGGTCTACACCTTTGTGGACTAACTTTTAAACTCCTGGCATTTCTCTTATAAAAGAGAAATCAAATGGTACCAAACCACAAGTTGATTAGTTGCAGTTGTGAGCTGGCAAACCCTTTCACCAAAAAAACCCAGCACTAAAGCTCAGCAATTAATGCTAGCAAACACCACCTTCACCACCAAGCTGTCATAGGAGGCAGGAGACATAGCAAGTAGAATCCTCTGGGGGATAAATTTCCTTTTCAATGGCTCCAAGAGAAGGGTAGCAGCATGAAACACACAATCACCAGCTGGTCCAAAATAGGATGCAAGGATATGGCAACCCTCTTAGATAGGAGGTTCCCAAATCAGACATGACTTGTGGCACTTGAATTCTTATTTGGTTTGAACTAAGTAGATGCATGTGTTAATTAATGGTTCACTTGTATACACAAATTACATAGACAAACAGGAAAAATATATATAGTAGTACACAGAGGCTTTGCTAATATTTAGCTATATGTATTAAGATAATCCAGTTAAAATGCACCAAGTTCACCTTCTCCTTGTTAAAAACTTGTTTCCACAGTCTGAGGGCAAGTGCTAAGATTTGGTTTTTAAAAAGCTGAAGAGCAGTCACTTAATATGTTCTCTCTGGTGTAAAATAAAAATTAACAACTGTTGACATAATGAAAAAAACTGGCAAGATATAGTATCAGAAGGCACTGTAGTTAATCAGCTCTGTCCTACAATGAGGATGGTGAACAACAATCTATTTAAACTGGTTGTCCCAGGCACCTCATTCTGAAGAAATCATTTATCCTGTAACTTTTCCTATATATCTATTTTGTCAATTTTATCCTTGAATGGCTGATGAAGTATTCAATCAATTTCAAACTCCTGAGAGTCCCATCCCAACACTAATTTGCATTACTGATAAACTAGATAGTGTCAAAACACTATTTTGACAGAGAATTTACGTAAAGAAAAGCAAACATCTGAGTAATAGAATAAGAAAAATAATTAGGTCTGTCGATTAATCGCAGTTAACTCATGTGATTAACAATTAATCGCAATTTTAATCGCATTATTAAACAATAGAATACCAATTGAAACTTACTGAATATTTTTGGATGTTATTCTACATTTTCAAATATATTGATTTCAGTTACAAACCAGAATATAAAGTGTACACTGCTCACCTTATATTATTTTTATTACAAATAATTGCACTGTAAAAGGATAAACAAAAGAAACAGTATTTTTCAATTAATCTCATACAAGTACTGTAGAGCAATCTCTGTCATGAACGTTCAACTTACAAATGTAGACTTGTTACATAACTGCACTCAAAAACAAAACAATGCAAAACTTTAGGTTTAACTTCAATGTTTATCAGGTTAGATATCAGAGGGGTAGCCGTGTTAGTCTGGATCTGTAAAAGCAGCAAAGAATCCTGTGGCACCTTATAGACTAACCTTATAGTCTATAAGGTGCCACAGGATTCTTTGCTGCTTTTATCAGGTTAGAGCATCAGAATCTAATGTCTTTCCTGTTTGTGGGCATTGGCAGTCACAAAATAAACAGTACTACCTCTGAAACAACAGGGGAGCAAAATCAAGGATTGCTCATTTGCTTCAATAAGACCTCTTTTTGAAATTATAAAAGATATGGCCTCAATGGACATACTTTGACACAAATTTGTACCAGCAAGGCCTTCATGCTGACATAGGCTATACTGCTATAGATTTACACTGCCATTGTTTCACTATCTTAGGAGGACAAGTTTTCACTCTTTTCTCCCCACCCGACACACAGATTCCAAACATACAAGGAAATTAACAACTTCCATAAAGAGCATCAGACACAGTCAAGTTGCTTCTTCATACAGAAGCCATTAATCTTAAATTCCACCTCCTCCTCCAGACTGGAAATCTGATGCTTTTCAACTACAATTCCTGAAGATGTATCATGAACACAAATATGCCAGGTATGGCTTCATAACACAGTGAAGTAAAAAATTCAGACTAGGTTTACCAGATAGCAACTGTGAAAACACGAGACAGGGGTGGGAGAGTAATAGGCATTTATATAAGAAAAAAAGTCCCAAAAACGGGACTGTCCCTTTAAAAACGGGACATCTGGTCACCCTAATTCAGAATGATATACAAGGTCAAGCAGAATATCACAGGGCAGCCAGGTTTAACCCTAACTCTAACCCTAACCCTAAATCAGCTGTTATGCTTCAGTTTAAACAAGTCACCTACTGTTCATTGTGCTCCAAATTTGAAATGTTGTAAGACTTTTGTCATGTTTTCACTGTGACTGACACCAATCCTTTTATTTCATATAAAAATCACATACTGCTATTGACTATAATCCCAAATCACGTGGAATAGACTATTACGCAGTCATATATTTTTAGATAAGATTTTATTAAAGAGCCCAAAACAAAAATAAAAACTTTTCCCTAAATTTCAAGTATAGTCAACAGGAGCCATTTTTAATTAAGAATACCTCTGATGCAGTATTTGCTATATGAACTCTAACACACAGAGAACTAAAAAGGGAGCCTGGTAAATTGAAAGCTACAATTGATCTTCAATGTTTAATCTGAGAGAAATTTGAAAATAATGAAAAATAAATTCTATTTTTATGTTACTGAAAGTGAAAAAATTAAGGCAGTCTTTTTAACATATGCAAGGAAGTATATGTTGATTATGTCCCTTTAAGCAGTTAAATTAACTTGTACATACCTGCATGGTGGTAAAAACATGGAGTCCTTCATAAGGACAGATCCAGAAAGAAGAATATACCAACATCTGGCAATAGTGTCTGAACTGTAGGAAAGAAAATCAAAATAACTGATATTGTCATCTATTTGTCATCATATTCATAAAATATGATATTTAAGTTATCACTCTGGTACTGAAGCTCCACATTTTACCATACTGAAGATTTAGACTGTAGATTGAAGTCCAAGAGCATTGCTGATATAAAATGTTAATTTGTGGCAGTGTGAGTATTCATTTATATTTAAATGGAATGGCCTGTGAAGAATTTTAAGCTGAAAATTAACTTTTATCCTAAATCACAGAATATTTTGAGCCTATTTAAAAATGAATATTCAAAAATAAAATTATATTAACTTGTATTTAAAACATTTTCATCCCAAAGCATGTTACAAACTACATATACAAGAATGATTTCACCCTGTACTAAAATTCTTTAGCATTTTAATAGTGCACAATAAGTTTAGGACAGGATGTGAGAAATATATATAAATATATCCCACAAAAAACTATGGGATGAAATTAGATAAACTATTTAACTGTCCAAACAGGAGTTTAGCAAATACTCTAGAACTAACATACCTAGCTATTTCTAAAGTGCCACAGGATTTTTAAATACCAATAGCAGCGAGATCTAATGTTTAAGTTCCCAGTGCTAGAGTGCTTCCCCCAGGATCAAGACCCCTCACAACATGCAGAGGAACTGGTCAGTACCAACTCCAAGGGAAGGATGCCATCTACTGCATGACCAATACCATGTCCATGAGCATGTCAGGTTTTCTTCATGTGTCATCTATATACATTTGAAAAATATATTTTGGAGGTGCGTGCACACGCACACACATTTATGGAGCTATGTGGTCCAATTCTGTAGGCACTTCTGAAAATCTCAACCAATATATTTGTACAACCACTTAATTTTCAGAGTTACTAATATACTTATTTGCAGTGTATTTGTAGCTGCGTTGATCCCAGAATATGAGAGAGACAAGGTGGGTGAGGTAATATCTTTCACCAGCAGAAATTGGTCCAATAAGACAAGCTTTCAAACTGTGATGCTTTGGGAATCACTGACACCAGTAAGCGGTTCTGTCACCACTTGGCTTGTAACTTTGGGTGTCTTAATACTATATTGCTATGGTGGCTCGGAGCTCTGCCACCAGTAGCCAGCCTACTGGCGTGGACTGCACCCTCAGCAAGTTTGTCAGGTGACACTAAACTGGGAGGAGTGGTAGATACGCTGTAAGACAGGGATACGGTTCAGAATGACATAAACAAATGGGAGGATTGAGCCAAAAGAAATCTGATGAGGTTCAACAAGGACAAGTGCAGAGTCCTGCATTTAGGAATGAAGAATCCTATGCACTGCTACAGACTAGGGACCGAGTGGCTAGGCAGCAGTACTGCAGAACAGGACCAAGGGGTTACAGTGGACAAGAAGCTGGATATGAGTCAACAGTGTGCCCTTGTTGCCAAGAAGGCTAACAACAAATTGGGCTGCATTAGAGTAGGAGCATTGCCAGCACATCGAGGGACATGATTATTCCCCTCTATTCGGCATTGGTGAGGCCTCATCTGTAGTCCTGTGGCCAGTTTTGGGCCCCACACTATAAGAAAAATGTGGAAAAATTGGAGAGAGTCCAGCGGAGGGCAACAAAAATGATTAGGGGGCCGGAGCACATGATTTATGAGGAGAGGATGAGGGAACTGGGATTATTTAGTCTGCAGAAGAGAAGAATGGGGGGGGGGCGGCGCTGATAGCTGCTTCAACTACCTGAAAGGAGGTTCCAAAGAGGATGGAGCTCGGCTGTTCTCAGTGGTGGCAGATGACACAAAAAGGAACAATGGTCTCAAGTTGTAGTGGGGGAGGTCTAGGTTGGATATTACGAAAAACTTTTTCATAAAAAGGAGGGTGGTGAAGCACTGGAACGGGTTACCTAGGGATGTAGTGGTGGAATCTCCTTCCTTAGAGATTTTTAAGGTCAGGCTTGACAAAGCCCTGGCTGGGATGATTTAGTTGGGGATTGGCCCTGCTTTGAGCAGGTGGTTGGACTAGATGACCTCCTGAGGTCCTTTATAACCCTGATATTCTATGATAAAAGGTCTCAATCTTCCACCAGCCTAGTTACTCCTTGCAGGGTGACCTCAACAACCCCCGCTGGTCCCAAGTACCCTCCAAATCTATCTCCCCGAGTTCTTAACCACCACACACTCAGACTTTTTCCTTTCATCACCTCCAAATGAAAGAAACCTGTCCCCTATCATCAGTTCACTTTGGAGGGACACACTCCACAAAGTTTGCACATCAGAGACCTGCTTGTGGTAAAAATAAACACATGTAATTAATAGAAAAATCATAGAAATGGTAAGGAAAAGAAATACATGCAAGTTATATAGAAAATAAACAAAAATGTGATCTCAGGCTTTGCAATTCTATATTAGTTAGTTTCTCTTTTCTAATACAGATTTCCTATTGTTCCTGAACAGCTTCCTAGCATACTCTGTCCTAGAGAGAGGATCCAATCTTTTACAGACAGCACCTAACTTAGATGTTGTCCCTCAGTTCCCCAATGTCCTTCACTTCAAATCCCTTCTCTTTTACAAGTTTGCAGTTTTTGAACTTTTTTCCCCCAAGCTCACTTGAAGAAGCTCTGTGTAAGCTCTGTGTAAGCTCAAAAGCTTGTCTCTCACCAAAAGAAGTTGGTCCAATAAAAGATATTACCTCAGCCTCCTTCTCTCTCAAATAGACTTTTAATTACTTTTGTCAACCTTAAATGTTGCAGTATTTTGTATTTACAACAACAACAGTAAGACAAAGTTTACATATATGACAAATTTGTTGGTTTATTCTGTACCACTTCTGAATTATGGATGATTTTATGAAATTGTAACATGAAGTTACTATCATGGAAAGCCTACATGTAGATGGATCACCCATGAGTTAGCAGGGCTGTGTCAGATACACCTCTACCCCCGACAGAACGTGAACCGATATAACACGAATTTGGATATAATGCGGTAAAGCAGCGGGGAGCCCCGGGCCCTTCAAATCCTCGCCCGAGCTCCACTGCCGGAGCTCCGGCAGCGATTTAAAGGGCCCGGGCTCCCCGCAGCGGCTGAAGCACCAGGCCCTTTAAATCACTGCCGGGGAAGCCGGTTCAGCCTGGCATGGCATACCGGCTCTTGCCAGTATGCTGTACCAGACCGAACCCAATATAACGGGGTCTCACCTATAAGGAGGTGAAATTTTTTGGCTCCCAAGGACCGCGTTATATCGGGGTAGAGGTGTATCTGCTAGGCTAGAGACAATGGTGAATGATAAGCACTCAACAATGGTCTTTTCAAAGTGAAACAGACCTTGAGTCTATGGGATAGCTCTACTTGGTAGAAGATACTTCCTCCTCTTGTCTGATTGAGGTGGGGATTGGAAGTAAAGGAAAAAGTTACCAGGAGGCAGAACAAAAGAAGCAAGAGACCCCAGCAGAAGTCTATAAAGGAAGGGTGAGCTATTTTGCACCAGAGTAAGATGAGATTGGTTGCTGCAAGGCAGGGTAGGCAAGGGGATAGAGGACTCTGCCTGCCTACCTTCCAGAACCTCCAAGGTCTCACAAGGGAAGGACAAGCTAGGAAGTGAGGGACATTTACAGTTTTGTATGATCTGTATTCTCCTGTGCTTTACGTGATTAAGGATAAAAGATCATAAAGATGTTAGACTTGGCAATGTGTGCATGTATTGTGTTGACTGCTTCACAACTACTGCATGCCCCTGAGTGAGTTAACACTGTAAATCTAAAAAAGTTTCACACATTTTGGGGTGAAGTTCTGGGAGAAGGGTGCATTTAATTAACAAGGAGTCTGAAGGTCAGTGCTGCACCCATAGGGGTTCCAACACTCAAGGTGCAGATAGAAAGTCTGCACCCTGAGGGAGTGCACCTAGGGATCCTGAGATTGGGCAATGGCTAGATTCTGTTCAAGCTCCAGGAACTTGCAACACCCTGGAAATCCAGAGCACAGAGGCTTGGATTCCCCTCACAACAATCCTAGTCAGTGATCAGGAGGGGGCACTTGTTGGGATCTGTGAAGACACATATAATTTGACATGTAAGCAAGCACTAGATTTCTCCACTATGAGGGTGATGATTGTGGCTTAAATGTACTTACCAAAAAAGAACTTGGTTGCCCTTGTATCTTTCATAGCGAGCACTTGAAGACATTATTCTGAGAAAAATGAAATTTTAATTTAGATTTTAAACTCTAAAAATGTTTTTAATCTATTCATCTTTCAACAATATATCACTTTCTTTACGTATCAGGGGAAGTCATATGAAAGACTACAAATTTGGCTTTGCTTCTTGAACCATAACTTCAAACTTAAATGAAATTTTCATTATCCAAATAGATAACACAACATATTCTCTGAGTGTTTAAATCACTCCTACACACTGGAATTAACCATAGCAACAGTAGAAGAACAGAGATACTTCTGATGCGTATTTTGTGCTTTGTTTTGTTTGCCTCTTATTTCATATGTGCTAAGATAATTGGAATACACATATTATTAGAGCATTTGCAACAGAAAGTTAAATAGGATATAATTTGTACTGGACTATGCTATCCCCCTTATCCTTTACCTTAGCTGATGTTCCCTGAGATGTGACAATATGTCCATTCCATGAAGATAAGAATAGATAGTATTTAAGTCCTGCAAACAAAAAGAAAATATCACTTATATGCAATTCAGATTTTAGGAGTACATCTCTACCCCGATATAACGCTGTCCTCGGAAGCCAAAAAATCTTACCTTGTTATAGGTGAAACCATGCTATATCGAACTTGCTTTGATCTGCCGGAGCGCACAGCTCCACCCCCCCACCCCCCCCCCGAAGCGCTGCTTTACCGCATTAGATCCGAATTTGTGTTATATCGGGGTAGAGGTGTATCTAATTTTCCCACTATTTGTCAAAATTATTATGCAATAATAATGTTAACATATTTAACCATGCTAAACATATTTTTGAACAAAAAAATAGAATAGGAAACAATTCAGGGCAAAAGTACGCCTGCAGAGCCAACCTACTCTAAGCAGTGGACACAACAAAACTGGTTTGCAACTAACACTTAAGTACTGCCATGGGCAAGATCCTGATGTGGTTTGTTAGTCATAGCCTCTGCATGTACAGCATTTATATAGAAGCATAAACGCACATAGCTCTACAGAAAGTAGAAGACACCAAATAACGGTGCCTTGCATCCAAGGCCTTACATCACCACTTTAAAGTTGGGTATACTTATTTTACAGAAGAGGCACAGAGAAGTTGAGGAAGATGCTCACAAATCACATAGCATGGTAGTAACAAAGAGTCAGGACAGAATCCAAATAATGTACTCCCTTTGAAACATCTGAATGATTCTCCTTCGTCAAACTGGAAGTGTTGCATTTTGCGGCACTGCTTTCTCCTCCCATTTCTAGGACACTGGCTCCAAGACATTCCCAATGCTTACCAGCACTGAAAGCAAGAGACCTGCTTACTGGGACTGAGCCTTTGGTCAAATGCTTGTCAGCACAGACCACCACCAGAAAGGCAGCAGATTATCACCATGAGTTATTTTTACTAAAGAATTAAACTCTATTTCTAGTAGTAACTTGAGGTAGTAAGCATTCAGCAAGCCTTTCTTCAATTATCTTCATTAAACTTACATATGTATACATCTGTGAAGCTAGAAGTACAATGTGCTGTTTGTAGCAGCTAATATATTTTTCAGACACCAAATTAAAACATGCTACTCCTAAAATATTTAAAAAATTTACTTTAAAGATTGGACCTTACATGAAAATACTAATCATGAGATACAGTTGTTTAAACCTCTCACTGCAAAAACTCTCTTTAGTCACAAAAATATTTGTGGTGATAGAGTAGACCACATGCTAAGGCAAAAAACACTAGAGCTATTCAGCATTTAATTTACTATCCAAAACAGGTGTGCTATTAGTTAGCATTGAACCCATGCATCATTCAATACACACAAGTGTAAAACTCTCACCAGATTGAACATCTGAAAACACGTGTTCCTAAGTTTCCAGTGACAGGGGATGCTATTTCTGCAACATATGCAAATAAAAGTATGAGTGTAGGCTTTGGAATTTACAGTAGCTTTTTTTGAGAAATTTCTTGGCTTAGTACTTCGCTTCAGAAACATGGTGGATATGGATTCTGTTCCATAAAAAAGAAAGGTCATGGATGGTTTGTATGAGAGCTTTATTACAGTTTCAGATTCCTAATGCTATGAAAGTTGCAAAAGTTACTGCTTGCTTAATAAGCTATCTATCAAAGGGCTTATTAGCATGATTTAAATTTCCAATGGTGAATAGCTGCATATCTAAATCTTAAGCAAAGCCCTTTTATTACAGGTTCTATTGTAAATATGTTCTTTCGACACAGAAATATTACAGTGATAGACATTTTTGTGATTGCAATAAGTGATGCATGTATTTTTCAGTTCAGTGTATGATGAAACATTACATCAATGTACTAGCTATAAAAAGTAATCTTTGAAGAAAATCAAGTGTAACTACTGAAAAATAACAAGCCTTCGACCAAAATTTAAAAAAACTTCATGATATACTATAGAGAGACAGTTTATTTTAGCATCATTATTTGAAATACTGTAGTCACAGCTTTTGTACAAGAATGCGTCAAACAATATTACCTCATAACTGAATTTTTCTCCTCATATTTCACTACTTAATGTGTGTTTTTTAAATCCCAAAAATAAAGTGTTGTAAGTAATCTTTGAAACTCAGAGCTTCCACTGCTTTTTAACAATTTGTAAAAACAAATTCACTCTCTATTGACAAAGTAGTTTTGATCAGGACATGCAGGCAAATGAACATAACACACTCAGGATGGATTTTAAGATGCAGACTGCAACTTTATTTATTGAAAGCTGGAAGGCACATTACATGCCCCAACTGTTGCGGTCTCTTACCAGACATTTAACTAGATCTAGTGCAGTGTTCAGGACTCCCACCGTACAACTAATAATTTTATAGACCTGCTTGAGCCCACCCGTTGAGGACTTCAGTGCGCAAGACTTCATTTCTCACCTCTTCCCATAAACAAAAAGACCACCAGCACAATCCCAGGTCTCATTTACTTCTGGGAGCTGGTCCCTTTTATCCTTAGATGATACCAGCCACAAGTTGCAACAAGCTGACACAGGGTTGTTTACATGGAAAGTTAGTTAGTGCTAGGGTGGCCAGGTGCCAGGTTTTTGACTGGAAAGTCCAGTCAAAAAGGGGACTTTACCCTGTCCGGTCAGATCTACTGACCGGACACCCAAAGTCAGATTACTGCAGGCAGCAGAGGCAGGGAAGCACTGAGTCATAACCGGTGCCAGCCCCTAGTCATCCGGGGCCACCCCATACCTGTGTTGGGCAGCTACAGCTCCCAGCCCCAGCCAGCATGGCAAGAGTCTCTCTCCTGACCTGGGCAGGGGGGGAAAGCAGCAAGCGATGGGGAGTGGAAAGAGGAATGGATGGGGGTGGAGCCTTGGGGGAAGAGGCAGGGATGATGCCTTGGGGGTGGGGGAGAAAAGGTAGTACAGGGGAGGTTCCGGCACTCCTGCTGGAATTTCCAGTTTTTAATTACCACCAAGTTGGCAACCCTAGTTAGTGCATGGCAAGCCATGGTGTGAATCTATAGTGCACTAATCTATCACGTACTAACTAGCCATGTGGACCCTGCTACTGTGCACTAAAAGTTCCATAGTTAAGTGTTGAATAGAAGTATGTCAAAGTGCACTACAGAACTTTTAGTGCTCGGTATCAGGGTCCACATGGCCAGTTACTGTGCAGCAAGCTAGTAAGCTGAAGATTCACACCCTGGCCACGTGCCAACTATCCAGATGTAAACAATCTCTCAATCTTATTTTTGCTAATATTACATCTTTTTAAGTGTTAATATTATAACATAACTGTGCCTCCATGATGCTGCAAGGAAGGCAAGAAAACACTCTCAGCAGTTCTGTGGGGATAGTGCATGCGCAGTCTGGTCAACACTAGGAGCTGTGATGGGCTTGGGTATGCTCAGAGAGGATGCAACCTTTGGAGATTTGAGAGCTTAAAACTGAAAGTCTCTACTGAGCATGTGCGAAATACAACTTTTCGGAGGCTTATCACCTGATCAAGTTTTGCAGGTTATGAGGATGGCAAAAGGTACAACTTAGACATAAAGACACCGTATTTCCTTACCAAATTTTAAGTCCCTGCTCCAAAGCTAAAATTGTTCAAAGAAAACGTTGCCGGTATTATTTTTGACATGGACAAAACAATGTCTCCTCCTCTAGCCTTGTTCTCAGAAACAAGTAGGCCATTGTGGTTGAAGTTTTCTGGCAGGAAAAAGAGGCAGCCTGAGGCAGACACCTGGCATGGAAATTTCAGACTAAATGGTTAAAGTTTCACAAAGTTATAAGAAACTAAAAACAGGGTCTTACGAGCCGTGTCTGGCAACCTTACTACTACTACCTCTGCCTATATAATCTGTAGACAGCTGTTGAAAACAGATGCTTAAAAAAAATCATATTGGCTAGGTGGGAGCTAGGAGGCTAGTTATTTTTTATACTATTTATATATAAAAAAAAGTGCAAAGTCACAGTGACTGCACATACAAATGACCACTCAGACTGCTCATATGCATGGACACGTCTACTGATCTGGTCCACTCCAGCCAGACCTTTAAATAGCCATTTTGTTTATATGCTTGAAGGAATAAAATCTGTTGTGCTCCTTCATTTTAAAAGTGACACAAGCACTGGGAAAACAAAGTATGAACTAACAATAAATAACACCTAAAAAGAAACCTCCAGTTTAATTAAAAACCTATTTACATCAAGATATATGAATGTTAAAAGCATACTTATTTGCCTGTTGGCAATTTTTAAGATGGTGAGAATATGGTTTACGCCAATATTAAAAAGGGTCTACGTTTTCTGCAGTTTACAACTTTTGTAGGTAAAAGAATGCATGAGAGAGACAGGTTTTCAGGGAAGTCCTAGTGAAAGATTGTCCGATAGGAAAGTTACAAAGCAATTATACAATGCCAAGAGCAAAATGGCTGTATTTTAAAATTTAAGATGGCAAAGTTACTTAATAAGAATATTTTACAATCCTTCTGTTCAAAAAGTCAGTCAGGGATTTTATTACACCTTCCTCACTAAACCTGGTTTAACTCTTGCACAGCAATTGTGTTCAAACTACACAGGAGGTCAGACTAGATTATCATAATGATCTCTTCTCAGGGTAGATAAAAATCAATGATTTTTAAAAAAAAATAAAAATCAGATTTTTTTATAAAATGCTTTTTGAGGGGAAAAACCTATCTAAATATAGTTTTAATTAAGATACATTATAGCTCAAAGATATCTCATCATGGAATAGCGATTATAAATTCTAATTCTATAGTATGAGACAATATATTAATGTAATGTTTAAGAAAAGTTTTGTAAATGAGTTTCAATAGTTCATGGGTTAGGGACACAATCTTGTGGAGTTCCAGGTGCTTCTGTATAGATTACTTAGGTTAATCATTCTATTTACCCAATGGGACTCAATGCTCAGTCTAGAAGGTACCATCAGAGATGCTTAGTTTTACAGTTCTCAAATTGTGGATTTGTGTATCCAGAGATAACATGCTTGTTAACAGCAAAAATGTTTTTAAATAAATAAATAATATACAGAGGTAAGAAATAACAGACCTCAATCCGATTGTCTCTGTAACATTGAAGTCTATATGATTTTATAAAAATATGCTAATGAGTGAATATAATGTAACTGGAATATGCTTCATGCAAAAGGTCTCTTGTAAAGTATCATTACAAAGCTAATAATCTACTGAGTGTGATCATCCTATTTGTATAAATGTACCATTCTTGTATCTGAACCTAGAAATATGAAATATAACTCTGAGGGCCTATTGTAATTATGCAAAGTGTGGGCCATTAATAGTGGTGTGGAATCTTGAGGACTCCCAATAACCAGGACAACTGACTGCAAATGGCTCTGGTTTTACCTGTAAATCTTCCTGCATACGTGTGTGCTGGCAAGGGGTAATGAAGTCTTGCAGTGATGCGTGATCATGTCACCTGAACTGAAATCCATCTTTAACCTAGTGCTTTTCCACTGAGAAGGGAGGCGGGGAGACCCAGAGGGACAAAGGATTCCCACCTTATGCAAAAGATATATAAATGGGTGGAACAAAACAAAGGAGAGAGCCATCATGAAGGATCCCCTAGCTACCATCTGAGCTGGAACAAGAGCTGTACCAACGGAAAGAATTGTGCCCAGGCCTGGAAGGTGTCCAGTCTGAGGAAAAAACTTACTGAATCATCTCTAAGGGTGAGATTATCTGTATTCAGTTTGACTAGACATAGTTTTGCGTGTTTTATTTTATTTTGCTTGGTGACGTACTTTGTTCTGTCTGATACTACTTGGAACCACTTAAATCCTATTTTCTGTATTTAATAAAATCACTTTTTACTTATTAATTAACTCAGAGTATGTGTTAATACCTGGGTGGGCAAACAGCTGTGCATCTCTATAAGTGTTAAGGAGGGCGAACAATTTCTGAGTTTACCCTGCATAAGCTTTATACAGGGTAAAATGGATTTATTTGGGTTTAGACCCCATTGGGAGTTGGGCATCGAGTGTTAAAAATAAGAACACCTCTGTCAGCTGCTTTCAGGTAAGCCTACAGCTGTTAGGGAACGTGATTCAGACCTGGGTCTGGGTCTGCAGCAGGCTAGCGAGTCTGGCTCAAACCAGGCAGGGCACTGAAGTCCTAAGCTGACGGGGCTGGAAAGCAAGGGCAGAACAACACATGGGGCCACAACCGTGGGGGCCACAACCGTGGTACCCCTAACCCACCCAGCAATATCGTCAATCTATCCAACCACACACTCAGCCCAGAAGAAACGTCTGTCCTATCTCGGGGACTCTCTTTTTGCCCTGCCACCCCCACCAACATGATACAGTTCTGCGGCGATCTGGAAGCCTACTTTCGCCGTCTCCGACTCAAAGAATACTTTCAGGACAACACTGAACAGCGCACTGATACACAGTTACCCTCCCACCAACAGCACAAAAAGAAGAACTCCACATGGACTCCTCCTGAGGGTCGAAATGACAGTCTGGACCTATACATTGAATGCTTCCGCCGACGTGCACAGGCAGAAATTGTGGAAAAAACAACATCTCTTGCCTCATAACCTAAGTCGTGCAGAACGCAATGCCATCCACAGCCTCAGAAACCATCCTGACATTATAATCAAAGAGGCTGATAAAGGAGGTGCTGTTGTCATCATGAACAGGTCTGACTACCAAAAGGAGGCCGCCAGACAACTCTCCAACACCAAATTCTACAGGCCACTTCCCTCAGATCCCACTGAGGAATACACTAAGGAACTGAACTCAAGACACTCCCTACACTAACACCGGAACAAGTCAACATACCCTTAGAGCCCCGACCAGGGCTATTCTATCTACTGCCCAAAATCCACAAACCTGGAAATCCTGGACGCCCCATCAACTCGGGCATTGGAACTCTCACTGAAGGACTGTCTGGATATGTGGACTCTCTACTCAGACCCTATGCCACCAGCACGCCCAGCTATCTCCGTGACACCACTGATTTCCTGAGGAAACTACAATGCATTGGTGAACTTCCAGAAAACACCATCCTGGCCACCATGGATGTAGAGGCTCTCTACACCAACATCCCACACGCTGATGGAATACAAGCTGTCAGGAACAGTATCCCTGATGATGCCACAGCACAACTGGTTGCTGAGCTCTGTGCCTTTATCCTCAGACACAACTATTTCAAATTTGATGACAATATATATCTCCAGATCAGTGGCACCGCTATGGGCACCCGCATGGCCCCACAATATGCCAATATTTTTATGGCTGACCTGGAACAACGCTTCCTCAGCTCCCGTCCACTCACGCCCCTTCTCTACCTACGCTACATTGATGACATCTTCATCATCTGGACCCATGGGAAGGAGACTCTGGAAAAATTCCACCACGATTTCAACAGCTTCCACCCCACCATCAACCTCAGCCTGGACCAATCTACACGGGAGGTCCACTTCCTAGACACTACGGTGCAAATAATTGATGGTCACATTAACACCACCCTATACCGAAAACCTACCGACCGCTATGCCTACCTTCATGCCTCCAGCTTCCATCCCGGGCACACCACAAGATCCATTGTCTACAGCCAAGCACTGAGGTACAACCGCATCTGCTCTAACCCCACAGACAGAGACCAACACCTACAAAATCTCCACCAAGCATTCTCAAAACTACAGTACCCGCACGAGGAAATAAGGAGACAGATCAACAGAGCCAGACGTGTACCCAGAAGCCTCCTACTGCAAGACAAACCCAAGAAAGAAACCAACAGGACTCCACTGGCCATCACATACAGTCCCCAGCTCAAACCCCTCCAGCGCATCATCAGGGATCTACAACCCATCCTGGAGAATGATCCCACACTTTCACAGGCCTTGGGTGGCAGGCCAGTCCTCGCCCACAGACAACCTGCCAACCTGAAGCATATTCTCACCAGTAACTGCACACCGCACCATAGTAACTCTAGCTCAGGAACCAACCCATGCAACAAACCTCGATGCCAACTCTGCCCACATATCTACACCAGCAACACCATCACAGGACCTAACCAGATCAGCCACACCATCACTGGTTCATTCACCTGCACGTCCACCAATGTAATATATGCCATCATATGCCAGCAGTGCCCCTCTGCTATGTACATCGGCCAAACTGGACAGTCTCTAAGGAAAAGGATAAATGGACACAAATCAGACATTAGGAATGGCAATATACAAAAACCTGTAGGAGAACACTTCAACCTCCCTGGCCACACAATAGCAGATCTTAAGGTGGCCATCCTGCAGCAAAAAAACTTCAGGACCAGACTTCAAAGAGAAACTGCTGAGCTCCAGTTCATCTGCAAATTTGACACCATCAGCTCAGGATTAAACAAAGACTGTGAATGGCTTGCCAATTACAGAACCAGTTTCTCCTCCCTTGGTTTTCACACCTCAACTGCTAGAACAGGGCCCCATCCTCCCTGATTGATCTAACCTCGTTATCTCTAGCTTGCTTCTTGCTTGCATATATAAACCTGCCCCTGGAAATTTCCACCACTTGCATCTGAAGAAGTGGGTATTCACCCACGAAAGCTCATGCTGCAAAACGTCTGTTAGTCTATAAGGTGCCACAGGATTCTTTGTTGCTTTTATCATTTTCTATAGTTTAACTTCTATAGAATTATCTGCCAATGAGTGTTTCAGTCACATCACGTATGTCTCATAGCCACAGTATATCACCTGTAGCAAAAAGAAAAAAAACTCCATCATCCAGAAACAACCATAGATAAGTTTGTGATAAGAACCACCAGATTACAAAAAAAAGAGGTAATTGATGAAAAAATTGCCCCATTTGTTTATGCAACAAACTCTCCTTTCCGTATGATTGAGAACCCACACTTCATTAACATGGTTCAGTCATTAAGCCAGCATACAGTCCACCCAACAGAGCAGATGTTGCAGGCAAATTGCTGGATAAAGTGTATGAAAGAGAAATTGCAAAAGATCTAGAGAGTGAAATTGTTAACCTGAATCTTGATGGGTGGAGCAATGTCCACAATGATCCTGTTGTATGTGCTTGTGTGACAACAGAAGAAGGGAATGTCTTCCTTACAGAAACAAATGATACATCAGGAAATGCACACACAGTAGACTACTTACAAGTAGCAGCAGTAAAAGCTATAACAAACCGGGGGGGGGGAGGGGGATTCAAATGTCTAGCATGCAGCTTGGTCACAGACAATGCTGCAAATGTATCCAAAGATGAGAAGAAATTTAGAAGAGAATCCCAAGCTGCTAATATATGATTGCAGTGCTCATTTGATGCATCTCCTAGCCAAAGACTTCAGTGTTCCAGAAATAAAGGCCAATAATGTTGAAATTGCAGAATACTTCCATAACAACCACTTTGCAGCAGCTGCTCTGAGAAAAGTGGGAGGAACCAAGCTAACTCTCCCACAAGACATGTGACGGAACTCAGTAGTGGATTGTTTTGAGCACTATATCAAGAACTGGCCTGATCTGATGACAGTTTGTGAACAAAATCATGAAAAAAAATAGACGGAACTGTCACAGCCAAAGTTCTCAACAATGGGCTTAATAGAAATGTTGAACACATGCTAAGTACCCTGAAGCCTATTTATGTAGCCTTGAACAAAATGCAGGGCTATAGCTGTTTTATTGCAGATGCTGTTGAAATTTGGAAGGAACGAGTGAGATCTTAAAAAGAAATATGCAATGACAGAGTTAAATTACAAGCATTAAAAAAACAAATGGGACAAGCACTGTCTCCAGCTCATTTTCTTGCAAATATTCTCAATACTGGGTGCTGCTGATGTTTTAAAGAAAGTCACACCAGCGAACTGGTGGAAGTCACTTAAGCACTTGGATTCAGAGACTGTTGAAGTGATAATCTCACTTAACAGCAGTAGCTTCTTCTGCTGGTGCAGAAAGAATATTTTCTTAATTTGGACTAATTCATTCCAAATTGAGAAATCATTTCGGACCTGAAAAAGTAGGAAAGTTTGTTTCTTTTCCAGATTATGAACAAACAGGAAAATGAAGGTGAAGACGACTGAGTTAGCTGCAGAAGCCAATATTTTAAGTTCGTCATGTTGACCTAGCTGACACAGTCCATTTAATTTTGGTTTTTTTTTTAATATTTCATTTAACTATTTTAGTTAAAAACAATTTTAACAAAAACAAACCTATTTTAAAAAAACTTGAATGTTTAACTTCATTCAAAAATTAATATGCTTGTTTTGTTAAAATATTGTATGTTTGCTGTTGAAGAAAAAAATCCAGAATACATAACGTTGTTGTTTTAGTTAAATAAAACAATTTAAATGTCTGTCTGGTGATGTTTTCCTCCTAATACAGCATGGCAAGAAAATCCTCCAAATATTAATTAACCTGTTGAATTGGAGATATTTATGAAGTCATTAGGAGGTGAACTATCTGCTTCAATTACCTTTGGTAAATGAAATAACCAATCATTCATTTTCTGATATAGCTGTAAAACTAATCTGAAGTTTTCAAAATAAATAATTTTTAAAAATGTACAGTGTGTACCTTCTAAAAATGAAACCTACATCTATCTCTGAGTTGTGAAGAATATGTTTTAACAACCAACAAGAATGCACTTTTATGTAGAAATCCACAATTAAATCGAGTATTCCTGACTAGTGATTTAAATCATGATTTAAATCAAATCCAACCTATCATCTCTTTTGGCCTTGTACAATATGAAATAAATTAGTCAGCTTTCTAACTGTCCCCACTTAAAAAATAGAAAAAGCCTCTGCCAAATTCATCCTTGGTTCACACTGATGTGACCATACCTGTGTCCAGTTATAGCAGGGCTGAATTTGGCAAACATGACTTCTGAGCATGTCCAGAAATGTATCATCTGTTTCTGTTGTATTCACTATCAGCAGTATCATAAATTAGTGTTTCAGGTGGACTAGAGATAACAAGCGCACAATATGTCAAGTGAATTGAACATTTTAATGGAATACTGCCAACTCATTTTTTAAAACAGTATTTTCAGTTATGCTTTGAGACTAAAGCCCCTTAGTCTCAAAGCATGTTTGTTTTCAGATCAGATTTAACCAAAAAATTTTTAAAACTATTTAGGAAGTTAACAGATTTACAAATCATTGCCATGTAAATATCAGAAACAAAATGCTAATAATTACAAGTAGTAAGCTATTGTTTGTTTACTGAAACATTCACTAATATAATCACAAATCTCAGTTTAACAGAGTGTTATATTACAGAATAAGCCTGCTTACACCATCCAGGATGTGTTTATTCTGGTGATTTTATTAAATTGAGTGAAACTACTGATTCTACTCATATTAATCAAACCCAGTATGTCTATCAAATGTTAATACTAAAAAAAAAACTGGACAGATTTATGCACAAAAGCCTCCCTTATTTATGGAGCCAATCCTCTAGTTCTGGACTGTTTTTCTTTTGACAAACTCATTTTCTGATACCTATTCCTTTGCAGCTGGAAACTGATGACACATCCTAAATATTTGCTGTTCATGTGCATCAGCATGACAACAGTAGCATACTCATACACTGCTCTGGAAGCCACACTCACTCCCTTTCATTCACACTAAGAAACAGGATGTGAGAAGAGCAGCTGTTCAACTTGGTTTGTTAAAGGGAATATGAGTAAATATATTGTTATTTAATCATATTGATATTAGAACATTAAGTGCCTCCTGAATTTATGTATTCCTATTTGCACTACAGCCTAATCCTAATCCCACCACCAGCCACCAATCATCACCTTTTTTTAAACTAAAACAGCCTCACCCACATCCAAAAAATCCCCAATAGATTTCTCCATTCATCCAATCCACGCAAATCCTCCTACAAAAGATCTGACAGACAGAACTTCAGGATTGTTTCCCGCTCTTCCAATTCAACCCCTAGACAACAGTCCCACACACCACAGCATTTTGGAGAATTTAATGCTTATTATGCAGTTTTATTGTTTCTCTTTCTACAGTGACCTACAACTTGTGCTTTAAAACAAAATGCAGCACAGTCCCTGCCCCAATAACTTTGGCCTAAACAGGCAAAGCAGAGAGAGAATAGAGAAAACAGGTATCTGATGACAAACTTCCATGTCCCAATAATACAATGTTTTTACTATTTTTCCTGGTAAGTACTCCAAAATTCTGTCACAGACAGCCAATTAGGTTCTTGTAAGCATCATGGTAAAAGTGGGTCATTAGAAGACATATGAGTGTTGAAAATGTAAAAGCCTAGCTCAGGAAGGTGTTCTGTATGAGGGGCTGCAGAGGAGACACAGGAGACAGTACAGTGATTCTAGTGGGCTAAGCAAAAAAGTGGGGCATTGCAAAATGGACAGGATCACCACACAGATTCAAGGCCAGGGAAGAGTAATGCACGGCTTTGATCCTGGTATAATTGGCTCTCTTTTCTTTTCCCTGACCCCCACAGTGGATGTATGCTTTAGGTCAAAAATATCCTTCCATAGTTTGTCCTCTCAGAAAAGCCCAGATCTGAATGCTTCTGTGAGCCATCCTACACCTGCACATGCATCGTCTCAGGCAAGTATATATAACTTCAAACACCAATCTAGGATGTTCACGTGAGGATTTTCCCATTCCACCACTAGGCCTCCCCAGACGAAAAAACATTAATGGAAAAGTAAAGCATTACACATACGGACAGAAAGACAGCTTACGGGAAAGGGATTCTAAGTTTACTATCAAATGGTATCATTTGACAGTACTTTGATATAGGGCATTCATAGCATACATCTTCTATAAACACTGGTTATTAACAAGGATTACTGTTGTGTGAACTTTCACTCCATTTGCCAGTGCCTTTAATCCTAGTTTGAAATGGAATGGAAAGGAAAATACTATTAATTCCCAACTCCACATTCTGTCTTGGCAATTTCTCAGCAGAGTATAATACACCAACTGCGCAAAAAGGCTTGTTTTGTTTAAATGTACACTATCAAGCACCTAAAGGATAGCATTCTGATGCATTTACTTGGGTCTTAAGTCTGAAACAAGGGTCTCCAGAAGTCACAGACTTGTGTATTTCATCTCATAAAACAAAACAAAAAATCCATCAAGCAGACCCAAAATTGTCATCTTGTATTTTGAACAGAGTAATTTTCTCAGTGCCCAGCTGACAAGCTACTCTGGGAAATAAAAAAGTACATAAGACTTCCTTAGAGAAAGTCATATAGGTTATATACTGAAATCATCATGTGACAAAGCTGAGCTATAACAGACTAACCTGAAGAGAGAAGAGTTTTGTGCAATTCCTGAGTACTCTGGCTTTGTACTGTGCATCTTTAACTATGTTCTGAAGCTTTTGGCTACCTAAATATAATTCTGTATGGTTCAATTTTTTTTTTTTTAAAGTTCCTTAAGTTAATTTGCTAAGACTAAAACCAGCCACGGTCTGCACCTGATTGTAAACCACTCTTTTCCAGTTTGTACTTAAGTTAAGCTTTAAACATCCTCCTCCACCACCGAATATTCCACCTGGCAAAATATAAATAAAAAACAAAAACAAAAAACTCTCAAGAAGTTTAAAATTAGGTTTTTACTCTTTATAAACACAAAGGTAATAAAGTTTTATTGTCAGATTGAAGGCAATCTTCTAATAGTTCTACTTATGATTAAGGTTATAAAGGAATATACCTTTAAAGTAAATGTTTTTCATTGAACAGTTAATTTGGCATAAGTTATGGAAAAACAACCTGATAAACTCATTTTTAAATGCAAGTTTTGTGTTATAAAAAGGCTTTTAACCTGTATACTTTAGGAATTAATTGGTTCCTGAGGGATCTCCTGCTGATGGGCTTGGTTATGAACCAGGCATCTGTCTTAATTGTTTCCATTCACAACACACACACACAAAATAACATGACATGAGTCTATGAAGGCAAAGCAGACCTGCTTCCACAGACCTCAGATCCAGCTCACAGCTAGAAAAAAAATGTTTGTCTTAGAGGGTAACTAAATTCTTCCCATTCTCCCAATCCTCCTGTACTAGGAGAAAGAGTAGTGCCAGGTCAAAAAGGGGATGGGGGGGGGGGGGAAGAGAGAGAAGAGGGGAGATGAAGCTAATGACACCAATGCTTAAATACCACTGCAACAGGAACGTTACATCATTCCTACTGTTGTATAGACGACTACATCAGCTCAAAGGGAGACTTGCCCAGGAGTGAAGATAATATTTGCCAGAAACAGTTTTAATGATCAGGAATGACCCTGCAAAAGTACAAATTGTCCCTTCATTACAACTCCATATGAGATGATTTGATTGGTAAAGATGGTCTTAGAGTAACAGTGGGAAAGATAGCTCACTCCAGTATTCAAGTTCCTGCAGATATAACTTCTCACAGGCAACTTCAGATGAGGCTACGAGATCCACCCTAGACTTTTTCTCATTGTTTGAATAAAGAGATCAAAGCACCCCATTTTCTCACAAAACCTCTTTCAAGAGCTATGCTTTGCATTGCACTTATTTCTGCAGCTTTGAGGTGTCACATGCCCCAAAACATCACACATTCTTCTTGTCCTGCTGTCTGTACAGGTCAACAGCTGCAAAGACCAGATAGCCATATGTACAAGTAATAGGCCAATCACTTACAGAGCCAGTTCAGCACCTCCCTGCTCCTTGGAGGGGTGATTGAACTCACGAGAGAAACTTCACCCCACTGGATGTCTCTCCTACTGCTGCTCTCACTTGCCAGGCACCACATGCAACTGTGAAGCTGAGCCATCTCCTTTCATCCCACCCTCCTACCCTGCCACTGAGGGCCAAGCCAAACAAAACAATCTGCTGAAGCTCACACATCCCAGCACCAGTTCGGAAATGGCTGCAGCTGGGAAACAGGACCAAGAGCTGTCTGGAATCCTACCGCTACCTTATTTAGGTACCTGACAAATAAAAGGTTAATGGATGAATGAGGCAAAAAAAAATTTCCAAGGTGGCTCAACTGTAGGACAATATCCCTCATTTCAGAGGCATCTATACTAGGGTAGAGCAGGAAGATGAGAGGAAGTTAAGTTAGCCCTTCATATCTTCTCAGTATCATTACACGTCAACAGTGTAATGAGTCTGACCTACGTTAACTGGGCTACTAGTTAAAAGTCAATGCTGTTCAATGCACATTCCATAGGCCTTCCACTTAGTTATATTTGTAGCCTACTTACTCATAAGCTACTACAAGCTAGAAGTGTTTACAGAGATCAGTCACTACTCTTTCCCTAAAAATTCTTCTATTGTAAAGAATCAACTGTTTCTTTAATGTGGATAACATGAGAAATTGGCGTGCCATGGAGTAGGAAGGTTAATCTACAGAATGTGTCTATTGGGATTGTGAATTTATTTTTGTGCTTTTGCTACAGTATTTTGAATATATTATATCTACAGGCTCCAACTTCTGCCTTAATTAAAGCAATAAAGTTCATAAAAGGCAATGGTTTATAGTCAGTTAAACATTCCCCCCACCACCCCACACCTACACACACCTCAACGCGTTGGGTGTATGCAAACATTGCTGTCAATGTTGAATCATTTCTGCTGATGAAATTAAATTTTACGTACATTATTTTGATGAGTTTCCACCAGTAACGTCATGTATAACACTTTTTTTAAAATAGCCTCTTATAACAGCACTCAAACAATACATTTGTCAGGAGTTTACAGGTTAATACAAGTTACTAATACAGGTGGCTCTTGGTATTTTTACTATGTATTTAGGAAGTATTAACAGGTTTACAAAACCTTGGCTTGTAAGTATCAGAAATAAAACAATTGTAACAACAGTGAGCTTTTGTTTAAAGAGACATTATATAGTACTAGACGTCAATCTATATATCAGGTGTTACCATATTACAAAGTAAGCATCATTACAACACCTATGACGTTAATAAGTTGAGTGAAATCTCTAACACCACATATATAACAGAAGAGGCATGTCTATCGAATGTTAATATTAAAACTGGACAGGTGTGCTTTTTTTCTTTTCCAGATGAATGTATTTTTTTGAATATTAAACAAACAGGAACCAAATATCTAAGTATGTATTTGTCCTCCATCTATGTTTCTGGGTATGTAATTGGTATTTAAAATTCTTCTGTAACAACCTCTCAGGTTTTTTTAAACCATTCCTCTATAGTTGGACTATTTTCCTTTTTCCAATGAGATGCTCTCAGTACCCTAGCAGCTACTAGTGGCAGATGAGAGATTAGGTCTTAATTTCCTTTTGTGTGACCATTTCTGCTGGAAGCCCCAGGAGGCTAACGAAAGGATCACTTGGTAACAAATATTCAACAAATTTGTGATATTAAATTTGTTTATTAATTCCATCCCAATACTCTCCAACAGGACATGTCTATCATATTTGCATAAAGTCTCCTTTCACCACAACTTCTCCAATATTTATCCCCATTCGATCTATATATAATTTTTAACCTGACAGGTGTGAGGTACCACTGAAACAGTATCTTAAAAATTTTTTCTTTCATCATACTACAGACAGATGGCTGATCCACTTTTCTAGACCAAACCCCCTTCCATCTAGCGTAAGTTGTCTATCCAGATTCATTTCCCATCATGGAAAAGATGGACTTTTTTGGGGTTAGGAAAGTTGTCTGCAAAAAGATTTATATGAATTGGTTATAATTTCTTTTATTCCAAATTGCGCAGACGCCATCACTTCTATAAAAATTAGCTTTCTGTGTAACATTTTTTTCTAGAAAGCTGAGAAACCATGGGAGGATGGATTTAATCACATTTCTACTCAACTGATCCATCTATAGATTATCACAGGATAGGTGGCCACCTAGTGGAAATACATATTATGTTTCTGGAAATTCAATGTTGTTTCCATATTAACAATCTGTTCTACAGAAAATCTTTATTCACATTAATGGACATCAGTTTCATTTATACAGTTTTTATAAAACTGAAAACAAGATTGGGAATTTTTATAATATGTACAATTCAATTTAAAAAAATAATGCTAGTTAAACAAACCAGACTGATAATCTTAAAAGTCCTAGTTAAGGATGCCAATTTGTCATGGCATTTTTACATACATACATACACATACACACACACACACACACACACACAAAAGAGGAACCACAATAAATTTACTAACTTTACCATGACTGCTTACTGATTTCCAGTTTAAAAATGGCACCCTCCTTGATCCACCCAGGGGATACTACCCATCTGCAGCAGCAGCACCCTTCATCCCAGCACTGCAACCCTAATCCTGCCCAGTGAGAAGGGGAGACCAGGATCAGGGGTTGGAAGATGAGCCCATCTTGGTGCACTGCACTCACTGTGGGCAGCAGCTGCTGCTGCCCGCGAGGTTCGGCCTGCCTGGCACCCCACTCCAGGCATTACAACCTAGCCCACGGGGTCACAGTAATACGCAGGTTTCTCTGTCTCTTTCACGCACAAAACAGGAGCCATCATTGCCCAGGGTGAGTGCTGCATACCAGGGCAGGAAAGGCTTGTTGTCCTGCGTCTTTTTCCTCACCGGGCCTCCCCTCCACACTGGGCTGGCAACTCATCAGCCACCATTTGGAAAAAAGTCAGACAGGAAAAAAAGGTCAGGGACAAACAGAAAAAAAAATTACAGTAACTGTGACTTCCTCCCTCCCCCCACCTCCTATGGCAAACATGCAGCCCTAATCATAGTAGAAAGGGTACCAAGAACACCAAAATGAAGAAAAAACTAGCATAGAAGAAAGTAAAGCTCTATCACCACAAAAGGGAGTATATCAAAACGCAACAACGTCATTATTGGAAATACACTAAATAGCTACTCAGTTTTAAACAATTTCCCCACAACCCCACCCTATTAGCCTATCCTCCCATCTCTACTCCATTCCTTTACAATGCCCTCTTTGGGTACTCCTCTCTTCCCAAAACAACTGAAATCCACCTAGGGCAGGGTTTTATTAGATTTTTTTTTTTAACCCTTCCCTATGTTCTGTACTTTCCTCACTTTAAAATTAAAAAACCTGCTATTTTCTATTACCTTATTTCAAATGTTACATCCATGTAAATGCTTCAGTCTATGAAAACTAATCTAAGAAAATTAATGGAGATATTACTGGACCTTGAGGGCTTTTATTATACCAGTTATGCTCATCAGTAAACAGAAGTTGCAGATCCGTGGAGAAAAAAAATCTAGAGGTGGAGCAGCGTGGATGGAGTCTTCAGTGACTGAAGAAAGGGATGTTGGTGAGTAGAATCTATTTTCACTGGATGGTAAAGAGAGGGAAGTGGGTGGAGTTGTGAACTGTCATGGGGTTAGGTTTGCTAGAATCCAGAAACATCTGAAAGGTGAGCAGGACACCTGACAGTGCAGTTCTGGTTGGTGTTTTTTCATTTTCACTATAGTAAATAAGAAGCTCTTACTCCAAGCTATTTTTATTTAAACAGTCAAGAGAACCTCCAAATTACTAGTAAGGAAGTGAGTTTTGGAGGCATCTCTGGGTTTGTCATTAGCATCTCCTTTAAAATGTTATGACCAGGAATTGCGTTTTTCCAAGTGTAGAATGTAGTGCTGTAACTGATGTACCAAGAGCTAGTGCCAAGAAAGGATTACTGTTATGTATTATTTCTCTTCAGAAATGTGCCAAACAATGCAGAACAGTCAAAGTTTGTTTATTAATCCAGGAAACTTGTTGAAGCACAAATTATTACTGTCCTAGGGCTAAAAGTGATTTAGAGAGCCTTCTTTGAAGTTTATTCAAGTTAGCTTTTAATAAGTTAAATTTCTTACCTCAGTAGTGAGACTCCTAGATTGCCCCTTACAGAGGAAGAGTTTATCCCTGTCTAGACTTCACTCAAACGGATAAGACTAATCAACTTTCAAAAGTTTTGCACCTTTGCATCCTATTATCTCCCCCATTTCTAACTTCCTCCACCTCTCATTTTAGTGAACAACCTTCCAGGGGTAGAGCTGGTAATATATAATATAATAATGGTAAATTCTGAACACACACACACACACTTATTTTTCCAGATGAAAAAAATCTCAACAATGCTACACTGCATAATTTCCACAGCTCAGTAGGAAGCAAATGGATGGTTTAGGGCAGAAAATGTGAGGGGGCATGAAACTTCAGAATAAGGATACAGGCATTGGGTTGTAAATTTATCATCTATGTATCAAGTAAGTCCAACATTGAATCTGTCTGCTCTAAATGATGCCTCCCCAATGAAGTAAGTAGCCTTGGGAATGCTTTATTCTGAAACACAGAGCTATTTTACTCAAGTCCAGTACAGATGAGATTCTGTTCTTAATATATTACCTTCTGCTAAAACACAAGTTATTCTGAAATGACTTTATAGTTTTGAATTTGAGCATTCAAGAAGGGATTGGACTTTATTAATTGATATCGTCAATGAGAGAAATGGGTGGTCCCAGGAAATTCTCCTTTTTTTTTTTAATTATTTCTATTAATACTTTAAACAACATTTCAGAAAACAGCAAAAATTTACACCGCAGTATTAGTACTTCAAATCCCCAAGCAACAAACAGCTGTGTCTGTATGTTCTAGACAGACTGCTCTCTCTCACACACAAAAAATCTCCCTGCCCTTTTTTTTTTTTAATGTTAGAAATTCAGATCTTGTCTATGACTGATGTCTGTGCAGTAACTGAAATGCTGACATCACAAAAATCAGGACAGTGAAAGCTTCGCAATAAAGACACATTTTAGGCAAACTTTGTTTTTGTTAGCAGTGCACCTGTTTTAACTGAAATTATGAATGTACTGAAGAATTAATATGTATTTAAGATTTAATACCCCCTTTGGTTACAGTGTCAGAGCTCACAACGTTGAACAAATCCCTCAAAGAATTCTCCAGGAGAATTAAAGACCAGGTTTGGCATTCATGATATTTAGATAAAAACAAGAAACATTTTAAAAGAGACACTTTTGATGCTCTCTTTATATGTGATTTAAAAAAACCTAGTGTTTTTAAAAATCCTTTTCAGCTTATCTTTAACAAAAATGAAGCCACTTTATTATACTACATTTGAAAGGGACTTCTGCTTTTAAGACAGCAATTAAGCCAATATGGTAGTAACAGTCTTACCAAATATCTGTCACTCAAGTGCTAGTGCAGACCTTGCCTGTATACATAAGGACGAAAGTCTGTCAGGGAGCAGGTAGCACAGTTGAAAGCTGCCACAATCTCCCTCTGCTGTAGACCACAATGGGCTAGCGCTGCCCCCCAAAATGGGAGAAGAGAATCAGGAGGGGATATATAGTAAGATGGGGCTAAAAAACATGAAATGGAACAGAACTGTAGGGGTTTTAACTTGATGTTAGACAAAAGCTGAATTCCTCTGGCTCATGTAGTAGATTCCTCAAATTTAGATACACAGCTTTCAGAAAAGCAAAAAAAGCATTTCTTGGAGCACAGTCAGAAGGTTACATAAGAAACAAATGGCAGGCTTCCTTCCAGCCTTCTGTGATTGCCTGCCTTATGATGTCTCAGCATGCACCTCTGTACAGATGGAATGCATCTTGTATTTAGGAATCCTGTCACTCTCAATAAAGACCTGATTGTCAGGAAAGAGGAAATGTTGCTCAGTGTGGTTCATGTTTTTTTCCTTGCGTCCCCGTCTCTTAATTCATAGAAGACTGGAATCTGCCTGATTTCCTTTATTCTCTGCTTAAGGCCAATTATAAAAATAGTTACTCCCAAATTCTTTCTGTATAGTGTAAGTGATAAAGACAAGAAAAATAATAAATTTAAATTCTTTAGGACGCTTTTTAGGTGCTATTATCTCTCCACAAGTTTAACTACTTAGTGGCATGTTCACTGAGGTTGGTGCAAGAATTGAAATCTACACATTTTCTGCCAGATGGAAGGCAGGCGATGCCTCCTTTGAAGTTTACACCAGGAAAGAACTATGTTCAAAGTTAAACACTATACTGTGGCTCCTCAGGATTCCCCTGGATAAGAGGGACAGCATGAGATGTACTAAATCAACACTTCCTTGCTGCACTGCCCACACCCTTCCGTAATCAGGGCTGTCAACTTTTTAATTAATGAAAGCTTATAACACACACACACAAAAAATACCAACAATTCAAGCCCACTTGCTCAACATCGGTGAACAGTTTTTCAAGCCCCCAACACAAGTAGCAACTCACAAAATGACCCGATGGTGACCCAAAAAAGCTTGAAAGTGTACAGAATTAAATACCGAGACTCAATCAGTGAGGGACTGGAATTTGCAGAATAGGTAGACCATACAAAGGTGTCTTACAGAGTAGTCTGCAGAATGAAATAGCCAAAGCAGTAATAGCAAGGAGTGCAATGACATCATGTCTTAGGATAGAGGTACTGTAGATAACACATACATGAGTAGGCTCAAAATGACTTGAGGTACATCTTATAAAACTGAGACAAGAGTCTGCAGAGATTTGCTGCTAGAGGTCACTGCCTGAGCAGACGCCACCCTGAAGCGTTTGTATGAAATAAACTGGTTCAACAACTTCAGAGGTAGTATTATGTTCTTCAGACAATATCCTGGCATTAACCTCTCTAACAGAGAATGATAATTTACAAAGAAAACCTATACCAAAAAAAAAAAGTATATTTAATCTGCTTTTCTTGAACATAACCCTCCCAAAGACAGTATTCCCCTTCCATTTTTACTACTCCCTCCCACTTTTCTACCAACCTAAGTTTGTAGAACATGAATTGTAAGCTCATCAGTCTCTAAGGTGCCACAAGTACTCCTGTTCTTTAAGTTCATCAGGGTAAAGCCTGATGTACCTGTAAAGCACCATGCTCCCCAATGGTGCAAATCAAGCACCACGCTCCAAAGTGGTACAAATGGATCCCAAACTTGGTCCATACAATAGTTGGTGAACTTAGGAAAGCTGGCTTGTCACATGGTGCTAGCTCTCTCCTCATTTCCAGTTATTTCTAGAGATTTCCAGGCTTTCTAGCCATCCATGGGTCTGGTTCTACCAGCATGAGAGGATGCTCAGGGGTACAGGAGAGAAGAGGAGGACCAGACTGATGGACAACATTTGAAGGGGAGAACAATACCAGAACAGAAGGTGGGATAAGAGTAAAGATAAGAGTAAAAAGTAGCCAAAAAACGTATTCTAAAATAAAAACTGTTACTTTTAAACAAAAGGAACAGTGGTACTTGCCAATGGAATATTACAGAATCACAAATTAGAGCTAATATAATATACTAAGACACTGCCCACTGTGAAAGTTTTTCCCCATTATTCTAACACACAAAATTAACTCTTCCCTTCTATTTAATACATTATTCCTTTTTTTATTATGTATAATTGACCCTCCCAGCCACCTCTCTGCGCGCGCGCACACATGCGCGCATTCACACACAGGATTGATGTACTTACATAGTACGCTTTTCAGGGCAGGGAGTTTCTTTGTTGCACGATAAAACAGTGGCTAGCACAATAGAGCTAATGGCTTTAGGCACTGCCACATTATTTATATAAAAATAAAGTTTCTATCCTCATCTCTCATACCATGCCCTGGTAACAGTTGCTACCATCTTTTCTTTTCTTTTTTTTTGGTCTCCCCTTGCTCTTTTTCTATCTTCTCCACTCCATAATACTTGTTTCTTAATCATTCCCTGTTCCCCGCTCACAAAAGGGCAGCCAAAGATTAGGCAGCAGCAGAACTAAAACTGGAAAAATAAAATAGTATTTTCCCAGGTTCCATATAACATATCACTTCTGGGTTTACTTCACAATTCTCTTCTAGCATCTCACAACATAGTCATGATATAAAATAAACTGGTTCTGGAGGATGCAACTGGAGCTGCTAAGAGGTTGGTACAGGAACTGGTAATATGGTATCAAAATTTTTGGTTATTTTAAAGCTCTGCTGCCACGCTGTCAACAAAAGGATGAGGTCTCTCTCAGTGCAATAAAGTAGTAACAGAACTAGCAAGTAGCAAGAACTGAGGCCCTGCAGTTGGAAAGCTAACATTCAGAATGAGATTTAAAGTGGGAAGCTTTGAGTTTTGAGTATCTGAAGTCCAGTCTCAAGCTTGATCAGACCTCAGGACAAACTACATTTATAAAAAATGGGGGCAAGAGGGAAGGAGGATGGGCATTTAAATTAAACACCACCACCAAGATTCCAGAGATGGGTTCTTTGTTTTAGTTTCGAAGTTATTTGGTGTCAGCATTTAAGCATTAAACTAATTAAAAAGCAAAATTCCCAATGGGAGTTCTGCACATATAGGAAGAGCACAGTATTTTAGATGTGAAGCACGATGGATAAAGTTTAGAAAAGTAGAGTACTCTATATTTCCAGACACCATCCCATTAACATGCTTTAGCACTTACTTGAAAAAGAAAGAGTGAAATGGGCACTTCAGTCTCCAAGCACATGGGCCATCACCAATTGCAATATAGACACTTGAGGAATGGGAACTTGACCAAGATCACCAATTTCTTTTATAGAGCACAAGCACTGAACTTGTAGCAGCTTTTTTGGCCAAATCTATTTTATTTACACTCTATTTGAGGTTAGAGATGTCAATTCCAAAATTGTGAGATTAAAACAAAGATAAGTGTATCAAGTTTTTATAACAACTGAAGCACTTTGGTAAAAAAATAGAAAGTCTTTAGGAGACCCCTACTACTTTATGAGGAAGAGATTGCAATACACACATGCAACCTTAAATTAGATGACAGGCACATTCCAGATAAAAATAGGTTGTTGAAAGCAGTTTACCATCCAGTCACCACTACTTGCTGTAGAAATATTAATCCAATTTTGTGCAATTATATGAATGTCCCATTTTCAGAGCAATTGATTTTCCCATATATAACACAAGTAGCCTCCACACGATATGTACAATTCTCACTCTCACTTTAAGTGATCCTTTTGTCTAATCTATATTTGCTCCACTCTGTATGCACTACACACCATTGTGAAGGTAACAAAACAGCCGCTGTTTTGCCACAGGTATCTCAAGCACAGTGGAACAAAGACTAATACAGGTCAGTTCCCAGACTGCTGCACTGGGCAGCACAATATAGGGAGGAGGTGAGCACCCCTCAGTCGTGAAAGAATAGGTTAAGGACTATTTAGAAAAGCTGGACATGCTCAAGTCCATGAGGCCAGATCTAATGCATCCGAGGGTGCTGAAGGAATTGGCTGATGTGATTGCAGAGCCATTGCCCATTATCTTTGAAAACTCGTGGTGATCAGGGGAGGTCCCAGATGATTGGAAAAAGGCAAATATAGTAGTGCCCATCTTTAAAAAAGGGAAGAAGTTGAATCCGGGGAACTACAGACCAGTCAGTCTCACATCAGTCCCTGGAAAAATCATGGAGCAGGTCCTCAAGGAATCCATTTTGAATCACTTGGAGAAGAGGAAGGTGATCAGGAACAGTCAACATGGATTCACCAAGGGCAAATCATGCCTGACAAACCTGATTGCCTTCTTTGATGAGATAATTGGCTTTGTGGATATGGGGAAAGCAGTGGACATGATATATCTTGACTTTAGCAATGCTTTTGACACGGTCTCCCACAGTATTCTTCCCAGCAAATTAAAAAAAGTATGGATTGGATGAACAGACTATAAGGTGGATAGAAAGCTGGCTAGTTCGTCGGGCTCAACAGGTAGTGATCAACTGCTCCATGTTTAGTTGGCAGCCGGTATCAAGTGGTCAGTCCTGGGGCCAGTTTTGTTCTACATCTTCATTAATGATCTGGATGATGAGATGGATTGCATCCTCAGCAAGTTCACGGATGACACTAAGCTGGGGGGAGAGGTAGATATGTTGTAGGGTAAGGATAAGGTTCAGAGTGACCTAAACGAATTGGAGGATTGGACCAAAAGAAATCTGATGAGGTTCGACAAAGACAAGTGCAGGGTCCTGCACTTAGGACGGAAGAATCTCATGCATTGCTACAGATGGGGGATCGACTGACTAAGCATCAGTTCTGCAGAAAAGGACCAGGGGATTACAGTGGACGAGAAGCTGGATATGAGTCAACAGTGTGCCCTTGTTGCCAAGAAAGCTAACAACAAATTGGTCTGCATTAGTAGGAGCATTGCCAGCACATCGAGGGAAGTGATTATTCCCCTCTTTTCAGCACTGATAAGGCCACATCTAGAGTATTGAGTCCAGTTTTGGGGCCCCCACTACAGAAAGGATGTGGACAAATTGGAGAGAGTCCAGCAGAAGGCAAAAAAAAAAAAATGATTAGGGAGCTGGGGCACATGACTTATAAGGAGAGGCTGAGGGAACTGGACTTGTTTAGTCTGCAGAAGAGAAGAGCAATAGCAGCCTTCAACTACCTGAAGGGGGGTTCCAAAGAGGATGAAGCTCGGCTGTTCTCAGTGGTGGCAGATGACAGAACAAGTAGCAATGGTCTCAAGTTGCAGTGGGGGAGGTCTAGGTTGGATATTAGGAAAAACTATTTCACTAGGAGGGTGGTGAAGCATTGGAATGAGTTACCTAAGGAGATAGTGGAATCTCCATCCTTAGAGGTTTTTAAGGCCCGGCTTGACAAAGCCCTGGCTGGGATGATTTAGTTGGGACTGGTCCTGCTTTGAGCAGGGGGCTGGACTAGATGACTTGCTGATCTTCTATGAATACAAAGGAAAAAAGTCTCTGCTGCAAATTTTTCACCATAATATTAGTGCTAGGATTTATTTAAATGGTTTAGGAATCCTGCATAATGTATATAACCATCCCATACAATTAAGATTTTGTTATGCATCACTAAAGACTTCTACATAAAGGTGAGCAAATAAAGAACATTGAGTCTGGAAGGAAATTAAATGTTGTGTAATAAATATTAGCACAGTCAACACAAGATCTGATATCAGGATGATGGAACTCTTACAACCACTGTATACTCAGCTGATAGCAGGTATATTAAACTCTATCATCTGTATGAAAAGCCTTTTAACGCCCCCTTCCCCCAAAAAGTCACAATATTGCATCCAGCTAAGGTATTGTATATTTTTAATAAACATGACTAATTAGGTTTTTCAACGTGTCTGTCTCTTCTTGCTTAAGGTGCCAAGTAGAGCTGGGTAAAATTTTTCAGCTGAAACCTTTCTTCTCTCTGAAAAATGCACATTCAGGTCAACTAAAATGTTTTGTGAATTCATGTAGATTTTTTGCTCGTTGTTTTTCATAAAAAAACAAAACAGCCACACAAAAAAAAAGTCAGAAGTGTCAACACAAACTGTTTCTATATTATCAAACATTTTGATTTTTGGGGGCTAGATCTAGGAGCTATTCATAAAACCACCAGAAGAGGTGGCTGTGGTGGTCCCTCGCCCCTTTATGCCCAATAACCTAGTGATTAGGGCATTTACCTGGAATGTGGGAGACCCAGGTTTGGATTCCCAGGTATTCCCTCTCCCAGGTGAGTGCCCTAACTATTGGGCTAGAGAGTCATTTTCTCACTTTCTGTATAAAATTCTTGAATAGTCATTGGGCTGAAGTGGAACATCTTCAAGAGGAAAGATAGAGTCCAACCCAGAGAAGCCAATAGCCTGATAGCTGGGGCATTCTTCTCAGAGGGGAACACACGGGTTCCAGTTCTTGCTCCCATATCCAAGCTAAGTGCCCTAACTATTGGGTATAAAGGAGGAACAGAACCACTACCTCCTCTTGTGGTTTTGTGGTCTAGCTCTCCATTTCCTTTTCTTTTCTTGTAAGTACCCAAAATAAAAACATTTCATTTCAGGTTGGGCTGGACCCAAATTAAGCTTTTCCAACTTTTTCAATTGTTAAAAAATTGCAAAAAGAATTCCATTTTGGTTCACCCTGAAACATTTTTTTTTATTTTTTTTTCCAGATCTGACAGTTAACTGAAAAAAATCAGTTATTTCACACAGTTCTAGTGCCAAGATTGAAATGGAAGGAAGCATTTTGTAAAAATGGAAACATCCTACCAGCTTTTTCATTACCAGCATAAAAACAACAGAAGCACCAGAGGCAAGATCTTCCTCACCTGCATTCCAGGCCCTTTATGTCAGCTCAAAGGGCCTTAAAGAGCCCACATTCAGCTGGGAAGGATTCTGCAAGCGCTGCAGAAGACAGATGTAAAGCTGACTTCCAAGGACCCCTCCCCTGGCATAGGGAGGCATGGACACAGCACACAGCATTGCAGCATAGAGGGCAGTCCAGTGAAGCTATCATAATTTAGGCCTCCAGGGCTGTCTTAAATTATGCTGGGAGCCTCTCTAGCTCATGTAGTAGCATCTGAGCACAAAAGTAGCTTAAAGCCTCGTTAGTCAGCCCCTATTCCTCTTAAGAGGTGCAACAGAAACGCAGTCCAGATTTGGTATAATCAAAATTCTATTGCAGCCACTCCAGTTAAAATCTCTTCACACGCACGCACAGTTAAAAATAGGATAAAGTTCATTAACAGGAAGAGTCACTAGCTTCACCAGCACCAAAAAAACCACCAAACAGTATCTACCCTACCATTATAAACAGATAAACACAAACTACATTACCAGAAGTTTGACAATTAAAATGTTGCTGTTCTTAAGTACGGCATGCTCTAATTCAGTGGTTCTCAACTCCTCCATACTGTCAAGCTGTCTGGATTGGCTCAAGAGCATGAGTACCAACCTCAGGTTGACTATTAAGAAGCAGAGCACAAATCCCAAACTGGTTGTGAATGCTACACTTAGATTTCACCTAGTATCAAGTGTAAGCCTCTCAGAACTATAGCAGCCTAACCATGCAGTCACAGACAGTCACTTGGGTACTGCAGTCTCTCTTGCCACCTAGGCAAGCTTGCCTTTGTAACAGACGGTCCCTTACAGCAAAAGTCAAAACAATATTCAGGTTACTCACAGTCCCCCAAAAGTATTTTTTATAAATGTGACTGGCAAGGGAGTGGGTGCAGGTGTAGTACCTCAGTTTATTCTGAACTCACTTTTTCAGCTGATTAGATTTCAAGTTGAGTGTCTTTTTAATTATTTGGGTATATGTATATGAAGGATACAGTTTGTTTTAAACCTGCTGCCTATTAATAAAACAGTCAGAAAAGTAATCCTAACCAAAAGTTAAGCATGCATCGCCAATTCACAGATGGAGAAAACAGGTAAATGGCAACCAATGCGACCAAGGCCACAGACTGCATCAGTACTCAGGAATTTCTGGTTCCTGATCCTGTGCTCTGTCCACCAGATAATGCAGCTACCTATGCTCCACCTATCTACTTTCCACACAGCACACCACCAAATACCAAAAAACGCAGAGGCTGTTAAGGATGCAAACTGGGGAGCGGGGGGGAAGGTGAGGGGGGGAGTCAAGAGATATGGACACTATGCAACATGCTCAACTTCTCAATTCTCTGAAAATCAACACTAATCTGAAGCATGGTACCCTAGAGATTGGTCCAACAACTAATGCAAAGCTTTTTCAGTGCTATTCAATTTTATCCATAAGAGGTCACATCAGACCCCCTTATTATGAGGAGAGATTAATAAGACTGGGACTTTTCAGCTTGGAAAAGGAGGTGACTAAGAGAGGATATGATGATAGGTCTATAAAACCAGGACTGGTATAGAGAAAGTAAATAAGGAAGTGTTATTTACTCCTTCTCATAACACAAGAACTAGGAGGTCACCAAATGAAATTAATAAGCAGTAGGTTTAAAAACAAACAAAAGGAAGTATTTCTTCACACAATTCATAGTCACCGTGTGAAACTCTGCCAGAGGGTGTTGTAAAGGCCAAGACTATAACAGGTTTCAAAAGAGAACTAGATAAATTCATGGAGGATAGGTCCATCCATGGCTATTAGCCAGGATGGGCAACGATGGTGTCCCTACATAGCCTCTGTTTGTTAGAAGCTGGGAATGAGTGACTGGGGATGGGTCACTTGAGGATTACCTGTTCTGTTGATTCCCTTTGAAGCACCTGGCATTGGCCACAGTCAGAAGACAAGATACTGGGCTAGATTGACCTTTGGTCTTACCCATTATGGCTGTTCTTATATTCAAGTGTTTTTTCAGTAGTCCCAGATAGAACTAAAAGGCACATCTCTGCTTTTGAACAAAGACATTTAACAGTTATTTGCTGAAAGTGAACATGCCTAATATCGAATTTTAACAAACAGCACAAGTACATGTTAGAAACAAGGCAATGAATTCATCTAGCAAAGAGGCTTTCAACTTATCAATTCAAATTAAAAACAGACACATTCACAGGTGCTGAAAAATAAGATCTGCAACAGGGAACAGAATGGTTCAATGATAGTCACAACATAATGATCCTAGGATGGTGATGCTTGCATCTGAAGAGATGGAGGATTCCTATTCCTATTCAGGAGACTATGATAATAATAAACACAAGGATCCAACATTTTTGTCAAGAGAAGTGTGTATGCACGCATACACGGTGTTCTTGAGCATTCTCTTAAGATCAAGCATGGCTATACTACACACTTTAATGAAGAAAATTGCTTTTGTTTCAAGAAAGTAGCATATTTGTAATGGATTAGAGTCTCATTGAAATGAGCAGACTTTAATGAACTAGTTAAATACTTTCCAGGCGTATTCTTACTAGGAATGCTAACAAAACCAGAAGATCCAATATCAAAAGATTTTCCCCTTAACTCAAGTGTACTTGACTGTAGAGTCTACATAATTATTCAGGTATTTATCTTTGAGTGCTTTAATGAGGCTTAGAAAAAGAAAAGAAAATCAGCATTAGCAACACAGTGCTGATCAGAGATGCCATGAAGAATGCAGGCCTCTGATTTGGGAAACTTAAAATGTAAAGGTTTACACAACTAGGTCTTCAGTGTTTGTCAAAACATGCGCACCAGAACATCCATTTCTGAGAGGTTTCAGAGTGGTAACCATGTTAGTCTGTATCAGCAAAAAGAATGAGGGGTACTTGTGCTCAAATAAATTTGTTAGTCTCTAAGGTGCCACAAGTACTCCTCGTTCTTATTTCTGAGAGGACAACAAATCTGATCATAGCTATATGGAGCCATGTTGTCCGAGATCTTGCTTATGAGTCTAAGGCCACAACCACTCTCCTAGCTGGAATTTGCAGAGGAGCCAGCTCCTGTGTTGAGCAGCCACCGTCACCTTTGGCCATAAGGAAAGACAACTCAGTAACACTAGACAGAGTCTGAGCTGTGGGTTAGGCACGGAACTGAGAACTAGGAAATGCCTCCCAATCAAAACACTGCCAGATTCTTCTGTGGCTGTGGTGATGTCACTAAACTTTCTGAGAGAGTTTGTTCATCTGTTAAAATGGAGTATCATTCACTCATCTGAGATGTGCATGAATCCAAGACAAACAGGCAGTTGGTGTTTGTAAAGAGCTAGACCTGCTCTGCTAAAATTCACTCTGAGCTCTCCCCGCCTCCCGCCACTTCTGGCGGACAACACTTCCTGACCAACTTGTGGGTTTTGATCTTACAAAACAATATGAAGACACCACACAGGCACAATTAGGTCCCAAATAATTTTACTAAATATGCACAAAAATGCCAGGCTTAACATACATACATACATATGTACTGGCTGCTGTTCTGATGGGTTTCTAACTGGTTCTACAACACAGAACACATTAAGCACCTCTCAAGGACTCCCTATTTGAAGAGATATCACCCTATTCCTATACACTTTAAATGCTGACAATTATGTTTGTGCCAGCTTTTGTGCATCTGGGCTCTTCTTTTACAGCTGGAAGCATATGTGTAGAACTAAATCTGCCTCCTCAATTCCTACCATGTTCATTACATGTAGAATGAATCAATCAATCCAGTGTGTAATTTCAAACTTTCTCTCAAATCCTCATTTCTATGCCTAGTGGTATTGTATGTTTTGGTGGTGGCAGGTAGAGTAATAAAAATATTGTTTTTTATTCAGACACCAGAAATGCAAGAGCTGGCTCTGACAAAGCTACAAAAACAAGCCAAATGTTCAATTGCTGACCGTGAACTAGGAAGATGACAGTTCAATTTTAAGTGTTCAAGGAGAAGTTTTGTTTTTTAAAGAGCAGTTTAATTAAAAACATCTTACCAGGATTTCTTAATTGAACCGCTGGCTATACAAGTGGTATAAGGTTTTGCTTGTGGAATACTGGTCTATCTCCTATAGGTAGAAAGGGCTGTACAATCTGGATGGCTTCCATCTCAGGAGAAGAAGAACAAATCTTCTAGCCAGCCTATCCCCTGCCTAGATTAGTCAGGACGGTATTAAACTAGCAAGAGTTTAACAGGAAGAGGAGCAGTGTAAAGGAGGAACAAATGAGCACTCCGTACAGAATCAAGATGTTGAGAATAAAATTAACCAAGGTCAAGGGACATGGAAAGACGACATTCTTTACTTTCTTAAACACCAGTGCTAGGAGTGTGGATAATAAGAACTGGAGTTGCTCCTTCATAGGCATAAATTCATCCTCGCTGGTATTACTGACACCTGATGGGAAGAGCTGCATGACTGAAATGCTAGAATCACTGGTTATAACCTATTTGGGAAGGACTGAGTGGGCAAAAGGGGAAGGGGAATGGTACTCTGTCAAAAATAGCATCATCAGTTTCCAAGTCACAGAGCTCAGAAGTAAGTGCTCTTGAATGCTTATGGACCAATGTTGAAAGCACAAGATGGCATACTAGTTCATACCTGTTGCACACCACCAAACTATGCCAAAGAACAGGCTGATTGTCTCCTTAAGCACTTACTTCACTTGTAAGTAAAAGATAATAATCATTGGGGACCTTCAATATGAGATATGAAACTTCCAGAATGTGCCACTAATACTAAAACATTCTTGGAAATGCTAAACAATTATAGATGATAATTTTCTAACTCAAGAAGTGTTGTATCCAACATGGGGGAATGACGTCAACCTGACTGATAAAGTGCAACTGATCACAGAAAGAAGTTAGTGGTTGCTGAGGTGCAAGTGATCATGATTTGACCCAAATCAACTAGAAGAAAGATTTTAAACAGAAAAATTTGACTAAGAATTGGGAACTATTTAAGAGCATTCTATTTGATCCCAAACAAGCCACAATCAAGAAAGAAAGCTAACAATGGTATTGATCCATTACTAGACTGAAATTGCAGGACTGTCAATAAAATGCAGAAGTATTCAATAAATTTCTGTTCCCATTTGGGAAAGAGCCAGATGATTTATTCATACCAAAGGATGATTAAATACTTTCCATTCCACTAGTAACTCAGGAAGATATTAAACAGCAGATACTAAAATTAGACATGTTTAAATCAGCAGGTCCAGATAACTTATATCTTTGTGTTTTAAAAAAAATGGCTGAAGAGCTCTCTGGATCATTAATGTTCATTTTCAATAAGTGTTGGAATACTGGAAAGTTTCAGAAGACTGGAAGAAAGATAGTGTGTGCCAGTATTTACAAAGGGTAAAACAGGATGACTCTGTTAATTATAGGCCTATAAGCCTAATACCAATCCTAGGCAAAATAATGGAACTGCTGATAAAATAGAGTAGATCTTTACTCAATTAGTAAAGAATTAAAGGAGGATTATATAGTTAATGCCAATTAATATGGGCTTTTGGAAAATATCTTTTGTCAAACTAAATTGTAATTTAATCAAAAATATCAAGTTTGATTGATAAAGATAAACAACATTGATGTACTTCTATAAATCATGGTACTGCATGACATTTTGATTAAGAAACTAGAACAAAACAATATAAAATCCACATGGCACACTTTCAATGGATTAAAAACTGGCTAACTGTAGATCTCAAAATGCAATTGTAAATAGGGAATCATCATGGAACAGATGTGCTCCTTTCCAGTACTGCAGAGATCAGTTCTTAGCGCTACACTTTAAAAAATGGTAAAATCAATGACCTGAAAGAAAACAAAATCATTACTGATAAAGTTTGCAGACAACACCAAAACTGGGGGACTGGTAAATAATGAAGAGAACAAGACACTGATTGCTCTATATCAATCTCTTGGTTAACTAGGTGCAAGCAAACGTGTGTTTCAATATAGCCAAATGTAAGATCAAACATCTAACAAGAAAAAAAATGCAGGCCGTACTCATTATCCTGGGAAGCAATGACTCGGGGGGGAGGGGAGGGGGAAGAAAAAACAAAATAAAACAACACTTGGATGTCATGGGATAAGATGAACACAAGTTCCCAGTGCAACGCTGTGGCCAAAAGGATTAATGCAGTTCTTGGATGTATAAACAGGAGAATATCAAGTAGGAAGAGGTAGAGCTCTGCAAATCTGCAGATATCCGCTTTATATTGACGGATATCTGCATCCGTGCTTGCAGATCACGGATCAGATACGGATACACATTTTGAATCTGTGCAGGTCTCTAGGAATAGCAGCCTGGCATGTGGAGTCTCAAATACAAGCTGCCATGTGATCTACTAAAGTGAGACAGACTTACCAAAGTTTTGGCCAAGTGCAAATTTTTGAAATACAAAATCTTTTGATGAAGGTCGACTTTGGCTGACACAGAGTCCAATTTTGCACCTATAAATTCAATTAACGGAGTAGGAGTGAAAACAGATTTGTCCTGATCGATCTCAATGCCTAGTCAGGAACACCGTTGAAAGACCATATCAACATCTCTGGTGATCTGTTGGAAGAATGCCCCCAAAACAACCAACTGTTGTTTCCACGTGGCACAGTGTTGTTTTCCTCTGTACCAGTTCCTATTCCAATACAAGCTACTTTTACAACTTCTGCAGACATAATCACTTCTGAAGCAGCAGCAGATTGCTCAGGAGGAGGCATATCAGACATGCAGCTCGGTACCAAAGGAAACAAACAAAATTAAAGCTTTTGCCAACAAGCACTACATGAAACTTATTAACTATAAAACTACTTAACTAAAGCCTAAACCTAATCTAACATTGTACAGGGAAGCAAATGGATGCTGTGTTGTTCTATAGCACTGCCAAGGGAGGCAAGAATGAAACAGGTGGCAGCTGGGGCTGTTCTGTTCTTTATACCCTCTGGAGGGAGGCATGTACAGCCCCAATGGATGGCACTGGCTAAAAGATTCTGTGCTCATGCACATGGGGTGCACATATCCACACTAGAATCTATGCAGACAAATGCTCTACGAAGAGCTTTGGGTTAACTGTCAATTTATTTTTTATGAGAATATGCCTGGCAGAACTCTGCTTCTTGGGGAGCACTGTAACAGAAACATAACATTTCTTACGACAGCACATCCTGTTCTCTCTTTAGTTGTAGTAAAAGTTGACACTGAGCCCATCCTTACACCGATTACTAGGAGCCTATGAAACAGATTTGTTAAAAATAGATGTTATGGAAAAATTGTTTCTGTCCTATACACACAGCCTATTTAAAAAGATATTTTGATCTACTACATCAGAGGTGGACAAACTACGGCCTGCGGGCCAGATCCAGCCTGTCAGGGCTTTGGATCCAGCCCGCAGGATTGTTACTCCTATGGCGCCGCAGGCCCCGCGCCGCTGCTGGAAGCAGCCGGCACCACATTCCTGCAGCCCCTGGGAACTGTGGCCAATGTGAGCTTCGGGGGAGGTACCCGCAGGCGAGGGCAATGCGCGGAGCCCTCTGCCCCACCACCCCCAGGGGCTGCGGGGACATGGTGCCGGCCGCCTCCAGGAGGGGTGTGGGGCCAGAGCAGGTAGGGAGCCCACCTTAGCCCCGCTGCCACCCCGGAGTCACTCCAGGTAAGCGGCGCCGGGCCAGAGCCTGCACCCTGAACCCCTCCTGCATCCTGTACCACAACCCCCTGCCCTGAACCCCCTGCACCACAACCCCCTGCCACACCCCTCCTACACCACAACCCCCTGCCGAGCCCCCGGCCGCACCACCTGCACCCTAACCCCTTGCCCTGAGCCCACTTGTACACCCCACACCCCTCCTGTGCCCCAAACCCTTGCCCTGAGCCCCTTCCTGCACACCACATCCCAACCCCCAGCTCCAGCCGTACATTCATGGCCCTGCATGCAATTTCCCCACGCAGATGTGGCCCTCAGGCCAAAAAGTTTTCCTACCCCTGCACTACATAAATAAGGAAATATTTCCTTTATAAAAAAAGTGATAAATTTATAATACATTTTTATTCAGAATACATAAAGGGACTGTGATTCCACTTTTCTGTGAGGAATTAACCCCCTCCCCAACACCAAATCTCTGTTCAGACTTCAGAGACAAGGATGGGACAAAAAAAGACAGTTCCTTTTATTTGGCAACAGATCCAAATGCCAAGAGTATTTGACATTCACGCCCACCTCTATCACACCTTCCCCTACCCTTTTTCTACAACTCCCATGTCTCCAGAATGTTCTCTTAGTATGGTTGTTCATGAAGCCTTTGATTTATCTTTTGCAGTATAGGTTAACATTTCTGCAAAGAAATTTCTAACTACAAAACATTATGTAATATTTGAAATTCTACTCACAATTAGTAAACTAACCAAAAAGCAAAAGCCATCCAGCAATTTAAGACTATAAAATGGGAAATAAAGAAATAGCAAAATGTAAATAAAGTCTGAATTAATTTTAAAAATAAATTTTAAAAATGTAATAAATGATTTCTTTTTCTCTACCTTGGAAGCCTGGTTGTTGCATTTGTGACCTGATAATTTCCATAAGTTCATGGTGCCATGGAGTACTATAAATATGATAAAATAAAGTACCATAACCAATTTAAGAAGTCAGAACTTATCCTGGATTTTTACTCTTCAGGAAGAGTAACTAGAAGCCAGGGTAGGACTAGCTGTCTTATAGCAATAGACTTTACATGCTGCAATATAGGAGAAAGGGTTTTAAGTTCTTCACATACACCTTCTGCCTCCCAAAAGCCAAAAAGGCAGTGCCTCACCAGTAAGCCTTTCAGCCAGAAACCAGGGCTGTAATGCAATCTCTCATTGTTGTATGTTCAGAGCCTAGCTCGGGAGAAGAAGGTCGGGAGCTGAAGGGGGAAAAAGACTATAGAATTATTTGGAACTCTGACATTTAAGAGTAGTTTATGACAAAATGATTAAGAATCCAAGTGAGGTTGTGAAGATTTTCATTAAACCAATGTATTTAGTTTAATATTTGTTTTTTGGAACACCTATGTATATCAAATATATCAAACTTCCCAGTTTCTAAAAGAAACTAAACCTGTTAACTTAGAAATAATAGACATACTCTAATGTGCTAATACAAAAAAGATAAAAATAGAGTTAAAAAAAATGAACCACCACCTTCTAGCAGAAGGGACAACTTCTGTCAAATGAAAGGTTCATCTGCACAGAAGTGTCAGATTTAAAAACTGTAAAACATATTTCAAGAACTCTGGAGTCTGTCTTAATTATCTCACATTATGCACAGCAATCTTGGCAACTATTCTTGAATAGATTCTGAAATTTTTTTATCATACTGTTTATGTTTAGAAACAAAGGGAAATTGCCCTTAAATACATTACTACAATTGCTCATTAGAAAGTAAATGACCGTCAAAAAAAAAAATATCAAGGAACAATATCAAGGCAAATCCTCATTTACAATGGACATATTCAAACTCTATACCAAGCGCACACACGCTCCGACACTTAGAAAAGTAAATGCTGCATTGCATTTTTGCTGTTTAAAAAGGTTTCATAAAGTTATCAAATCACAACTTAAATGTAAGACTATTTACATAGAAAAACATAGTAATACCTTAAAAAAATTTTAATCACACTGATGCAAAATTTCAGCAGGAAATCACTTATGCTTTCAAGTTTTTTGCACAGCTACACAAGCATTTTCCACCAGATTCAATGATACTAATATTAATTTTAAAGAAAGTAAACACATCCCATTGATACATAGTTTTTAATCAATCTTATGGCACGTGAGAGACTCTCAATCTAGAACAAAGAGAGGAGATTTCCACACAAATCTATGATATATTTATGGGCACCTTCCAGGTAAAAAAATCTAAAAAATAACAGTAAGTCATGCAAACCTAGTTGCAGTGGTGTTACTTGGGGTCAGAGTAATTTTCTTTAGACCCTCACTGATTGCCTATTGAAATTGGAGCTTAAAATTTACAGAGTTTTGTCTGTAAAAAATAAAGTAACTTTTGCTTTAAGCAAACTTCCTCACTGTGCAAAAACGGAATCAGGCAATGCAATGAATTAGATATTTCTTTCATATGTAAAAAAAATCACAATACATTATAGTTTAAAATACAGATGCTTGAATTCCATTACAGATTGGATTAGAACTGCTGGAAGCTGTGAGAGTGGCTAACTTGCAACACTTCTCATACTAGTCATTTTTATTAATATTGCTTCCTCTCACACTTGCTTATTTAAAAAATTTAAATTATCTATACATTATTTTGTTGGCACTCTTAACAGAATATATACCTTAAAGAACACAAGGCAGAAACTTTTGGGGCATTAAAAGCTACAAGACGATGCATGCAGCAATCTGTCCACTTATTTCCTGTGATCAAACCACATGATTACTCACCATCTAATTTTAATGAATCAGACTTGGAAATTATGTTCAGCAGACAAGCAAGCATGGAAGAGTACAATGCTTTTTACCTTGTCTTCTGTAGCTTAGTGACTCACTAAGTACCAACCCTGAAAATGCTACAAATAATGCCCACACACATACTGTTGTTGTTAGAGTTAGTAATGCACAGTAATTTGAGGCCTTCTCACACAAACACAATCCTGTATAGCTGCAGGCTTTCCAATGCATGAAGGAATCAGTGTAATGGTGATGTGAGAGGAGCAGAGGGAGTAGGATGCTGAGAGGTATGCTCACCAGCTCATTCTGGCTGACCCTGTGGAGTGAGCTGGAAATGTAAGGGGAATTCGACTTCTGCTATGGGTCATCTACAGAGTCTGACAAGTCTCTAGTCTTCTAGAAGGGAAAATAGCACTTTCAGATCCTATGTATAAAATCAAAGAGCATTTATCACAGTGGTGGAAGTATTATCTCTATTTTTCTGCTGGTTTGTGGGCCAAAAGGTAAAGAAATTCTATGCTGCAACATCAAAAGAAAAAAAAAAGTTAAAAACCCACCAATTCTGACCCTGTGTTAACACTTGTTTAGTTTACACAAATTCTTGTGCCTTCTGTGGGGCCATGATTGACAGCTGTAGAATTGCCTCTGAATCCTAGTAGGCAAAAAAGCAGGAATCCATGTGAGGAGGCATCATGGAAATGCAACTGAAGAGAAGTTTGAGATGCTTTTGTGATTCTGTAAGTACTGCATGTTAATACATCACAACATCTCAACAATCGTGAAAAGTTATTTTTGAAGGAATTCAATTTTCCTGGAAAGAAAAGCTAAGTCTCTAGCCAATAAACAAGTCTTGTTCAGGACTCTGTTGCAATGGGGATGGGAAAACTCCCAGAACTGTGACCATGAGAGAATTCTCTAAGCAGTGTTCCTGTGTTACCAGTACTAACTTAGGTTATAGATAAAGACTGCTGAAAGTCTAATTTACTTTTTAAGAGTTTATGGTACTGGTTTACTTTTGGCATTTCACCACTTACACTTTCAAGCTGGAAGTGGGCAGTTTTTCCTCTGGTTTTCACACACATTTTATAGTTTGGAGATTTTTTTTTTTTTAATTTAAGAACATTGTTTTTAAAAAGCACACTATTTCTATTTAAGTTGCCTCTTCCCTTCTCTAATCTCTGAATTTTGTTTAAAAACAGCTTCTAAATGGAAGAAGTTCACATGGAGACTGGTGCTATACATATTTTAAAAACAACCTTGGAGCATGCTTCATGTAGCAGCTTCAAAATTCTCAATACTGCTTACTCATACTTGTTCAAGGTACTAATGTAGACAATAACTTTGGTAGAATAACTGAAAATTAAATAACATGTGCTTGTCCATGACAGTTCCCTAAACCACTAAGTTTACAGTACTTTAACAACTAAAGCCCCCAACCCTGCAAGCTGTTCTATGAAGGTGGAACTGTATACCTGAATAAAGCCCGACTAAAGTCAATGGGACTGCATGGACACAGAGATCCCATATTCTGAACAGTTTATGGTACAGGAGCCTAAATAACAAAAAAAGAGAACTGGAGTATTCCCTACCTCTGTGAACCACAAGCAAAAAACCCTGTAGATATTTCCATGCAGGCCACAGCAGCAGAACAGCCAAAATACACACTTACATTTATGAATATTGTACTTGTCCAAGACTCGCAAAAATACAGCCGTATGTCTCTTAACTAAATTAATCCAACGGTGAATGTTAGGAATCCTTCCCATCTATTCATTCAAAAATAGTGCTCAGTGAACAGTCAATGTTGCAAAATATAGCAATCACTATCCTAGTTAAAGTTCCATCATCAAGCCATTACAAATTTTGTATTTGAAGACAAACTTTTTAATTGTGGGATAAAACATAACATACAGTATGTTCTAAGCTCAATTATACTTCAGTTGATTTTAAAATAGTTTCACTTATAAATAATAGGTGACTTTAAGTGTAATTAGTGGTGATATTAATAATCTCAGATATTTTGTTACAGATAAATAGAAAAAGGCCCTATTTAACAATTATTCTTTAGAGCTTTTGTACTGGAACATGAAGTAGGACATTTTCATACTTTAAACTGAGTAAAAGGCAATTGAGCATATACAGTACTTGAATAGTCATGCTCAGCTTTGCATACTATTCTAATGTGTCTTTCAGAAAGTGTTATTTCATCAGTCTTTCCAAAGTAAGAATGCAAAAGGAAGAACATTTTAATGCATGTCAAGTATAGAGATGATTTTCAAACCCAGAGATCAGCTTAAGGGGGGGGGGGGAGGGGAAATCAGGGTATTGGATGGATCAAGCAACTGGTAATGCAGTATGGAGCCAGTTTTGAATTCTAAACATTTTTGTTTAGTGTCTAATTCTGGACACTAAACAAAAGCCACTGCTAACCAATATTCACACAGTGGTCTCACTATTTTATCCTAGAAATTCTAATGGACAATAGTCACATAATCCACCATAATGAGCACCTTTGCTGGCCATCTCAGAGAACTCACGGAATGAATGGGCCACGGAAACTGAACTGCTGTGAGGAATATTGGAAAGGCAATTGCACTGTCCATGATGTGCCACTTAATTATTTATACTACAGTAGCATCTAGGGGCCCAAGATGAGATTGGGGCCCCTTTGTGCTAGGCAACTGTACAAACACATGGCAAGAGAGAATTGCTTACCCAAAGATCTTACAAATGAATTAGGATTAGGACAGGAGGAAAAACAGAGGAACTGACAAGTCAAGTTGTAATATATCAGGTTAGTGGCAGAGGCAGGAACAGAATCTGGTTTCCTGAGCCCCAGTCTAATGTCCTATTGACTACTAGACTATACTTCAGCCTCTAGGGTTGCCAATGCAGCACTACTTATGGGCATTAAATTCCCTTACTGTATTTAGTTGGGACGGAGCAAGAGAAAATGAAGCTAAGGAAGAACATCTTTGATTTTATTGGTTAAAGCCAGATGCTGACTGTGTATCATTAAATTCCCAGAGCTGTCCCATTGAGTAGGCAACAATGTTTTCCCCAAATAACTAAGTCTCCCCATGGCAAGCCTTAAAAGCTGTGTCAGTCACTAATTTCAAGATGTGCCAAGACAGTCTCAGTTCTCTCTTCATACGATCATCCTGAACTCGTTTACTAGACTGCTCCTAAACCCGACACTTACGGTTGTATATTGTACCAACGGTAATCTGATACAATAAATCCAGGAATTTAAGGGTGCTAAGGAATTTGTTCTTTTTCAGAGTTGGCATTAAATGTTAGTTTTTCTACTTATATTCAGAATACAGAGCAACTGCATAGTGGACAAAGCACAGGAACTCCCAAGCTTTTTTCCCCAAAATTCAGCTACTAGATCACCATGTCACCTTGAGCAAAACATTTGAATTTTCTGCTTTTATTTCTCCCATGACATAGCATGGAGATAATACTGTTACCCCTTTTGACTCATGCATTTCACCAAAGATTCAGGATCTTGTAAGTTATTCCAATGAGGAGAAATTGGTGATGAGCTCAGGTGTTCCTTTGATGCAATCATGTTTATTTAAGAAGAATGTACAAACCCCTTCAGCTTCTCTTCCAAAGTCCTTTTTCCCTTTGGCAAACTTGCTCTAGTCTTTCTGGATTCACAGGCATAGGGATTTTCCAATTAAGGGAATGTTCAGTCTCTGAGTTTTCATTTAAGAGAATCGATAGGGGTCTGGCTTATTTATGGTGGTTACATATGGTTAATACAGCTAAACAATGGGTCAGAGTTTATCTTCAATTCTTCCCTCTGGAGATCAGCTTGAATCTGGTCTGGTGAGTCCTTGTGGGCGGTGAAGGTTTACAAGCTGTCTTCCTCTCAGCAACTCTGTTGCAAGAGTCAGCTAACTCTGAGGCACAGCAGTATTCCAACTGGTTGCCACCCCTTCCTGTAACAAGTTCTCCCTTTTAAGCTTGTTTCTTCTATGCAGAGCAGGCTCTGCAGGTGCACCTATTTAGTGCCAAAGATGCTCATTAGCCTTCTCCTGATTGGGATGGGGGAAAGCCCCATCACAGGTCTGTTTCCCTGAACACAGCAGGAATCAAATAATAAGAGCTTCTTTTCTCACTGATGTAAGCCCCTTCAAGGCAGCACTCAGCCCTAAAAGCTCTGCTTTCTAGGCTTTTCTCAGGGCTACACTCCTAATGCTTTACTAACATCCCTCAGAAAAAGTTAAAGTATTTATTATTTCAAGACGAGATATGAGCAGTAGTGCTTACGTCCGTGTGACTCCAAAGATCAATTATTGTTATCAGAGCAGAGAATGGCAATCTGTTCATGGTATAAAACTATGCTGCCATTAAATAGCAAACTGTCAATATATCACTCCCTGTTAGCAATCTCTTCCTTGAATTACTGATAAGCTATACATTGATTACAAAATTTGTTTTCAAAGGTCCAAGTATGCAGCCTTGGAAGTTACCAAATGGATATCCGTCTGTACAGATTTAATCTCTGGAAAACTGCAGTCAGTGCTGTTAATTTGTATTAATCATAGAATCATAGAATCATAGAATTCAAGATCAGAAGGGACCATTATGATCATCTAGTCTGATCTCCTGCAAGATGCAGGCCACATTAGCCGATCTACCCACTCTTTTAGCAAGCGACCCCTGCCCCATGCTTCGGAGGAAGGCGAAAAACCTCCAGGGACACTGCCAATCTGCCCTGGAGGAAAATTCCTTCCCGACCCCAAATATGGCGGTCAGCTGAACCCCGAGCATGCGGGCAAGACTCTCCAGCCATACCCTCTGAAAGAGGTTAAGAATATCATATTATTGACCCAATTTGACCCAATTAAGTACCAGTTTGGCACTTAATTGACCTATTGACTAAGCCCGTTATCCTGTTATACCATCTCCTCCATAAACTTATCTAGCTTAATCTTAAAGTCATGGAGGTCCTTCGCCCCTACTGTTTCCCTCGGTAGGCTGTTCCAGTATTGCACTCCCCTGATGGTTAGAAACCTTCGTCTAATTTCAAGCCTAAATTTCCTGACTGACAATTTATATCCGTTTGTCCTCGTGTCTACATTAGCACTGAGCTGAAATAATTCCTCTCCTTCCCTGGTATTTATCCCTCTGATATATTTAAAGAGTGCAATCATATCTCCCCTTATCCTTCTTTTGGTTAAGGAAAACAAACCGAGCTCCTCAAGTCTCCTGTCATACGACAGGCCTTCCATTCCTCGGATCATTCTAGTGGCCCTTCTTTGTACCCGTTATGTACCCGTTAGTTATGAAACCTTTTGGTTGCAGGCTCACATGCTTTCAAGTTAAAAGCCAATTAAATATAAAATCATTTTGAATTTAAACACTCCCAACATAATAAAATGTGTATGTGTATAGAGAGAGAGAGAGAGAGAGAGAGAGAGATTGGCATTTTAAAGGTTTTTTTTAATAGAGAGTGTAATGAAAAGAAGGATGCATCTTGCATATTATCAATTTCAGTGCTAAATTTGGGTTAATATTGATTATAAAGTGTACCAGCCTGAAAGATGTTAAAGAAGCATTAAAAAAAAATGTTGTGTCAGAATTTTGTGCAGTAACTTCTAGTGGGCCAAATAATGGACTCAGCTCTCAGCCTCAAGAAACAGGCTGGATGAGGAGGGGCAGATATGTGAAGAGATTCAGCTTGTCTATACCAGGAAATTGAGTAGCGTAGTTATAAGGGAATAAACTTTCAATGCAGTGTAATGATTCCAGTTATAGTGACCACATGGGGAGTTATAGCAATTCTTACTATACCTGTGCTAGTCAATTTCCCTGTATAGACAAACCCTTAGGCATGTGCTTAACTTTGGGTACTGTGAGTAGTCCCATTGATAAGCGTGTACCTGAGTATCTGCAGGTTCAGGATTCAGAATTGGTCATATTACTACCTGTGTGGGGACTAGCTACCTCCTGATATGGCGAGTTTATCTTTGTAGTAGGTTCCCAACATATATTTTAACTGCCAGCTTCTATGATTAAGACTACCAAAATAGCACAGCTACAATATGTTGCACCCGGAAGTGAGATATTTTTGCACTAAATTACTACCACCCTTCTTTCAGTTTGAGACCCAAATTCTCATTTCCATAAAAAAGGTTTTAAAAAGACAGATTAGAATTGGCACATCACGCACTAACAAGAAGAGGGCAAAGCAAGACATGAGTTTTAAAAAAAAAAAAATGATGTCAGGAATCACATTTCCCTCATGAGGCCCAGATACTAACATTAGAATTTTTATTAAATACAAACCAGAATCTGTAATTTAAGTTAACACAAAAGGTTTCTTTTTAGTTAAGACATTTGTGAACGTCCAATACTATTTGCAGAGATTCAGATATTATTAAATAGCTTTTTAACATACACCCTGTTAAGCGCAGTATAGCCATATAGCTTTCAAATAAAGTACTAAAAAAATGGATTTTAACAAATACTACTCCCATATTTCACCTCCTAAGCTTACCAAAAATTAATAGAGGCATGAAAAAACTACTTTAATACACCAGTTATTTCTAGAAACAAGAAGCAGATGTTCTCTTCTATTTGTCTCAGCTGTGCTGCAGTACAACAGAGTCTCTGTTATGCTGCCAGCAGTAATTTATATTTATTTATTTATTACAGCCATTTTATAGTGCCCATCACTGTAGTGTCTGGGTACACTAAAGTATCTGGGTATGCTGTACATGATTCAGATTAATGCAAAAATATTTCTTATGAGCAGATTACAGTGTGATTTTTTTCCTTACATGGTCTTAAAAAAAAAAAAAAAGGGAGGGGGGAGAAGAAGAAAAACAGGGTTTGTTTCCAAATAATAGGAGTACTAACATCAACCCCTCCCAAAAAAAAAAAAATACTGAAACAGAACATAGTGCAAAAGGAGTCATATTACATGCTTTTAAATTGCAAAACTAGTCTAAATCTCCAAAGGCAAATTAAGACCAATCTGCCATTATGGAGGGAATCCATAACAAGAACAAAGTCGTCCAAAAATCTGTGCAAAAAGAGGGAACAGGGTCCATTGGAAAGAAGACAGTGAGATCAAGGAAGGCTATTAGCATAAGTCACCTCATATTTAAGTTAATATTTTATCCTGCCAGCTCAGACGTTACCTTTAACCATTAAGCAACTCTCCATCTACATAACACCATCACCACAGCTTTTGTATGGATCAGACAAGGTATTCAGGGACTCAAACAAGTAAGAGACCTTTAATGATGCTGCTTACACTGATGTAAACACTCACATACCCTCAATTTGTTTAAACAAATGACAATTCTTTCATTTAAAATATCCTCAAACCACACTGTTCAATATATACATTAGTAACACGTAAAATATATACATATATATTACATTGAAGAGCTAAGGCACTATAGGAAAGTGCACCAAATACAATCTCCTCTGGTTGTAAAAGTTAAGGGTTCTGCATGTCTAAACATTCCCCTATTTAACACCAAGCTATCAGTAGGATCACCATGCCTGGAGTATTAGAAGAACAGCAAATCCTTCCCTCAAGTTATTTTATATACTCATATTTCAGAATATTAAAGTTTTTATACATATTTAAAATACTGTAAAGTAAATGTTTGTCTATTACAGACAAGGCTTTGTCAATGAACTGTCAGGTATCAGGGGCAAGATAGTGTGATTTGTTATTGAAACCATCTGAGGATCTGTCCCCATGACAATAAACTGTGTCACAATGCAAATAAGCTTCTGTGCTTAATCATTCTGTGACAACTCAGTGACTGATCACTCTTGGTCACATGACTTGCCCATCTCAGTCAAAACACAGGATAAAACAAGGTTCCAAGTAATATCTCATGTTCAGTAAAGTAAATCTAGGAATAGACTTTTAAAAGATTTTTCCACAAGACAGAAAAAGCAGCAGCCTGCTTTGCTTCATACATGCAAATATTGCCATGAATATGGGATCAGTGGTCCATACTATCTTTAGGTTGGCAATACAAGCATGAGAAAGAGAGGAGAGAAAAGAATACTTTAGTATAACAGAACCACCAATACGAAGTATCTCCGGCAGATCATCAAAATAATTACTAATTTGATATCTCAAAAGCAGGTTATAATGTTTTTCACAAGGAAATTAAAAATATGAATTCGTAAAGTACCTACTCAAACAGGAATCAAGTGTCTACATGTTAGTACACAAGTGACGTATATTAGATAATTAACAAGAATTGGAATGTTACCACAAGAATGAAATCTTGTTCCAGCACAGAGATTTACAGTCACAAGAATCTGCACTATCAGGAATAAAAACCTTGATCATGAGTTGAACACAATATGTCTCTACTATGTGACATCATCATAACAACAATAGGTTCTTGAAGTAGAGTAAGTTGTATACACTTCACTAAAAACAGTAAAAAAAAAATTTTCTATTTCTATTTACAAAATATAAGAACAGTAACTCTATGGCAAAATTGCTAATTATCTTAATTTGGATGGTAAAGCCACTCATGCTTGAAAATTAACAAGCAGATTTGTTGTCTGTTAGATATGCAATTTCCAAAGAGACTTTTCTGTATCAGTAATACCACTTATGACACAGAAGATTATGTGCTAACATATGAGGCTTCAATCTTGCAATATGGGCAGGCAGACAATGCACTTAATTTCAAATTCTGGGCCTACGAGAGAAAGTTACACTGTAACTTCGATTTTTTTTTTAAATATTGATTAATAACACTATCAAGTTTAAATTTGGAATCAATTTTTTTTAAAAAACAAGTTCTTATAAAATCAAGCCTAACAGAAGTGCTTCAACAATTTTAAAAAATTCTATGAAATCTGTTATTTAAAAAATGTGTACTGTTCAAAACACCAGCACTAAACCCACTAAGAAAGTGAAATGGATGTAACTGATTTTCATTGTCAATGCTGAAAGACATGAAAAATATAAAGAACATAGACCCCAGTCTTACAAAGATTTAAGCACACTTTAAGAATGAGTAGTCCCACTATGAAACAAGTGTATAAATCTTTACAAGATCAAGGTCAGTGACAAATTAACTAGTTGGGTATTTGTTTCTTTTACTTTTTAAAAATCACACCACCAAACCCTTCACCTGCACATAGCTCTACTGTAATCAATGGGAATCCACAGAGGCCAGCCCAAAAGCAGGATCAGGGCCTTGGCATACTTACAGAATATGACTTAATTCAACAAGATTAATGTCATGTTTGGGTTAGTTTAAATTGATGTTTTTAGAAACATGGGGAGGGATAGCTCAGTGGTTTGAACATTGGCCTGCAAAACTCAGCGTTGTGAGTTCAATCCTCAAGAAGGCCACTTAGGGATCTGGGGAAAAAATTGGTCCTGCCTAGTCAAGGCAGGGGGCTGGACTTGATGACTTTTCAAGGTCCCTTCCAGTTCTAGGAGATTGGTATATCTCCAATTATTACCTAAACACATTATTCAAGATGCTTTTATACACTGCCCCTGAGAGTTCTGTAATAATCAGTGGTATCAAAAAAAAAAAATCTTGGGCTGAATATAAAAGAATATTTCAAATATTTTACTCTAGTACTGCAAGCAAAATAGTATTTACCTTGCAGCAAAAGTCTGAAGCATTAAGTGCTCCCAAAAACAAACCTATGAAGCAACACAGCATGGCATACCAACTCATTTATTGTAAACAGGACCATTCAATGTAGATGCCTGCCCCTGGATACTAACTAGGTCTAAAACATAAAAATGGTCATACTAGGTCAGAACAATGGTCAATCTAGCCCAGTACCCTGTCTTCCAACAGTGGGCAATGCCAGATGCTTCAAAGGGAATGAAAAGAACAGGGCGATTATCAAGTGATCCATCCCCTGTTGACTGGTCCCAGCATCTGGCACTCAGAGGCTTAGAGACACCCAGAGGAAAGGGTTACATTCCAGATCATTTTGGCCAATTACCAGGTATGGACCTATATTCTGTGACCTTATCTAATACTTTTTTGAACCCAGTTGTAGTTTTAGCTTTCACAACATCCCCTGGAAACAAGTTCCAGAGGTTGATAGTGTATACTTCCTTTTATTTGTATTAAGCTTGCTGCCTATTAATTTCATTGTATGACCCCTGGTTCTTGTGTTAAATGAAAGGGTAAATAACACTTCCTTATTCATTTTCTTCGCACAATTAATAATCTTATAGACCTCCATCATATCCTCCTTTAGTTGTCTCTTTTCCAATCTGAACAGTCTCAGTCTTTTTAATTTCTCCATATATGGAAGCTGTTCCATATCCTTAATCATTTTTGTTGCCCTTCTCTGTACCTTTTTCCAATCATAATGTCTTTTTTGAGATGGGGTGACTAGAAATGCACACAGTATTCAAGGTGTGTGTGTGTCTCAGGATTTAGATAGTGGCATTATGATATTTACTGTCTTATTATCTAGCCCTTCATAATGGTTCCTAACATTGTTAACATTTTTGATTACTGCTGCACATTGAGCACATCGAGCAGATGTTTTCACAGAACTCTCTACAAAAGTCTCCAAGATCTCTTTCTTGAGCGACCACTTGGGGAGTTATCCCCATCATTTTGTAGCTATAGTTGGGATTATGTTTTCCAATATGTATTATTTTGCATTTATCAACACTGAATTTCATATGCCATTTTGTTGCTCAGTCACCCTGTTTTGTGAGAGCTCTTTGCAACTTTTCACAGTCTGCTTTGGACTTAACTATCTTGAGTAATTTTGTATAATCTGCAAACTCTGCCACCTCACTGTTCACCCATTTTCCAGATCATTTATGAATATACTGAACAACATTGGTCCCAGTACAGATCCGTGGGGGTCATCTAATGCTGCAAATCGTGAATGGAAGAAGGCAGAAGAACAACAAAGAGTTAGAGCAAGAAAAAAAAAAAGTGACTGACCTACCAGACTAACCAAAAAAAAAAAAACCCAACCCATAACAACATCCTATCCCTTACAGACAGTGCCTCACCATTAATTCTGACACCAGGAAGTAAGAGGAGAATAAATCTCCCAATGGAAGGTAAATATAAAAATTGGAAGGATGCACAAGTCTCTTAAAATGCATTAATCCTGTTTTTAATCACTGTCCCGGCTCAACACATTTCTAAAATGATCTCTGTATCAGTACTCTTTATGTAGCCTTTTGATAATTAGCTCACAGAGATCAGGCAGGACATTTCACTTTCCATGAAGTATCAAGGGAGAACAGATGTTTCCCCATCTCAGAAGGATTCAAACATGGGACTGGAGTGAATCTTTTCAGAATGCTCTTCAACTCTTGATCACATAGAAATTGCAGTAAGGCAAAAAAGCACTGTAAGCAAACAAACCAAACCTCTCACTAATGAGCAAACAGTGTCAAAAATACATTCCATGGTGGAAATTAACATTCCATAATGCTGCTCTTCTACAGCCTGCTGATCCCCAAAATATGGTTGATTAGAAGCTAATTATTTTATTGGAACTCACTGTTTTAATGTAAATAGACAGTCCTGCAAATTTCTACTCTCCCACTCCCAGGGGAAGTTTCTTTTCAATAGGCATACAAAAACATATTTTTTTTAAATCTGCATTATGGTGTTGGTGAGTAGATTATGTCTGGACTGGTAATCCGTCATGACAGTTTTGCAAGACTGAAATAGGTATAATTTTTAAATGATGCACATCTGCCCCAAGCTCTATCTATCCCAATTAATTATTATACTATCCATTTTGAAAATCATGATTTCACAAGCGCCTTGTGTCTCCTAAATGCATTACATGCTGATGAGTTTGAAAGGCCCTATTTTCCCAAAAAAAAGTACTCACAGTGGGAGGAATATTTCCTGCTCATAAAAAAAGTGTCAGTCCATGAGTGTCAGCACTGCAATTTTCACAAATGAAAAAAATATACCACTGAACTGCTGATCTGTCTGGTAACATAGAAGAAAACTCAAGCAAAGAAACAAGTGAAAAGCAAATTAAAAATGCATTACCTCTTGAGTCCTTTCTGATGGTTTTTTTCGCAAAGCCTGTTTAATCTTGGGATCCACAGGAGAGGTCATTCTACTACTTTAATTCTCCAGTTATGAATTCCACAAAAATAGCTTATTACTTGGGGGGGGGGGAGAGAGATGAAGTGATCCCTTCCAGGTCAAAAGAAAAGCAATGGAAACTTCAAGTTTAGATTTTGTTGTAAGCTTCTTTTTCAACCCCCTTCATTCCTCCCTGAATTTGGATGTAAACTTTGTGCCAGGCTTATGTTGTTCTTTTTAGCAGTCCAATGAAATCAGCAATCTGGCAAATAATAGATTTCCTCAATTAGACGGAGCTCAGTTCCTCTGGTGCATTTCCCCTTTGCTTCTGCAGCTTCCAAAGGGTGGAAACAAACATCCAAAATTTCCTTTCATCTCTCATGACATTCAGAAAAATCTTTGTGCAAAAAAAGTAAAATGATGAAACAATAGCAGCAAAAGTTTCTTCAGTCATCCAAGAGGATAATCCAGGAGATGAGCGAATCTCATCACTCCATCAAACTCAATGAGGGGGAGGGTTGATTTTCAGGGAGATTCTGGGTGGTGGTTATTGATTTTTGGAAGGAGGACCAGTTGAGTGGCTTGGTGCATATGTTATTGGGGTTGGGGCTGTTAGAGGCAGGGTCCAGGTTTTGGAAGAGATAAGGTCAAATTTGCGTGTAACATGGGTTTAAGGGGGGAAGTGAAGGAGGGAACTGAAGGAAGTCAGGATTAAAGGAAGTGGTGAGTGGAGTCAGGCTAAAGGAAAAGCATGGGGGAGTGGCTGGGCCAGTCTGGGGTGGATTTGAAGGGCAAGGCTTGGAGAAGTGGGGTGAATTGGGGGCAAAGGGCTTCCGGGGGGGAGGTTCAAAGAGAAGTGGACTGGAAGGATCCAGGAATTGGGGGGTCAGTGATCAGGGGTTGGTGAGTCTGGGAAGAGGGGGGTGTTCAGGAAAGGCTCAATCCCGCGGGGGGGGAGGGTTAGTGAATAGGGGCCGGTCAGTCGGGAGAAGTAAGGTGCCAGTGGTTATGGGCCAGTCACGGGTGGCGGCGGCCCGCGATGCAAGGCCGGAGGCGTCCGTGCGTGGGGGCCAGGGTCACTGACGAGGGGCCAGGAGGGTGTCAGGGGCGAGGGGCCAGGGTCGCTCGGGGAGGGCCATGCGGAGGCGCTGCCAGTCGCGGCGCGGGGGGTCTGGGGCTCAGGGAAGCGGGATCCGTGGTGGGGGGGGGGAGGCCTATGTAAGGGCGTTGCAGGGGGTTCCCGCTTCCCCCTAGCTGCTCACCAGGCGGCTGGCTCCCGCTCGGGGCTCCGGGCTCCCAGCTCAGCGGCAGCACATGGGGGAGACGGAGGCAGCCGCCACATGCTCCCCGCGGGCGACCCGGCTCCCCATGCCCGGGGACCCCCGGCAGCGTCCCAGCCCCTCCGGCGCCGGCGAACGTGAGGCGAAGTCTCGGGACGCGGGCGGGCTGGATGGAAGTTACCGGCCGGAGTTGGTCTCCCTCAGCCCGCCTGCTCGCAGGAGCCCTGGCTGACTAACTGTGAATCTCCTTCCGTCCAATGAAGAAGGTGAGCGGGCGGGCGATTTGTGTCGCGCGCGGGGAAGAACCCAGACTATCCTCGGGGGCATACAGGCGGCCCACCGAGGATTCAACCTAACACGCCCCGAACGCAGTTTCCCCTGCTGTGTACCTCGATTGGAAATTTGGCCCCGACAAAAACTAGTGAAAGCGGGCGCTTAACACTCTGTATTAGCGAGAAGGGTGGAGGAAAGGGGGTGGACCCGGGCGTGGGGAAGGGGCGGTGATTGGGCGTGGTAGCGCCAGGTCCCGCCCTATCCCGGAGATTGAAGGCGGAGCTGAGATTCAAAGCTCCAAGTGGAAACATCGCGAGGGTTGATGCGCAAGGATGGAGGGGTGTGCGCATGCGCAGTTGGAAAGGAACGGGCGGGGCTGTGTTTTACGCTGACTCTGTAGCCGAAGAGGAACGCGGGGTTCCTGAGGCTGCACCGGGGGAGTGGTGGGGGGGTTCCCAGGAGTGGGGGATGAGGGAACCCACGTCGCCGGGGCTGCCCTCTGCCGTGAGCGCTAAGCAGGGGCGAGGCGGGGCGGGGCTGCTCACGGCGCCTCCGCCCCGGAGGGGGGGGGGGTCGGGCTGTTTGTTAGTTCCCTGGCTCCGGGCGGTAAGAAAAGCGCCGCACACTGAAGGGGGGGGGGTTGTCTGCAGGGCAGCAGCGCTGTGGGTGGTGCCCGCTCCGCCTTGTGTGTCAGTGACCCGCTGCAGGGGTCTCAAGCTTTTGTACCAGTGACCCCTTCACAGAACAAGCCTCTGAGTGCGACCCCCCCCTTATCAATTAAAAACACTTTTTAATGTATTATTATAAATGCTGGAGGCAAAGCGGGGTTTGGGGTGGAGGCTGACAGCTCATGACCCGCCATGTAATAACCTTGTGACCGCATAAGGGATCCTGACGCCCAGTTTGAGAACCCCAGACCTACTGTTACCTTACAGACCAGGTCCACCCTAATCAGGGATCCCAGACTAACTCCACAGAAATCTGTTCAAACCATTGACTTGCAGCTACCTCTGGGTAGTAACAGGAGCGAGACAGTAAGGGCTAGTCTACACTTACCAGCCGGGTCGACGCAGTGAGTTCGACTTCTCGGAGTTCGAACTATCGCGTCTAATCTGGACGCGATGGTTCGAACTCCGGAAGCGCCGCGGTCGACTCCGGTACTCCACCACTGCAAACGGCGGTGGCGGAGTCGACCTTGGAGCCACGGACTTCGATTCCGTGGCGTCTGGACAGGTGAGTAGTTCGAACTAGGGTACTTCGAATTCAGCTACGCTATTCACGTAGCTGAATTTGCGTACCCTAGTTCAACCCCGCTTCTTAGTGTGGACCAGCCCTAAGTTGGGATGTGCAATGAAGAATATTGTGTTTAATTAACGCTGCAAGGGAAAACTCAGAACACCACTACTCAATTTAGAATTAGGCAGCAGCCTTAAATTAAGGCACCCATGTCACTTAAAAGTGCTAGAGGATTTTTCACAAGCAACAATTTTTAAATAATTGGAGATAGTTATATCTCCTAGAACTGGCAGGGACTTTGAAAGGTCATTGAGTCCAGCCCCCTGCCTTCACTAGCAGGACCAAGTACTGATTTTTTCCCTAGATCCCTAAGTGGCCTCCTCAAGGACTGAACTCAACCCTGGGTTTAAGGAGGCAAATGGTCAAACCACTGAGCTATCAAGTGTTCCTTGCTTTTTCATACAGTCTTACGGTATTGTAATTTATTAAAACCAGAAGAGCCAGCCAAGAGTAACTAGGATCAGTAGGAATGAAAGTCTGCTTTAATTTGTGTATCTCATCGCACCTGTTAAGATTTTTTCTAACTCACAAAAACCTGATTTTGGTTACAACACAGATAATAACTGCTGCAGTTATTTCAGTAGCTTTTACAAAAAAATCTTGAGAATTTTCAGCACAAGAGAAGTGAGTGGCATGATCTCATCTAGTTACTGGTATAAGGTACATGTCTCTACACAGTAAAAGTTACACAGGTTGAAGCTTTCACATGCATAATGCTGGGGCTGGTTTTAAAGTATATGGTCAAGTAGAAAGTTTATTCATAAAGAAAAAGGGAAACTTTACTTCATTTTAAAGCACAAGTGTTTACTGCACGTCCTAATTTGCATTCATCCCAAAAGAAACAGAACAAAGCATAATATGTCATCTTTTTATGCTGAAAAACATATTGGGGAGAAGGATCAAGATCATCACAGGTGTTTTTCTAGAATGGGTTCTGCTCTAAGGTAAGATTCAGTCTTTAACCTCTGAGTCTACAAAGATAAGTTAACGCATGAAGAGATGCCCTTTGTCCTGCTAAAACAGCTTTTAACGGAAAAGGATATGTTCTTTCAGTTGTTCAGTTTCCATGGACTCTCGCAAAGCCATCCTCTAATATCATGCCTTTCAGCACCATGCACACACTGTAAAGTCTTTCAATGTGGAAGACAGGTTCCTCACCGCTCCAACTAGAATATATATCAATTGCATACAAATTGCAATTAATTCTGTACATTTCTTGTTGCCTGTACATTTTTACTACAGCCTGGCAATTTGGTTCCTCTGTTTCCTAAATGCACAAGTATATTATGGCTCAGTAAGCTGAGAACATTGTTTTTATGATGATTTAACTTTGAAAATTCCCTTGAGAGGTTAATTCAAGTGATTGTTATTGGTTAAGCATGAACAGTGTGCTCCATACTCTTCAAAACCCAAGTATCTACATGTTCTCTGCCCCCAACAATTTACAATCAAAGAGTAGGTCTGCACTACAAACTTGCACAGCTGCGCCACTGTAGCGCTTTTGGTGAAGATACTCTAAGCTGATGTGAGAAAGCTCTTCCATCGGCTTAATAACTCCAGCTCTGTGAGAGGCGGTAGCTATGTCAGCGGGAGAAGCTCTTCTGCCAGTGTAGTGCTGTCTACACAGAACGTTAAGGTAGATATAAACTATGTCGCTCAGGGTTGTTGATTTCTCACATCCCAAGTGACATAGTTATACCAAAGTGTGGAGTGTAGACCTGGCCTAAATAACAGACAAAGTGTTTTGGGAGACCCAAAGGGAGGAGTTGCTTTAAATACAGTTTTAACATACATTCGTGTGTTGGATGCATTGTTTACTGTTAGTGGGAATGTCTGAACTGTAGGTGTAAGGCAATCACAATAGCTTTTGCATTTTCATGTGATTTTTGCCCCTGCAAAGTTTAGCCTTTTTATGAAATGTCGCAGCTGGTTTTTGTATCAAATTCACTTTTTGTCATATTTGGATGTGAAAGTTAATCTTTGTATGAATAAAAATTTGAAATTCAAAATTTCAAACTAAAGTTGTTCCAGAAACTGTAAAATTTCACCATTATTTCCATAAAATAAAAACTTTGTGAAAAGCGCCAATCGATTTTGAGACTTGCAAATTCCACCAATAATATTTCCCTACACTGCCCTAATGTTTATCCCCTCTGGGGCTAAATTCAGCGCCTCAGTTGTGCTCCCAGCTCTTTTAGTCAGAGAAGCCGGAGACTGCAAATCAAACCTATATCACCTAGATGCCAGTGTCCTATATTCAACTTAAATCAGTTATAAAGTTTATCTTTAGTCTGCAGACCATAAAAAGCCCCTGATCTTGCAATGAGCTTTGTGCAGACAGATCTCGGTGTCTACATTCTGCACCATTGTTGTCAATGAGTTTGTGTCTGGATGTGGGAGTCCACCTACATGCAGCTCACTGCAGGATTGGGGCCTAAGTGATGAGAGAATTTCAAAATAAAACCACATTGAAATAAGATCAAACCAAGTTCCACTAAGGAAATAGATTATAACAAAAAGTGATATAAGCAAAGAAATTCACGCAGTAGTATCTATCCTTGTATAGGCAGATTTGGGGGTCACCTAACCCTTTTGTTTACATACATCTTTTACTTGAGTTTCAATGCAAAGCAGAGTATGAAATATAGGATTCAAGAATTAAAATGAATGAGACTATTGTAACAAAACTTTTACAACTAAAAAAGCTTTCCTTTTTTAAACAGTTTAAAAATGACATTGCTTTCCACACACAGATTTTGCCAGAAGTGTAAGACTAGAAAGCCATTTCCATCCCAACAATTATAGAAATAATTATTAAAGCTGAAGAACAGTTTGGTTGTAATCAGCTACAACACCAAACTGAAAAAAAAAAAAAAAAGACCTAGCAATGTTTTACGTATGGGGTATATAAGGAGAATTCATGCTTTATCTTAAATTGTGATGTTCCCTGTCACACATCCTTAACTTTCTCTAATGTGAGTGCTAGTGTGAACGTATTAGGAATACAATAAGTACTAAGATTGAAGGGCCTTGAGACCACATTAACATGCAAGGAGACAAGGATGACAAGTTGTAGCTGCTCACTGAAAAAAGAACAAACGAAATATCTCTGGCATGGAATGATTAAGCAAATCATACATGTCTTACAGTTTGAGAGAAAGAAACATGCTTTTTACAGTACAAGCAGTTTACAAAATGTCTATAGGAAAGGCATCTATGGGAATAGATGGAATTTATGAAAAACATGGTTATGGTTAATTCTTATTTTTAATCTGTGATCCAACTATTAAATCGTTTGGTTGATATTGTGTGTAGAATAAGAAAGGAGAATTTTCACTTACGATCCAAAAAAAGTTAGAAATGATTTATTAAAGCAAACATTAGATGACTAGATTCACTTACTGACACTCCTAACAAAACAGTGACTATCCAGGAACACAGCACATCTGAAAGGTTCCAGTGTGAAGGCTGTGGAAATTGCAGTCCTTTATTTATATACAGTGGTAGTGCCTTTCCCACCAGCAACCCCTCTGTTCTTCCCCCCACACAAACCATTTTCCTTCCAACCCAACCTGAAGAGATCATCTCTATAAAGTATTGTATTGTGATGAATCACTCAACTGACATGCCAACTATAATTGTATTGGAGATCTTAGCATCTGCCCATTAGGTACTAGATTAAGGTCACCAACCTGCCATCCAACTATCAAACTATATCAAATTTGAAAAGGTGAATTTAGTAGTTAAAGGTCCATTACCAATTCCCTGAATCACCTTGTTTGCCTCCAAGCAGATTTCAGTATGCAGAATTCTAACTAGTGTAGGCAACGGAGCAGGAACTGACAAGTGCTTTGACAATAGCTATAAAACACTAATCTAAAATATAATCAGCTGCCATCCTCAGAGCTGAAAAACAATGAAAGAACTGCTGTCCTAAGCAGAGGTATGCATACAATAATTAAGCAGTTCCATGTCTTTTGTTTGAAATGGGTTCATAATAAAGCTCGCTACTTTAAAATTCTTGTGCCGTTTTCCTTGTTTATTATACAAAGCCTATGATATTTTGTGGCTCCCTCAGTACTTTGACAAAAATCATATGGGTCTGTTTAGATATCCGAGGTACCCATCAACAGAATACAGATGTCCACTTTCTGGTGAGGAGGAGGGTGAAAAAGTATTGACAAGAAACATTCTGTTGACTACATTGTTTGCCTTGCCTTTGCCATTAAAATCAAGGTTCTCTAGCAAGTATATTTTCTTGAATTGTTCGCTGGACACTCTTGGCTTTTGTTCTTATAACCATCAGGAAAGAGAGAGAAAGGATTTGGCATGTATAAACATTAAAAAATAGCATTCCTGTTCCACAGGTAACACTGCTCATCACTTATAATTCAGTAGCCAAAAACCAACACATCCCCTACTCTAAGCTGCAGCATCCCTTCTAGTCACTCATGGGCCTCCCTTAAGAAGAGCAATTCCCAGTGGTGCCAAATTATGAGATGATTTTATAAGTATCCCAACTTTTGTGAATAGTAGCTGTTATATAGCTGCTCAGGAGAGAGGATGCAGTGTTAATTGAATAATGATTTAGAAAGGCAGGAAGCCAAACACATGTTCTACCTATTACCACCATTGTGGTTATCCAGGACATTTATACATAGATAGCACTTCAGCTGATTCTGTTAATCTGTCAAAAGAACTGGGTACACCATGTGGTGAACTTCCTCACCGAAGAGTCAGTCAAAACAGAATTCTGTCCAAAAATCAAGAGCTCTTTTCCAGTAGCTCCAACAGAACCAAAGTGATGTAACTGGAATAACTCCTCTACACATGACAATAAGAAGAAAAAACCATCAGAATAACTGTAATAAACCACCTTCCTGAGAATGAATAACTAACCGCTGACATAACGTTTCTCTGGTGCAATGGATTACCTTTTCTACTTTTTTGGGGGAAATACAAAGTACTAACAAAACATTTGAACAAGAAGCAAAGCTGCAATATGCTTTTAAATGATAGTTTGGAGCAGGGAGTGGTGTTAAATGATATCTTGTACCAGTGGTTACTCTTTTGGTATCTGATAAGGGTACATACATTTTGCAATTCCCATTTTCTCTTCTCTTTAGTAATGGAAATATATGCTAGACTGGAGGGAATAACCAAGGGACCGTAAGTGCTGCTGCAAGATATTTCTTGCCACTTTTGGGGAAGCTATATTCGTACCTTTGCTCACTGCTTTCCTCAACGCCTTCCACCATACAAACCAAAAAGAAATTAGAACTCAGATAACCAGGTGGCAGAATGGGAGAGAAAGCAAAAGTGAACTTGTCTATGCAGAAGCCAAGGAGGTCAGTTCTAGTAGCTAGTGGAGCTGCTGCAATGCTCCTGCTTCTGTTACATTATACATATATAAGTAGATTATAGATAGATAGATATACATTGCTTAATTACACAAACAAGTAAAATGATTTTGTAGACTGAGTACAGAGCTGGGAGCCAAGAACTCCTAACTCACTGTATGGTCTTGGGAAAGTTATGTAGGCCAAATTTTCAAAAGCAGATTCTGATTTGGAGTGTTAGACTTGGACACCGACTCTAGAATTGATTCTCAGAGGTGCTGAGTACACACAGGTCCAGGGCCAGCTTTAGCAAGTGCAGGGCCCAATTCGAACAGTTTCAACAGGGCACAAGCAGGGATGACTGAAAAAAAAAAAAGACACATAAAAAAAACACGTGGGGCTTGTACTCACCGGGCAGCGCTCCTAGTATTCAGAGGCAGGTCCTTCACTCACTCTGGGTCTTCAACGGCGCTGAAGGACCTGCCGCGGAAGTGCTGCTGAAGACCCGGAGTGCCACCGGGTGAGTAAAAATTAAAAACGAGCCTCTATACAGGAAAGGGATTCTCGGCCAGGTACCCACCCTAGCGGCCTTCACCCTAACCCTAGCTCCAAGTACCCTTAGGAACGCTAACCCTAGGGCGGGAAGCCCTACCCATAGGAACCCTAACCCTAGCTCCAAGTACCCTACCCTTAGGAACCCTAACCCTAGCTCAAAGCACCCTACCCATAGGAACCCTAACCCTAGGGCGGGAAGACCTACCCACACGAACCTTGACCCTAGCTCCAAATGCCCTACCCTTAGGAACCCTAACCCGAGGGCAGGAAGCCCTACTCATAGGAACTTTAACCCTAGCTCCAAGTGTCCTATCCATAGGAACTCTAACCCTAACTCTAAGTGCCCTACATTTAGAAACCCTAACCCATAGGAACCCTAACCCTAGCTCCAAGTGCCCTACCCTTAGGAAGCCTAATCATATGGGGGGAAGCCCTACCCATAGGAAACCTAACCCTAGCTCCAAGTGCCCTACCCATAGGAAACCTAACCCTAGTTCCAAGTGCCCTACCCCTAGGAAGCCTAATCATATGGGGGGAAGCCCTACCCATAGGAAACCTAACCCTAGCTCCAAGTGCCCTACCCAAAGGAACCCTAACCCTAGCTCCAAGTACCCTACCCTTATGAACCCTAACCTTAGGGCTGAAAGCCCTACCCTGAGGAACCCTAATCCTAGCTCAAAGTACACTACCCCAACCTAACCCTAGGTTGGGGTGCCCTACCCATAGGAACCCGAACCCTAGCTCCAAATACCCTAATCTTAGGAACCCTAACCCTAGGGCGGGAAGCCCTACCCATAGGAGCGCTAACCCTAGCTCCAAGTGTCCTACCCATAAGAACCCTGACCCTAGCTCCAAGTGCCCTACATTTAGGAACCCTATCCCTAGGGCGGAGTGCCCTACCCATAGAAACCCTGACTCTAGCTCCAAGTGCCCTAAAAATAGGACACCTAACCCTAGGGCAGGAAGCCCTACTCATAGGAACCCTAGCTCCAAGTGCCCTACCCATAGGAACCCTAACCCTAGCTCCAAGTGCCCTACCCATAGGAACCCTAGCCCTAGCTACCCATAGGAAATCTAAACCTAGCTTGAAGTGCCCTACCCTTAGGAACCCTAACCCTAGGGTGGGGTGCCCTACCCATAGGAACCCTAACCCCATCTCCAAGTGCCCTACCACTAGGAACCCTAACCCTAGGGCGGGAAACCCTACCAATAGGAACCCTAACCCTAGCTCCAAGTGCCCTACACATAGGAACCCTAACCCTGGCTCCAAGTGCCCTATCCATAGGAACCCTAACCCTAGGGTGGGGTGCCCTACCCACAGAAACCCTAACCCTAGCTCCAAGTGCCTTACCCATAGGATCCCTAACCCTAGGATGCGGAGCCCTACCCTTAGGAACCTTAACCCTAGGGCGGGGCGCCCTACCCATAGGAACCCTAACCCTAGCTCCAAGTGCTCTACCCATAGGAACCCTAATTGTAGCTCCAAGTGCCCTCCACTTAAGAACCTTAACCCTAGGGCGGGGCGCCCTACCCATAGGAATCCTAACCCTAGCTCCAGATGCCCTAACCATAGGAACCCTAACCCTAAGGCACAAAACCCTACCCATAGAAACCCTAGCTCCAAGTGCCTTACCCATAGGAACCCTAACCCTAGGTCCATGTGCCCTACCCATAGGAACCCTAACCCTAGCTCCAAGTGCCCTACCCATAGGAACCCTAGCTCAAAGTGCCTTACCCATAGGAACCCTAACCCTAGGTCCATGTGCCCTACCCATAGGAACCCTAACCCTAGCTCCAAGTGCTCTACCCTTAGGAACCCTAACCCTAGGGTGGAAAGCCCTACCCTTAGGAACCCTAACCCTAGGGTGGAAAGCCCTACGTATAGGAACCCTAACCCTAGCTCCAAGTGCACTACCCATAGGAACCCTAACCCTAGGGTGGGGCGTCCTACTCATAGGAACCCTAACCCTAGCTCCAAGTGCCCTACTCATAGGAACCCTAACCCTAGCTCCAAGTGCCCTACTCATAGGAACCCTAACCCTAGGGCGGGAAGCCCTACCCATAGGAATCCTAACCCTAGCTCCAAGTGCCCTACTCATAGGAACCCTAACCCTAGCTCCAAGTGCCCTACTCATAGGAACTCTAACCCTAGGGCGGGAAGCCCTACCCATAGGAACCCTAACCCTAGCTCCAAGTGCCCTACCCATAGGAACCCTAGCTCAAAGTGCCTTACCCATAGGAACCCTAACCCTAGGTCCATGTGCCCTACCCATAGGAACCCTAACCCTAGCTCCAAGTGCTCTACCCTTAGGAACCTTAACCCTAGGGTGGAAAGCCCTACCCTTAGGAACCCTAACCCTAGGGTGGAAAGCCCTATGTATAGGAACCCAAACCCTAGCTCCAAGTGCACTACCCATAGGAACCCTAACCCTAGGGCGGGGTGTCCTACTCATAGGAACCCTAACCCTAGCTCCAAGTGCCCTACTCATAGGAACCCTAACCCTAGCTCCAAGTGCCCTACTCATAGGAACCCTAACCCTAGGGCAGGAAGCCCTACCCATAGGAACCGTAACCCTAGCTCCAAGTGCCCTACTCATAGGAACCCTAACCCTAGGGCGGGAAGCCCTACCCATAGGAACCCTAGCCCTAGCTCCAAGTGCCCTACCCATAGGAACCCTAGCCCTAGCTACCCATAGGAAATCTAAACCTAGCTTGAAGTTCCCTACCCTTAGGAACCCTAACCCTAGGGTGGGGTGCCCTACCCATAGGAACCCTAACCCCATCTCCAAGTGCCCTACCACTAGGAACCCTAACCCTAGGGCGGGAAACCCTACCAATAGGAACCCTAACCCTAGCTCCAAGTGCCCTACACATAGGAACCCTAACCCTGGCTCCAAGTGCCCTACCCATAGGAACCCTAACCCTAGGGTGGGGTGCCCACCCACAGAAACCCTAACCCTAGCTCCAAGTGCCTTACCCATAGGATCCCTAACCCTAGGATGCGGAGCCTACCCTTAGGAACCTTAACCCTAGGGCGGGGCGCCCTACCCATAGGAACCCTAACCCTAGCTCCAAGTGCTCTACCCATAGGAACCCTAATTGTAGCTCCAAGTGCCCTCCACTTAAGAACCTTAACCCTAGGGCGGGGCGCCCTACCCATAGGAATCCTAACCCTAGCTCCAGATGCCCTAACCATAGGAACCCTACCCCTAAGGCACAAAACCCTACCCATAGAAACCCTAGCTCCAAGTCCCTTACCCATAGGAACCCTAACCCTAGGTCCATGTGCCCTACCCATAGGAACCCTAACCCTAGCTCCAAGTGCCCTACCCATAGGAACCCTAGCTCAAAGTGCCTTACCCATAGGAACCCTAACCCTAGGTCCATGTGCCCTACCCATAGGAACCCTAACCCTAGCTCCAAGTGCTCTACCCTTAGGAACCCTAACCCTAGGGTGGAAAGCCCTACCCTTAGGAACCCTAACCCTAGGGTGGAAAGCCCTACGTATAGGAACCCTAACCCTAGGGCGGGAAGCCCTACCCATAGGAACCCTAACCCTAGCTCCAAGTGCCCTACTCATAGGAACCCTAACCCTAGCTCCAAGTGCCCTACTCATAGGAACCCTAACCCTAGGGCGGGAAGCCCTACCCATAGGAACCCTAATTCTAGCTCCAAATGCCCTACCCATAGGAACCCTATCCCTAGGGCGGGGTGCCCTACCGATAGGAAGCCTTACCCTAGTGCAGGAAGCCCTACCCATAGGAACCCTATCCCTTGGGCGAGGTGCCCTACCCAGAGGAACTCTAACCCTAGCTCCAAGTACCATACCCATAGTAACCCTAACCCTACCTTCAAGTGCCCTACCCATAGGAACCCTAACCCTAGGGCGGGGTGCCCTACCCATAGGAACCCTAACCCTAGAGTGAGAAGCCCGACTCATAGGAACCCTAACCTTAGCTCCATGTGCCCTTCCCTTAAGAACCCTAACCCTAGCTCCAAGTGCCCTACCCATAGGAACCCTAACCCTAGGGCTGGGCGCCCTACCCACACGTCCCATTAACTTTGATTGGATTGTCAGCACTCAGCTTCTTCAAAAACTCAAGCCCTAGCTGTCTTAATTTGGGTACCGGAAAATTGAAGCCACCCTGGGGTCTTAGATAGAATCCACTGATCTTGTCCATCTTCTCTTGGTGACGTAAATCCTTCTTATATTCTATTATCTGTACTACAGCTTTTACTGGTACTCAAGAAGTAATGAGCTACTTAGTTGGGGGAGGGATAGCTCAGTGGTTTTAGCATTGGCCTACTAAACCCAGGGTTGTGATTTCAATTCTTGAGGGGAACTAGGAATTCGTCCTGCTTTGAACAGGGGGGTTGGACTAGATGACCTCCTAAGGTCCCTTCCAACCCTGATATTCTATGATACCTCACCCAGGCATGAGCACATGATATGAAAATAACAGGCAGCACAACTAAACTATTAAAATCTCAATCCAAAGGGTCTAGTTTTCATGTGCAGAAACATACTGCTCACATGATGCCAATAGAACAGAGCAAGTTGCCTTTCAGCATGCAAAATAGTGTTTATTTTTTAACTCTAAAAAAAAAAAACCATCTGCAACTGACTTTTCTTCCATTTTGAGTTTTTTCCCTTCCTGCTATTATATCTCGTGGCCTTGTTAAAGCCATACAATAATTCCACCTCACGTTAGATGTAAAAGCAATGGGCCGGATCATGTCCCTGAGAATTTTAGCCCCATTTCTGAGCCCATGAAGGCCTGTTCAGTGCTGGATGTGTGGGGGTAGGGGGGGTATAGAGTTGAGATTGTCCAGGCTAGGAGATGGGCATCTTCTCTTCTCTGCCTCACAGACATTAGTCAGAAATAACAATATAGCCTAGGGCTCCCTTGCCCTTCTGAGGGTGCTGGGAGCAGTTGGGCCAGGAGGAGACCTTCACTAAATGGCTCTCATGAAGTCATGCTGCTATAGAGCTGGGATTAAGGGAACAATGAATCCTAAAACCAGTGCATAGATCTAGAACCTCCAGACAAATGATCTTGGCCTCCTGTGGATCCACCAGATTTGGGGTGGATCCTATGGCTTTTTCCTGGAGAGTGGCAAACCCTGCCATTACCTTTATGATCCACGTGGCAGGAGAAACACCCTGCTAGGGGATTTTTGCACAGGAGGAGATGCTATGACTAACATTAAGTAGCAGAGTTGGGGGCAGGAGGGGTGTTACTCTGTACTTTACTTTTCAGGGAGGTGATCATATGGTTATATTTCACATTTTAATCAGCCCATTTCTGCTGTGAAAAGAAGCACTGTGCTATATGGCTTTCTCTCTTGAATGAAAGGAAGCAGTGTATACAGAGCGCAGTAACAATTTCTATTAGTGTAATTTATCAGCAAAAGTAAAGAGCAGTGGAAATACCAGCAAAACAGAAGCTAGGAGGAGGTCATATGACTATGAATCATAATCTGTTGCAAACTATCAAAGACTCTGTTCAGTGCACCACTGAGCAAAAGCAGCTGGCACTTAGAGTAGCCGTTTATATCACTAGATATAAAAAATTGCTCCTGCTTAAAGCAGAATTAGCAGCTCTCAGTTTTTCTGATGTTTTCTATTATGATGCTATGAAATCTCATGCTTCTGAATTTAAAATTTAAGCACAACTAGATCTGTCAACGTGGACAACAGTTCTGATATTGAGTCAAAGGACTCTTCATTTCATTTCAGTTTGAGAGGTGTTTCAAGAGCTGCAGAGGTTGGAATTCCCCAAACTCAAGAATCCAGTGTGAACTTTGTATTTACACATTAATGGAAGCATGTCTAGGAAGGTATTTACTAGTTTAATTAAAAAAGAGGGAGTCCACTGAAAGTTATGTAAGGACCCTGTCTGGTCTGAAGGAAATAAACTTAATTCCACAAATATTCTAAAGCAGTGGTCCCCAACGCGATGCCCGCGGGCGCCATGGTGCCCGCTGGGGCATTTATATCCGCCCGTCTAGTGCCCAACAGGAGAGAGAAGCCGCGGCCCCACGCCTGCCGGGGACAGAGAACTCCGGGGTTGCAGGCTTCATTCTATGTTAAAGTAAGAATAATAAATATATTCGGACCAGCGGTTCAACAATGTTTTACTTTTTTAAAATAAATAAGATGAAAACTGTGATATTTATTTTGTAAAAACTCCTTAATTTTTCTTACAGGTAGATAAAAAAGAGCAAATTCACATGGTAAAGTGAAAGAGTAATTGCCGAATAATTTAATTAATTCCTTTTACATGTAAAATTACCCTTTTTAATCTTATGGGTTCATATATTATGTAATATTAAATATGCTGTTTTTCGTATTATTTAATGTACAAATACAAAATAAGCCTTGAAAAATTGTTGGCGCCCGCCCCATTCTTCTGAAAACATGAATGTGCTACTGGCCACAAAAAGGTTGGGGAAAGCCAATAACAGTATTAACAAGGGAAGACAACTTTTATAAATGTCAGTTTAAATTTTATACCAGAAAGTTTCCTTTGACTGCACTGGGGGCAGCATCAAGACAACTGCAATTTTGTATTCAGATATCATGCATGAATTGGCCTATAATTATCTTACCCCCTCTGAAACCATTACTAATACTCTGAGCAGTCAGAGTATACGGGACAGAGAAGCAGGCAGTGATGTTATTAACACATACCTGAAAATCGGAGTTTTTCAAACTCAAAGTAATTTTCTTTAGGATTTGGCTAGCGGGCAGATTCTTTTCAGGGAAACCTGAATTGCATTTAAGCAATTGCCTTTTATTTCTTTGGTCTTCCACTATAAAATTGCCTTTGCAATAAAAACTTTTTATATAGTAAGTTTGAATCTGACCAGTACGATGCTATTTTGTGGACTACTAACTGAATCTGAATCCAAGAGGGCATTATGATTAGGGTGACCAGACATCCCAATAAAATCGGGACCGTCCTGATATTTAGGTGTTTGTCCCGCATCCTGACTAATCTTTGGTCAGGACACAATTTGTCCCGATATTTCATTCTGCCGGCAGCACTCGCCTTTATTTATTTATTTATTTTTGCTGCTCCACTGGCAGCACTCAGCTTGCCCCCCGCCCCAACACACCTGCTGTTCTGCCAGCAGCACTCACCTCTTTTTTTTCCCTCCACCAGCGGACACCTCCCCCTCCATGTGTCCTGATATTTTCTCCCCTCTCATCTGGTCATCCTAATCATGACTGTGCTGCATTTTGCAAGAAGGTAGGTGCAAGAAGGAAGTGGAAACCATTGCTCAAATGCCAGTTAAGGAGACATTAAGCCAGCAGTGACCACCTGTAAGACTTTTCCAGGCATGGTCTAAAGGCAGGTTGGGCATAAAATGGGTAAAGATCAAGAAGCTAAGAGTCCTGTAATAGAAGAGGATAATCAGAAACTACAGAAAATAATAAGATACTAAGATAGAAGAAGAGTAAGATACTAAGGCCTGGTCTACACTACAATTTTAGATCGAAATTAGCAGCATTACCTCGATTTAACCCTGGACCCATCCACACGACGAAGCCCTTTTTTCAACTTAAAGGGCTCTTTAAATCAATTTCTTTACTCCACCTCCGACGAGGGGATTAGTGTTGAAATCGGCCTCGCCAGGTCGAATTTGGGGTAGTGTGGATGCAATTCAATGGTATTGGCCTCTGGGAGCTATCCCAGAGTGCTCCATTGTGACCGCTCTGGACAGCGCTCTCCACTCAGATGCACTGGCCAGGTAGACAGGAAAAGGCCGCAAACTTTTGAATTTCATTGCCTGTTTGGCCAGTGTGGTGAGCTGATCAGCACAGATGACCATGCAGAGCTCATCAGCAGAGGTGACCATGGAGTCACAGAATTGCAAAAGAGCTCCATTGTGGACCGAACAGGAGGTATGAGATCTGATTGCTGTATAGGGAGACAAATCTATGCTAGCTGAACTCCGTTCCAGTAAACGAAATGCCAAAATATTTGAAAAAGTCTCCAAGGGCATGAAGGACAGAGGCTATAACAGGGACTCGCGGCAGTGCCACATGAAAATTAAGGAGCTCAGGCAAGCCTTCCAAAAAACCAGAGAGGCAAACGGCTGCTCCGGGTCACAGCCCCAAACACGCCACTTCTATGATGAGCTGCACGCTATTCTAGGCCAGCACCTTGTAGTCGGGAATCATTGCAGAACAAAGTATTGCAGCATATGGTCCCGGTGTTTGCTGGCATTCAAACAACATCCGTTCTTTATCTCTTTGTATTATCCTCAGGAGATTGATATCATTCATGGTCACCTGGTTGAAATAGGGTTGTTTTATTAAGCAGACATTCAGAGGTGCCCGTTCCTGCTGAGCTGTTTGCCTGTGGCTGAACAGAAATGTTCCCCGCTGTTAGCCACGTGGTGGGGGGAGGGGTGAAGCCATCAAAATGTGACCGTGTAACGAAAGCACATGTGCTATGTAATGTTAACAGCAAGGTTTACCATGAAAGAGTGTTCTCTAAAATGTGTCTTTTTAACTACCACTCTCCCTTTTTTTCCCCTCCACCAGCTGCATATGTTTCTCCTTCCCAGAGGCTAGCGAAGATTAGAAGGTGAAAAAAAATGCACTCGGGATGAAATGTTCTCTGAGCTCATGCTGTCCTCCCACACTGACAGAGCACAGCAGAACGCGTGGAGGCAGACAATGTCAGGAAAGCACAATATGAATGCGAGGAGAGGTGGCAGGCTGAAGAGAGTAAGTGGCGGGCTGAAGAAGATAGATGGCATCAACTTGCTGACAGAAGGCAGGAGTCAATGCTCAGGCTGCTGGAGCATCAAACTCATATGCTCCAGCATATGGTTGAGCTGCAGGAAAGGCAGCAGAAGCACAGACCGCCACTACAGCCCTTTGTAACCAACCACCCTCCTCCCCAAGTTCCATAGCCTCCTCACCCAGACGCCCAAAAACACGGTGCAGGGGGCCTCCAGCCACCCAGCCACTCCATCCCAGAGGATTGCCCAAGCAACAGAAGGCTGGCATTCAATAAGTTTTAAAGAGAAGTGCGGCCTTGTCCTTCCCTCCTCCCCCACCCGGTGCTACCCTCCTCTCCCACCCCAGGAGACATACGGTGACGGTGAGCTGAGCGGGCTCCATGCTTGCCGTGATATGGCGTCTGCACAGGTAACCCAGGAAAAAAGGCGTGAAATGATTGTCTGCCATTGCTTTCATGGAGGGAGCGGGGGCCCGACAACATGTACCCAGAACCACTCGCGACACTGTTTTTGCCCCATCAGGCATTGGGATCTCAACCCAGAATTCCAGTGGGCGGCAGAGACTGTGGGAACTGCAGGATAGCTACCCACAGTGCAATGGTCCAGAAGTCTACGCTAGCCTCGGTACTGTGGACACAGTCCACTGACTTAATGCACTTAGAGCATTTCGTGGGGACACACAGAATCGACTGTATAAAACACAATTTCTAAAAAACCGACCTCTATAAATTTGACCTAATTTCATAGTGTAGACATACCCTAAGAAAATACAGAGCAGTGAAGCCCAAGAGCTGGAGAGTGTGGTAGGCAGGTAGAGTCAGGAGAGGAGTAGCTGACAGCATCAGAGGCAGTAATGGGAACTAAAAACCTTGGGATTTGGCTAGGAGGAGGTAACGGTCATTTGATACATTGAGAAAAGTTCCTCTTGCGTGCAGCAGACCGAAGCTATGCTCATTGCAGCAGTGAGCCAGCCAAGCCATGGAAAGAGATGAGCTATACAGACAGAGAAGGGAGCAAGAAGTGGTGAACGCAGCAAGGTCTGCCAGTAAAGGAGATGCAGAGAGGAGACTCTTGGTGACACCATGGAAAAAAACTTCTGGACACCGAGGTCACATTCTGTTTATGATGCAACATTTTCAAATGTTACTCAGCTTTTCAAGTACTAAACCCAGCTGGCCACCTTGTTGGCCATTTGAGCAGGAAGTGGCCACAGAGCAAGTGAACCATAATGACGTAACTAATTTCACACCTTGATTGCAAGTGGTCAGTGGCTAGGGTGAGGTACATTTCTAGGGGTAGAGGGGGAAGCTGACACTGATACGGCCTATATTGTACTTATTCTGTAAATAGAGGACGTTGTCTACAGTTCTTTCAGGATACATCTACACAGCAGCTGGGAGAGGGATTCCCACCTAAGGTGCTTGAGCTGTGCTTGAGCTAGTACCTAAAAATAGTGAGGACATGGTGGCATGGGCGGCGGCTGGGACTAACCTCCAGATCCCATACCCAGAGGGTCAGGCAAGATTGCAGCTAACCCAAGCCATAGCCTGTGCACACTGCTAATTTTAGAATGCTAGATCAAGCAGAGGTAGTGCATGTATATGGGAGGAGGGATAGCTCTGTGGTTTGAGCATTTGCCTACTAAACCTAGGGTTGTGAGTTCAATCCTTGAGGGGGCCACTTAGGGATCTGGGGAAAAAATTGGTCCTGCTAGTGAAGGCAGGGGGCTGGACTCAATGACCTTTCAAGGTCCCTTCCAGTTCTAGGAGATTGGTATATCTCCAATTATTACCTTTATCTACCCAAGATGGGAATTACACCTCTCAGCTACTGTGTAGACATACCTCAGTCTGGCATGTTTCACTAGGACTAAAAATTCACCTTATTATTCATACAGTGCCACTGATGTGTTTCATACTTTACAGACCAATTACTAAAGAAGATGGTGCCTGAGGCACCCGCACTCTAAATTTGTCATAACACAATTAAGGACGATAATGAGAGAGAGCTTGGGGAGAAAGGTACAAAAGGAGGAGGATTCCAACAGTGAAAGATAGTGAGATAAGTTTCTCTCATTAAACTTGTCCAAAAAATTAATCTATTAAAAAACTTGAGGGGAAAGTATGCAAAGAAGGCTGGGGCAAATGTCAGCAGTGGAAGGGTTAACTGGAAGACACGAGTCTGAGGGTGGATTTGAACAATGAGAGTGAAGTTCATGGTACACAGGATCAGAGAAGATGTTTAGAACAGAGGAGGTGGCTGGAGAAAAGTCACAGTGTCATTTGCAGGAGAAAGAGACTGGGGAAGCCACACGGTTAACTGAGCATAAAGCATGAGCAGAAGTAGTGGGCAGCTACCTGACATGCAAGCACAGGTAGTGCTGGGCAAGTCCCTAAGGGTGAGGATGTGGAATTAAACACTAGAATACATTAAAAAGGGCTTGTTTACATTCAAGACTATTTCCCTCTAAAACTGAAGAGCGAGATCCTGGTTTAAATTGAAGTAGCCACACTAAAGCTACATTGAGTTATAATCAGAAGATCGGGGCCTCAACTTTAACGCTGAAACAGCTTTGGCCTACAACTCTCAAAAATGTCTGTTACCATGGGAAGGTTCTGTTTTTCCACTACCCCATAATTGAAGAAATGGTTAACATACCTAAACTATATTTTGAAAATATAATTTGCCTCTAGGCTGATGCCTTTTACAATGTACCAAGTTTCAGAACAATGAAATTTGAAATGACAACGATTCAGACCTTTATTTAAACCATTTGAGCCATTTAAGAAAATGGAAGCTTTAGAACAGAGTGAACATGATCATTAATTATCACAGAATAAGCAGCACAGCTGTAATTATCTTGTTCTCCTAGAATATCTTCCTGAAATTTTGTCATATGTTAATATATGCAAAAAGAAACACTTCTTCCCTCCCTTTTGCAAGTGATCGACATTATACAGGATTTCCAGTTACAGCGGCTATTAATAAATCTACTCCTTGAAATGTAGTAGTTAATTTCTCAGGATTCAGTGCACTTAGTAGTCTATTAAAAAATATAACTTGTCCCTCCATTACTGTAATTTTGAGGGGATTACACAAGAATTGCTGAAAGTGGGCTTTTAAATGGAATCTAAACCCTCTCAAGTAAATAGTGTCTTAAGTAAGCAAATAAAATCCTCAAGCCTTTTGGTACCCTACACAAAAACAAACAAACAAATAAAAAAAAACATAGTTTATAAACACTTTTATTTAAAGTGTTTGAAACAATGATATTTCTCACCCCCATACACTTTAAATATGGAGAATTAAAAAACAAAAAACCCCAAAACACACAACTATCCACACATTCCAAATTTTTCCCTCAAATACTAGTGGTCCCTACCAGAGTCCCAGTTACAAAAACAATGTAGAGCTTTGCAGTGATCACCTTTATGTATGGATTAGATTCTTGCACCATCTTCTCAGGCTCAGTTTGCACAGTTTACAGAACCATTTTCTAGCATTAGCAATGCCAAACCATTCTATATAGTCAGCTTATTAACCAAGACCAGAAACACTACAATTATTTTTTGTTTCAAAAACAAGAAAAACCTCCTTAATGTAAAACACTCAATCTCCACCTCTCTTAGCCATACCACATGCACTTCTATAAGAAATATTAGTTTCATTTTCTGTGATGTGTAAGGGAATATATGTTTGTTTTCTATTAACACCCTAGGCCAATTTCCACTTCCAGATCTACGGTGCAACCCTAAGGATGTCAATATAGTTGCATAGGTGTAACTGAGAGCTGTGAATGTAATCCATTATATCTGAGAGACAATTAACAGTAAAAACATCATAAATTTCACTTAACATAGTTCAACTTTATCTTGTATTAATCAATCAACTTCGAGTTCTCTGACTAGTACAAGGTAAAAAAAATAGGAATTTGGTATATTCTATCTCAAGCCAGTTGAGTCAAACTATCACAGAGGCCTCAGATCAGTGCACTAGCTTGTGATGGTCCAAGCCAGGGCTTAAATTCTCAGATTATTTCTTGGGGATCGGGGCTTCAGCCCATGGGAGGCACCCTGGTTCGGGGCTTCAGCCCTGCGGGTTTGAAAATATTTACCAGAGCTCTGCTCCAGACAGCTCCAGCTTAATTTAAGCCCTGGTCAAAGCAGAGCGCTGTGACATTAATTATTGGTAATCTAAGCATTTCTCATGGGGGGAAAAGTGAGTTTGTTCCACAGACATTCCTGGTAATATCAAAACTAGTGCTAAGGAGTTAACAAAAGAGAAAAGTAAGTTCCAAATTAAACAAACATTGTGGGTACATGGTTAAAAACAGAACACAAAAAGAACAGCCAAATATACATGCTGGTCACAGAAAGTTCCTTATTTTCTGTTGCACAGAACAACCCTCACCTCCCTAAAAAACTTAACTCCAATGCCAAAGTCAAACATTATGTCTATAACAATTCAGCATCTGATGGAAAAAGCAGATTATGTCTCCATAATCAGAAGCTGTAATTTAACAGCACAAGCATAGGAGTTGGAGCTACCCTCGGACTGTACTGTAATTGTTAAATACATGTTTAAAGTCTGACCCCTAGTGGTTGCAACTAATCCCACACTAAAATACAACTTGGGACAAAGATCAATGGATAAAGAATTGAAATTCTTAAGAGAAAGAGGAAGGAAGTGATAAGATGATATCAGACTTTTTTTTACTATGTGTAATTAAACTGGATGTGGGCAGTGTTAGGTTTCAGAGGCAACATGGTTCTCTTTTTTCATATAAGGTAATTGTTTTGTGATAGGGAAAGGATAGCACGTACAGGGAACTTCCTCCACTGCTGCCTGCTTGTTGTTCCAGCCCCGCCTTGGGTGAGGAGGAGGAAGAGGTATGTAAAGAATGCAAGATCTCAGAATAAAAGTGCATTACTGAGAGGATCTCATTAGAAAAGCTCAAGAGTTTTCTCCAAATTGAAGTTTCTAGAAACTTCTACAGCCTTCTATAAATCAACCTATGGTAGGTACTTATATGACCCCAATCAGTGTAATATTGCAGCATGTTGTGAACATTAATACAGTTCTCCTGGCAATGCCCGTGAGGTAGGGTAGTTTGGTAACCCCAGGGCCGGTGCAATCCATTAGGCCACCAAGGCAGTTGCCTAGGGCGCTAGCATTTGGGGGGCGGCATTTCGGGTCCTTTGGCGGCGACTGCGGCAGGCAGATCTTCCGCCGCCCCGGTCGTCGTCGTCATTTAGGCAGAGGAACCTGGGGCAGGGGGGGCACGGGGAGGGCCACCTGCAGCAAGTAAGTGGGGGGCACGGCACACAGGGGAACCGCTCCCCAGTTCACCTCTGCTCCGCCTCCTCCCCTGAGCACGCCGCCCTGCTCTGCTTCTCTCCCTCCCAGGCTTGCAGTGCCAAACAGCTGATTGGCACCGCAAGCCGGGGAGGCGGGAGAAGCGGAGCAGCGACGGCGTGCTCGGGGGAGGAGGAGGAGCAGAGGTGAGCTAGGGCAGGGAGCTGCCGCACGGCTCCCCGGGCTGGGAGGAGCAGCTGCTGGGGGGGGTGGGGGGCGCTGCCTTAGGGTGGCGGGGGCAGGGAGCTGCCACAGGGCGGGGGCGGGGCACAAGGTGGAAGTTTCGCCTAGGGTGCGAAACATCCTTGCACCCGCCCTGGGTAACCCCCTTTCCAGCTGGAGAGCTAAGGCACCTAGATCATGTTTTCAGAAGTGCTCAGCTCTTATTTAGGTGACAGTGTAGGTGGCCAGGTTCTCAAGAGGGCTTTGGGTCCTGAGGTTTTGTGAAAATGTGGCCCAGAGTAACTTGCCCAAAGTCACATTGGCACTCAAGAGACCTGGATCTCTGGAGCCCAACCTTAACCACTCAACAGGGCTTCCTTTCTGCAAAACTTAGAGCTATTCTCATGCAACCCTCAAATAGCTGCTCACGTCTCACAACTAACTGATAAATTCACCTTCTAATTTATATTTACTATGATTATAGAACCTTTTCTTCTTTGTAATTACTACTAGGGAGGCACATTAAAAATATGCTTGAGTCTCATGGCTGCTGCTTATGAGCCCAGCTGAAGATAGCATCACCTCTCTGCAACTTCACCCAGGAGACATTCACAGCTTCAAATGAGGAATAAGCAGCCGGAGGTTTGGAAACAAAATATATCCCACTTCTGTACAACTATCTTTGGTAATAAAAATCCAGGAACAAGAGCCATGTGTGTGCATGGGGAAGATGTGAGTGCTGCCTTGAGCCATTCTGATGCACAAGTGAAGGTGTGGGAGTACAGGACATAAGGAATCTCTTCTCCACCAAGAGCAACAGGGCAAGATCTTTCCATCGTGCTCAAGATGGATAGGACGGTTAGCAGCAAACATGCTGGCCCAGGCAACATATCCCCAAAGGAGTCTGGTTTGAGTTGTGCGGTGTGTCTATGTTGCATTCGGTTACTAGTACTATCCAGAAGTACTGACCCCTACACCATTCCCTGACCCTGCATCTCTGTGAGAAATCCTTCCCTGGCTGGTAGCATACCTGTTGATGAGAACACAACAGGAAGCATCTCTTCTCTTTCCTATGCCAGCCAAGGCAGGGTTTGACCCTTTAATATACAATTGCTTCTAAAAAGAGCAAGTTTAGAACTTTCCCACAATGCATCTGTCAAATAGAATTGTGCAGGTAAAAAACTTGGTGAAATGCAGATCAGCCACCCTCTCCAGGGAAAGGTAGAAGCACGTCAGTGCGGTAACTGAGACACTGGACCATATTGTAGCTTGTCTGTAAATAGAGTTCTTTAATTTGTTCTTTTAAGAAAACCCTACACACAATACACTGCCTGGAAATCAGATTTCTCTCAGAAGGATAAAGGCCTGGGTTGAGTCTGCCAGAATTTGTACAGTGGTTCAATGAATTTCCAACCTAAAGCTTAGTTCTGTAGCCAAGGAATTTAAACAAATCAGCCATCCCCTTGTGGCCAGGGTGCCTTTGCCCTGCTGCCTTCTTTATCATCCCTCTTCCAGGTCCTTTTACACGGACTCCACTTGCTTGTGCCTCCAATCATCGAGTGGGGTTGATTCAGGCAAAATGAACTCAAAAGTCTATCTGATGGCATGGCTCTTACCTCAGAACCTGGGTGACCAAAACAGTTGCTTCATAGGGGCCTTGCTTCAGTTCTTAGGCTTTGACCTGCTCTATGGTTCAGCTTACCACTACCCTGTTCAGAGTCGACTCCCTTATAAACTTTCCAGAATCAGCTTCCCTCAAGAACTGCTTCAGCTATCTTATAAGGACACAGCTGCTTAAGATTCCCTCATTTAGCAAGCCTGATCCAGGCTTCAAGTCCCCTGCAGGCAGCTCCCTCACTCCCTTTGCTCTAGGTATCTAGCTAGCAAGGGTGAAAAATCAGTAAGGGGATGGGAGCTAATAGGTGCCTATATAAAACAAAGCCCCAACTAGCAGAATTGTCCCTATAAAATGGGGATATCTGGTCACCCTACTTTGCTTTCTCATAAGGAAAACAATATATTTGTGCTCTGAACTCCTTCAGTGCTCCTACTGAATCTGAAAAATGGGTTGATGGTTTAAACAGAGTGCACACACCCACATATAAGTAGAGGGTGTTACCTTCAAAACAAACATCTAAACAAAAAGGCCTACCTGTCTCATGGGTACATGCTGATTTTTCCTTTTACTTACAAAGCTATTCAATTTTTCTCAATGATAAAAGTTGAGTTTGAAACATACTAGGCTCTTGCATAAAGGAGATAAATACCAGCTGTATGTCAGCAACAAACTTGTTAGCAATTTCCTTATGTACAGAGAGTACAGACTTGGCTGGCTACTCCCATCCCATAGGTTTTAAAGGTAGTCTTATGGTCAGTTTGTGCTAAGCCACACAGACTGCGATCACAAAGACTTTTGCTGCACCCACTTGAGCATGGGAATACTGACAATCTTTCAGGGGTGAAAAGAAGGTATTGATCGATAGCCGTTGCACTTCCACTGCTGCCCTGGCACTGACTAGGAAAAGGGGTTAATTAATGACTCTTCTGGGTTCAGGGAAATGTAGGAATTTATTAAAAAGGAAGTCAAAATAGATTTAAAAATACCGGACAGCAAGTGTTGCAACCAAAGAACGTATAAATGCAGAGCTAAGAATGAAATAAATGTTAGGTATTGTTAACATAAGTGCTTTCTAAATTCTGCACTAAGAACATTACTGAATTTACTCCTAGCATAACGATCTCTTGCCAAAGAGCCACACAGACTCCAGGCCAGTTGGCTAACCTCATACATGCAGTAGCAGGAGAAAAACTCATGATTATCTGCTGTGGTAACACAGGCTTCTTTCTAGTCGTTTATCTAGAGGAGCAGTTTTACTGGCCAAACAAGTTCAGGGACCTGATAAACATTTGAGCAGGTCGGACAATCCATAGAATATAAGGCAATAATACACAAGCATATGCGCCAATACACTGTAGTAGAACTCTACTACCACTCATACTGCTCTAGCTAAAATCTAAGCACCTCATTATGCTCTCGGACTTCAGACCTAATACTGCAGTCCTTATTCAGGAAAAACTCCTGTGATGCTGCATGCCATATGTTTTATGGAAATATGCTTATGAGTTTGAATATGATGTAACTGGAATATGCTTTATGCAAAAAGTCTCTTGCACAGTATCATAAAAGTTATAACCTACTGAATATATCCCTCCTATTTGTATGTATGTATCATTCTTGTAGCTGAAGCTAGAAATATGAAGTAGAACTCTGAGGTCCTATTGTAATTATTCAAAGTGTGGGTCATTAGTGGTGGTTTAGAATCTTGATGGCTCCCATTGACTAGGAACATTGGTTGTAAATGGTTTATTTACCTGCAAACCTTCCTGTATAGGTGTGGGCCAGCCCATGGGGAATGGAGACTAGGGGTCTTACAGTGACATGTGACCATGTCATCTGATAATGAAATCCATCTTAAATCTGGTACTTTTCCATTTAGAAGGCAGGGGTGGGGACAAGCACAGACAAAAGATTCCCACCTTGTGCCAAAGCTATAAAAGGGGGTGGAGCAGGACAAAAGAGGCTGCCAGTCATGAGAAAACCCCTGCTTACCACCTGAGATGTCTGCTGGAACTAACAAGGACTGGACCAGGGGAAAGGATTGGGCCCAGACTAGGAAGGAGTCTAGTCTGTGAAAGAACCTTATTGGAACATCTCTGAGGGTGAGGTATTACCTGTAATCAGTTTCTTAATGTATTAGGCTTAGACTTGCGTGTTTTTGCTTTATTTTGCTTGGTGACTTAACTTTGTTACATAACATAAAAACGGCCGTACTGGGTCAGACCAAAGGTCCATCTAGCCCAGTATCTGTCTACCGACAGTGGCCAATGCCAGGTGCCCCAGAGGGAGTGAACCTAACAGGCAATGATCAAGTGATCTCTCTCCTGCCATCCATCTCCATCTTCTGACAAACAGAGGCTAGGGACACCATTCCTTACCCATCCTGGCTAATAGCCATTTATGGACTTAACCACCATGAATTTATCCAGTTCTCTTTTAAACGCTGTTATAGTTCTAGCCTTCACAACCTCCTCAGGTAAGGAGTTCCACAAGTTGACTGTGCACTGCGTGAAGAAGAACTTCCTTTTATTTGTTCTGTCTGTTATTACTTGAAACCACTTAAATCCTACTTTTTATACTTAATAAAATAACTTTTGTTTATTAATAAACCCAGAGTAAGTGATTAATACCTGGGGGATCAAACAGCTGTGCATATCTCTCTATCAGTGATAGAGAGGGCAAACAATTTATGAATTTACCCTGTATAAACTTTATACAGAGTAAAACAGATTTATTTGGGGTTTGGATCCCATTGGGAGCCAGGTGTCTGGGTGCTGGAGACAAGTAACCTGCTGAGCTGTTTTTAGTTAAAGTCTGCACCTTTGGGGGCATGGCCCAGAACCTGGGTTTGCAGCAGGCTAGTTTGTCTGGCTCAACAAGGCAGGGTTCTGGAGTCCCAAGCTGGCAGGGAAAATGGGCTCAAAGGTAATTTCAGCACATCAGGTGACAGTCCCAAGGGGATCTCTGTGACCGAACCCATCACAACTCCCATTAACAGTTGTGCCAGAGATTGGCCCCTGCATCTTGAATCAAGACGAGCTCACACTGTACAAGCTGTGTGCCAAGCAGTAAACTCAAGACTTGTGATTATTAAAAAGCCCATTGATTCTTTGCTCAATTGCTTTTACATTGCCCTAACCAAAATGAAACACTAAGTCATTTGATCCTTGCTATGCTGCTCAGGAGAAGGAAATGGAGAAATGGAATTTCAGAATGGAGTATGAACAGTTAATCAGTTTCTTTTCTTGCTGTCATGAAAGCTTTCATAACGTTATTGTGATGCTTGAAAAACACTGCAGTGTTTTGTTGCTGTTTTCATTCCTCCCAGAGATGTACAACCCCCCACACTAATAGATACCACCTTACAGTGTAGGCCGTGGCATGTACAATTCAAAATCCTAGCAAAAATTATTCTAATGATTTTTGCTCTAAAATACACTGGTTTGCTTAACAGCGTTTCCACTGTGTATGTTAGCTGTTCTTAAATTCCATTCAGCCTGGGGTCTGCTTAAGGGAAATCCTCCCTTGAACAACCTCCCTTCCCAATCCCAAATCCATAGCTAGCATGAGCAATAGACTTAGTTACATGAAGAAGATATGAGGAGAGTGTTGAGACCAGAGGGAAAAGTAAATACACTTTAAAATATGGCTATGTGGCTACAGCCCCCTCCCCGGTTTTTATCTGTGCTGGTTTATTTCCTCTTGGAGGATGTAGGACTTTGCATTGATTAGTACTGAATGCCCCTGAACCCTCACTGGTACAATCTCTCCTGGTTAGTTCTGTGCTGTCCTAGTGTGTGTTTACTACCCTTCCATTTTTGCTTTAGTGCCACATTTGATCGTGGTTGAATTTACACCCAGGCAAAACCTGAAAAAGGAAAAACTTATTAACAGATCTTGCTTCTGCACAACAACCCAAAGAGGCACAGGCATAGAAGTGAGCTCTAGGAATAGAAGGGCACTGTGCATGCACAGTTGACACTTTCTGTGATGGCAGAACCATCCCTTGATTCAACCACTCATGCATCACCCTTGTAAAAGAAGCAGCTCTGCAGATAATCTGGAAATGAACTGTGGACCAGTGTTTGAAAACCTCATGTCTATGCACTTGTCTTTCTTTTTTTTTTTAAATAAGATTGCTAAGAATAATCCAAAAGACAAGGTGGGTGAGGGAATATCTTTTATTGGACCACCTTCTCTATTCAATTTCCAGAAACTTTCAATCTCTTTGGCTGTGGGGTTCTACTTTTCTCAGATGTACAAGAGCTCTGACTCAGTAAATGTATCTCCTGTACATCTGAGAAAAGTGGAACCCCTTAATCAAAGGGGTTGAAAGTCTCCTGAAACTGAATAGAGAAGTTGGTCCTATAAATGATATTACCTGACCCAGCTTGTCTCTCTGATATCCAACATGGCTCCAACAACACTGCAACAAGAATAATCAGGCCAGCTTTCTTCTGGGATAATCTTAATACAACTCTTTAGACTGATATTGAGGCCAACGTTTTCAGACTTGCATACATAACATTAGACACCTAAATCCCAATCAGGCATGGAATTAAGTGATCTCCGCACCTCTGATAATCATAAGATTTAATTAGGTGCCAAAGTAGGGATTTCAGGTGTCTGATATTAGACACCCACGTTTCAAACCTGTGGTCATTATGGTTTGTATTGTCACCCCCCACAAGTTAAAAAAACAAAACAAAACAAAAAGACACAAACAAGAGTCTCACCAGCAAGTAAACTGACATACTGTATTTATTGCACAATTTTCCCCTAAAATTGGGAATGGTTATTATAATACAAGTGCACATCTTGGGAAATATATACAAAAAACAAGAGAGATAACAAATATGTACATTTTACCCAGCATTTTACACATACCACCATCTAAATAATTTAGAGAAAGCAAAAAAATTGTCATAAAACATCTGTCATAACTAACAGGGAAAATGTATGCAAGGTGTAAAATCCTGTTCTTTTTATTATTATTAATTAGTATTTTGTTTTTAGCAGACCAGTGTTTTCCAATTGCAACAAAATAAATTTGCTAGTATATATGTTTAGTATACTTAATGTTTTTAGCCTCAAAATTAAGACATATTAATAGAGGTTGAGAATATTGAAGAAAAGACTCAAACAGATTAGTTTTCTATACACAAAAAAAGGTGTGATACATTTTAAAAAGTCAACACTACAGTGCTGTTAAAGATCCCTTTTAAAAAATTATTCATCAAAAAAGTGCATGTACCACATTTCTCATGTACCATAAAAGATAAGTTACAGGAACACTGCCCATCACGCTAAAGTTGAATTTGCATATTTACCACAATGGCGATATGGTTAGGAAAAGTGTCCCTACATTTTAGACCTAAAGCTCAGATATTTGTCTCACATGGGGAGCTAGCATCGGTGACCTGATAACCACAGTGGTGGCAGAGTGGCCACTTTCAGAGTCTAGGACTGACTGAACAAATGATTGCATTAAAACGGTCTAAGGGAGCTGTGTTAGGCAGAAGAAAGCGGAAAATGATTCATCTTAATGACAATTTTTTCCTCTCTCAAGTAATTCATTTCATGTTGGCAGAGGCCATGTGTTTCTTAGAGTCAACCCCAATTTCAAAATAATGTCCAGAGTTTTCTTAGTGATGAGTAAACAGAAGAGAACATAGTATTTTCTTGTAATAATTAATTAGGGGCTCAATCCTACAAGGTGCTGAGCATGGTGCTGATCCATCAAAGCACTTAAGCATGTGCTTAATTTTAAGCATGTGCTAGTACCACTGACTCCAGGTGAGACTACTTGTGTTTAATGGGACTAGCACATGCTTAAAGTTAAGCACGTGCTTAAGTGCTTTGATGGATCAGGGCCAGAGTGCTCAATACATTGCAGTACTGAGTCTTGTAGCACTATTGCGATCAGGTTATATTAACTGAAAAATATGTACAATGTTCAGGATTGTAATTATTGGCTACATACTGTATTCTAGCAAAAATAGTTTAAAATTCATATTTTAGAACGCAATCCTACATTACTGATGTGTGTTTGTAGAATCAATCCCTTAAACATTTGTTGTGTTCATTCCAAAACCCAGATGTAATATAATCATGGGCTTAAAAGAGGACATTTAAACAATAAGCAAAGTGACAAATTACATCTTTAAACTACGTATTAAATATGAAAGTCTTCCCTGCAGCAGTCAGCATTAGATTTTGTATGCAGACAGAGTTTCAGGACACATGCCCATATTAAAGTTTGGCTTTCTTACCAAGTTAGATCCCAATCTTACAAGGATAATGGTGCAGGTGCAACTCTGTCCATACGGATCCTTGTAGGAATGGAGTCCTAAGATTAAAGTTATGATTTTTTTATACTAGTACTACCAAAACACACTGGGTGAAATCTTTGCCCTGTTGAAGTCAGTAGAGTTTTGATATTGATGTCAGCCGGGCTGGGATTTCACCCATTGTTTTCAAGTTTGAATGGGGGGTGGGGGAAATTGTTTTGTTTTTAAAACAACATCTGCAAACCACAACAGAGAGCATGTTACATGATTGAAAAAAAGGCTTATAGAAAGAATGAGCTATTATAGAATGGTAAAGATAGTTTAGTGAACTAGTGAACCAGTACCTTTCACTTTTATTATGGCTAGTCTGTGAACTCCGGCATACTGAGGATGATCAATGAAAACAATAACTGTAATAAGCTACATGAATTGGCTGCTAGGACAAGAAAGCAAAGAGTAGCATATAACGCAGTATCCAGTTAAACTGAGGTAGTAGAGCCTTTTGAAACATAATCGCCCACCTACTGTACATTTACATGACTTACAGCAGATTGGTTCCACATCAGCTATGTTTACAACTACTGTGCTGTATATATGACGGCAAAACAATAATGAGTGAATAAAGGAGAAATGCTGAGAATGGTAGCTGCTCAAGTCAGTAGAAAAGGGATTACAAGAACTTGCATCGAGATATTTTGTCTAAAAATAATTTTGATATTTCTATGCAATGGCATAATCAGGCATCCACGTTTGTAGAACTTTTTTTTTTTTTTAAAAATATAGCAATTAGTTACCTGAGCAATTAAGGTTAATAGTCTATTTTTTCTCCCCCAGTGCTTTGGTACAATTATTTCTAGCTCATTATTTCACTCACTGACTGACTGCTGTAAAAACAATATATTGCCAGAATATTATAGACTGTAAAAATATTAGAGGTAACAGTCATGGCATTTTTGGGATACCACAGGGAAATTTCAATCAGCATTCTCTCTTTAGCGTTTGTTTTGCTTCAAAATTGCATTTCTTCTATTTTTCATAAGTCATGAAACAAAGTTATCACTATAAAGCAACATTTAAACATTATAGCCTTTGAATACCTGTTACAACACCAAGCCAAGAAAGGGAAAGAGAGTCACATTTGCCAGTTTGTTTGTTGGCTACTCCCCCCTTGAAAAAAAGAGTACAAATACATTTTTAGCTGAGTGTCATTAGTAAGTTGCTTACAAAAATCATTTTCCCTTTGAGAAATATCCACAATTTGACTATTTAGTGAAAAAGTAGAAGTTGTTACAAATCATTGCCGTTTGAGAGTTAAAGATCTTAATACACTCCTAATAGGTATACGCCAGTCTCAAGGCAGCTGCTTTCTTTTCCTGTTAAAGTTTACAATCAGCAAAAGCACTGTACATTATTACAAAGCAGTTCTTCCTTGCATTCCCTGTTTTTTCATTGTACATAATTGGCCTCCTTGCAGAAACTGCCCAAACCATTTGCAGTTCTTCAGCTTTTTCTAACATCTTGGGTTTTCTTCAGTAACCTCAAACTCGGGCTTTTCAATTACTATTATAGTTTAAATTCTTTTTTATGAATGGCCAAATGGGGGGGGGGGAAGAACTCTCCAATTGTTTGTATAATATGCAGTCAATGACTGAGACTCAGTCAGCTCAGCAAGCTGTTCAGTTCAGTTGCCTCCAGCGAAAAGGAACCAGGACAAGTGTGTTTCATGTCTGTCTCCTTGTCTTCCGTTTCATTTCCAGGGGAAAAAAAAAAGTTAATCTCTATGCCCTCCAGCATTTTAAAGTAGTATCTGGGCAACATATGGAGAGTGAGTGCTTGCTACAGCTGCCAGTAAAGGGAGGTCGCTGGATTCAATCCTAAAAGGAAGAAGAGAAACACTAAATCTAACCCAAAATGTACATGTGCATTAACTGCTAGATTATCCATGCCAAGCTAAGGTTTTTGCAGCTGGACTATTCAAGGAGAGAAGCTCTCTATTTTATTTATAAAGCTTTAAAATGCAAGTCATTCTAAATGTAAAATTAAAACATTTACATTTCTGAAGTCAAGGCAACATCACTATTTGTTATTAAAAACAGGAACAATCAGTTCGTTTTTAAACGGACATCAAAATTAATTCCTGGTCTGCCTGGTGATTCACGGACAGATCTTCTTTGTCATGCAGGAAACTTGGGTTCCATTCCTGCCTGCTCTCTTGGTCACTGAGCTAACCATGCTGGCAAGGGAATACACTGGGAGGAATTAATCCTACCCGTTGCACACACATGGCTGAGTAAAGGAGCTTTCTGTGGGGAACTCAGCACAAGTTAGGCGCAAAGGAGGGAGTGGAATTCATTCATTCCCCACTCACAGGCAAGCCATGGTACTGTGCAGCAGCTCGTCCCTTTGCAGATACTACTTCAGGCTGTGGCCGGCCCCACCCACCCGCCCTTCAAGCATAATGGCCTATTTAGAGCTGGTGTGGAGACTGCCTTCCTAGATTCCATTAAATGGCCTCTCTGCTTGTGCCCCATTCCCATGGAGAGGTGCTATGTGGCGTACATGATACAGAGAGCGTTCTCTGTGCCCTCTGCCATGTGGGGAATGTCACCCTGGAGGTATCAAGTGCCTTGTGTTATTCAACAGAGACTGGCCACCTAAAAAATGGTTCTAATGAACTCTGGAGTGGTGAGTCCAGAGCAGGGGAAATGGAGAGGGATCTTAGAAGATATGGAGACAGCCCCAGAATGGGAAATGCATGTCAAACTAAGGGTCCTGATCCTGCACAGGGATCCACTAACGCAGACCCTGTGGCTGTGACAACTCTACTAGTAGGTGTGGAGAGGATTTATGGTGGGGGAAACACATGTGGAAACTCTATTGAACAATGTTGTGATCATACCCCAGTATCACGCCCAGCTCTTTGACATGAACTCGCATCTGGCCCTTGAGGTATTCAGACAGCATCTTGCTTTTGAAATACAGCTCTTGCAGCCGATCTTCCAGGTGCATAACACACTAGGAACACATGAAAACAATCACATCAGAAACAAAACACCTTGCAGTCCCTATACCAGCCAAATTCCAAAGGGGAACAGCACAGTCCCCATAATTCTATTTTCTAGAGTGGGCCATATCAAGGTAAATAATTATTTGAAAGCACCTGGCAATAGCAGGGGAAGACACACAGCTAGAATGATGCAAACTTTTGTTTAGATTTCTGTTCTGAAAAGTATTTTCTATGTAAAGGATGGATCTTACTGTCCTAGTCTAGCAAGACTTTCACCTATTTCAGTGGAAATTTTGGTTGCATATCAAATCAGGACCAAAGACAGCTATCTTCATTACAGAACAAAGTTTAACTGAAAATCTCAAATGGGCACAACTGGAAGTTAGATAATGCACAATATGATCAACTGTGGCTATGTGGAAGTATGAGAAATATCAACTTACAGCATCTTCGTTAACACACTAATTTAAATGATATTCTCAAAACATATTCAACCCTTTAGATCTCACCCATACTTACAAAATTTGGAGATAAATTATGCTTGTAAAGCTGAAGAGTGGAATGAAGCAGGTTGGAGACAAGGCTAGAGACTAACACCTCTTTTCCTAGTTTATTATCAATCATTCGCCTTTGGCTACTGGCCACTTGCACTGTCCATTTATCCGTGTCTGCGATAATGCAAACAGCCTCTGCAATTGGTTCATCCAAAACAGGATGCTTTAAAAAAAAAAAAAAAAAGACAGAAAAACAATAGTTTAAGTCTGAGAGTAACAAAAGACAACTCAATTTTTCCAAAAATAATTTCTTCCTGAATAGTGACGGCATTTTTACATACACTGCAATCCCTTAAAAATGGATCTTTATAACAGAAAAGCTACCACAGTTTTAAATGGATAAAATCCTACATTTTCCAAAGTAGTTTTCTTTTTATTATCCTCTATTGTATCAAATATCTTCTTCCAAGAATGAATATGTTTCAGGGCCTACAAATTTTCCCCTTGGGCATTCAATAAATATTGATGTGTCCTGTTTGAATGGAGCTGAAGTTAAATGGATGTAGGTTAAAATCATATTTTTAAAAAGTCACCATGTATGCTGTTATTTCTTTTTTGTATTTCACTCAGTTTGGACACTTTAAATAGTCTGGTCAGTTTCACTCCTGTTACTAGTCAAGTTTTCCTTAATGTCAGCAACAGCTCTGGGAATAAAGTTTGTTAACTGTTGCTGCAGAACCAGCAGAGGGAGCAAACAAGGATGTCCACACTCAACTTTTTTAGTGCCTTCAAACAGCGCCTTTAACAAAATATTTCTCTGCAATGGATTTTTTTTTAAAAAGAAATATTTAGAACTCTGTTGGCCCTTTTCCCATTAGATTTTTGGCTTAACTGCTTGAGAAAACATCTCTTTACCCAGAGCACCACCATATGTGGTGCTATGGTACAGTATGATTTTCTTTGAAAGCCAGTGTGTAAAATCTTGTCTAATATTTTATATATCCTGCCAGCGCTTGATGTTATCGATTCAGTTGACGTTTGTTAGGGGAAAAAAAACAACTCTCTTTATTTTGTGGGATGTAAGAATGAAGCATTTGTTTCATGCCACTATTCATTTTGAGATACTGAACTCGTTTCTCAAAGTTCAGCTGGGCTTTATTTATAAATGGGTGAAATCCATCCAGGTGTGCAGGGCAACTCAGTGGCTGATAAGCACCTGATAGGGCTATGCGCAGGGAAGGGGAAGAAAACTATGGAAATAGCCACAGATATGGGTAGCCAAACCTGCTGCACATAAAATGGTGCCATTACTGGGGCTCTGTTGCAGAAGGGATCGTGCCAGAGGCCCTGTTTACTGCTCACGGAAAAAAGTGTTCTTTTATCTTTGCTAGGGACTGATCCTGCTCCCACTGAATTAAGCTATTGACTTACAGGGAAGCAAGATCATGTCCTTCAATGGCAAATGTAGGAAATGATGCACTTCCACCCGATACACTCTTCCCTCCAACCCGCCCAGTTTCCAGCCTCTCCCCCAGTACAGATCCTGGATTATGTGGCTAGGACTCTGTTGGGGAAGAAACAGTTCCACAGAGTCCCCTTTCTATAGGAAAGAGTAGGAAGAGAAAGGGAGATCAGAGTGCAGAGAGTCCTGCTCCCCATGTGGCTCGGGATGGGGTGTTTGCCTCTCTTTTCCCCACAAAGCCAGCACCATTGGGTCATTACCTTCTATGAAAAAGAAATAACAGTACTGGGAGATCCCAGTATTTCTGAGGACTGAATGTTAATTTCACCACTGTACGTTCTGCTCTGCAGACACTCGGGACACCAGCAGTTTGTTGGGGAGACATGAATGGGGAAGGCTGTATGGCAGTTCAGACTCCATACCTCATAATCACTATCTATCAATGGGGTTGCTGCAGCACCTAAAAGAAGAGAGACTTCATGATTTCTCTAAGATTTAACATGGATGTCTCTCTTCTCCTAGGGCAGGATCCTTCTTCACTGGCTTCAACAGGACCTTAAAGTGCAAATCTGGAGCAGATAAATATAACGACGTTACTTGGGAGCACTAACTGATAGATGAGAGCACTGAGGACAAACTCGTGAAATGGGACTATGGAAACTAGAATGGAGCTGTGACAATAAATATTTCCAGTTCTAGCAGGTTTGCCAGTTCAGAAATATTTGCCTCTCTTTATTGTGAAGGATACATTTCATTGGATATAGTTTAATTACCTGCACCGCATGCGACAAATCCGACACCAAACAGTGTCTCAGTTTTTCATCATTTCCTACTCCTTGCAAAACAAAGTCAGGTACGTAAGATGAACAGTAGCCACCTAGCAAGGACCTTCCAAAATTGGCAATACTGGGCTGGATAGAGTTCACTTCAACTAATTTTGACCTGCAAGAAAGGTATATCATGGACATGTACTATAACTAGCACTGATTTCTACTCATTTCAGCTTGAGCAAGTGTGACATTTTAGTTCCAATCATCTCTCCTCTAAATGTGATCAGCTGTTCAACTACATTTTAAAAAGCAACTTTCAGTTCAAAGACAGTTTAAAGTATTCAGGCCTGTGCATAAAATATGGCAGAGGAACAAGATATGAGCCAGGGTTGCAATGCATAATTAATACTGTTAATATCCAGATCACCACTCTCTTTAAATTCATTTTACAACCACCAAGCCCAAGAGAATCTTTCCAACCATTGATGCAAAAATAGGCTACAGTATCTCAAGTCATGTGTGTGGGGGAATGAGAAGAGATGAGATTATATTTGCCATGGTGTCTGTTATTGTTGAAAATACTTACCCAGGAAAAGGGATCTCATCTTCTTCTGTCCAATCTTCGTGCTCTCCTACGTAGTAGTTACTGTTTTGTCTGGTTAGATCATGACCTGTATCTTCACTTTCACTGTCACCGAGAGCACTATCTGAGCTCTCATTTCTTGGAATGTCCCAATCAGATCCTGGGGCAACTTTTTTCTCTGAATTCTCTTTATCCCCATGGGGGACACAAATAGAGATTTTGTCTCTTTGGTCCTGCTCAGCAAAACAGTTTTTGCATGTCTCCTGGCGAACAGATTCCATAAATTTACAAAATTCACTGGGTAGTTTGCTGTTCGTTGTACCTAATTTTTTAGAAAGTTCTAAACTACTGCCATGATCTAGAACCTCTATAGCTGCTTGCACTGGAATATCATCAATAGTCCTGGTTTCAATCGAACCATCATCCGTAAAATACTCATCAAACAGACTCATGCTCTCTGCATTGTAAGGATTCGGATTCCAATTCTGATGCTCGCTGGCAACTCGAGGGAACGGTTCAGCTGTCCCACAGCCTCTAGTTTGGTCCTCAACAGTTTGTTTTGCTTCACAGTTCTGAGCAGCACTCGCTCCTTCCTCCATTGCTGCTTGGTTGTGATGCCTAGCAATTTGTTCCACGACTGCTTGACTTCTGAGGTCAATATCTGAATCAGGAGACATGGAATCTCCAATCAGGAAAGTCACCTTTGTCTGAGCCTCAGCGGTACTACAAGGAAATGCATCAGACAAGAGCTTATCCGGAGGCTTCTTTTCCACTGCTATACCTGTTGATCTTGTTACTCTGCTGGCCTGGTTACCAGACTCCAGTGACTCCTCAGTCTTCCACGTTCCTGCTGTTGGCTCTAATCCCGACTCTGCCATTGCACATTTGTCCACTGACGCTGACCCCGTGCAGATTACTGTCTCCAATTTGGTGTCCAGACAAGATATCAATTTATCCTTGCACTGCTTAATGTCAGCAGCATTTTCTTGGCAGTCAGCAGCAGAAGTTGTCCTGCTCTCATCTGAAGAAGTCTCCTGCTCCACCTTAGAGGCATTTGGGGCATATTCTCTCTCTTGATGTGAAACACCTTCTGTATTTTGCCCAAGAAGAAGTGGACACTTGCAATATTTACAGCCACAGTTAGGAGTTCTCATTTCTTCAGACTCACTAGATAGCAAATTGCTTCTGTTCCTGTGGATTGTTATGAGCACATATTCAGATTCCTCTACTTCTCCTTTCTCCAGCGTAGTAGTAATAACTGTTCCCGGCATTACTATGGCTTCATCTTCCCCATTTTCTAGAAGATGCGTCTCTTGTAGTTCAGAGCATCTTATGAAGTAAGTGAGGAAATAAAGCAATCTCTGGACTAGATCTTGTCTTTTACCAACCACCACTGTTTTTGCTAATCTCACAGGTGATCCAATAGCCCCATACAAGTCTCCTACAACAGAAAACAGAGCAAGCATAAATATTTTGCAGCTTTAAACTACTCATGCTGTTATTATACAGATGCTAGTTTTCTAAGCCAGATCAACAATAGATGAGATTTGTGGGACGAACTAGACCAGTGAACCTCCCTAGTGCAGACTCAGCTTATACTGGCAAAAAAAGTGCTTTTGCTGGTACAATTGTGTCTACACTAGTGTTTTAGCTGGGATAGAAATGTTGCCCAACAAAAACAAAACAAAACCACACACTCCTAATCAATATTTTTACACTAGCAAAAAAGTTTTTAGTGTCAATGTTGCCTCAATCAGCCTGGGCGTCTCTGTATTTAGGCTTGACAGGATTAACTTTAAATTGTTAGTCATTGATAGACATGGATTTCACATGGCAGAAATTGATGAAAAAATCACGAAGAGTTGGCCAGCGCAGCCTCCCCCACACCTAGCACCCACACGGATCTAGTGCCACTGGCCCTGCTGTCATGGCCCAGCACTTTCACATTCTGAAGCCCAGAGGCCACTCCTAGGCAGGAGCCGTTCAGCCATAGGGTGGCCTCTCCCGTGGCCAGGAGCTTCTCCTCGGGGCCCTGGTCAAGGATCTCTGCTCCCCTGGACTAGGACCGCCTTCCTCTCACCTTGTGCCAGGTGCCTTGTGCCCCTCTGCTGCACAGGGAGTCCCCTGCAGCCCAGACATCAGTTCTGGGAACCCTCTGCCTCCGCACTGTCAGCACTGCCCTAATCCGAACCCCAATATTACCCCCCTTAATTTCCCACAACTATGAAAATTAAAATGGTTAAAAACATGCTTAAAATGAAAATTGATATTAGTTGCCAACATTACGAAAAATTACAAAGTATTACAAGTTCTGCCAGGTGTATCTCTGTTGAATACAGAGAATTGTAATAGCGCTTTTTGACTCATACAGAAGATGACGCACTGATCAGAGGAACACATGAGCTGCCCTATTGAGTTCAGAGGGAAAGACGTGTGTTTTCTTTTCAAGGGGTAATTATTTTTAGAGGGATCCTTCCATGGGCAACAGCCTTAACAGCAACCGTGAAACTATACACCGGAAAGGGGTTACTACGTCTGTCTCACCATTACAGTCCATAGGCAAGGGAACCTTTCACCTCTATGTCACCAGTTCAAGTCTGGCCCAGATTTACAGCCACTGAAATTTAACCTCTGCTATCACTTCAGTGGTCTGTGGATGATGATTAGATGGGTCTCACACTCTCACTTCAGTTCCTGCTGAGCAGGCGTTTACAACACAAAAGCCAACGGGCAAGCTCAGTAGAGAAGCCAAAAATTCAGTGATCACGGAAACTGAGCTAAACTTTTCCTTCTAGAGGAGACTCCTCCAGATCAGGGTTTGGGGTCACTGCCAGGGCAGTAGCGGGAAACTTGTGCTGCCACAGCCTGTGCTGAACCTGTTCTGTGGATACCGAGGACTTTGCTCTCCAGGGCTCTCTATCAAGCACCTTTAATGAGCACTAAATTCATTCAAGCGTGTTTACAGTGCAGCTCTGCTCACGGTTGTCGCCTGTTATGAAAGTGAGGATCAAGGAGAGTAAATGGCCAGGGATGGTTTATTTCCTCTTTCTGGTCATTCTGGAGGCAAAAGGGGCCCCAGACGGATCCTCTCTTTTTCCTCTTTCTTTTCACAGGTAGTAGCCCCACCCCCCGCTCAGGCAATACCCCCCAAGGCAGTGGGTGGAGACAGATGCAGAAGCTGGGTCAGCAGCACCTGCCGGAGGGGATGAGACTGCTCCTGATACGACCGTAAAGAGCCACATCCCCCGAGGCCGGAGGAAACCCCACTCCCACCTACAGGAGAGCGAGCTGAGGGAAAAAGAAACCCGTGCCATGAATCAGTGCACAAGGTGACTGTGAGAAGCACTGCACAGCTGCAGCTCTACCCGGCAGCCTTCTCGTCCTCCCACCCAGCTCTCTGCAATGGGGGAGGAGTTCAGCTGGGCTATCAGAGCTGCTCTGGTTCTTTTCTTTGTGCAGGCGAGTGGGGGCTTGGCCGTTTTAGAGGTGCTCGGGGGTGGAGAAGACTCACAGGGAGCCAGAGGGCATTGCAAAGGCACAGCACCTCCCGAATAACGGCTCTGGCTTCCAGCAGATTCCTCTCGCAGGCCAGCCCTGCCTTTACCGTAGTGCGAGAAATTCTATGAGGGGAACCCAAGTCTTCCTTTCCCCTGACCAACCCACTTCCATGGGACCTTCTGCCGGAGGGGGGTGATATGACCGAATTGTAGGAGTCTTAAATCCTCCCCTCCGTTGCCAGCCATGAGATGGTGACATGAATAACCACACACAGGGTCTGAGCCATTGAAGGCTTTCCATTGCTTTTAATGGGCTTTGGAACGGGTCCTTAGCCAGAGAATTTCCTATGGGTTTTTTTTGCATTAATCATTCACTGCACCTTACCATTCACGGTCCCTTTAATTGACAACACAACTGTTTCTTATTAAAATTAATCTTTTTATTAAGTTTTTAAGTAAGTAATTTTCCTGTTTCCTGCCATCCCCCCCAACTTGATTTCGTCAAGGACAGCATCCCAGCAGCTAGAAAGTTTCCCTAAAGAGATCCACAAGGGGACCAAAATCCCCCATCACCATCAAGGCACTTTAAGACCTTCCCTGCATAACTTAAAAGGGACTTTGTATTTTTCTGCTGCAGCTTGATTAATGGCAGCGCTTAAAGTAATTACATAGTAAATGCAGTGTCTCTCTGTAAGCTTGATCTATAGAGCTGTATCTTGGTCTGAGGGCACAGGGTTTTACTTGTAAATGATCAATGGGATTGGTCAGCAGAAGTCACTGTATTCATACACATATATGTGGTGCTCTAACGGATAGTTTGGTGAGGTTTAAGTCATACCTAGTTGTGCCCACAGTGGGTTGTATGGATGAGTCTTGGCTAACATGTCCACACTCTGGGAGGAATGCTTTTCCAGGAAGATTTTTATAGGTGGCTGTCCATTTGGCATGACTGTCGGGACCCAGGCCAGATGGTTAGTCAGAATTGCAGTCAGAAGGGCTGGTAAAAATCTGAAAATGAAACGCTCGGTGTCACTTTTTCCCAATCAGGCATTCATAGCATTAAAGCAACAGCAATTCTACAATCTACAAAACGCAGGAATGCTAGCTTCCTCATAAGAACGCAGAGACAGTAAAGACCACTCGGCCTGCTTGGATTTCTTTATGCATCAGGCTGGAAAAGAAAATGTACTGCCCCAAGGTGAGAGGCATTTCTTGGAAGGGATATACAATTAAAACTGTAAAACATTTCCATATTATGGGCATCTTAATTCCTCAGTTTAGCAATATTATGAGACTTCTATTCACCAATGATTCCATGCATAGCAAGCTGTTTATTGTAGCCATAGATTGTGCTAAAAATCTCTTGTGAAACCAAAAGATCTGGTGAATATATTTCCTAATAGTACACAGAGTACCATACTGCCAATAGAACTAATTGTAAGTCCAGTTATTATTAGAAAACACGAAACATATTATAGAATTTGCATCTAAAAGTAAAGAGTGGGTTTTAATTACTTTGACATTCCACTTTAGTAAATCTTTCACTGTCCAGTAGTTCTTAAGTATGAAAAAAATCTTCTCAAAACACAAGTTATTGGGCTTTATTACAGGAATAAATTGGATGAAATTCTACGGCCCGTGTAATACAAGAAGTCAGATGAGAATATCATCTAAAGAAATAATCCTTTTTGGTCTTAAAATCTGTGAATCTACGAAAAAGAACATCTCAGGAAAGACGGATCCTTTATAGTTACTATCAAACCCTGAAAACAGAGAGTCTCTGTGCTTCAATTGCAATTTCAAACTGATACAGTCACTTGCTTTCAAAAAATGCTCCAAGTTCTGTGGCATCAACACATAGCTCTGTGACTATCAGCCAGGAAAGGTGCATCTCTAACAGGCAAAACAGTTTTCAATTGCCAAGTTAAAAAGTTGGGTGAAAAAACTTTTTGAAAAACAGAACTACTAGATTTAATGTAATGATATAACATGGTTATTGATATTGAACGGATACCAACTTCACATTCAAATATAAATTGAACAACAATCACTGGGAAGACTTCAGATAATCCTTTTGAAATATGAGATCAAACAATTCTTCATCTGAAATAGGACTTTTACTACAGCAGATCTGAATTTATCATTGTATGCTACTTTCACTCTATCAAGGAATGACAGAAGAACCTACAAAGCAACATACTTCATATGATAACCAAATTTTAAATGGATTTATGCATAAACACTACATTAAAGTATTTTAAAAGTCATCAAGGTGTCACCTTGCTGTGTCTAAATATGGGAAGACAAAATTACGTGCTTCCCTCCTTCCAAGCATTTTCTTTGTTTTTGTCCATTTGTATTTCAACCAAATTGCGTTTTCCATAGGCCTTTGTTTTGCAGAGATATTAAAGGTAAACAGAGTCATTCAGGACAGAGAGAGACCTTGTATCTTGCAAGTGTTTGAAGTGCTTTGTATGCTTATGGCACTCCAAATAAACAACACTGATGCATCTACAGCTAATCCAACCAGATGGGAAATTTGAAGTGTTAGTGGGTTATAGACTCTATCCCTATCCCATATTTCTGGTGGCTCAGTAAGGTTAAACTGAGTTCAGTGGAGCAGAACCCCTTGATCTATTAAAGCATTATGAAAAGGTAAACTACTTCTGTTTGAATTATTTTCTGTAGGCAGTATTCTGCACAGATTCCCGCTGCTGAACTGAACTGAAAGGAATTTCTTATGTTGAGAACTGTACACTGAGTGGATATTTAACATTTTAAAAGTCCCATTTGTTGGGGAGAGAGAAAGTATATGTGGGGAAAGACAAATATGACGGATCCGGGGAAGTTCTGACCTGCAAAATGTCAGAGTTTTCCTGCAGTCACCTGTTAGGCAGTCAACTGTTGGCAAATCTTAAAGGAGAAGCAGCACCTCATAGGGCTTCTGAGTTTTAGTGGCATTTTTGTTTGGACATTATTTTTCCACACATTCTTCCCCCCAGCAATGCTAACCAAAGGAGCTGCAGGAGGCCAGTGAGCTGGAGAAAGGGTTAAGAACTCCACTTCTCCTACAGATATTTGCAGAGAGGTGACCAAGGACCTGGCACCCCAAGATTCCTCTTCAGACCAACAGGTGGTGATGGTTGGCCTGACTACAATTTCAGGTACCTCTGCCAAAAACAAAAAAAAAACCCACCCCAAAACACCCCCAAATCCCTCTGGGCCTGAGTAGAACAAAGTCTATTTAAATACAGTTTTGAAGATCTTAAAAACCTAAAGGCTTTAGTCCTCTCCCTCTTGATTGCTGGCTGGAGAGACTAAGGTGGAATAAATGAATGGAAATTTGGAACTAACTAGAAACCTACAGATGTTGGGTTTGATTCTCCTTCCACACCAACGTGTATTAGAAGCATTTCTATTGAAAATAATGGAGTTACATCAGTGTAAAACTGGTGTGACAGAGTGTAGAATCAGGCCCACAGACTTCGATGCTGCTAATACCCTCACTGGAGCATTTAAAAGTACACCATCCTGCCCCGTTTAAAACAAAAATCAAACAAAACCATACTAGAAAATATATCTTAGTGTGTACAGTTCAGAATGACTGAGGGCTGAAGAGTTTAATCTTGGCCAAATGCTTCCATCCCTGGTGGAACTTATTTTGGGAAAAACATTTTAAATTCCCTCTACAAATCATCAGGGTTTTCATGTTCCACTGACGTCTGCTGGCACTCATACTGCTGCAAGAGATCCCTTACTTACAGGAGGTGGACCATAATGCACGGTAATTGTGACCATCCTGTCAGGGGGATAAGGATTGCAAAATTACCACTCAGAGGCAAAAGTAAAAGGCTCTGAGGAACAGCAGAGTCACATTTTCCTTTGAGGGTGCCCGAGCAACACTGACCAGCTGCTGGATCTTCTCCTGTCCATTTCTTTGAGTTAAGAGCTGCTTTGCAGTTCTATTCTCACTCAGACTTCACATATTTGTGCTTGGTTTAGGATTTCAGTGAAGCCAAACACTTTTTAATCTCCCATATTTATGCCTTGGAGGAAAAGGATGAAGAGAAGACAAAAGAGTGAATCTATAAGATTCCACAGTTGAGTTAACCAAGTACTTTTTTATTCTGAATTCTGCTTAACGCTTTACTCCTTCGGGTCCCGTGGTGGGTTCTAATGTAGCACAAGTCCCCATTCATTCTTCATGAGGCCCTGGCTTTTTGTGGAAGCCAGGCTAACAACAATTTGGCTCTTCCTGAATTTCTGGCTCTCCTATTCACTGGTTTTGAAAGGTAGATTAATGCATTCATGGGGATGTTTTCCCTCCTCCCCTCATACACACATGGGCCCATCCCTGATCCCTATAGCCATCTTCTGAAGGCTTATTCTTGAGTTGGGGATTTGATGAGATTCTGGGAAAGGAGTCTTTATGAAGAGACTTTTTGTTTCTTCCTCTTGTCTTGCAGACTAGAATGTTTGTGGACCTTCAGGTACATTGACAACGTAAAAACAAAACCCTGCAACTGCGAGTCTCAGAGCACAGGTCAACTGACTCGGGCTCGAGGGACTCCCGATACTGGGCTAAAAATAGCAGTGTAGACATTCAGGCTCGGGTTGGAGCCCTAGCATCTACACTGCTATTTTTAGCCCCATAGCACAAACCTTGCAAGTCGTCTTTTGCAGCTTAGACATACCTTTAGCTTCCACTAGCTATTTCATCAGCCTTTGTTTATGTTAAACACTGACAGCACGAGAAACAAAACAACTAAACTAAATAACTTACTGATTTTTGGAGGCATTTTCCATTAAGAAAGTGAACTCCTTCATGAAGCGATGGCACAGCTGGTTCTTTTCTGGGATCCCCGACATCATGGTAAGCCAGACAGGTTCGCCAATACGCGGCATGGTATAGAGATTGCAAATAGTTGTTCTAAAAGAAATTTAAGAAGGAGAGGTCATATGGCTAAAGAATTTATGACAACATTTAGTTCCAGTGGCTATTTTTGTCAAACGTAAAATCTGTGTTATCAACTATTAGCCAAAACTCCACAGAAACAATGAACCTTTCACTAAATACACCAAATTCACCTTTCCACCTTTGCGAGTTAAAACGCTAGAAACTCCTTCTCAAACTGAACTGATCTCAAACACAATAATGCTCATTGTCAAGATTCAACAGGTTCCCTATTTAGAATGCAAAGGAAATGAAGGATTCCAGACAAATAACTGGTACAGCATTCCTTTTTTGGTTTGTTTTAATAAATGTCCTGCTTTTTATATATGACATTCAAGCCACATAAATCCTTCCCAAGTCTGACTTATTTGGTGAATATGGCAGTTTTTCTGTGTGCATAATTTATGAAGTATTTTGATTTGCTGCTTCGTTTAGAATCAACAAATATCTCCACCAAATCCATGAGTATATGGATTTGCAGAGAGACACACCAGTTAATTTCTTTACATGTAAATTTACTGCCGGTAATTACTGGACTGAAGGTTTACTGCACCTGTCCATGCCTTTTTAGTCTTACAGAGGACAGTAAATATATGATTAGAACTTTGGCTGTTTGCTAAAGCACCAGATTAAAATCTCTCAGATTACTGCCCAGCTTTCATCCCCCATCCTAAGGAGTTCTGTTTTAAGTACAGCACCATTAAACAAAATATTAAACCAGCATTCCAATGCTGTCAGCAACTTCGAAGAAGTCAAAGGAAATGCCTGACCACTTCAACTGGATTTTCCCCAACTAAACAACTACCTTTTTTTTTTTTTTTTTTTTTTTTTTTTTTAAAAAGAAGAGGAATAGAGTAACAAGTATCTTTCATCTAACAAGATGTGCGTGTCTCAGTTCCTGGTAAATCATGCCTACTCAAATCTCTTGCTTACAATGGTCTTCTCCAAAAAATCAGTGTATTGGCCCCAAACTTATTCTCTGCTCAGAATGGACACTTCTAGACCAGCAAACCGACGGTTATGCATGCCAGGAAGATGAATGCACTCAAGAAGCAGCTGCCAAAAAAGCTGAACAAATGAAGATTTAGTTGAAGTTCTCTCGGAAGTGGAGAAGCTCTGGAGGAGAGCAGCTGCGATACAAGCCCATGGAAAATATTCTAGTATGACAGCAGAATTCAAAGGCAGAAATTGCCCCCAGGCAATTGGGCTCCGCGAAAAAGAAAGAAAGAAAAACAACAACAAAACAAAAAAAACCCCACAATGCCAGAAACCTCAGAGCAGATGGAAAATCTCTGCCCAGACTGAACACAAAGGGCCTGTCAAAACTTCCAACATATTGTACAGTGTTCGGCAAAGCAGTCTGAGAAAAGGGGAGGGAGGAGGGCTTTTTCTCTCTTTTTAAAAATGATCTGCTCTACTGATTTTCATTTTTAAAAACAAATTCCACCCGGTGTTAGTAACATTCAGAACCGTCCCTCTCTTCCTTGTCAAAATCTCTACAGTAAGAGCTCGAGTCTCAGTTACTCCGTTCCTGCACTTGTGGCAGGAGAGCAGTGGGATGGGAGGCAGAGGGGAGAAACACATATGGCTTTAAAGCCACCTTTGTGCTCACCGTATTCTCGGGCAGCCTACGTGGCCCTCAGAGTTAAGTTAGTGCCCTGAGGCTGCTCTAACTTACACTCTGCTCCTCATGGCTCCGTGTGGGCTCTGGGAAGCAAAGAACAGGGGCTGGACAGTGTGCTGTGGCCCTGGCTGTGTGCATGGCCTGGGGTGGTAGGGAGTGGAGTGTGTTTGTGCTGAGGCATCAGAGCTTGAAGGTCTCAGACACAGTGCTGCTGCTTCAGTTCACTGGATGCCTCCAGGGTAAATCACCACACTTATGAGTTATGGCTAGAAATGGACTTATCAAAAGAAAGCCTCCCACGAGCCCTGATTCACAGCCCCTTCTCTTCAGTGGTCTTTACATCTGGCTAGTTGAGTGGGAGAGATCCTGAGTATCAGACTGCATGTGTGTGACAAAGTGGGACTGTTCTTAATGTTTCCTCTGAATACTGTGTGGGTGCCTCAGTTTCTGGCTGACACTGTCTCCTGGCAACTAATGGCCCGGGCTCTTCCCCCTGCAAGGGGATGCTAAAGGTGTGGGAGAACAAAGAGGTCAGGTGACCTCCTGGCCCAGGAAAGGATCTCAGCAGAGAAGGAGGGGCTGGAGGGGGTTTCACTTTGGAGCTGGCTGGGGACGGGAAGTGAGGGCAGATGGGGTTGTCTGGCTCGCTGGGCCCCAGAATGGACACGGCTGAGGGGTCCCGTTCTCTGTACCTACAAGCTCTGTTTTAGACCATGTTCCTGTCATCTAATAAACCTCTGTTTTGTTGTCTGGCTAAGAGTCACGTCTGCGAAGCGAAGTCGGGGTGCGTGCAGGACCCTCTGGCTTCCCCAGGACCCCACCTGGGCGGACTCGCTCTGGGAAGCGCACAGAGGGGCATATGCTGAATGCTCCAAGGTCAGACCCAGGAGGTGAAGCCGTGTGAGCTTCTCGCCCTGAAGACAGTCTGCTCCAAGAGAGAGGAGGCTCCTCAAAGTCCTGACTGGCTTTGTGGGGAGCAGTTCCAGAGCATCGCCCGGGCACTGTGTGACAATATGACAGAGCTTAAAACTGGTATCAGACTGTACATTGTGAGACACAGCTGATCTTAAAAAGCTAGAGGTAAATCGAAGAGTTCAACATGTAATAACCCCTCTGTGCTTCCGTTAGTACAGACTAACACCAAATCAAGCCCTATGCAGCTGTTCAGCTGTTTTCAAAGGAAAAATAAACTATTTCTACACTAAAACCAAGATATTAAAATATTTGTTTTTGTTGAAAGGAGAGCTTGAGTCTTATGACTTGTTATTTACTATTCTGGTAACCGAGGCTGCATCTGCAACTGATAGTGTTTCCTCAGAGACAGATCAGATTCCACTGGCCACCTGCCAGCAGGCATGTGACTGCAGTAAAGGGAACCTTCAATACCAGACATGTAAGTAATGGCACAGAAACCAAGGGCAAGGATTAACTGCGTTGCAGCTCTGCAGACGGGGGGGGAATCCCTCCTTTAACTTCTCAGAAATATTTTTCCAAACAAAACTAACAAATATTCCTGCTTTCATCGATCATCAGCCGTGATCTGCAGCAAACACCGCATTTAACAGACCAGCCCCCTCCCCTTCGCTATTCAGACCCGAACTTCCCCAATTCTGTATGCACATCAGCACCTTAAAGTGACAAGTCAGGGAGAGTTCACTTCGTAAGAGACTCTTTTCTTGTGAAGGTTCCAGTACGTTAAAAATGGTTTGGATATAGAAACGCGTAGGGGAGTCTGAACTTTAGCCTAGAACTCGCAGACACTCCTGGTGTGGTGGGCTAGCCGGCATGTCCCTGGCAGCACAGGAAACACTAAAGAAAAGATCATCTCTCATAATAGACTTCTCAGCTTTGAAAACATACACAAAGCCTTCGGAGAGTTGTGCTGCGTGTGCCTGTGGGTACAGAGAGCACCTAGCACACCCTGGCTGCTACCAGAAGACAAATAACCATAATGCTTATTAAGAATCCAGCAGCAGTGTTGACTACTGGTTAGAGCACAAGACTATGAATCTTTTCCCTACCCTACACTCACTGTGACACCCTGGGCAAATTCTTACACTCTTGTAGCAATAGAGGAGCCCCACTGGGAGAGGCACTGCACAAAGTCAGATCAAAAAGATGGTCCATGCCCCCAAAGGACTTCTCTCCATGCCTCAGATTTTCAGTCTGTGATATGGGCAGTAATAATACTTCAGAGAGGTTTACTTCATCACTGTATGTAAAGCTCTGAGGTTCTTGAAGGCAAAAGTGTTCTTAAAATACTATTTTATGATGTGAAAATCTTAAAAGATACTCAAAGTATTTTTCTTTTATGTTAAAATAATTTTGCTGGCTTGCAAAATTCACCAACACTTACATTTTCCCTCCCCCACTCCGTTTTATTTTCCTCTATAAAATGGGCATTTTCTTTAGACATGAAAATATTACACTCAGAATGCAGGATTTTGGATTAGGAGCAGGTGTGTTCTTTTTTGTCACCATACCTTCTGCTGCTCTGGGAGAGCCCAGGCAATATGCAAGACTCATGCACCTTGCTGAGTTATGCATAATGTAAGGGGCCACACTGCACCATCAATTTTTAAGCAGAACTCTCCACTGAAGTCAGTAATGTAATCTGCTTAAATATCACTGGTATGAAATAGGCCTAAGTCTGGTGCAAGCATGTTAGAAGAGGTGTTTCCCTTGTTATGTTTTTAATGTTTCCTCATCTATCTGCATATTTACCACACCCGAAGATGCCACATGGATATTATTCAAATGCATAATCAGCACTATTAATACACTCTGTTGGCTTGGCCCTTAGGGTTTTGAGAGCATCTGAACGTGTATGCAAGTACAGTAGCTTATTTTACAAAGCACGTTTCTGCGTATCTGAGATCTGAAGACAGCTTTCAGCCTCTGAGTCCAGTGTTACCAGCTAAATCCATTAGTAGATTAAACAATTTAAAAATATTTTAAAAGCGTACAACAATGCAAGGTAGATCTAGAGTTTGATGCTGAACTTGCAACACGTTTATTAATATCAACAATTTGCAACAGGACAAAAATTTCAGTCTGGGCCATTCATGGAAACAGCTTCCCCTCTGAGTATGAGATAAGAGGAGCAAACCAGGGCACTATTTCTTCTTTACTTAGGATTATAAGGTCTCTGGGGCAGGGACTGTCTTTTTGTTCTGTGTTCATACAGCACCAAGCACAATAGGTAGAAGCCCTAGTTGTAGTCAGGACTCCAGGTGCTATGATAGAACAAATCATAAGAAAGAACATGTGCAGGCAGGTAAACGTAGAAAATCTAGAGGGCCAGATCCTCTCCTGTATTAGAGCACTTAACACTGCCATACCAGCACAAAGCTGACCTAAACCATCTTTTCCAGCCACAAGAGGATCTTCCCTGCATAGGTGAGTCTTTGGATGGTAACAGCTCTTGCACTCCTACCATCCCCAGCAGCCAGTGCAGAAGTATGTGGCCAGGGAAAGTTATACGTCTTAGTGATTCATGGGCTGCTTTCAGAGCCACACGGGGCCAGAGGCAGTTGGTGCCCATTAGATTTAAAGTCTAGCTTGGTCTGCATCTTTAACATACAACATATAAAAAGATGACCATTACTTTAAAAAACAAAAAACCCAGAACCAGACTAACTTCATGGTAAATCTCTGTATCTCGGAAAGTCACAAGGCAGGGCCTCTGTTCAAAACGTCTCTTGAGAATCCCCATTTGCGTGGCCAAGGCTTACCAAGGATGTTGCAGATGACTGACTAGATGTCCCGTGGGAAAGGAGGAAACACAGGCTGCGAGATGCAGCATTATGCTACTTACTGCAGAATTAAGCTCATGCAGAAAGGCTGGAGGGCGGGGGGAAGGGGAATTCAGAAAAAACAAGGCAGGTCCCAGAATCTAACAATGGACGCTGCCTGCACGCATGGTGAGAAGAATAATCCCCTCAGGATTCCCCTTCCTACCTGCTGCCCAAAACAGATTTTTGTGCTTGGCAAGGAGAGGGCCACGGGTGGACCATCCTCATGATCACTTTACCTCAGAGAAGTACATCAATTAGTCTTTCAACTCCTTGGTGGTAAAGCAGGGAGCCCCACTCTCAGCAGATATAAATTAACCTTGTGCCATTGACTTCAGTGCATTTATGCTAGTTTATACCAGCTGAAGATCGAATCAAGAATGTAGTATTCTCGTTGTTAGCACGGGGGTATACTAGCAATGCCTTCACTATGGGGATGATGGTGGGGTTAACATTTCACACACACCCCCCACAAACACATGCACAAAAGAATTTGCTGAATAATACAGAAGTCAAAGTGCCTATCCAGAAGATATTCCATTTAACCCCAAATGGATTTTTGAACTCAATAATCCAGATGTTGACATTAAGATGCACCTCTTTTGTTACAAACACTTTATTGATAAAAAACAAAACAAACCAAAAGCAAGTGTTTTTCTGTTCCACAACAGCACGTTTTATAGTCCGCAGGTTACAATACAGCACTACCATCCTGTACAGCGCAGAGAAATAAGGTTCTAGAAGGCTGCCAAAAGCTGCAAGGCATTTGTAGCATACATACCTTAGTTAACACACTTAGTTAAAATATAAGGCTGCAGCCCCAGGAAATCCATACTGGATTTACTTCACCCAGTTACGCTGCAATGGAACAATATTTACAGCATCATGGAGAGGCTGCATAAAACTTGTAGTGCACAAACGCGTGCACTGAGGGTTACGCAACCCAAGTGTCGTGTGAATAATCACGTTTGACAATACTTTAAAGCCTCAGAAAACAAGCCTGTCAATCTTGCCCTATAAAGTGGGGTGTTTTATTTTACTTTTCCGCGTGCATTTTCACCCTACAAGTATGCAGATGAGAATCTTCAACTTCTCTATTCAAACTGTGCACGTCATCTGCACTTCGGCTGGAGCACAACCAAACAGAACTTATTTAGAGGGGAAGAACCCACGGGTGAGTTTCTTCTGTGCTGGGCCTTGCAGAAGCACAGCACAGCACTTGCATCCTAAGGGAGGGAGCCTAAAGGCGCTGCAAGCCACCTTTGAGCCTGCCAAGTCTCCTGATGCCAGGCTGCTCCTAGAAATAGCCACCAGGATAGCATATGCAGCCCAGGTGGTGTTGAAAAGGCTCACAGCGCTGTGCATTACAGGCCTATCCCTCCATCCTGGACAGACAGCCGACAGCATAGAGCAGCTGCACGAAGAACTGAGGCTTTGGCTCATTATGAGATGAGAGATGTTTGGAAAATATAACAACTGTGCTATGTTTGCCCTTAAATATCACATAATCCATGGCTATTCAGTAACACTCCTGTAATTCTGCTGACTGAAACTAAACTGAAAAGTCTTTTTTTTTTTTTCAGATGAATGGTCCTGCAGGATCTTTCACTGCTAAGAAAAACACCCTGTGAGTGGAAAGCAAAAGGTTAACTACTTCTCTTACAATATAATGTTGCCTTCTACAGGGCTTGTTAAATGTAGTTCTAGTCTCCCTTTTTAGGGGCATCCTGCCATTCCTACCTAAGTGATGACAAATCACTAGGAACAGACAGATTTCATTTTTCTTCCCCCCTCCATCCCCTACGCTACTTGAATTACTGAAGGAAAATGCCAGCAATGTACTCATCGGTGTTATTTCTCAACAGAACTGAATAGAGGCTAGATTTTGATATTGCCTCTCTCCAATGTGCAGGTGTCAGAAGAAAAAGGCTTAGACGTTTTTTGAAAGATGCTCCTCCTCTACCTGTCGGCAATTCCTGCAGAGCAATAACTATGGTTCCCCTCAGAGATCTGAGAGGGGGAAAGGTTACGTTCCATTCACAGATTAGGAAAAGATGAACTAGAACAGTGTTTCTCAACCAGTGGGTCGTGACCTGCAGGGTAGACCATGAAAGGCAATCAGAGGGGATGTGAGACATTGAAAACTTTATTACAATGTAAAGCAGAGAAAATCTTGCTCACCTGCTCCCCACACAGCCCTGCCCTTTCATGGTCAAGTAGTCTCCGACATCCTCTCAAAACACACACCCAGGTAAATTATACAGGCTTGGCAATGGTAGCATTAATACAGTTTTCACCCCGACTTTTACAGTAAAGGTAAGTGCGTCAGCAATCATTTTTTACTTTGAATAAAAGAGGTTGCCAATCTGAAAGGGTTGAGAAACACTGCACTGCAAAGGATCTGGAAGAACTCAAGCACATAAAAAGAAACAGCATTAAAAGATTTAAGACTAAATACTCACCTGAATTCATTTAGGGCGTCTACAATTCTGTTATATGCCAAGCTCCGCTGACTGGCATCAGCTGATCTACGGCTCATTTTCATAGCCTTGAAAACAATCATTAAACAGATAATGAACACCAGTCATGGCAACAGAAGTAAAGAAAATGGAAAACAAAGTCATGTGTTTGGCTTTATCTTTTATGCAACCAGTCAGGCAAATAACATTTTTTTAAACATGATAAATGATGGCACATTGCCAACTTTCATATGTAGGGAGAGTTATATGTATTTGCAGTCTCTTTCTCCTCCGCACTTTCAGTCATTAAAGTTAGAAAAGGCTTCAGAGTTTTCATACATTCACTGCTAAAGCATTTCCTAGAAGTGGGGTTTGAGATGACTTTATATGTAAAACCATTCATTCATTCTTAGAAAATCTGATACGATTAGGAATCAGCAAAACTCAAAAATATTAGAGTTATTTAGAGCCCACACAAACCCACTGAAGGATCCTGAACCTGCAAAGCAATCTGCTAGAGTGTAGCTGAGAGAAAGCGGCAAAGGAGGTCCTAAGCCACGTTTCAACCTTGGCTGATATCAGAGCTGGCTGGGAGCTGAAACTCCAGTGCAAGTTAGAGCAGCCTCAGGACTATTCTAGCTTCCAGTGACCCTTGCAGCATAATGCAGCATGCTTTGTCCCCATCCCCAACATAGTCCCTATGCTGTCAGTAGGAAGCATGGTCAAAGATCTGACCCACTGAGCATAAATCGTCTCTGGTATAACTCCATTACCTGCGAGGAATTTGGCCCACTGTATTACAGATACACTAGTAAGATGCAAGAAAAAAAAAAAAAAAAGAAAAAACTAATAGAAAAAGTGCAAGAATCCCAAGAGACTGCATTTACCTGTTCTATTGCACTCTTCAGTTTGTTCATGTGACTCTCAAAAAGAGGGAAATGTGAGAAAAAGAACTCGTGAAATTTATTATTTTCATCTTCATCCTTTGAGAGTGAAAATATCACACCAATTGCGATCTTCTTTTTCCTAACAATTCCCGGGCTGGGACCAGAGCTGTCATCTGACAAATTAAAACTTTCCTCCACGGACCTTGTAGGGGGAAAAGAAAAAGCTTGAGGAATTCATTGCTTTAAATGGCAGTTTGAGTTCTATGTAACTAAATATCAGAACATTTAACTTAATCTAACTCCTTTTGTTTGCATTTGCTGTTAAATCATCTTCCTTGGTAACAACGGTGTTGTCATTCTATAAAAGTATGACACATTATTGAAAGATGGGCCTTAAATCTCAAAGTCCAGATCTGAAAGTTTGTGAATTGAAATACCAGATCCGAACTCCACACTTATCTTTGCCAACGGTTTGCTTTTTTATTAGGATCTCAGGGCTCCTTCTCTTCAGAACTTCAACCCATATTTTTACCTGCAATTTGTTGGCGGTTTCTATTATGTGAAAAAACAGTAAACACTATGAAGAAATAAACCATAAAAAGCACCAGAGATCCAATTCTAATTTCACTTACACCAATATAAATACGCCACCGCGTACTGTGTTACGCTGGCGTATGCCAGAGCAGAATCAGACTACAGGAATCTGCAAGAGTCTGAGGTAAAATGAGCTTTATCATCTCCAGCTCACCATCTAGGGAAGACCCCATTCTCCAAGCTTGTGGTCTGACTGCGACGCCAGCGTCTTTGGTAACTGCTGGCACAGCTTCTGGTAAGTGAAGAGCCCGGGGAGGGAAATGGAGTGATGAGCAGGCTGCTAAGAGATGCTGTAAGAATTAGAAAAACCAAGTGAAACACTTTCTACATAGCTAAGGCACACAAAAGAAAAGAATATTGGGGAAATTATGGTAGCAGTTAGAGCAAGGGTCGGCAACCTTTCAGAAGTGGTGTGCCGAGTCTTCATTTATTCACTCTAAGTTAAGGTTTCGCGTGCCAGTAATACATCTTAGCGTTTTTAGAAGGTCTCTGTCCATAATATATAACTAAACTATTGTTGTATGTAAAGTAAATAAGGTTTTTAAAATGTTTAAGAAGCTTCACTTAAAATTAAATTAAAATGCAGAGCCCCCCGGACTGGTGGCCAGGACCCGGGCTGTGTGAGTGCCACTGAAAATCAGCTCGCGTGCTGTCTTTGGCGCATGTGCCATCGGTTGCCTACATCTGACTCGTCCTTCCTAGGTATACACATTTCTTATTTTAAAAATGTCCAGTTTACAGTAAAACCAGCAAAGTGTTCCAGCACATCAGAGCTGGAACAGACTTTAAACCCTCCAGTGTAGAGGTAATAAACAGCACAGGCACTGTATATATATGCAGATACCTTGCACTGTCTCCCCAACCCCACAAGGGTGAGAGAGAAAATTCTTTTTCAAAAGATAAGAAACTTGGGAGTTTCAATCCATTAACCGCTCTCCAAAAGCGGAGGTAGAAACAGACGGGAAGGATGGCTATTAGATGCAAGTCCCCAGTCGTAACAGGCCCAGCATCCTGAGTTTATTGGGGGAAATTACCCATTCTAAAAGCTGGAAATTATTATTGCCCTCAATAATAATGGGGCACAATATTTTTGAACACGTTATGAGTTTGATTTGAGTCTTTAAATTGCCCAGCTCATTCAATTGTACTACGGCACTCAAGAGTATTTTTAAGTATATCAAGGGTGCCTAAAGTATATGGATAGGTGCCCTTCTCTAACATTTGCATAAATATAAATAAATGAATACATACATTTCAAAACAGATCATTATAGTAGGGAAAATCAGATTTCTGGGATTCTGGTTTTAGAGACGTCACCAAGCAACACAGAAAGTGGCTTAGGTAACAGGATAGATGGATATCTAATAGCAATCATTCATTAGTGTCCTCTAGTGTGCTGGGTTTTACCAGATCTTGCTATGCCGCTGTCTCTATCCTCATTCTGCTCCCTCCCAGGCATGTCCATAGGGTTGCTGTGAACTGTAAAATAAGGCATACTAATTAGCAAGAGAATATACATTTTCTGTCCCTCTTTTTAGTGTTCCATTTAATTAACAAAACCAAATCATGCTCATCTCATTCCATTAATTTAGATATTTTTCAACACACTGTGCAAGACCATCACCAAGAGATGCTGTTAAGCTGAACAAGCCAAAACATTTATTTGAAAAGCTCTTACATATTTTTCTGAAGTCTGCCTCTTTATTTTAAGCACAAAAAGAACCAGACCCACATTCATTCTCTCTCCGACAAAAAGATTTTGGAGTAAAATTCTAATGTACCAAAAGGGTATTAGCCAAGCAGCTAAAGCCCTTTGTAAAAGACAAAAAGAGTAACATAGATTTTAGATGTGTATAAACCAGCAAGGTTGATAAAAGCTTTATATACAAGTCTGGACCACGTAATTAATAATTCTTCCAAAATATTTTACAAAAGTAGTCAGGGAGGAAAAGGATTACTATTAAAACTTTATATAGTGAATTGCTTGTTCAACTAAGCCTTGAGCAGCATCTGTATTCACAGCCAGTCCTTATGTGTACAGAAGATCAAAAAAGTGTCTCAATCATAACCTTAAATGTGATATATTTTACAGATCTGTGAAACACAAGCTACTCATCCATGGAAGTAAGACCCAGCCACTGAAAACAAGAATTGTTCATTTTATATGAACCAAAAGTGACACATTTCTTATAAATTTGGTTAAAACAAGTCCACATCTAAATTAGTTTGGAAAGCAACTAGTGTCAAATATTGCCTCCAAAAATAGATATGCACCATGCAAATGGGTAAATGTCTATAAAACAAAACTCATTAAGAGACCAGAACTTTTAAAGCATCAGTCCTGCTCTCTAGGATATGTGCTTAAAATTCCCACAAATGATAAAAAGCAGGCATCTCTGCTCACTTTACATTTTCCCCATGCCCTCCAATTTCACAACTGTATTTTTAAAGCGTATCTTATTTCCATGGCTACACTACAAATCCACACATCTCTGTTACATAAACTAGACTATGCACATAGCACACTGCAAACCTGCAAAGAAAGAGGCGCTCCGGATCAGGCGGAGCGGACCTTGTTCAGAGAACGCTCGCCTAGGGCTGCAAAGCTGTGAAAGACCTACATGGCAGAACGTAAAATACATATGAAAGAATGAGGTTAGTAAAGCAGAGCAGAGTCTGTAGAGGGGAAAAAAAAAGATATAAGCCAACATAAATGCAGACCAACAGATACAGAAGAATACAGCTCTTACGCTCAGCAAGAGGTACAATCCAAGCTGAAGTACCTATGGTTAAATCACTGTATTTCCAAATATTATTATTTTTTTAAAACAGGATCCAATTTTACATTACCTCCCATAAAAGGGACTTTTAAAATACAAATAATTAATTTATGCAGTAACTTAGGAACACCTACTAGCTCAAAACTTTAGCTTGATTCACAGATATTAAATTTAGCCTGATGTAAAACATTTGTTTTAATATGTCCATTGACAGAGTGGCTAGGGTACTCCACCTCCCAAGAAGATGAAAAAAAAAAAGCTTGAATAAATTAAGTTTAATAGAGTGGTGAGAAAAATTACAGGTCAGAATCACTGCTCATGAAAATTAAGAGTCAATACATGACATTAGTCACAAGAATGGTGAACAGAAAATAAACATTAACAACTTTAAAGCCATAGAAAAATTCATTATTGACCGGGAAGTTACAACAGGGAAATATGTTATACTTGTTCTACGTACGTAATAAAATAAAATATAATACTGACATTTTTAATTAGTTAATTGCCAGCTGCAACAAAAAGCTGAATTTGGGAAGCTATTGTGCACCCAAGGTTTTCTATGTAAATTGATTTAAAAAATTCAGAAGGCTGCACTTCAACTAAAGCTCCCTTCCCTTCTCTTTAAATGACTTAGGGACTAGCTTAAAAAAAAAAAAAAAAAAAAGCAGGCATGTATGAAAAGAGCAGTGTGTAAACAGTCCCCAACAAAAACACACAGAAACTTTTTTTATATCACGAGCTGGCAAGAGTCAGTGAGTTAGAAGCTTTTTTTTTCAAATTTAATTTAGTTATTACAAATGCTCCAGTTATAGATTAACTTCTTGGCCCTGTCTTGCCCATTGTTCCCTCTGCCTTGAAGTGGGAACTGTAAACAAACGCTGATGAAAGGATTGAAAGTTCGTGAGGTTTCACTGCGGTCTCTGTATTTTTGTTTCTTCTTCTGAAATGCTCTGTCATTTGTTAGCCGCGTACCTCTGTGACTCCCAATTGATGTACTGACACCTCCTATAGCAGCACACTAGGAGAGCTATTTTCCTTCTTTTTGCTGCTGTAGAAGGCCATCATTATAATGCTTTGCTACATCTAAATCACTGAATCGTAACAGTGACAATGTCCAAGTTTTAATTTTCCCTGTGGATTTTTTTGGGGGGGGGGGGGGGGAAGGAGGCAGGAAGGTGGGGGTTGGCATACTAACAATTTTGCCAGACAAAAGCCACTGTCTTACAAATTGCAGAGGAAAGGTGAGATTTTCAAATGTGCCTGAGTTAGGAACTTCTTTAGTTTGGCTCCTAACTCACTTAGGCACTTTTAAAAAAAATCTCACACAAAGCCCAAAGGAAATACTGAGTAATGAGGACGACGTACAACTTTGACTTTCCACATTTTGTGAACGTGGATGCATTTAATGGACAACAGTTTCAAACCCATTTACAAGGCTTCCCTTGTAAATGAATTACTGGCAAGAAAAGTAGCACAAGCCTATTATCATTATTATACCTCAATTAGCTTGCAAATGATGATGCAAGTTTTAAAGAAATGTGTGCCACAACAAGGAGGAAAAAACATCTGTTAATGTCTCTGAACCTTTTTAAAGCAGGTTCATTTCTGCAGTTTCAGCTATAAAATTGATTTTAATATAATTACTTAATTTCTGATCTAGCAAGGAACTCAAGCACATGTTTAAATTTAAGCACCAACGTCATCCCATTGAGATTCATGAGGACATGGATGGACCCTTGTTCCCAAGAACTAATGCCATTATTTGGAAGCCAAAACCCCATTTTGTGGTAACACGACATTCACTTAGCCTCAGAGGTCTGAATGCTAGAGCAGAAGAGTATGTATGTCACTGATAATCTTGGAAGCTGATCACTTAACGTTTTAAAATTAACTTTTTCCCGGCAATTTTATTCTAACTACAATAGAAACTTGGCTTGAAAATTAAATTTACTAATTAAGGGAAAGTGGTGCTTATATTGGTGTTTCCTGATATAGGTTGTACTTAAACCTCTAACCAAGATGGAAAAAAATGCTTTGTGTCCCATTACCAAGACCTAAGCTGTATGGCTTACTCTCCCCAAATCCATGCCAAGGTTTCCTTCTATAAAATCCCTTGCTACTGTTTCAGTGGGTTTTACTAGCTGCATAATAAATGTTCACATATGGAAGTTTTTACAACAGTTTGAAAATCTAGTGCTTATTCAATTAACAAAGATACTAAGAAAGAAAATAAGCTTTTAATTACCTATATTTCCAAGGAGTCCATTCATAATTGTACTATGGTCTGGCTTTAATGTATTACTGTCCTGATTAATGAACTCAAGACTATCCTGCAACCTAAAAAAACAAAACCCAACAAAATCAGTAATTCACATTTTGGTACAGTGCTGCCTGATTTATTGATAGCCTGAATGGAACAGACTAGCAACTAGTGCAGGCTTTCATTAAAGTTGTGGAAAAACCTCTACCACCTAAGAGTGTTCACAAAGCCAAGCCAGCTGTACAGTTAGCACATGCAAACCTAGCAGCAACATGGTGGGCCCCATCGAGGAGGCCGTGGTGAAGGTGGACAAGCTGGCCGAGGAGCACTCATGAGCCACTCGCTCCGTCATGCCTCTCCCCCACCGCATCCCCACCCAGCTCCCCAGGGCCCCAGCTGGGTGTCGTGTCGTATCTGCAGAGTATATTTAAAGTTTCCAATAAAACATCCGTCTAAAACAAAACAAAAACAAAACAAAAAAGTAGCTCAAAGACAGACCCACTCTGGAACACCTCACTCCCAACAGGTATTATTGAGTGCCTTCAACTCTCATTGAGTTCAGTAGGAATCAAAAGTGCTCAGCCCCTTGCAGGATCAGTCTCCAATTGCCAAAGTGCCAGCACCTGCGCTGAAGGAACAGTCCATCCCTTTGCTTAAGGCAAGGTGAGGCAGAGATGACCACAAGCAAACAGTGGAGAGGCAAGCCACAGGAAATAATACAAAGTTCCTTGTGATGTAGAAAAAAGAATGTTGAGGCTCCTGACATGATCAGAATTCTCTTCCAAGTAGTGCTTAGGTTGAGTTACTCAGATGCAATGATACTATTTCTAATGTACTCACGTGTTTAGACTTCCATAGATGCTACTTCCAGTTCGAGCTGTAAAAACCTTGCTAAGCATGAGCTGATGAGGGGAGCTATGAGACAATAAAGGAAGAGATCAGTACAGAAATATTGTCCCAAGACTTCCTTGTTTCTCCATTCACATCCCTTCAGATTTTAAAGGCTTAAATGTATAGCACGGCAATTAGCCTAGCATTATTATATGTCTAAAAACATTATCAGGATAAATACTATTTGTACCTGAACCTAGAAACTGCCTCTGCTCTGCATTGGGAACATTCAGTTGAATAACAATTTTACCCCAACACAGAATCTTGTGAAAAGGACATCAGTTTAAAAAAAATAAAAAAAATAACAACCAGAATGAGTCTCACCGGATCTGGTGAATTTTCAACGTAGAACCCTTGTAGCTCATGGCCACAGAGCCAAACATCATCTCCCCAAGCATATTGGCATCAGAAGAGCATCGAGAACCCTGCAGAACAAATCAGTTAATTATTTTGTTATGCACTTGAGCATTTCAAAAGCATGTTTTCAATTAAGGCCACACAGAAACAAGGAAAAAATATTAAAAAATGCTTTGCTCTGATGGATGCAAATATCAGGTACATTTGCAACATACCATGGTGTAGGCCATTTAAAAGCCTATGATTGGCTGAGATAAGTTCTACTCCAAGAAGCAATCTTAAGGTGGGTTTGTGGACTGAACCAATCAGTACAATTAACAGAACAAACCTATCTCTATGGGAGGTGCTGTGCATTTCTGTACTGGCTGCTGGCAGTTGTTACTGAAGACACAGCTGAGTCCTAAGGGTGGAGTGGAGTGTGATATATTCTCAGGAATTGATAAGGGATCAGTCCCCAATTTCAAGGCCTTGATTAAGGGGTAGAATTCTGCAGCCACAGGCAGGTTTGTATGAAATGCAACTTGTTTACAAAAATGTACAACTCCAACAGACTGCTATACAACCTATTTTCCCAATTAAGATTTCTCCTGTTTGCAACATAGGTAATTATAAAGAAAATTAGAAGACCTAAGTAGTCTGTGCAATATTACACATAATAGTACAGAAAGCATTTCTAGAGGTGACTGAGTGATGCAAAAAGGGATTTGTAATTATGCTCAAATAAAGTATTGATGAGTTTGATTCACAGTTATTCGTACAATCTTACGAGTTGTTGTTCAGGAGTATTCAGAAAGTCACTCTGGTATTTGTGAAACAGTTCACAAATACCGAAAGTCTCACAAACTTTAGTAACAATCATTTTCCATCTGAACCTTTTTACTAGCAGTAAAAGTTATTTGTAATTCATTATTTTCCTCTTTAAAAAGTTTCAACTATCCAGACAAGAAACAGAAAAAAATATCAGGTGACTTAAAGTGACCACTGAATAATGAATAGTAAATTGCTGAACAAAAACAGTTCACAGTCAGCTGAAATGTGGTCACAGACTATTCCCCCTCCCCTGGGTCTCCCTTTTCCACTGCAAACAAAAACTAGGTCTCCGCTTTTAAGGCCATTCATGGATTAGCCCCACCCTATCCATAATCTTTTATGTACAATCAAGCCTTCAACCCTCCACCCTTGCCTTGCCAATGATGCCAGCCAGCCTTGAACTCATCAGTCCAATCGTTCCTCAATCACCTTAGTGCTTTTGCCCAGGCCACCCCTTATGCACTGGGAGGAGCTCCCTGTAAAAATCCAAACAGACACTATATTGTCCTGCTTCAAAGGCTCTCCTTAAATCTCACTCTGGGCTTGGCTACACTTACAAATTTGCAGCGCTGCAGCAGGGTGTGAAAACACACCCTCTGCAGCGCTGCAAATTGCAGCGCTACAAAGCGCCAGTGTAGTCAAAGCCCCAGCGCTGGGAGCCACGCTCCCAGCGCTGTCCGTTATTCCCCACAGGGAGGTGGAGTACGGACAGCGCTGGGAGAGCTTTCTCCCAGCGCTGGCGCTTTGACTACACTTAGCGCTTCAAAGCGCTGCCGCTAAGTGTAGCCAAAGCCTCTGCCATTTACCAGATATTTGACAAAGGCAAGGCAGTGGGTGTGCTGTGTCTGCTGCTTATTACACTAACAATAATTGTGTCACTTATCTTGTGTTCCTCCCACATCTGTTGTATCCACCTGTTGTCTCTTGTCTTATATTTAGGTTGTAAGCTCTCAGTTTCTCCATTGATTACTGTCACTCACTAGTTGCGGTACTTTTTCCCAGGTGATATCATGCACTGAATAAGATCACCCTTTTTCATAATGCCACAATAATAGCACCTTTCCAGTCCTGTAGCACTTGTTCTTTTACCCATATTTCATTAGAGTTTTATTAGCTGCTCAGTCAGAATTTTCCCTCCTGCCTTCAGTACATCTGCTTGAATTCTGTGAACATCAGGCGTTTCCCTTGTTTGAGGCCTTTGATGACTTCTTTAATTTCATTGGATGTTATTGGTCCCTCTTCGATTTCTAACTTAGCACTGACATTTCACTCAAACCTGTGCATGATTGTTGGCTCTGGACAGTTTAATCTGAATGGAAATATTCTTTCCAGGCTTGTTCTTCATGCATTTTCAACATCTGTCCATGACAGTCATTGACGGGCATCACCTGTGATGACCTAGTCTTTCTGAGAGGTCTTTCACTATTCTATAGAGCTACTTGAAATCTCCTCTCTTGCGCTGCTGCTTCTGCCTCTGCAGCCTTCTTCTGAACCGGACATTTCTATATTGCCTGAATTTTTTCTTTATTTCTTTGTCCTTTCCTCTGCATCTGCCTCTAAGAGTTCTGCCTGTGTCTTGCACGATTCCTTTTTTGCCTTCAGGGTTTTCTGTTTGTCAGTTGCTGCCCATGTTTCAGATGTAATAATCTATGCACCTTACTTCTGTCCTCTTCGGAGGCCCACTACTTCCTCTGCTGTCTCAACTACCGTCTTCTTCCAGGTTGACCATCTGTCTTCCAGACTTCCATCAATCTGTAAAATACTGGAACGGTTGCTAAATGCAATCTGATCTGCATTTCTTTGTCCTGGAACTTCTCTATTGCTGTATTCTTTTTGTCCATCTTTGTGGTCTTTTTGAGTTTAAGTGGTAATGTGGCCTCTCAGAGATAATATCCGAGCCAACATCTGCTCCTCTGCTGACTCTGACATCCTTCAAAGACGACGCTCACCTCTTAGATATACACACATGGCCTCTCTTTACGGTGTTTGAGCCACAGAGATTCAAGAGACATTCATCATTATAAGTTATAAGCTTTCTGCTGCTGTGCCCAGGACACTTCCCAGCCAATCGAGTTGTTGCCAATTTGTGCATTGAAGTCACCTACCATCAAACTGAGGTCTTGATTAGGCATGTCATCCAATACTTGCTGCACCTGCTTGTAGAATGGATTCTTGTCACTGTTGCCTAATGTATTTGTTGGTCATATACTTGGGCTACATTTTACACTACAGAGCTTACAGCTGTAGTACTGCAGTGCAGATGCTCTATGGTGAGGGGAGAGAGCTCTCCCATTGACTTAATTAATCCACCCCCAACGAACGGCAGTAGCTCTCCTGCTGATGTAGTGCTGTCTACACCAACACTTAGGTCAGTGTAAATTATATCACTCAGGGAGGTGGCTTATTCACACCCCTGAATGACAAAAATTATACTGATGTAAATTCTAGTATAGACAAAGTCTTGGATTATTGTACATATGTTTTGTTTGCATCCTGGCTGTTATTCCGTCATTCACTGGCTCCCAAGCCAGCAGGGTTTTCGCTGTTATATTACCCAGCGTAATTCCTACACCTCTTTCATGGGTTCCTCCTCCTCAGCGTAAGATAATAGCACCATCTTGCCACTCCCCGTCTACCTCATGTCACTGACACCAAGTATGTTCAGATGGTATTTTTTCATCTCTCGTGCCACTTGTGCCAACATTTCCGTACTACACATAGTAAATACATTCGATGTGCCTACTCTTGTTACAGATTTGGTGGTCAGGATTCTGTGTCTCCAGTTCTCAGCTTCCTTTTGGCCTTCACCGAGATCTGTCATACTGGGGTTTTGAGCTCTATGTGCACCTACAGTCCTCAAGTAATGGCTTAACGGAGCTGCTTCTGTTGCAGTAAGGTTAACTCTGCTACTCTTAGCAACAGTGCCAGTCCCACGCTCAGATAAAAGAGTTGGGTTCTGCAGCTGCATTTGCGTCCCACTCAGGTAAAACCTTCCTGCAACACAAACTGTTCAGTTAATTATTGCAGCAAAGAAATTATTGCAGTTAATTATTATTAATTATTATTATTATTAATCCTGTTTATGATGTTGTACCAAAGGGCCAACCAAGAATGGAGTCCTATTGACCTATGCAATGTACAAACACATAGTATTAGACTTCCCTTCGTCATCTTCCTTGTCCCAAAGAGCTTATACGCTAATAACAATAATCATGTACACTGCCCAGCACAATGAGGTCTTAATTGGGACTATTTGACTCTACTGCAATATAAATTATTTTAAATTATTTACAACTGTAAGAGCACTTATGAAAATTGGGCTAAATTTGTAACAAATAATTTGACTAGCTCTGATTTGCTGCATTCCATCTCCTTTTAATCTTTATTTGGCAACTTCTGCCTTAAAATACCACAGTTCAGAATTTCACACATATTTAACACCTGGTTAAGAAAGATTTAAATCACCTGGCACCAGCTGAATGTGTCGCTATAAAGGATAATGTACACTTTCATGATTAAGCAGCAGGCAATGGCATTCACTAACATTAATCTAAACAGGTTCATCAGGGTTAAGTTCAGCCTCATCAGGAAGGAAGATGAGAGGAGGGGGTTGAGTACTGTTCTAAATGTGTGTGTGTGTGTGTGTGTGTGTGTGTGTGTGTGTGTGTGTGTGTGTGTGTGTCTTTTGCAGAAATTATTTCCTCAAATTACTTTTAGTAAATATAATTTCATATCACATACAAATCTCAACACTTCACTAATATCAGACAGGCCTACACCATAGTAATACCAGATATAATGTCTGCCAATGCATGGGGAAAAACAAACTGAATTATAGAATATAATAAAGAAACCATGGACTATCCTATGGAGAAAGTGCAATAGCAACACAGTATACAAGTATTTATTGAAAAACACGTGGGTTTGGAAAATCTTTTTTAGCCGAAGATGAAGACGGAACATGCAAAGAAGTTCTCGCCGTGTGGTATGAGTAGGGATGCTTACTTACCTTCTTTGCATATTAGAGAAATCAAGGGATGTTAATTCTTGTTTCCCAAATAATCCAAATATAAAAGCGAAGGCTCACAGAGTTTGTTCAATTGCTTCCTTAGGGCCTGATCCATGGTTCACTGAAGTTCATATGAGGTCTTTCCACTGACTTCAAGAGTCTTTGGATCAGGCTCACAATATGCAGTAGAACCTCAGAGTTATGAAAACCAGAGTTACAAACTGACCAGTCAACCGCACGCCTCATTTGGAACCGAAAGTTCAGAGTTACGAACATTTCAGCGTTATGAACAACCTCCATTCCCGAGGTGTTCGTTAACTCTGAGGTTTTACTGTATATGTAATGTTTAGGGGTTTGAGCAATTGTTTTTTTCTAGGTTCCAGCAGTGGGGTGTTCAGAGGACAAATATGGTGCCCCCTGAATGGCACATACTGAGGAAATAAGATTTTAAAATGAAGTAGGAATTCTAAAAGGGGAACTGAAAGAGTTTTTCTATAAATTAAAATATTTGTAAATATTCCAAAATAAGAAGTATCTGGGTATTTAAAAGCCCAATTAATTGTGAGTATCTGAAAATAATAATTAATTGCTGTTTTCAAAATACATTCTTTTTAATTCGTTGATCCAAACAGAAGCCTGGCCATAATCCATCTCTGCGGGCGTAATACCATGTGTATAAAGACACAGACATCAGGTCATGGGTCCCAAACCAAAAAGCATCCCTACAGAAGTCAACGAGACTTAAACAAATGCCCGGAGTTAAGAATGAGCTTCAGTGCTTTCCTGAATGAGGGCCTTAGAGCCTAAACTTTTCTTGTATGTGATCATCAGAGTGAGAAGAGCTATATGTTTACTGCTGATCGTTCTATGGAGATCATGGATTTTGGACAGGCTGGACCAATGGCTTCTTGACAAATTAAGGGTTGACTCAATTACCTATGCTTAATATTTTGCATTTGACACACTTCTGTCTATTGTTATTGTGCTGATTGCCTCCTTCAGTGCAAGGGAAGAGCACATGACGCCATGAGTAATCATGCATTTCCTGTTACTTGACTGGTGAGAGTTTGCCATAAGCGATACTGATTGAGCACAAAGGAGGAATGTCACGTCACATCATAGGCTAGATAAAGGACTGCACACAACAAGCAAAAAATCTTCAGACTAAAATTAAAAAGTTACCCAGGCCAATCAACTGAAGATGTTCTTGCGGCTGATAGAAACTCATGCCACTCTTTCCTCTCATCTATGTGCTGTCTTTCCAATCATATTCATAAGTAAGCAGGGTCACTTTTTGTACTCATGTTCTTTTTTGCCGGCAGTTCCTCTGGCTCCCCGCTAGCTGTGCCTGACCCTGACTAAATTAAATTCCCCAAGGACTCCCGGAGCTCAGACACTTCAGAGCTGCTGCACTTGGGCACTAGGCAAAACAACAACAAGCCACATCCTTTGACTTTGTCAACTCCAGATGGCGGAGCAAAGACTTTAGAACAACATTTGCAAATGTGGGTGCCTAAAATTAGATACTTAAGTGTGCTGATATTCACAGGGTACTAAGCATGCACAGCTCCTACAGAAATCTATGGGAGCGGGGTTTGCACACTCTCTGGGAAAAGTTAGACTAATTATTTAGGTGACAACCAAGTTTGGCCTAAATCTAAACAACTTTCCCAATGTCACAGAGTGAGCTAATGGCAGAATCAGAAACAGAATCCAGGCCTCCAGATCCTCCCTAGAAATAAGGAATATGTAAAGAAGGCCACTGGATTCTTCTACTTACCCTACCCATCAAAATAAAAACAAGGAGATATCATGAAACTCAGACAACTCATTTAAAACATAACACTTTCCGCTGCTTAGCTCTTTGAATCATCAAAGCAGTTTGCAAAAAGGATCCATTACTAAGGTCATAATATTTTAACAGAATACCTAACTTCTGCAACTCACTATCACCCCAGGAGCCCAAAAAAGATGGGGCATGAATAAAAATAGCAACTACCACTATAAAAATTGGAATGGTTGGGTCATTACACCAGTTGAATCTATTTCCCTATGTTAAGTTCTCCTCACACCTTCTATGGGCCATCTTAATTATCACTTCAAAAAGTTTTTTTTCCTCCTGCTGATGATAGCTCATCTCAATTGATTAGACTCTGCCTGTTGCTATGCATACTTCCACCTTTTCATGTTCTCTGTATGTATAAATATCCCCTGTCTGTGTGTTCCATTCTATGCATCCGAAGAAGTGAGCTGCAGCTCACGAAAGCTCATGCTAAAATAAATTTGTTAGTCTTTAAGGTGCCACAAGTACTCCTGTTCTTTTTGCGGATAAAGACTAACATGGCTGCTACTCTGAAACCAGTAATATTTGCATGATTTGGAAAGCCCATTTCTGACTGGTAAATTTATAGCATTTTAAATTTCTGCTTACTGCACATATTGCACAAAATAACCTTCTACACATTTAAACAGAATTGCAACACAGTTGTAAAACCCAGGGCTCATGATCAAACAAACCTTCAGCCTCGATGTGAGAAAAAAATACTAGGGCAAGATCCTGCGAACACTACCAGGTACAGTATGTTCTACTGTGTGAAGTCATCTACAAGTATTAGCAATATCAGACCTTATTTAGAAGCATCTGAATGTATTCTAGTGACATCTGTGAGTGCTTTAGATGGGACATAATCAGAATTCCACACAGCAGCCTGGGACAAAGCACCATATTTCATCTTCTAAATCACCTACAGCATAGTCCCATATATTTAAATAAAACTATTATAAAACGTGCTATTAGCATTATGTTATTGTATATGTATTATGTGCAACCTTTGCAGTTGGAAAGTGGAAGTCCCAATAACATAATGCTAATAGCATATTTTATAATAGCGTTTTTTAAATATATGGGACTATGCTGTAGGTGATTTATAAGATGAAATATGGTGCTTTGTCCCAGGTTGCTGTGTGGAATTCTGATCGATCTCACACACACACACACACACACACAAATACACACACACACACTTTATTCTCCAGTGCTAATCAGTGTTTGTACAGAGCCTGCCCAATTGACAAGAGAAATAAGTAGCTGTAGGTCGATACATTGGGGAGCATAATGTTCTCTTGGTTACATAGGACACTGTGGGGGTTCTGTTGTGCCACAGGAAGCACACCAAGAGAAATGGAACAGCTCCTCCTTTCAAAACCACACAAAATACCCTTCCAAGAAGGGCGAAGGGGCAAATAGGACTTCAGTCACCCTATTGAAACTACGGAGAAGAGCTGTACGGGAAAGAAAAGACAAAGGGAATACATTTCTGGTCAAATATAGCAACAGCTAATGTGATGATGAATAAAATCAATGCAGAAAGTTTGTTCATTTCTATCACCGATGGGTTAAGACATCAGTAGCGCTGTACCTCAAAATAAGATGCGTAAGGGGCAACTTCCCTCAAACACGCAATTAATTCATTACAAAGAGTATAAAGGCTCAGTTCTATTTTAGGATGGCTGAGTATAAAATGCCTGTGATCCATGGAAGCTGAGATGACAGAAATATATCCGTGTCAGATGACTCTGGCTACTCTTGTAACCAAAACCTCCACACTTTTGTAAAAATTAACTCAAGTAAGATAGCACTGTTACGTATCCTTCATCTACAGATTTACAGCTGTATGTTGTCACATTACCTTTTTTTTTAAAAAAAAAGTTTCCCCTGACATAGAACATTTGACTTTAAATAAATGTGTAATTCAGAATATTTAAAAATATCATGAAGCCTAGGGTCTGTCACTAGACAAGGGCCCATACAGGTCCGAATACTCAAAGGAACAAAATGTCCCAACCTACCATTATGGGTGCAAGTCTCATTTCACAGATGGGACTTATTCTCCAGGTCCTGTTCAGATATGGCCCAAAAGGGCAGACCTCTGATACTCTGCCATTCAAGGCAGCGCTCCTGAGAGAACAGTTTGCCAGGTTTTAGCGCCCTGGAACCCAAACCCCTAGTCTCGATTCACGATCCAACTGCGACCTTAGTCTAAACCTTAAAGAAAAACTCCTGCCTCAGGCTGTCTCTAATTTTCAGCATTTTAAAACATTCGATACATCTGTTGCAAAATTTGACAAGATTGAAATAATATAAAAGGATTCTCACCTGGTATTTTGGGCATTGGTCTTTCGTATCAGAAGACGAGGAAGATGAATTGATGGAACTGTCCAAGGAAGAGGAACTGTCTCCTCCAGGCTTCAGTTGGCAACATTTCCCAAAGACTCTCACCTGAGCATCACTACAGAGTTTCTGAAACACAGACCACATGCCTGTCATTAGTTTTCACATCCCTAAAATCATTGTTTAATGGCACTGGAACGATCTGGTCTTGTATTCCCAGTTTAGGAAGCGTATTTAGCGGCAAAAAGGTTATATGCCAAGGCAAACAGTAAGCAGAACGAGGATTTATTTCTCCTCCAGAGGAGGCTGGGCTGCTTTCCTTAGAAAACTGAACCGGGAGCTAATACAACGCTCCTTGTTCATTTTCTTAAGAAACTCCAGGCATTGAAGCTGCTTTGAAGTTTTACAGAGAATAATTACTGGGCACAGGAGCAGGAGATTGGGTGGCAGAGAAAAGGGTGAATACAGAGAGAGGAACAATAGATTCCACCTGCCTTCTCCCCACCTTACGTACATACTAGTAAGTGTTTATACAGTCTTGTGGTTGGCATAGCACTTCATAGATGCAGATGACAATTTTAAAAATTCAACTTTTTAACCCTAATGGTTGTGAAGAAAAGCCTGAAAATGCAACCCAAGTGTAAGCAGAGTCTGCAAAGGGCCAGAAACAATAGCTCTGAGAGGTGCGTATTGCCCCAGGCATCTCAATGGGATGGGCATCCTGCCAACACCACCCCAGCAGGGGGCTCTGTGCATGTGTCAGCTGGCAGAAAGAAAAAAGTGCAGGGAGGCCCAGCCCATTCATCCAAGCAGATACATGCCAGCTGCCAGGGTAAGTACTAGGTCCCTGCCACTCCTATTCCCACCATTGGCCCTGTGCAGGGAGAAGATGGTCCCCTGCTGCTCCTGGGGGAGGAGAGGTGAAGCAGAGGGAGAAAGGAGCACCATGTCTCTGCCCCTCCCTCCCTGGGCAGGGTAGAGGCCAGTGCAAGTGGAGTGTGGGGCTCCATGTGTCGTGGTGTATGTAGGTGACCAGTTTGCGATAATCTGGCCCCAAGTGTAGACAGAGCTCATGCGCTCACTAACATTTTTCCATCAAGTTGCCCACACTAGTATTTGCACTGTTGCTACCAGTAGTGAAGCTACTCCAGTGGGAAAGGTTAAAGAAAAACGTATAGACAAACTAGTGAGTCTGTGGCAGAGCTGGGAATGGAAACCCATTCTCCTGACCCCTAGGCTTGTGCTTTACCCACTAGCACAAGTTCCGTCTCAGAGGAACCACCTCCTATTATGACACACCAATCCTTATGGGGAGCACGCTGAAGTCATGCAGTGTGGAGATTTGCTAGTGGCTCATATTTTTGGCTTACGCCTAGAACACAATGCCTGGAACATGTGAACGATAATCATATGACTTTAGTAGGAACTCGTGAACTAGAATTGCATTTTATCTCTGACAACAATGTCCTAGGCATCATGTGATAAAAAACCACATTGAATCCACAGGGTTACAGCAGCTTGTGCAGGCAAACCACATTTCAGCTTTACATTTTCCATCAGATGTTGCAAGTTCCCATAAGAAGATGTGGTAATAACAAGGCTTACTTCAGGTTAGAAGTATATTAAATGCATTTATGTAAAGGGAAAAACTTCTGTGTATGAAATGAACATTTTGCGAAACCTAATCATTTCTCTTCACTAGCACTTGAATATTTTCAGCATAGTAGCTTTTCCCAGATCCGCTGATGAGATCCGTCTTGAAATTAGAGTTTCCTAATTTAAATACTAGAGGGGAACAGACATTTGATCTTTGCAGTGGAACGCAAAATGAACTAAGGAACCTGTGAAGTAAAAGAGGTCAAATGTTCAAGATCTTTCAGATACCATCTGTCAGCAGCTTACAAGTAGCAAATCATCTGTAAAACGCAGAACACTGACAAATTTTGGAACATGCAATTTTAGAATCCAGCATGTGCTTATGTATAACCCGTTGGGCTATGAGATCAAGTATCGGTAATGCGCCTCCTCTCTGTAGTTATGGAATTTGAATGTCAATGAAATATTAGGTGCTAAAAATTGCTAGATATTATGCAACAAGGGAATAGGCCCACTTGTGTTCCAGTATAATATTCCAAGCATTTTCAAGTCATATTTCCCCAAATAAAGAGGTAACTACAGAATTCAATAAGATGCACAAACAGAAGTTTCAAACCTATTCTCTTTCTTCCCAAATGCACATAGTGCAGCAAATCGAGTCTCTAGATAAAATGCTGCTGGCAAATCTCTGCCATGCACAAAGTTGCCGGAAAGGGGAGCTGGGAAAGGGGGTCTTTGCATCCCCTGGCCAGAGTTCTTATGCACAAACTGCTGACAAGACTCAGCTGCAGATAGATATACACTAAAGACCCACTATGAAACAGCTCTCACCCCAGTGGCCTTGCTTCTGGGCTTCTACCACGTACATCTGCAGCAGGCTCTTTCCTAAATCGTCTTCCCCAACCTGCCCCAGCCATGCCTGATCCTGCTAAACCCCTTGATGGTTTTACAATGGACTGTCACTGGCTCCATAAACTCTTCATTGTATGGGCAGGGCACAAGCAGCACTTTTGCTTCTTCCACCGCGGATTAAACAGAACGAGATTAAAATGAAAATAATGGAATCTTTAAAGTTATGGGAAGCCAGAATCAATGGGATGAACCCTTTGCAAACACACATGGATAGGTCAGGGTAAATGAGTGTGGGGGAAGGTTTCTTCTCCTGCCTGTATAGGTAAGGGACTCTGGTCTCTGAGCTGTTGATCCTCATGTGGATAAAATGTCTCACTGTGCCCCAAAGGAGAATTGCTGTAGAAGCGAGGTCTCCATTAACGGAGCTCAGACTGGACAGAAGAGCTAGCATTTCCAACACCTCAGAAGTAACAGAGCTGCTGGGAGAGGGGAGTGTAACCAAACTCAGGCTGGCACCGGAGTAAGCTGCATCCTGACTGACTAGAGAGGCCTGAAATAAAGCAGAGAGAAAGTCTGTGAAAGAAAACAGGGAGAAGACTCTGGAAGGCTGTAGGACTCCAAAAGTCAGACTCTCAGCAACTGCAGGAAGGACAAGTTTCCTGAGGCAGGTGATGGAAGCACCAAAAATGAGAGTAGAGTAGAAAAATCCCATTGGAAGGGGACCTAAGGTATTGGACCAAAGCCAAGCAGTGTGATGGGGTGGGCGTGCATAAGAGAGAGAGAGAGAAAAAACATTCATCATGCGTTTTATTCTTTTGTCTGCCATAGTAGGTGCTCAGATTTCACTGCAATGAGGACAATGTAAGAAACCAACCAAAAAAGAACACTAAGCTGCCATCGCTTGAGAACTATCCATCCAACAGCCAGGCTACTCGAATCTTCAGAAACAAGGGGACCATCACACTGATGAAAAATGGATCTAGAAAAATTAACTCTCTGAGTTTATGATTGTTTATGGACAACAGCCTGAATTGCTGCTGATGTCCTGAACTGAGGCTATAAAAATATTAGTGCATCCGCCTAGAATATTAGATGGTTGCACATTTTTTCAACTGCCAGGTGTTTTTTAAAGTGAATGTAGCACTCCTGAAAGTTGTCAGCTTTGTTCTCAGTGTTGTCTAACTCCTGCAAGTATTTACAAGACAAGCAGGAGCAGTGACCGGGAAAGACATCCCTCTGCTGGCCCATCAATTCTGACTGAAGGGAATACTGAGAGCGAGGGCAGGATTCAGTCTCCGTGCTGCAGAGATGCCAACTGTAACAGTAGTCTCTTGCTCCCCGAAAACCTGTCCACGAGGAAACAGTTTGAGACCATCATCTCAATTTCCCAGGTCACCTCCAGGCAAATGGCTCAATATTCTGTTACTAATCCCTTGAGCAATTTAATGCCCAACACTTACCCTATGCTTAAAGCATAATCAAATGTGTGGGTAATCCTGGCCTGTTTAAAATTATGTGCCGTTTTATGCTTTTTAACCAGTGTGGCAGTTGGAGTCAAAGATTCCAAACGAGGAGGTCACGGAGTGCACTAGCATTTGGTTAAGTGTCACTGCACCAGAAACAGTGGCCTATGCAGCACTTTGAAAATGAAACCCAGCGGCTCCCCAAACCCTCTTGCTCTTCCCAGCCCTGTGAGTAACTCTGTGACACATAATGCAACCCCATGCAGTATCTTTGGGGACCACTGAATTTAAATGTATGAATGGTTTAGGTATGAATGTGTTCTGCTCTGTGTGGGAGGGTTACCACAGCTCCTCCAGGAACTAAAAACAGTGGCAGGCTGATTAAGGCACATCACTGAAACTGTAAACAACCCCAGAGAGGTTCCACCCCTGTGGTAGTTTGCATATATTTGTTCCAGCTGGGTTTCTCAGAGACCAAGGGACAAAGAGAAAACTTGGGCTATATAAAGGCTGAGTATAAGTAGACTTAGGGTCTTTCTTTAGATTCAACAAACAGACAGGACCACTGATCCTAGGAGGACCCAACCCTAGAGTGAGGAGTTGGAAGGGCATTGATCTACCAGGACCCCATAACATTGATGGGCTGTTTCTGGTACGTTAGTAAGCATGTAGGAACCTTTATTGTTTTTATATGTTTCTTCTGTAATGCTTTTACCCTAAGAATAAATGTATGCTGCTTAGAAAGAACTGTGTGATTACGAGTAACTCCTGGCAATACACTGTTCATAGCCCTCGGAAAGAAAGCAAAGCACAGGCACTGGCCTTAGGCAGACTGGCTTGCTGGGAATATCATAGTATATGGCACCAATCAGAAGAGAGTGGCTTGGATCCCTACCCAGAAACGGGGGATGGCTGGAAGTCCGGTACCTGACTGGGCATTCCTGGAGTGTGTGTGTTGGGGGGGTGGATACAGGTGTCGTTACCCTAAAACTGTGACAAACTCCATTGTCCATCATCTGAACTCCTAATGCTAGTGTCACATTAGACTCTCGTTTACTCCTTCCTAAATCCAATCCAGCTGTCGTCGCATCTTGTTCCTTTGCAGCATCGCTAAGCTCCACCCTTTCCTCCCCAACACAACTGCTCAACAACTTGGTTCCCGTTTGCCTTGTCTACTGCAAACTCCTTTTCTCAGTTTCTGCCTTCATTCCTTCTGACTCTTCCTCCTTCTCTTGTTCCCTCCATTATCATTCTTTAAACTTTCTTCGCTACACACCTCCTTATGCTTAGAAAATTCTCCCACTTCTCATGTGCCAGTCAGCAACCATTTTCAGTCAAATCCCTTTTTGAGAATGCCCTTCACCCACTAATCTTTGAGCCATAAGCCACCACAGGACAACACAAAGCAAAAACCTAACTAACAAGACATAATGGCAAAAACAGAACACATGCACTCTGTCCTCTGGGGAAAGCACTGATGCAGGATTCCCCTCCTAGCGTTTACTTTGACCTCCTCTTTCGCCTCCATTTTGTGGCATCATTTCTGTTGTGTCCTTATCAAATTTGACTGTAAGCTCCTTGGGACAGGCACCTTTCACTACTGGTAGTTTTTACATACCATACACATTCATGATCCTATATAATTAATGAACAATAACAGCTGAGTACAGAACTGTCTGGTCCCTGCAAATGGCCAACGTAAATGCAGTGTCAAGGTTGGGAAGTCAAGCACTCAGCTCAAACATCAGAAAATACAGAGTGAAGGCTGAGAGCTCAGCATTGGCTCTGTCCTCTGGGGCCTATACCTTAAAATAGGGGTGAGAAATCTGTCTTTCCATTGCATATTTGCATCCAAATTCAAACCAGGTCGGATATTAGTTTTTCAAGGATTTCTAAGGAACATTCTTCCTGCTCGTGTGCACATAAATTGTCATTGGGACCCAGTGAGGAGGCACATTTCTAACTAATCTCTGGGTCTTGCAGATAGAAGGAAACAGCAATAAGGGAAAGGATGCTAGGGGAGAAGGAGCAGGTTCAGATGTGACGCTACCCGGAAGCATTAAAGTGATAGACAGACATTATCCCCTAAAAATAAATTAATAAGGTGCCATTATGAACAAGCCTCACAGTTGTATGAAGTGCAAACACTGAAATCTTTATGAAGGCAAGTAAATCAGATTTACAAAGCTGCCAAGAGTGTTGTGACTGTTTCCAACACCTGACTGACTGACAACTACGGCCCTACAAAATTCACGGTCCACTTGGGTCAATTTCATGGTCGCAGGATTTTAAAAAATGGTAAATTTCATGATTTCAGCTATTTAAATCTGAAATTTCATGGTGGTGTAATTGTAGGGGTCCTGATCCAAAAAGGAGTTGTGGGGGGAGGGTCACAAGGTTATTGTAGCGGGGTTGGGGTACTGCAACCCTTACTTCTGCGCTGCTGCTGCCAGTGGCACCTCCTTCAGAGCTGGGCAGCTGGAGAGTGGTGGCTGCTGGCAGGGAGCCCAGCTCCGAAGGCAGAGCCACCGCCAGCAGCGCAGAAGTAAGGCTGGCATGGTATGGCATTGCCACCTTTACTTCTGCGCTGCTGCTAGCAGGGTGCTGCCTTCAGAGCTGGGAGCCTCATCAACAGCCACCGCTCTCTGGCCGCCCAGCTCTGAAGGCAGCACAGAAGTAGGGGTCACGGTATTGCCACCCTCTTAAAATAACCTTGCAACCCCCCTGCAACTTCCTTTTGGGTCATGGCCCCCAATTTGAGAAACGCTGGTCTCCTCCGTGAAATGTGTTATCTGTATGGTACAGTGCAGGGGTTCTCAAACTGGGGGTCAGGACCCCTCAGGGGGTCGCGAGCTGTCAACCTCCACCCCAAACCCTGCTTTGTCTCCAGCATTTATAATGGTGTTAAATATATTAAAGTGTTTTTAATGTATAAGGGTGGGGGGGGTCGCACTCAGAGGCTTGCTGTGTGAAAGGGGTCACCAGTACAAAAGTCTGAGAACCCCTGGTATAGGGTAAAAGCACACGTGATCAGATTTCATGGTCTGTGATGTGTTTTTCATGGACGTGAATTTGGTAGGGCCCTACTGATAACATCTGAAAGATGTAGGTGTTATGTGTGGCTATTTGGTTAAGGCATTGGTAATGTCTGCCCTTTTCACCACACTCTGCCCTCATGTACTCTGCATGCAAATGATTCCTGTTCTGATACATCTTCTCATGATCTGATGTCACAATGCTGAAAAACACAGTCTCTTTCTCCTGAGATACTGGCAAAACCAAAGTGGAAGAAGCCTTGTCTAACTTGCTGCTGCTCGTGGGGAAAGAGACTAGTCATCAATTAATTCCAGCACAGTATCTAAGAATTGTGTAAGGCCCCTGGATACAGAAGGCTGACTAATCAGTAGGGCCATAAAGTTGGGAAAGAACCTGTTGTGCCTAGTACCAAAAAAGGCACAGGATACACAAAAGGAAGTCACTTTGCCCTGTCCTACATGCCAAGTGCCCAGGCATCACAGCTGTCTAACATGGATCTCACATCTAAGTGACAATGCCTGGCACGCTGCTCGGCCAACATTCTCAGTTCCTGCAGCCTGCAGTCCCTGCCACGCGGCCCCTTCTCAGCCTTACCACAGAAGTTTAACCCTCTAGGGGTATGTCTACCCAGCAAAAAAAAAACTGCAGCAGCAAGTCTCAGAGCCCAGATCAATAAACTCGGGTTTGTGCTGCAGGAATAAAAATGACAGGGTAGACACTGGGCCTCGGGCTGGAGCCCAGGAGCCAAGGCTCTCCTCCTTTGCCAGATTTCAGAGCCTGAAAGTCTACACAGCTATCTTTAACCCTGCAGTGTGAGCCCCACCAGTTCTAGTCAGTTGATCTGGGTGCTGAGACCCATGGCCACAGGTCTTTTTTTTTTTGGCTGGGTAGACATACTCAGGTTCCCAGACTCAGGAAAAGTAACAGCTCTCCTTCAAACTGAACAACAGGCAGTTTTCACCATGGCTATCAACTGTACTATGATCCCAAAGTAATAAAACACACAGAGTCACTCGTTAGGGAGAGTGTCTATTTGTCCCTTTCTTTGTATTTCCATTTGTTTCTTTCAATCGTCTTAATTTTCTCAATCCTGTAAAACCAAGAAAGAACGATGGCTTTTTGCAGTGTGCGGTGATAGCAGACTGTTATGCAGACTTCAGATTGCAAAGTCATAATGTCTGCAATTAGTTAATTCCTCAGTCAAGTGCAAATTTTAACATACAATGTTTATATATTTCTTCCCCTCAAGTCATCTAGCATAGCAACAATCATGTGGTACCTCAGATAGAAGGTTATCACCCATTAGCCTTCACTGTAATTCTGTTGTGAGCATTCCAAAAAACTCATTTACTTGGCTTTTTGGATTATCAGGGGGCAAAGAGGCAAAAGAGAATTATTTAAGGATTTCATCAGACATTCTTTCTGATATATAAACATTTCCCACACACAAAAAATGTTATTAGGATGTCTGGTAATGTTAGATTAGGCCCCACTAAAAGAGGATACTGCTGGACAATTTAAGACCATCAGGGTCAGCTTTTAAATTCTTCATCTATTCAAAATGTAAAGCCAAGCATCCATACAACTGATTGATTTAAACCAAATTCTCCTGCCTGGAATAGGCACCTCCCTGGTGTGCTTTAAATTTCATAACCATCTCATCCCTTTATAGGGTTTAAGCTGACTGAGCTACATGCTCACCTCAACTGATCACTCTCGTTAGAGTGCGTATAGTAACACCCATTGTTTCATTGTGTGTGTGTGTGTGTGTGTGTGTGTGTGTGTCTTCGTACTGTATTTTCCACTGCAGGCATCTGATGAAGTGGGTTTTAGCCCATAAAAGCTTATGCTCAAATAAATTTGTTAGTCTCTAAGGTGCCACAAGTACTCCTGTTCTTTTTGCGGATACAGACTAACACAGCTGCTACTCTGAAACCATTCACCCTTGTCTCATCAGATGCAATTCTGATATATGCAGGGGATTATGCATAGACAAAAGACAGCTGAGTACATCCTGGACTGCTGCAAGCACACTACTACTAAACCATCGTTGTGTTTAGTTGCATTACACTTTTCACTCACAGCAGAAAATCAGGGATATAAAATGTTTACACCGGTAGCTACATATTAAAAAGGGGCATTCTATGATAATGTGCTGCTTTAAGGTGGGATTTTCAACAATGGCTTAACTCAGTTTACTTGAATAGGAGCAGTTGGGCCAGCGCTCAGTGCTTTTGCAGATCTTCCCCCTTAGTGTATTTGCAAATGCACAGAGGTATTAATCACATTAGGGGCTTGGCTACACTTACAAATTTGCAGCGCTGCAGCAGGGTGTGAAAACACACCCTCTCCAGCGCTGCAAATTGCGGCGCTGCAAAGCGCCAGTGTGGTCAAAGCCCCAGCGCTGGGAGCGCGGCTCCCAGCGCTGTCCGTTATTCCCCACAGGGAGGTGGAGTACGGACAGCGCTGGGAGAGCTTTCTCCCAGCGCTGGCGCTTTGACTACATTTAGCGCTTCAAAGCGCTGCCGCGGCAGCGCTTTGAAGTGTAAGTGTAGCCAAAGCCTGGGAAATCCAGGGAAAAAAGCAGAGGACATTGCCTTTGGAGAGGCAGTTAACAGATACTCTTTCACAGTGGACAGCGCCCATCCCACACAAATGTCTTACTGCAAAAGGGCAAGAGTGCCTTGGAATGTGCTTAGAGCCAAGATCTAACTTTATATATGCAAGGAGTGTCCTTGTTAAAATCATAATAAATAGGAGAGAAAAATCAAACCAACACAATTCCTTGAAAATTTCCAATACGTACTAGTAACTATACAAGTCTGTACTGCACTAGCAACACGCTGAGTTAAGGATTGTGGTGCACATTTTTAGCTGCAAAATGTGATAATTCTTGCAAAGATTTGCTGAAAGAAGGAAGATTGCATGAGATGACCAGTATTGGAATCATTTCATTAAAGTCAGACTGAAAGTTGGGGAACGTGGCAAGAAATGTATCATCATAAATTCCCTTTCAAATACCAAGAATGTGACCAACTATAAAATAAATGAAGTCATTAGTGGCTAGCACTGGGCATTCCAGATTTGCAAGCTGAAAACAATTTTTCCCCTGCGTCCTTACCTCCTATTTCTTCCCTGTTAAGAAATGGCATAAAAAGTAGAGATTGTGGTGATGTGATTTCAGATGCTTGTCACCCTAGTAAAACAAGTCTATTTTTAACAGAACTCTAGCTACCAAGCTGTCATGCTGAACTATGTATCAGTAATGAAACCAATAATGATGGAAAATTGTCTGGGTAATTATAGACACTTTTTAGATCTGCTTTGAGGACTCCAGTAAATCAACAGGAATAGGACAAGGGGGTCCCTATTACAGACAGACACGAAGCTTTGCTTAACTAGCACAGCAATAGCACAGGCGGATCCAATATATATTTTGTTGGTTATGTACTTTGGACATTTAAATTGGTCCATTTCGCAGTGGCACTTGCTACTGTTACTGCAATTAAGCTTATGTTAAGTACCTAACACCTAAATTCCCAGGAAGAACAAGGAAATCTGGGTCTTGAACTGTGGATATAAAATTGATATATTCAGCTATGAAAGTCATGAGAGTTCATGCCCAACGCCACACAAATTACTTCCCAGAGTTAGAGGGAGGTATTTGGAGGAAGCAGGCAATCAGAAATGGGATGAGAAGCAGCAGGGTTTCAATAGGCGGGACCATCTTCAAACCTGAAGTGAAGACAGGGGTTTTGTTTTAATGTATTGTACTGTTCCACTTATAGAACTTAGCTGTATGTGAGATCCTAATGCAAAACTAACCATGACCACCAATTTGCACTCAGATAATGACTGCTATTTGAAGATCTTAATGGCTTTGCAGGCGTTTTACAAAACGGAGAAAATGAGGTTCAGAGAGAATTCACACAGATAGTCTACGGTAATGCTGGCCTAGAACTCAGCTTTCCTGTGCCTACCCCCAAGAACATCCTCCTTCAACCTGCTATAGCAATTACACTGCAAATTCACAGATCAATAAACAGCAGTTCATTCCGCTGATCAAAGGAAAAAACAAAAAGATAAAGTTTTCAAGTGACTTTCCACCAAAGAGCTGGTACAATAGTTAGAAGAAGAAATTTTCTACTGTCTCTCCATCACCATACATGGCATTGCTCAGGCCAAAGAAAGCAAGACATCTCTTTGAAAGAAAAGGTTAAAAAGTCCAAGAATAAAAAGACCACTGTTGGAGGGAATCACTGAAGCTCAAATACTTTGCAACACAATATTTATTTTAAAATAGCATAACGTGGATCTTTATGTTTGAAATGTGAACACATATACGAGGCATTTTATGTATTAATTTTGTGCTACTTTTAAAAGATATACAATATACTGTAATCAAGTATCAATTAAATGATTAGCAATGCTCACCGACACGGATACATCCTCGGTTTTTCTTTTAGAGCTGGAGTCAAATAAGACATTTCGTCCTCTTCTTTCACAGTCCTGATACACAATCAGTCGGATCTGACTTGGGTCAAACTCGGGCAAAGGCCAGCTTGAATGGAAAACAAAAAAGGACAGAAGTGTCTATTACCACGAGTTATTACATCATTCCTTTTACAATTTTTGTATGCCTGACTTTATTAAAAAATAAAATCCAGTACATGCAATGGCAATTTATTAAACATGTTGAACCTATGGCAAGCATCATGCTTATGTAGATGGAGGGCCAAATCGCACACTGGTGTAAACTGGTTTAACTCAGCTGATAGCAGTATTAATCATAGTATCAAGGGGTTCCCAATTCTCTCAGTTTTATTGTGAGTCTGGTGATTTTTAGTGTTTTTTCTTAAAGCCCCAGCTGCTGGAATCAAGAGATTGCATGAGAACCTTGGCTTTCATTAAAAAACAAAACAAAACACAGTGGTAGTAATTTTTTATCCTTCATGGTTTCCGAGAAAAATTTGAAAACGTGAAGTGAGTGCACCCTAAAGCTTCAGTAATCCAAAGGCAAATAAAGAGAGCCCAACATTTTTTTCCAATGTCATGATTTTTAAGCCAAACCTCATGATTTTTAATGCTTGGGGTTGATCCATCAGCATTTAACTGCACAACTGAAAAGAAACACACAGAGAAGCCACTCATCCTCCCCTTTTATAAGGGCCCAAAACACTGTGAAATGACAGAATGTTTGTGTTAAAACATGATTACGCTGGTGTTGTTACTATAGATGGGTTCAAACCAAACCCCTAGATTAGAATCACCCCAAACACTGGACAGTCTACAGCTGGATGTGGCTTGGGCCTATCTCCAATTATTATAATTGCTGCATTCCGACGCAGGGAGAGACAATTCGGGCCACCATCATCAGCATTATAAGATCTTGTGTTACTAGACAGGGCCTTTATTGAGATTGTGCTTTCTGGGTCCCCTGAAGAGACACTTATCCCCAGCAATTCCTCCTGTAACCTGGTGAGCTTCTTGCAAGCCTTCTGCATTCAGGACTCCAGTGACTTAAACTAGTGTGAGCTCTGCAAATTGATAGCTTGCAAGGGGTCAAGTCCACAGGGTACTTTTTACCTTACTACAGATGGTACTGCTTTTATGGCTGCATCATAAACTTAATGTTATTTATATTTTTAGCGTGTGGAGTAAAGGTTGCTGTGCAGCCTAAAGAGAGCAGGAGGCCATGCACTGAGACTCCACAATCCAAATAAAAAACAAACAAACTATTATGGTAGGGTTGCCACCTTTCTGATGCCTCAATAACTAGAGCATCTCTGCTCTGCCTCTCCCCCCTAGCTCCCACCCCCTTCTCTGCCGCTTCCCCCAGCCCCACCCCTGCTCCACCTCTTTCCTCCAAAGCCCCACCTCTTCCCCACAGATTAAAGAAAAACCAGACACAAATGGCACCCGAGACACGCCAGCCAAAATCCAGACTGTCCAGGTGAAAACCGTATGGGAGGCAACCCTGTATTATGGAGTAACTAAAAATACTAGGAATCTGTAAAAGATATTCATAAGTGTTACTGCTAGATTAGTCTCAGCCTGGGGGAAATTTAAGCAGCAGCAATAAATACGGTTCTCTGGGCCTCTTGGGAGAGGAAGTCCATTTCCTAACAGCTTAGCCCCACAATTTAGCAACAGAGGATAAAAAGAGAAGCTGCAGACAGGATGCTATGCAACAAACAGTAAGAGGGAAAAAATATAAGAGAAAACTTGAGCAATTTACAACTGAAATAAGTTGATGTCCAGAGGTTTGAGTGTAAGAGCCTGGTCTTGTCTTGACGTACGCACATCAAGCTAGTTACCCTCAGTGAAAGCTGCATACCTCAAAAGGAGACCAAGTACTACTCTTTGCTAGAACAGCTATTAAAATGGCACAACAGAGTCAGAGTACAGCGCTTGCAAGCAACGCTGGTCCTCTGCCCTTCTCCTGCATCTCCTACCAGCAGGCCCAATCCTGCAGCCTACTGAAATCAATAGGAATTCTGCCATTACTTCAGTAGCAGCAGATTCTGGCCCATTAACACTGCAGGCTCTGCAGCACTAAACAGGTTCTGACTGATAGCTGGTGTAAGAATCTGGTGAGGCTCTGCTTCATGGGAGAGGATAAGTGTCACTTACTGTGACACACAACCACACAACTATTGGTTGGGATTGCACCAGAAGAGGGTTATTTAACTGAGACAGACACCAAACCACTACATTTGGGGATGTTTGGCCTCAAGCCAAACCCCTACACCCAATCTCTAGTTCTTGAGGCGAGGCCAGTAGATAATCTCAAATTCACAGCCCCAGTAGGAACATATGGCTGGGGCATCTCCTACCCCTAGGTAAAGTAGGTGGAAAGTTTAGAAACCATTCTCAGAAGCTATGCCATTGACACTATTATAAACATGTACTAATAATAATCCATTGCTTGCAAAAACATTATTTTCATTTGCCCCACTCCTTCAATGCATTTGAATTTGCTTCTCTCTTAAATAAGAGCAGGACTTCTATTAGTCAGTACTTCTGACATTCGACTTTGAAATCGCTTCACTATCCTGACAAAGAAGGGCAGGAACCGTTCCAGATGTTCAGGAAAGTCTGCTCATAACAAGCTCCAGGAGCAGATTACACACGAAGAGGAAAGTAAGCTAAATACAAAACCCTTGCTGCATTCTGCAACATATTTGATCAAGATAACAAGAGCCTGTTTGCTTCTCCGTTTCTGCACATGTCATTTTAACTTTCTTGACACAATTCTTCAACGTGTACTGTAAATCATATTCGTGATAGTCCCAGTTAGGTGTTATCTGTGTTACATAACATAGCTCTAACACACAGCTTTAGCCTTGCAAAATATTCTCTGGCAGTACTGGAGTGTTCCCTGTATCAGAAGAAACTGAAGAGTACTAGCAGACGGTTCAATAGGACAGACAGTAAACAGAGGCAGGCTGGCCCCTCTAACTCACACCTGTCCCGTCAGCAGTTAGGGTAGGTCTATACTGCAATTAGACACCCATGGCTGACCTGTGCCGGCTCGCAGGGCTATTTAATTGCAGTGTGGACGTCCGGGCGAAGGCTGGAGCCCGGGCTCTAAGACCCTGTGAGGTGGGAGGGTATCAGAGCCTGAAGCCCGCAAACCCGAATCAGCCGGCACGGGCCAGCAGTGGGTGCCTAATAGCAGTGTAGACATATGCTCAGACACACATTTTAGCAGGAAACAGGATACACAGTTGCTCTCCTGTTTAGCAGATGTAAAGTATTGTAAGGCTGACATCTAAAAAGAGCATCTGGAGAAAATACACAAACTACTGTCTGCTATATGTAGTGCACCCTCCCAAAATAAATACTGCAGGGCAATACTCTGGGACAGATAGTCACTGGTGTAAAAGAGAAAAGAAAAAAAACTTACACAGCTAAGGATCTGCCCATCTGTATTCCCAAAGTGTGGGGGATTCTCTTCATTGTAGAGGAAGATGATGGTCCAGTGGTTAGAGCACTAGCGTGAGACTTGAGGTTCAAGTTCCTGCAGTGCCGCAGACTTCCTGTGTAACCTTGGGCAAGTCACTTAGTTGCTCTGTGCCTCCGTTCCCCATTTGTAAAATGGGTATAATGGTACTTCTCTCCCTCATAGGGGTGTTGAGAGGATCAATATATTAAAGACGGTGAGGCACTCAGATACTACCATAATTGGCACTACCTAAGACAGAGGGCCCAAGCAAGGCTGTCAAAACCATTTAGCTCTTAACCTGAGACTCAAAGGATGCAAAAGGACGGCCTTGTATAATGCCCCTCTATTGCTGGCAATTTCACTTGTGTGGCATAACAACCTTTGGGGAAATGATGGTAACACGCAGAGAAAACTTTTTCCTTGGGGAGAAGGAGAGTGAGAGGAAAGATTCATGGAAAATACATTCCCTTAGCTCTCCATATAGCTATATGTAGATATTCTTTTCTTAAATGGTACCTTCCTATGAAGCGTAATTGATATTTGGTTGAGGTTTTCACAGCATTCTAGGGGATTTAGACTCACATGTTCTACTCATGTTAATGAAAGCCACGTCTAAACCTTCCAATACTGCTGTGAAAATCTTGACCGGTTTGCTAATGAGACGTTTCTCCTGCATAAGCCAGCTGCTACTACTTGATCTTCCTGAGCAGCTGATTTTAAGAAATCTCAGTCTGTTGTGATGATAGAGGATTTTGATGTCACAAATTTCATATTCTGACCTCACTGAAGGACCAACAGAGGAAAATGGGGTGGACCATTTCATTTAGCACCATAGAGCACCCGTCCTGATTGTATTACTGTAGTTCCCATAGGCCTCAAATAAATAATAATTCATATAGAGTGAGATTTTCACATGCACCTAAATAATTTATGAGCTTTAGAAAATCCCATCCATAATCAGCAAATTATGTAAAGAACATGGCTGTTTAAAGATGGGAAATATGAGAAAAAGAGTCTCTTTAAAGGTTATATAAATAAACAGATTCTTTAAAACACAACTCAGAAATGTAAGCCATTTTCTTTAGATCTTAGCAATGAAGTGCTCGAGCCTGGCCCCTAAATGGTGAAGAATGACTTGGTTCTACAGGTAGACTTCCAGATATCACATTGCACGTTAGTTGAACCTGCTGCAATTAGATCATAAAGATGGACTTCTCTCCAAAGGGTAATACTACACAACACAACCAACTGGGTGCATCATTTTTAACTTCATCACCTTAAATGTCATGGTCATTTCTGCTCCTGCACTGAAGGTGGAAGAAGTGGGGGCATAAGCAATTCTGAGAATACTACCTGGCTGAATCACCAAACTAATACAGTAATTTTCAAAAAGTCACAAATGTTTGCAAATCTTGTTAGAAGTAATACTCCTAAAACATCCACTCATGGAAATTCAATGATCAGACACATTCTCTTTGGTCTTCCTTTCCCCTCTTTGAATCCCACTGAATGTAATTTGTTTGCAAAACGATTTAAAACACCAATGCTGAGATTTGTTCAGCAGTACACAAGTCACCATTCTGAATTCCCTCTGATAAAGGATTTTCTCACATATCTCTAACACACAGCATTTGTTGCTACCACAAATATTTCTCTTGGTGGTGATGGGGTGATCTTAAGATGATGTTATACTGCATCACTATGGATTTAATAAATGAGACCACACACACAAATGCTCCCTCGGTCCATTAAAAGTTCATTTTTTTTCTGTAACTAGAAACACACAAAGCCCCCTTGTTCTTTATAATATCAACGGAACCTTTTTCCACCACAGTAAGAAATTACCTTAATGATGGTTTTTCTCTCTTGGCAAAGATTTTACCTTGAATAAGATTTCATGTCTAAATGACTTGGGGCACTACTAGGTTACTTTTTAATAACTAACACAACATTTTTGGAAGTACAAATGAATTCAGAGCAAACTAATCAAGACACTAAATAAACAGAAACCTGTAACTTACAATTACCAAAAAGCCAAACCTCTTTAAACAAAGATATGGCCAGTTCTCCAAACAGCAAGCTAAAACTATCAGTCAAATTATTGTTCTCAACATCATGTTACCCATAGGTATGAAAACTGCCCAGTGATGAATCACTTCAAACTATTTTTAAAAGCATCTACGCAAATGATATTTATAGTTTACAGCAGCTTATCTGTTCTGCATGTTTTTCATGTTAGCACCTTTTTAGAATGTTGATAGAAACAGCCATACTGGAATAGACCTCTGGTCCATCTCGACTGGTGCCCTCGCTCTCATGATGACCAATGCCGGATGCTTCATAACACAGCTAGCAGTACAATGCTATGTATGGGGGGGCCGGTATTTTTTCTTGGCCCAGCTGGTGATCAGTTACATTCTGAAGCATGGGGATTCACAGCCCTTGTGGTTTTAACTAATTTACCTGCAGATGCTATTCTTAGAGGAGTGTTATTATTATGTGTACGGCAGTTGTGATTAGAGTCCCCAGTCCAGGACTGGGACCCCATTATGTTAAGTCTTGAACAAACATATAACAAAAAAAGTTTGTCCCTGTCCGGAAGAGCTTAGATTCTAAGTCTAAAGGTGAAATCCATTTCTGAAATCTTTCTAAGCTGTATGCATTTAAAATATCCTGCAGCAAAGAGTTACACAGTTTATCTACAAGTTGCATAAAATATATATATTCTTTCTATTAGGTGTACATTTGCTGCCTATTGATTTTGAGATCCCCTCCGTTATTTTATTATGGGGGAAAGTAAACAGGAGCACCTTATTGGTCTTCTGTGTACTATTCATTACATTATCTCTATTACCTCTGATCTTGTTCTATCTCTTGTCAACTTAAGTACTTCCTTCCCTTTACCACTCCCCACTCCACAATCCTCCAGACATTTCTGCTGTGTGCTCCTGGATCTTTTCCTTTCCTATGCCTTTTTAGAAGATGTGACCCCCTTTCCTTCCCCCCCCCCCCCCCCCCAAAAAAAAAGGAATGCAGGACTTGCAGTCAGGACATACCATGTTCTCTAGCATTTTCTCACCACAATTGAGTAACTCACTCACTGTTTTGACTGCTACTATACTTATACAGATGTATGTTGAACTATCCAGGACACATAGATCTTCTTCCTGAAAGAGTACAACTAATTTGGAATCCGTCAGGTATGTAATGGGTTGTATGTTGACAGTGTTTCCAGTTTTAATGTAGCCATTTTTGCTAGGGACACCAGAAATGCAAATGAAAGAAATTATCCAAGAATGAGGAATCCAGTTCATACCACTGCTTTGCATGGTGTTTTTAGCAGGGAGGTCTACTTAAATTTCTGCGACATAATATGGCCTTATGGTTGCAGATGGAGGAAGAAGATAAGCAGATTCCATTGCTAGTGCAATTACAGGACCAATACTTAGAAAAGTTTTGCAAGGTACAGGTGTCCTTAAAAGGTCTCAGGCCACTGCAGGGTTGTATGTTCATTTTGGTGAATTTTAGGATGTACGGCTCAATCCCGCAGAGAAAATTCTAACCTCTGAGATTTGACAAAGGTCACAGTCAGTGTCAGCTGATTGGGAGGGAGCTTACCCTAATGCCCTGGTCGACACTGCCTCCTACAGCTGTGAACTTTGTCTGGGATCTTCCAGCAATCAAGGGTCTGTGGCTATGGATGGTTGTCAGGGAATAACCAATGATCTCTAACGCAGGATCACTGACAAGCTTTTAACCCTAGCCATTGGTTTGAAAAGGTTACATTTTCAAGGCTTGCCAGGAGGAAGAGGGCTAGAAACTGACTTTTCTTGTAAATGAAAGCCGAGTCTGCTCTTTTACATTTCTGGAGGGAGGAAGGGCACAGCTGCAGGCTGCAAATGCCAGCTTTGTGTCACATCTATAAATCTGTCTCATTGATCTATCAGTTTAGCAATCCTCACTTTGAGTAACTGTAATAGCCAGTCTCTGGGATCCTTGAGTCGCTTGCACTGTGCACATACTGTACCACTGGTCACATAGAAAGCGGTCAGACGTTCTGCACTCTGTACAGTATACCGGGATCTAAAATTCGGCTGGTTTCCACCTTTACTGGCTCCTAAATTCTAACTTGCTGTCTGATTCCCTAACTGCAACCTACACTAACTTCAGTTTGTTTTCATTTTTAACTCCCACCTGTTAGTCACTTGCTTCTATTTATCCATTCAGCTCTCACTTGGATGCCTATTTCACACTCTAAACGCCAATACACTCCAAATGCCTTTTTAAAATATGGACTTAGTTCTTCTCTGCTGGCTCCTGAGCAAAAGTACACAGAATATAAAGACACAGTATAGACTAGTTAACCATATTATAATTAACATGTTAACCTGAAATCATCTTGAGACAGTGAAAACAAATCCCCTAGAAGGTTTGTGAAAAGGATTAAATTTGTTGATCATCTTTACAACTTGACTTCCAGCAATCAAAAATTTAAAAAGTCAACACTAGCAATTCCTCAAAATAGATTTTTGGGCATATTTAATGCATGCCATTCCAGAAAACACTCATTTAGTTTCTAGGGGATTTACAAACACACACAGACTTTCCCTAAGGTGTTCTTTTGGAAAACCACTCTGTAATATATAAAAACACACAAAAAGCAAGAATAGTCCCTTTAGATTAAATTAATTAGCACTGAACACAACACTTCATTATTTTAGCACATCAGCATTAGCCTTTGCAAAATTATAGCAGATGGCATTAATTTAAGGTATTTTTAAAATGCAGAATAGTGCCACTATATACAGCTATAGGCATTATCAACTATATTTATTTTAGAAAGCATGACATTTCTACAAAAAAAGTGTTATGGCAGCAAGTCTATTGTTAAGATATTTAGTAACCAAATTGTTAAAATAATTTCAATAATGTGAATATTTATCGTACCTGGGAAGCATCTTTGTCCCCCAAGCAGTTCCACTTTTCAAAATCCCTATAAACTCCTGTTATGCCCAGCTGCCAACCCAGGTTAATAATAGCAATGAGCCATATTCATCCAAAACCACAAGACTGTCAGGTGACATATTGAGAGGTCTGAATTTAACTCAAACAAAAGACTCTCCATGTTGCAATGCAAAAAGCTTAATCCTGGCAACCGGATCATAAAACCAGCCTTCAAGAAAGCAGATCCCTGAAGCAAAATATGGGCTTTTGCACAAGGATCCATCTACACTGTCTTATAGTTTCATAACCAATCTCCTGTCCTTCCATTCTGCTGCCCAGTCCAGGATCTTTACTAAAGTAAACATTGTCTGTTTTTCCAGTTCCTTTGTCTCCCCAAGTGTATTACTGCGGAGGAGAGAAGATCAGTCTAATTCATTTGATAGCTAAATGCTGCTTTGGCAGTCAACGTAGGCTGTACATGCCAGTTTAAATCTATCCTTCTTCTTTAGCGAATCCAATATGGGTTGAGACTCATGACCAGAATCCCCTGGCAACTGTGGCTGCAGTTCTAAGCCCTCGGGATCCACATTTGTAAGGAATTCAGACTGATAGAAGAAGAGGGGAGAAAAACAAAGCAGCTTGCTCTCAGACACCTCCCCCTTGACATTCTTGGAAGCTGCAGGATGCTCCAGTCCAACCCTGGCTGACAGTCTGAGCCAGGCGAGTGGAAAAGCAAGCACTAATAGCCATCATGTGACCCAGAGCTGTCAGTATATGCCACCTGGATCTGCAATGAGCCTGCCAGCCAATCCCAGCTCTGCCTTAGATTCATGCACACAGATTTCACTATTAAAATAAGGCCTTGAAAGGTTTAACAGTATAGGGGGCCTGCTTTGTACTGGAAATCCAAAAATGATGCCTACGATTATTCACATTTATTGCACAGGTTTGGATTGTTGATACACAGTTACAGTGCAGAACTTAAGTATGTTTCATGCTAAGTGAAAACAGAAACATTTTATGTTTTCCAGCAACCTCCATCCTTCACCACCATCAATCTCCAACAGGAACAAAGAAGGCACTGTATGCTCTATAGAGGCTCATTAAGATTACAAGTAATCAGGAACAGTCAAGACAATCGGATGGCAATACACAGTTTAGAAACAGGAGATGTGTAATAAGACCTGCTAAGAAATCCTGACCAGCTTCAGAGCTGTAAACAAGGTTTCATAACTGCTCTTGGGGTAACCCCTGGCCATAGAAGGAAGCTGTTTGGTAATACCATCACAGGAGCAAAAAGCTCCGTGTTTATAGGATTCGTCCCAAAGTCTTTGGAATTGGGTGGACAGTGAAACATCCAGAAAGGTTCAGCATGCGACAAAAGGTGTTAAATATTGGGTGTGTGTGTGTAGAAATAGCTCATATTATTAATTTTCTTATTATCTTGGACTAGGAAACAGTAAGAAGTATGCAGAGGTAGAAAATTAACACACAGTGGGGACCATCACCCTTAAAAATTTGGGAGGAGCCCCACTTTAATTTTACTCTGTATCTGGAGACTTAAGGGTTTTGCTAGCACCTAGGATACACAGGGAGTTACCAGAATTAGTTTTCCATCATTAGGATTTTCTGCAGCATTTCTCCCTTCCCCCGCCCCCCAATCGCAAAATTCACTGTTACTGCTAATCCCTTCATTTCAGAGAAGCAGAATGAGCTAATACATAGCTTCATAAACTTCATTCCTGGAGCCTGTCCTGCAGAGGATTTCCTACCTTCCAGGGTGAATTCCACTGAAGAACACAGAGTTCCTGTACAAACGGATACTCCCGTGGAACACGCAGAATGTTAGGACTCTAGGGGTGAATTCCTGGCTTCACTGAAGTCAATTGCAAAAATCCCACTGGCTTCAGTGGAGCCAGGATTTCACCTCAAAACTCTACCTGAGTGGTGTCTTTTTGATCCTTTGTAATGGGAGCAGGAAATATATATATACCAGAAGTAGAAACTCAATCCAACATCCAGAACTACAATCTGTTATGCTCATTACAGTGACCAAAATTAAGGACCAAAACTCTGATCCTGCAAACAGTTATGTGTATGTTTGACTTAACACTTAACCAGTGAGTAATCCCAATGGCATCAGCAGAACTACTCAAATGAGTAAAGCTAATACTGTGAGAAATTGTTGGCGGGATTGGTGCCTTAAACCCAGATTCTGCCTTTCATACTCTGAACTCCCTTTCAATGGGAATTATAAATGATAACGTTTGAGCCTGAGTTATCTTCTTGCTTACCAAGAGGCACAGCCAAGAATACAGTAGCTTGCTCTTGCTAGAATAAAATTGCTTGAAAACCATCTATGTGACGTGCTCTGTATGCGCTGCTCTCTATAAAAGTCAATGATGTCAAAAGTGACCTTTTTCCTAGGGATGCAGCAGTGAGGAGTTGAGCCCAATGTATTATGTAAACATTTATTTACAGGAGTAATGCCTGAAGTTTCCATTTTATCTCACAGTAACTTGATGCACATTGAAGAGATGAGCTTTGAAAGAGGACACAGCCACAGACTAACAAGTGAGCAGGAAAAAATCTGAATGGATATCACTCAAGATGTGCTACGTGAAGTCAACCCTCATAACTGTAGAAAGACAGCAACAACTGCCGCATCCTCTACCGACAATACTCTGTATGTTTCAAGAGGGCCACAGGATAAGTTAGAAACACGACCACCATAATGCATGCATACAAAAACAGTCCACCTTCTCCTGTATGGCTACCCAAGACACATCCTGTTCCACAGAGATATATGGGTAGCAACAGGGCCCCACTTCACCTGAGGACCATGGGAGTTTCTGGTCCCATAAGGAGCACAAGATCGGGCCCTGAGTTAGTAAAGTAGATCTAATTACACTATCAGTTATTTCCCACATACAGTTGTGTCCTCTTCCCTGTGCTATTTGCATGTAATTAATTTTGTGATAGAGTTGCAGCTTCTATTACTGACAGGTGCCTCCATGAAAAAGGACTTCTAAAAATATTGTAGTTCAGAGAAAGTTGCCTTCATTTCCCATTTAAGCCAATGTTTTCTCATTGACTTCAATGGTGGATACAGACACTCAGCACCTCTGAAAAATCAGTCTGTTTTTTTAGGGGCTTAAATATCAATATGTATATGAATCCAGGCTTTCCCAGCAGCTTAAAATTAGCAGCAACCAAGAGAATGAGGAAGAAGGAAGGCAACCTATATTTCCTCAGCAAGATAACTGAAAGAGCTATATTTTCTACCAATCTAGAGAAACTTTTAAGAAGATCATAGAATCATAGATCCTGTCAACCTGCTTAGGCCCCCAGATTTATCTTCCTTAAAGAAAACTAGACCCTATGGTTTCCAATGAGAAATGCTTTTAGATAGATATATAAAATCTAAAAGCTTCGTAACCTTCCTACGTTAACAAAGCTTTAACGTAGGAAGGAATCCTGCAAACCCTTTACACATGGTGCTCACATCAAGTCAAGAAGACTTCACGTTGGAGGGGCTTGACCCTAAATAAGAATCTGACACAAGGAATCCTTGGGCAATGCCACATGAGATTTACCTTTCTTTTCACATGATAAATGTTTGAGCTTGAGCAGGATGGCTGTCCCCCTTTAAAAACTACATGAAAAATTAAGAAAGTAAAGATGCCTAAAGTGAAACTAAACTATCAGAGAAAGAATCTGATGCATAGTTAAGCTACACTGGAACACTGGTGTTTGTTTTGTATCCAGTTTCCAACTGCCATCTCCTATAAATAAGACATGAGACACCAAACAAACCTACATAATACCAACTGGTACTGCAAGACAACAGGGCATTTTTTCCCCTGCCAAACAGTTATTTTATTGTGCACTCCCGGGTAATCAGAGAGCTGAAGAATCTCTCTCTGTAGCTATGAAAAAATAAAGAGTAAATAGTTTAGTGTTGTGTGTATTTAATGGAAAGGTTTGGGAAAAAATCCCAAAACAAATCACTCCCAATAGATACAAATAGTTATTGTAATCGAGTGGGGAACACAAACTTGTCTTCACTTAGGTCATACATTTAAAAAGCAAATGAAATTCTCTTGTCCGGAAAGGAAGCCTTTTTTAATGTGTTGATTTTTTTCTGTGCAATTCTGGCAATGTTTTCTTTGATCCTTAAACCCATGTACAAAAATTTTGCCTCTGTCTTCCATTCCTTCATCACAGTCATAAAGACAACCTTACATTCAGTGGTGAAGCATCTGCATTTACCTTCTGCATAAAATAACCTGGCACACAATACGTTGGATTTCCCCCATTAAAACTAGCAACAACCTTTCCTGCAAGTTCCCAACACTGTGAATTATTAATACGAAAAACTAATCTTGGCTGTTTCACAGTGCAGGACACGAAGCAGTCTCAATGCAACTCAAGGTACTTGAACAAAAACAAGGTTACTAGCTTAATTTTCTGACTTGCGAAGTCTATTTCTTACATGAATAAACGGTGAATTAGCATTTTAAATGTTGGAGGTCATATATATGTCCAATACATCAAAGAACTCAGAAAGGGCACAGTGTGAAGATATGAAAACATTTACTATCAATAGAAGAGAGTCTGAATATAAGATCTCTGCTGTCACTGAATCTGAAGGTGTGTGGGCCAGCTTCTCAGCAGCTATAAATCAGCAAAATTCCATCAGAGAATTGTCAATATCCAGCATTCAATAGTCATGAATCAGGCCCCCAAAATAACAAAATTACCTTAAGAATCATGAGATTTTAAAAACAATAATACACTTTGGGTTCTTTTTATTTCTCTTCTGGTTTTTGAGCCTTTGGGAGTCATGTTCTCAAACTTTTCTCTGCAAGAAGGCTAGAAAAGGGTTGGGTTTTTTTAATCGATTAAATCTGGCACTCTCATAAAAATATGCCTCCAGGAGCCAGAGCTTTAAGAAAAACAAGTATTGTAAGACTCTTGATGAAACTTGTGAGAGCTGGCAACACTGCTATTACTTCCATGGAGCTATGTTGATTTACACCAGCTTAGGATTCTGCCTATCATCTGCTTCTATATCAAGAAAAAGTAAATTATTTTATTAAACAGTCATGTAACTTCCTAACAAAAGGACCAATTATAAAAGATTATGGATAGAACTATCCATAACCTATAAACACTAATGTACCTATACAGCACATATCCACACTCTTAATATCAAAACACCTCGCTGGGCTGGCATCGTGGCAGCAGGAGACCAGGAGCAATACAGGATCCCTGCCTTTTACACAAGACATGAAGGTAATATCACTGGGATCCAAACAAAAGGTCACCAATTGCACCATGTTTTCCTCCTTCCCTTCTGGTCAATTGATAGAAGAGCATTAAATGAAACCATCTGTTTTCTCCTGTAAGGGTGCGTGTGTCTATTCCCAGAACTCAAGGGCTCTGGAAATGACAGAATGACTGGGAAACTGTCACATCTGCCTGAAGAATTCCCCATTTGCAGCAAACCAAGTTGAATGTATTTTTTTCCATTCCCTTCTGTCTCCAGCTACAGCTCAGCCAGTCCACCCTGGAATGCAAGAACTCATCTCAGCAATACAGACAGAGAGATGGATAGGAACGCCCTCCTCACAAGGGGACGTTCTCTGCCATTGCTCTGACAATTACCCACCTCAAATCAGTACTGCCAACGCTCATAATTTGATTGTGAATCTCACAATATTTGGTGTTTTTCTTAAAGCCCCAGCTCCGGTAGTCTGGGGGACAATCTCAGCTTTCATTTAAAAAGAAAAAAGTACCTAGCCCGCGTGGTTGCAGGGAAAAGCTTGACAAAGGCTCAAAACCCAGAAGGCAAAAAAAAAAATGTATTTTTCAAATCTCATGATTGAAATGCATGGAGTTGACAATACTGCAGCTGCTATGCTATAGTACAGGGGTCGGCAACCTTTCAGAAGTGATGTGCCGAGTCTTCATTTATTCACTTTAATTGACGGTTTCGCGTACTGGTAATACATTTTAATGTTTTTTAGAAGGTCTCTCGCTATAAGTCTATATATTATATAACTAAACTATTGTATTGTAAAATAAACAAGGTTTGCAAAATGTTTAAGAAGCTTCATTTAAAGTTAAATTAAAATGTTGATCTTATGCTGCCAGCCCACTCAGCCCGCTGCTGGTCTGGGGTTCTGTTCACCTAGGCCGGCAGTGGGCTGAGCGGGGCCTGTGGCTGGGACCCTGGCTGGCAAAGGGCCGGCAGCCAGAACCCCAGACCAGCAGCAGGCTGTGCAGGGCCGGCGGTCGGGACCCCAGACCGGCAGTGGGCTGAGCCGCTCAGCCCACTGCTGCTCAGGGGTTCCATCCGCCGGCTCCTGCCAGCCGGGATCCCGGCTGCCGGACCCGCTCACCCCGCTGCTGGTCTGGGGCCCCAGTCCTGCCCACATACAGTGGGTACCTAATCTTCTCCCTGGTTCTGGCCCATTCTCTTCCTCTCTGCACTGAGCTGAGGGTGGGAGTGCACTGAGCACAGGGCTGGGGGGGGGGGGGGAAGGTTCTGGCCAGGAGCTAGAATGAGGAAGGGGCCTCAGGGTTGGGGCAGGAGGTTTGGGTGTGGGGCACTTACCTGGAAGCTCCCATTTGGTGCAAGGGGTGCAGGTGGGAAGGTGGGGTGGGGTGGGGTGCAGGAGCTCCCATTTTGTGCTTAGGGTGGGGATGTGGGGGGTGCATGGTGGGGCTGGGGATGTGGGGGGGTGCAAGAGTCAGGGCAGAGGACTGGGGGCATGTGAGGGGGTGCAGGTGTCAGGGCAGGGGGGGCTGGGTATGTGGGGGGGTGCCAGAGTCAGGGCTGGAGTATGGGGGGGTGTGAAGGAGTCAAGCAGAAGGCACAGGACTCAGGGCAGAGGGCTGGAGGGGCTATGGCCCTATTCCACCCCCTTCTTCTCGAAGGCTCTGCCCCCACTTCTTGTCTGCCTCTGCCAGGAGCAGGGAGCACGCTGACTCTGCTCCTTCCCGACCCCCTCCCTCGCAAGGGCCATCAGCTGATCGGCCAGCAGGGAGGGAGGGACAGAGAGGCGGAGGAGGGGCAGGAACCCAGCATACTATGAGAAGAGGCAGGGGAGCCGTCAGGACCAAGCTTCTGCCCCCTGCCCCCGCGGGACTCTGGCAGACAGCAGCATGCCATTAAAAATCGGCTCGCATGCCATCTCTAGCAAACTGCATGCCAGGCCACTCTGGTCTGTAACTTCTTGGCCAGCAGAGCAGATTTCCCCAAAGCCAGCAACCATGCACTGCTTTGTAACCCAAACAGACCATAACCAACAAACTCAAGTTCAACAGGACTGCTGTCCAGCTCTGGGGATACACAGATGACCCCTGGTGGACATCTGCATCCTGCAACTACTGTGTGAGAAAAGACTCCAGCTCTAGGGGATGAGGGCAGGCAAGCCAGTCTCATGCAGACTGAGGTTCCCAATAGGGTTGCCAACTATCTAATGGCACAAAACCAAAAACTGGACACCCGACAATCCTAGTTCCCAATGACCACCCCAGAAGATCCACACATGCTGCTCTGGAGCCCAGTATATGACAGAGGTTGCCAGCATCAATGAAGCAACCTGTTTATATATATATAATTTAAAAAATGCGCTGCAGGGTTTGTTTCCCAAATCTTATAAGGGAAAAATACTGCCTTGCCTGTGAAAGTGATATGGCTTGAACATGTAGTGTGGGGATTTGAGCATTCTTTGGCTATAGTCCACGTCCATATAATTGATTAAGGTGGCTGCACTTGTGACTAGGTGATAATTGAGAACCTAATAAATCTCCAGACAAGTATGTGCCAGCCGGACTTGGAAAGCAATTGCGACAGAGCCTCTGTAACGTAATGCAATTAAAAAAAAATCAAAATTAAAATAGGCTATTAGTTATTTTTCACCCACAAATGCCAAACCAGCTGGAATGTCTCATCCTGCATTCCTTGGCCACCAATTGCATCTCCAGCTGGAATCAAAGGGAGCTTGTGGGGGAACACGGACCAATATCTTAAAAGACCTCCAATGTCTTGAAAACACATGTATAAACTCAACCACTCCAACGGCTCCATCCATTCCCCTCTGTCGCCCCGCCCCATGTATCATTCTTAGAGTGTAGATTCTCCTGCAGTTTATTCAATCCATTATCCTGGAGAAAAAAAGTATTTGGTTGTGATTCAGAATTTCTCAGACAAAGAAGACGACAGACGTCAGCAGTGATCCTCCAAAGATTCACAATGATCAGGGTATGAGTAACATTTTACTCCATCCCTCATGTGACCACTTAATTATGTGTTGATTCATTCAGTCATGAGATACGAGTGAGACACAAGCAAATAAGGATGCAAGCCCTAACGCCAAAGAAATAGTCATGCCTGTTCTGCCAGTTTCTATATTAGCAAAGCAGAGAGGGGACATCCAGTTCTGACAGGCAAAATGGACATTTCTTTACATTTAAGCCAATCTCCAAATCACTTCAACCTTCTGCTAAGAAACAAACATTTGAATGGTCTGGGAACTGGATGCCCAAGAGTCCCCTGTTCATTTTATCCCAGTCGCTGAAGTTAAGACCAGCTGGGATATTCTTATTCTTACATTTTTTAGACTGAACCTTGCAAGGAATGTAGGTAGAGCTCTCTGAGAGCAGGCCCTTTCCTCTGTGATCCAGGTCTGAGTTGTTTCAGGATATGAAGCATTTATTTTATTTTAAGTGTATGAGCAACTTTCCTAGGATATGATCCTGGCCACGGCAGTATTTCTCGGGTTTCCTTTTGCCAAACAGCTTTTTTGTACTGGGCCTAGCTGCTATAGCAACAGACTCTTTTAAAAAAAATCAATTTTCATTATAATGTAAACCAATTTGCAGTGTGGATATTTACAGTTGGAAAAGTTGGAGGAAATTAATCTACATGTATTTACTTGAACTAAAGCCTGACATATTGACACTTAAAATACTTTAACACTTTCAGTGTGAAATCTGGTTTCACAGTTATTTGACACAGCATTTCATTGTTACTCAGTGTACGTTAACTCATTATGTTACTGGATCATTTATAAAAATATTCATATAAAACTGACATTAAGTAATGGTGAACTAATGACTTTTCCACAGACTATATTTTATTTCATTTGGATGTGTTAGATACCTACAGCTTATTTCAATGGGAAAAATCTGCATGGGATCTTTATATACAACCTTGAATCTTTACTAGATAATTTATTTCAATAGTAACATTTTTAGACACTTGTGGCCTTATCCTTCCTCATGGGCCCTCTAATCATAAAGGTTCCTTTACAAATATTAGGCCCTAATTCAGCAAGCTATTTAAACATGTGCCTAACTCTAAGCATGTGAGTAGTCTTACTGAAATCAATGGAAATACGGTATTTAGGGGCTGAAAGTAAGGTACGCATTTAAACACTTTGCTGAATCAAGGTCTTTGGAATGCACCAAAACACTTGTCATCTCATCACTTCCAGTGATTCTTTGTCATTTGTGAAGAGCCAACAGGCTCTTGGCTTTGCACAAGACAAACAGGGTATGTCTACACAGCAACTGACCATCCGCAGTTGGCCCGTGTCAGCTGGTTTGGGTTGCAGGGCTGTAACCCTACAGGGTAGACATTCAGGCTCAGGGTGGAGCCTCGGCTCTGGGACCCTCCTCTCTTGTAGGGTCCCAGAACTTGTGCTCCAGCCCAACCCCAAACATCTACACCACAATTTTACAGCCCTGCAAGCTTGAGACAGCTGACCTGGGCCAGCGGTGGATGTTTAATTGCTGAAGTCCTTGAACGACTTAAAATTCGAGGGCCTGATCCTGCAAACATATTACGGAGTACACCAGTCAATACCTGTGTTTAACTACAGGTAGTCACGGACAATATTCATGGCAACAGGAGCAACATGCAGCAGCAGCTGTTTGAAGGGTCAGGATATAAAAGAAAGATGCATCTATCTAACATAAGACGCCCCAGGAAAGAGACAGGAAGGTGTGAATTGAGTAGGTTTGTTCCCCCGCCTCCCATACAACACTGTGATGGAGAAGACATGAGAGGTTAATGTTTGTGGGCACTGCTCTGTATCTTTTCTACTTAGGTGGTCCCCACAACCATAGTGCCTGAACACCTCCCAGTCTGTAAGATAGTTCTCCTCACCACACTCCCATGAGGCTGGGAGATGCTTTTTTCCCCATATTACAGATAGGAAACTGAGGCACGGAGACACTAAGTAACTTGTCCCAAATCACCCAGGAAGTCTGTGGCCAAGCAAGTTTTCCCAAGTTCTAAACTATCTTTCTTCTGTAGTCAACTTCTTCTTGTCAGCGTTGCAGAAGATAAATTTCAATTTACTTACAACTTTTAAGCCCAGTCATCACTATCTAATTGTAATTAACTTCAGCAAAGGGGCACTGAGCCACCAGTCTCTGGGAATACATCTTCCTTATACCTTAGTTGATACAACAGACAGCTGTGTCATATGATTAAAAAGTATATAATGATCCTTATGAAAACCAAATTGTTCATATTGATTAAAAAGTAGTTCTGATACATGCTACTAAAAATCAAAAGCACAAAAGAATAGCTCTGAAGAGGAGATTAATTTAAATTATATATTGGATTTTCATTATAGTGATAAAGTCAGCACTCACTGACAAACGAGGATATGACCAATCCAAGATGGTGTTTCATAGAATCATAGACTATTAGGGTTGGAAGGGACCTCAGGAGGTCATCTAGTCCAACTCGCTGCTCAAAGCAGGACCAATCCCCAGATTTACCCCAGTTCCCCAAATGGCCCCCTCAAGGATTAAGCTCACAACCCTGGGTTTAGCAAGCCCACGCTCAAACCACGGAGCTATCCCTCCCAGGGCACCCTTAACACAAACCAATATGAACATGTCTCACACAACTAGCCTCTTGTACCTCAACCTTTACATAGTCATCTAACAAGTACTACTGCTGGCCTAAAACTATTGAGACAGTCTTGCTGAGCCTATGCTTCAGTGACAGAGACAGCAATAGAAACCTTTGGAGAATGTTGAAGCATTCTATAGCCTAGCCTTAATGGGGATGTAGAGATAGACAACGGCAGTGGACAACTGATCATCCTGGACAATTTAACTTAAGTGGCTTCAGATGTCTTCAAACGGTACTGTCTCCTTTTCATTGCTTTTGCTGATTTGTGGCCCAATTCTGTAAGCCACTGTGTACAAAGAACTCCTGTTTGTTTCAGTTCTGTGACCGGAGGGTGTGCAGACCAGCTCCTTAGTTCAGAACAACAGTCCACCTCTGAAGCAGGTGGGCAGTTTTTACATCCTTTAACAGATGTAAAACAGGCAGTGCATCCTTTAACAGATGTACTGAAGAATACCGATGCCTCCTAAGGATAGCAACTAATAAAGTGGGTCTATAATGCAGTTTGCGTTCAAGGAGGCATATGGAACTGCTGCCATATGAGGAGAGATTAATAAGACTGGAACTTTTCAGCTTGGAAAAGAGACGACTAAGGGGGGATATGATATTAAAAAGGTCTATAAAATCTTGACTGGTGTGGAGAAAATAAATAAGGAAGTGTTATTTACTCCTTCTCATAATGCAAGAACTAGGGGTCACCAAATGAAATTAATAGGCAGCAGGTTTAAAACAAACAAAAGGAAGTATTTTTTTTTCACACAACGCACAGTCAACCTGTGGAACTCCTTGCCAGAGGATGTTGCAAAGGCCAAGACTATAACAGGGTTCAAAAAAGAACTAGATAAATTCATGGAGGATAGGTTCATCAATGGCTATTAGCAAGGATGGGCAGGGATGGTGTCCCTAGCCTCTGTTTGCCAGAAGGTGAGAATGGGTGACTGGGGATGGATCAGTTGATGATTACCTGTTCTGTTCATTCCCTCTTGGGCACCTGGCATTGGCCACTGTCGGAAGACAGGATATTGGGCTAGATGGACCTTTGGTCTGACCCAGTATGGCCATTCTTATGAGGGCATTTCTCTGCAACTTAGTTCAAACTCAAGTACTGAACATTCCCACTCAGTTTCTACCCTACTGGGTCTAGAAGCTGGATGGGCCCCTTCATAATTAACTTGCAGAAGAGACAAGAGAGTCCATTTCTGTCTGTTTAAATACTACAAGAGTCATGTGGGTACTGTGAAGAAAAAGTCTAGACTGCTCAATTCTCCATAACAAGAGTGATGCTGCTCACTGCTTTTCCAATTTAAGATTTCTAAGGTGACCTGAAACTATTTCAGGTAGGCCTATATAGAGCAGGCACTGAAAGAAACTAATTAACTTGACTTTACTATTCTATAACTGTAAGGAGATCAGGACAAATAAAGAATGGACATCTGAATACACTGCACAGAAGAACAGCTCCATCTGAGGTTTGCAAAAGTAGAAAAAGTGGATAGCCTGGTAGTTAAGAAACAAAGTGAACCACAAACTTGATTCTACAAAATGCAGAGTGTTCTGGTCCCCCGATCCAGCACAGCACTTATGCATGTGCTTAGCTATTAACCTCTGGGTCATCCCACTGACATTAAAACTAAGCACAAGGATAAAAGCAGCAGCCTAGCATGAGGGTACAGGTGAATGCCCAGACACTTCCTGGATGAGGCCTTGTACCATCACCAGGAAGGAGGCGAAGAAGCATTGTCACATCATCAGTGCTTAGCTGCATGGAACTGCCTAGTCAAATTCAGACTATTGAAAAAAATAAACAAATACCAAAGTAAAGACAGGCCAAATCTAGACCCTGAAACCTGGATCCCTTCACATTGCAGTTAGAAGGGAAGGTGGACTGCATCTGAAACCCATCTCTACCATCATGGTCAATCAAGTTAGATCCCAGACTGGAAAGGGATCTGTTTTATAGTGCAGGTACAGCTGAAATCTCCGTTCCAATACATCATTTTAAGCCAGCATCTCAACAGAAAAAAATAAAAGATGTTTTCAGAATTACTGAACCCAGACCCAATCCAGATTCAGTCTTCTCAGGTCTGCTTTATATACAGTTGACTTAAATGTCAAACACATGCTGGGGCGGGGGGTTATGCACAGAAAGGTTTTATGAATGAGGTTTTATAGAATTACATTATTTCTCCAATCTACTTTTGAGTGGCACTCAACATATCATCTTTTGTCTCTCTCATATGCTCCTTTCATTGAACTCAGCCAACTGTGAACAGCAACATGGAGAAAAGGAGAGTTTATAAGCTGTTGCAAAAGGAGAGTTTATAGGCTGGAAAATGAAGTATTATTAGACTGGTGGTTTTCTCCTTGGGTTTATAAATTATGCTACACCCAGCAGTACAATAATAAGGGTACAAGGTTGAAAATAATAATACACAGTGCTTGAAAAAAAATGATATTAAGATATATATAGCTAAGATTTTCAAAAGTGACAGGTGCTTTTGGGTGCCCAACTTGAACCATCTAAATGGGGATGGGATTTTCAGAAAAAGCCAAGCACCCAATTTCTGAAAATCAACCTTTTTTTAAGGTGTCTCAAGTAGGATGTCCAGAATCATTAGTCATTTTTTAAAACTGTAACCATGAACACACACTGTATGGAGATCATGGGTAAAATTTTCAGAAATGCCTTAGAGATTTAGGAACCTACGTCCCACAGTTTCAATGAGACTTAGGCTCCTAAGAGTATAAGTCACTTTTGAAAATGGGACTTAAGCTCCTAAGTGCCACACATTTAAAGGTATATAGGTGCTTAAAGATGCAGATGGGCACCTAGTGGGATTTTCAGTGGGAACGAGGCACCTAATCTTAGACATTTATGAAAATCCCACGAGGCCACTATCTGAATCTCCAGGTGCCTAAATACTTTTGAAAATCTGGCCCTAAGTGCCTATGTCACTTTGGTTGGTTGGTCAAACTTAGTACAAAGGTTCAAAACAGAGAAATTTGAAATTAAGGAAGCAGCAGCCACCTTGTCTCACCTTTATTGCATAATGAAATACACTCAAACTGTACACAATAGAACAAGCACTGTCTTTATCACTGGGTTCAGGCAGCACATACAAAACAAATCAAATTTTGCCTTCACAATGTATGCCATCAACAGAAATAGCTGATAAAAGCTACATTGTGCAGTTGGATAGGCTGTATTCTATAGAGATGATAAAATCCACCCGTTTTGTTGCCAACACTAATGAACTAGTTCAGAGTGCTGTGCAAGTCAACCTAGGCCAACACAGCGGCTTGTCTGGCATGGCTAGAATGACTCCTGTCTGCCTCTTGGTGACACAATCATGCTGTAGCAGAACAAACCGTTTCTGGTGTAGCGCTGATCTGATCCACTGCAGGATACCCACAGTGTCAGCAAGCACATTTTGTTTCGTTCAAGTAAAACCGTTAAAAAAAAAAAAATGGAACAAAAACCTAGTGTTCCCCCTATTCCCTGGGGAGCAGCAGATTTGGCTTTACTCTCACTACAGCGCAAAAAGGAACACTAGTGTTTTTTGTCTAGCTTTTTTCCTCTATTAAATCAGTTCCTGTGAGCATTTGGAGGATGGGGGGACCCTACGAAAGCTGGTGCCACGGATATCCTGTTGTGGACCATTAACAGCATGACAAGAAGCCATCTATTCTGCTGTATCAATTAGAAAGAATGGCTCACAAGTTGGATGGCTTGAGCTGTCAATACCGCCAGGCTGTGTTCAGGCTGGCTTTTCTAAAGGCACTGTTGGCAATATAATTGCTTGCTCTGCTCCTGTTCCCTGCTCCCCTCCTTGGCATTGTGTATGTCACTTAAAATTATCCGAGTAAAGATCCTAGCAGCTTTTGCTCTGCAGCCTGTGGTGCAAAAACAGGATGGTGCTGCAGCCAGAATGAACATGAAAGAGGGAGCGGCTGAGACAGCAGGCCTCCAAGAAAGGGGGTAATTTGGAAAAGGACAAAAGAACAGGGGGGAAAGTGACCTGGCTTCACTTGTTTCTTTAAAAAAAAGAGAGAGAGAGAGAGAGAGAGAGAACATGAATTTCTTTTCCAAAGCAGAGGAAAATGGATGTCATTAGCAGAGAGAACAACAGATAGAATTCAAGGAAAATACAGAAGAAAGAGGTGCGTGGAGCATTTAGGTGAATTAATTCTTTCATGTGTGTCTCTCCTCTCTCCCCTTTATTGTTGCACTACATTTCAGTGTAGTTCCCTTGAAGGCTGAGAGAGCGAGAGTGTGAGTGAGTGAGTTTGTGTTTTCAGGGTTGAAAGAGGAGTTGCAGAATGTTACCACTTCACATCCAACTAGGCTGACCAGATCGCAAATGTGAAAAATCAGGACACTCTGGGGGGGGGGGGGGGGGAACGGGGGGGAGAGATATAGTTCTGTATATAACACAAAGCCTCTAACATCAGGACATCTGGCCACCTTACATCAAACATTCACAGCAATTTTAGTTTTTAATTACGTGCCATTTTTAATGTTACTTCTTTCAAACAAACATGGATTGCAAATCCAATCTACTGCCGTTTTCCTGCAGACATGCTGAAGATGGACACAGCACATGCATCTGCTGATAAAGAACAGGGGCACAAGTGAGGGCACCTGGGGTACCTCTACATTGTAGCTGGGAGCGAGCCTCCCAGCTCAGGCAGACAGATTCCTGATAGCGGGGCTCGAGGCAGCATCCTAAAAATAGTGCTATGGATCTTGGAGCTCCAGCTGGAGTTTGGGCTCTCCAGCCTACGGGGTCGGGTGGCCTAGCTCAAGTCTTGTCTACTCTGGCTGGGGGAATCGCTCCCAACTGCAGTGTCGACATGCCCATAGGGAGCAGTCTCTGGCCAGTGCATTGTTAGTAAATGCAGGAAAGGAACAAAAGAAAAATGAGATCACTTTAAAATACCTTCGCCTCTTTTCTCCCCGTACCCTTTTCCTCTCTTACTTGTTGATATTTTAAATATCCTAGTAGCACCTACTATTCCAAAGGAGCGCTTAGAAACTATGGCCCTGATCAGGGAAACAGGTGGACTTTTGTACCCACCGGGATCCATTTACAGGAGCAGGCCCTGTGTACGTATACGCATACAGAATGTACATTGCTCAGGGTGAAACAAAAAATAATATACAACTCAACGCAGACCACAGTTTATGGCCTTGATTCAGTGACGTGCCTAAGTATGTGCTTAGTGTTTTGCTGATTAGGGGTGGACTTAAGCATGTGCCCACATACATCAAGGTCTAAGAAAGCAAACGTACCCAATTAAAGCAAATGGATCCAATTAAAACTCAGGGAGGAGGGGATCTGGGGAAATAGCATCTTGTCCCTTGCTCTAGCTCAGCCGTTCTGGCGTGGCTGGAGTTGGCTTTGACTTGCTTCAAACTCCAGCTGGAGCTCAAGTTACAGGCCCCCTGCCTGGGGCTGAAGCCCTCGGGCTTCAGCTTTAGCCCTCCCTCCCCCACCCGGGGCAGTGGGGCTTGGGCGGGCTCAAGCTTCGGTCCCCCCTTCTGGTAATTTTAGTTGTCAGGTGGGGGTCGCGATGCAATGAAGTTTGACTTGCTCGGCTGGTCTCTTTTTCTTCCTGTTTCATTCAGTTCTGACCTCTCTCTCACCCCTTCACCCTGATGTGTTCTCCATACCGGGCTCCAGCTTTCATGGCACTGAGTGGCTTCAACTCCTATAGACTTCAATTGGAGTTGAGGATGCTCAGCACTTTGCTAGATTGAGCCCTTTAGGTTTATCTTTATTTCTAATTTTCTTCTGTGCTGCAGTTACATTCCCTGTTTTCTGTGCTAGTTACCTGTCCATTCAGTAACTGATACACTTCTTGAGTTTTACTTTGTTTATATGGCTCCCTCTTCCATTTGGTTGCCGACTAGTGTCCTCTCATGAGCACAATTTATCTGACTTGTTCTGCGGGCTACTAAAGGAAAACAAAAATGAAGGGAAGCCTTAAAATGAAAAGTGCTAAAGGAAGGTGGAAAAACATCTCCTTATGCTAACGGGGGAATGGCATTTTATATTAATTCTCAGAAACAGAAATCCCAGCTTCTGTCCCCGAAGTTTGAAAGAATCAGTCTTATTCATCCGAGAAAACACACACACGCATGCGCGCACACACACACACTTCACTTCATATGGCACTTCATTAATCAGGATAGTTTAATACACTGATCTTTACATTTTACATAAACACATTTAGATTAACCAGTGCATCTAATTTATCTTCATTTTATAATGCTGTGGTGCTTTTGTTCACTTAACTTGTTCAGATGGGAGGAGAAAACCTTAACATATAAAGCATAAAGTTAAAGTTTTTTAAAAAATGCAACACTTAATTATGTTATCCATCACCCCAGAAGAATCTGCTTCAGTCTACTCTGATCTTTGCCTCTATGTTTTCTACGTATGGGTTTCAAAAATGTGGCTCTTGCCTATTAAAGATCAGTGCTTTGTGTGTGATCTGGGTTCAAAAGATGTGGGTAGTTAAGAAACCAAGTTTATTCTAGTCTTTTCAGCTTCTTCATAACCATCCAATTTGTCAGTAGGAGGACTTCCTTTTCTACCAAGAAAGTAGAATAATTTCCAGTAATGAGTCAACTGAAATATGTTTAAGTAATGAAAAATGTTTTTCTGTCTGACTATTTTAGTCACCTATCAGAGATCAGTCTACCTTTAAATAGAAACAGTCAGCGCTCTAAGCCAATTCACTGGCCTAAAATTGGAGACATTTCATTCAATTTTCCCTCCCTTGGTATTCACCCCTTCTTGTCAACTATTAAGAATAGGCCACTTCCACCTTAACTGAATTGGCTCGTTAGCACTGACCCCCCCGCTTGGTAAGGCAACTCCCATCTTTTCATGTGCTAGAATATATATTCTGCTTACTGTATTTTTCACTCCATACATCTGATGAAGTGGGTTTTAGCCCATGAAAGCTTATGCCCAAATAAATTTGTTAGTCTCTAAGGTGTCACAAGGACTCCTCATTGTTTTTGAGGAATACTAGTGTCAACTGGACAGAACAGGATTATTTCTCTTACATGTTCTAGTCTGTTTTCAGGCCACAATTAGTGCTGGAGACATAATGAAAACATCATAGAGATGTATACTGGAGATATTTTTTAAGTGGAGATATACCAATCTCCTAGAACTGGAAGGGACCTTGAAAGGTCATTGAGTCCAGCCCCCTGCCTTCACTAGCAGGACCAATTTTTGCCCCAGATCCCTAAGTGGCCCCCTCAAGGATTGAACTCCCAACCCTGGGTTTAGCAGGCCAATGCTCAAACCACTGAGCTATCCCTCCCCCACAAAATAGCACTAATGTATGATGGATGATGTTCATGCTCCAAAATGAGGATTCCTCCTGGTTCTGATGAGAATTCCTCCTAGGGTAATGGATATGAGACAGCATGCTATATTGATATATCTAACACTATCAGCTGCTTATGCCATTGATCACAAGGTGTTGCTGAATCATGTGCAGGAACTATCTGGGGTGTATGAGTTCTCTCTATAGCAGATCTGTTCATTACTAAGTGGCATAGGGACTTCAATCCAGAGAGCCCTCTAATCTGAGGCAAATATGTGGTCTGGTTTATCAACACAGTTTCAACCTATATACAAAAGCCACGTGGAGTGACAGCCTAAATTATGATTTTAGGGTTTAGGTTTTGTTTGGGCACCCAGAGGTCACCAAGCATAGGCATCTAGAAATTAAAGGCTATTACATGTTCACAATACAGTGAAGAGAAAGAAGTCATTCTGGTGACACTTATACATTTCCTAACTCATGTGATTATAGAGAACTAGAGCCAGGGAAGGAGGCACCGACTTCCTGAAGTGTGAACTATTCTGAGCTTGTATGTGTATACGTTATAAAATAATACACATACTACAGGCTTATGCAGTACTTTGAATACTACTTCCTGTTGTAATTCACACGTTCCAACAATGAATGGATTTTGCTTTTGATTACAATGGGAAATATTATTAAACCTCTGAAAAGTACATCACTGTATTCTGAATAATATTATCTACACAAGCTACTGGTTTCACGATGGAGGTGGGCAGGGGGGAGGAGGTTGCCAGGTAATCAGTCTTATTCATAGGTGCAAATTATCCCACATAAAAGTCTCCGCTGAACATTAAGTAAAAGAAAAATGCATCATTTAAAAAAAAATCCTCTTTGAAGCTGATACAGTAAAGGCTACATAATGACTATGGAACAGAACACACGTCTACATTTATTTTTAGAAATAAATGATTAATCTTTCTGAGGGACTGCCCCTTCTGAATGGAATCTTTATGGTTGAATCCCTTAAGCAGTTAGTCTCACATTTGTATTGTGCAAATGAGTTTTTCAAAGGAATATTTCTTAAATACAAGTGATGTTACTACTCAGCGTAAAGTGGAGTAACTGATGCATTAGCAAGGGATTTACAAATGACTGACATTATTTTCTGTTTTTAATTCACAGAATTTAGCTGATGTAATTTCTTTTTCTTCCAGCAACATTTCCAGAAAATTGTCCTTCCCACCATACCCCAACCATTTTGAGCTTTACTAAGAGCCAAATTCTGCTCTCAGTTACATGAGTGTAAGTCCACCATAACTGGATGGTGGATTTACCCTGGTGTAATGAGCACTGGAAGTTACACAAACATGATTTTCTGGGAGTTACACAAAGGTGATTTTGTAGACACTCTGTTACAGATGTAGCAACAGGCAGGGTGCGTTCTCTCAAGCACAAAAATGCCGTGTATGCTATTTTCCACTTGTAAAATAGGCTATAAAGTAGCCATTTTTAGAACTAAGACAGAATTACAGCAAAATAAAATCAAGTTTCAGCCTCTAACTCATTTGGGCCAGTTTATCCAACAATTCACTGTGAAAGAAAATAAAAATTGAACCCAGTATGCGCTCTGAGTGTGTGTTAGCTCAGCAGAATACAAGGGCCAAATCCCCTAAAGAAAAGCATTGAGGGGATTGAAAACCCCGTAAGTAGTTCCTGACTCATCACACCAACAGCGGCTGGGTGGGGAAGGGATCTTCCTCCCCCCAGCACACATCACAGAACAAATCGGAGAGAGAATTTCAGGGTCTATTGTATACTTCATGCTCCCCGCCCCCGTCACCTAAGACCTGATGTGGAGGAGGAACAGAAGGATGCTGTGCAGAGCACCTCAAACTCCTCTAAGAGCCCTTCCTACCTTCACCAAACCCACACTCCCTTGACTATGGGGAGAAGTTTTTGTGTTCCATTACGTGGAGGTAATTTTCAGATAAGGTAACACTGACAGCATATCTGCAGGGTCTGAGGGCACCTCTCTCTCTCTCACCATGGAAACAGTACCCACCCCATACCTCCTCTCCCAAGCCCACCAAACCCCAGCCTCCCCCATGTCACAACATCTGGCTCACTTGCCACCATGACAACCCAATGGAGGAAAGGGCAGCCAGAAATCCATGTAACACTTTCTTCACAGAATGTGCTACACAAAACAAAAAGGCTGCCAAGCGTAATCAGAGTAATGCATGAAAAGATGGCAATCAACCATAGGAAGAATCTCTGATCAGCTGGCAAGAGGAGGCCATCTAAGCAGATACTGTGGAAGCCATTTTACTACATTGGTTAGATCAGACCGCATAGGTCTAACCTAGGGTCATCAATTCTGGTAGGATGAATTCCTGGAGGTTTCATCACATGACAGAATCTTTAATTAAAGATTAATACTTAATTCCTGGAGACTCCAGGACAATTCTGGAGGGTTGGCAACTCTAAACTCCTTAAGATTCCAGAGATGGAAAGGGAAGCAATATAATTCATTTGCTATAGCTTCATTTCAAATAACATTATCCTAACGAAGAGACAAGACGCTGGGAGTGGAACACAGCGAGACACTGCTCCAGAGGCAGCCTGGAACAGGTCAGAGATTAGATCGCAGCCCTTCTTCATAAAACTCGTGCTGTCCCAGCATGAGGAAGTGATAATGCAGAGAACACAGAAGGCTGATACATGCACATATCACAACAAACCCGTGATCTTTACTACAGCACCTGATCTCACAGAACACAAAAGAAGTGCTTGGCCACTTAAGAAGGAGGTAACATTACTAAGGGAAACAAAGGGTGACTTTAGTGTTTTGAAGTTGGTTGATTTCACATCTTTTAATTCCTTTTTTTAAAAAAGTTTAAAGGCATTTTCTAATCAGCAGCAGGGGAGCAAAAGGATCTTTTCACCTACTCAGTTTCTCCCTTGAAAAGGGCCAGATTGTGACCATCCTGCACACCCACAAAGGAGAGTGTAAGGTGCTACTTGTATCACTGGCGGGTGGAGGACAGCTGCCCCAGAACCACTACAACAGTGTTTCTCAAACTGGAGACGCCACTTGTGTAGGGAAAGCCCCTGGTGGGCCGGGCCGGTTTGTTTACCTGCCCCGTCCGCAGGTCCGGCCGATCGTGGCTCCCACTGGCCGCGGTTCACCGCTGCAGGCCAATGGGGGCTGCTGGAAGTGGCGGCCAGTAAGTCCCTCAGCCCCCATTGGCCTGGAGCAGCGAACCATGGCCAGTGGGAGCCACGATCGGCTGGACCTGTGGACGGGGCAGGTAAACAAACCAGCCTGGCCTGCCAGGGGCTTTCCCAACACAAGCGGCGACCTTAGTTTGAGAAACACTGCACTACAACCTCGCCCATACATGCAGGGGAAGTGGGAGTAGAGCACACACAGGGTATCAGACTGGTTCAGGGAACATTCCCTCTGGAGCATGGGGCAGTTTTCAAAGGCACAAAGGGTAGCCAGGCACCTAAGTCCTCCTGACTTGCAATGGAAGTTAAGTGCCTAACTACCCTCTATGCCTTTGAAAATCTTCTTCCCCCGTGACTTGCTGTATCACAAGCTGCTTTCTGGAGCAACACAATCATGCATTGCCCCATACACGGTGCTTGCAGCACAGGCCACATTTAGCCCTAACACACCTTACAGGGACACGGTGAAACTGACTATAAACAATGTGCCATCAATACATAAAATAAACAAACTGAAAAAAAGTAGATGAGACTCTTTCCCCTCTCGCCCCCACCCTTTGTTTTCATAATCTTACTTATTAGCTTGTCGCTATAGTAGGTACAACATTTTCAGGCAGAAATGTGATCTTCAAATTGATATTGTGCCTTTAGTCGAGATCCTTATTTTTGCCCACCTGGAGAGGAATGCAGGACTCCTAGAACCGTACGGAATTCCAGACTGACTGTGTCAGGCCTGGTGTAACGTAGGACTTGGATGTTGGCCATCTTAATAAAAAGTGTAAGCACTTTTGAAACCCCGCAGGGATGCTAATCTGAACCTATTATACTGTTTGTTTCTGCGCTCAAGGGTGAATCCTGACTTAAACAACCAAAGGATACATAATGGATCAGATGATAGAAAATGCCTCAGCAAAATAAAGAAAGACTATCTGAAATAAGTGTTCTGGAAACAGAAATGTAGTTAGGGTACATAAAAAATATCTTTCATAATGCTAGCCAAAGTGATCATAGCTGGAGGGCAACTTCAGCACGATTTCTAGTGAGAGCTGAATACATAATAAATCTTGCAAAACTCAAGCTAATTAGTAAGCCAAGAGGTCAGAGACTTTCCCACTCGTATTATAACAAAGAAGGATGGGGAAATGCCAGAAACAGAAAGAGAAGAAAAAGCAAGGTTTAATACAAAATCCTAGATAAACTTAATAAAAAAAAGAATTTTTTTTTTTTAAAAAGCTTCATCAGAATCTGGTGGGACACGAGGTTATAAATTGCTTTTTGGCAAAGCTAAAGCCTTCTAAACTTAGGAAGGCTAATCTGTATATAACTAAAGTTTCTCTGGCATTGTTGGAGGTATTGCCAAATTAAAATCAGATAAGGCTCCTGATCAAGATGAGTTTTAGAACTGGCTTTAATAAGACTTTATTGAAGGGACTTGAAAAGTTTTGTAAGCAGACAAGTTTTCTGATACAATATCCTTGGCTGCACAAGCTTTAATTCCAAAAGAGGACACATCAGCTTGACTGGCTGATAGTTCAGCTGAGGAGTTATTTTATATTCTTACTAAAGACTTTTGTTAACCATATTATCCACTAGAACTGGAGTGGCTTTCTAAAGTGATGGAATAATAGGTTTGATTCTCTGGGCCCACGCTGGGCAGACACAAAACCACCTATTGTTGATGGATGCAAAAAAGGCCTTTGACTGGGTGGAGTGGGGCTTTTTGTTTGCAGCAGACGGTAACCATAAAAGGGGTTTTGGCAATACTGTATCAATTGGGTTAAATCACTCTGGATGCTCAAGCCCAAAGCCTGATAACACAAGACCTCCAAACTGTCTGACTCCCACAGGCTCTAAGCTTTCTTAGGCACCTCATACATCTTTCCCTTAAGGGAGGGCATGCAGAAGAAAATTTCTATCACCATCTCTATTCTAAGAAAGACTTATTCATTTCCATTAATTTCCAAGTTCAAAAAAAGAAGTAGAGGAAGCTTATCATCAGTTATGATGGGAGTGGGAAGGCTATGCAGATGAATTGCTTCCTCTAGCTTCTAGAGCATCTTTGTATCATGCTACCCATTCTCATTCCTAGGTTTATTCCAATTCCCTTCATAAATTCAACTGCCAATATTATGTATAAAGTAAATAAATAAAATAAAATAAATCTCAGGATACATTTTAAAGCTACTGCAACAGAAGACGGAGGGAGTCCAGGTTGATAGCAGATATTTGCCTCATCTGCTTTCAGGAAATATTACTCTACAGCCAACCTTAGGTCTTTCATATATACTGGAAACTTGACAAATCATTATCAATCAAGCAGTTTGTGCTCCAGAAAGACCCCAAGGAAAAGTATGTTTCCAGAATCGCTGCAAGTAGTCTGGTCCATACACAAGCAGGGGACACAAAAGTAACTGATTCCCTGTCTCTCCCTATTTGGCAAATTGTGTTCTCCCTCAAATACAGAAACATCTAAAAAGAGCATCTGGTGGGAAAATGTCTGCAGAGATACTCCCTGCTGTTAGTAGGAGGAGGAATTTGTATGGTTTATTTTTAAGTTGGAACATTTCCCACATATTTGTACCCCTATAACAGATGCTTTGACAAGAGCAAAATAAAGCTGACAGGCATTCATGGAACACCACCCAGGACGGGAAAATTATTCTTTAGAGCTCCTCAGATCAAACAAGATACTGAGAGGTCCTATTGAGCTCAGACCTGAAGGGACTCTCAAATTCAGTCTATCCTCCTGTTAACTGGAAGGGATAGCCAGATGCACAAGAGAACTCGTGTGCACAGAGCTGTTCCGTGTAGCATAAGGAAGCTCAATGGCTCTGTCATACACAGAACACAAGAGTGCATCAAACCACAGTTAAACATTATAGGCCTATATTTCTTCACGCTAGTGGGGTGAGTCTATAATGAGGTTGAGGACCCATGTCTTAAAAGGCTCAAAGTGAGCAACATACTTGAACTATATAGAAAGATGTAGCCTGCATCTCCCATTAACTCCTGAGTTTTTGACTTGTAATAAAAAGGAATATTTCATTTGCAGAAAAAGTAAAAATAAACTGAATGATGAGGCAGCTGGTAACATACAATTAAATGCAGCACTGTAGTGCACTATTAGAAATCCAAAAAAAATTCCATATTTACCCACCTTCTGACCCTGCCTCCAGCATTCAGTAATATAAACAGCGCAACTAGGATTTATTGTGAAGGTGACAGTTTAGCAAGATGAACAACAGATGCTGCTTAATTTAATAAGATTTTATTTTTTATTTTGTTTTGCTTTATTTTTAATACATAGTTGGTTAGAGAATTCATAATGCACAGAGTTCATCTAATGGCTATTTTATATATATATATATATATATATATATATATATATATATATATATATATATATATATATATATATATATATAACTGAATATTCTCGATTTTAAATCTGGATGGACTTGTTTTTAATAACAGGAACACAGAAATATAGGAATTGCCAAATTACCAGACTGGATCAGACCAGTGGTCAACCTAGTCCAGTATTCTGTCATCAACAGTGACCAGTACCAGATGCTTCAGAATAAGGTTCAAGAAACCCTGCAGTAGTTAGTTATGGTGTAAGGTGCCCCAGGGAAAGTTTACTTCCTATTCCCCAATAGCAGAGGTTAGCTTATGCCCTACAGCATGTTAAGGGTTAATAGCCCTTTCAAAATTCCTAGGGATATTTCTTTTAACGTATAATTACTATTACAACTTGGATATTCTTGCTATCCATAAATGTCTAATCCTTTTTGGACTCCTTCTCAGCGTCTGGCCTCAGTGAGATCACAGGGAGTTCCACACACTAGTTTTGCATTGTGTGAAAATATAATTCCTTGTATAAGATTTGAATTTGCCTTTTGATTTCATTTAATATCCCTCAGTTCCCACAGTATGTGACAGGGTGAACAGAAGTTCCCAATCTACCTTCTCTGTACCATTCATTGTTTACCCATTTATCAGGTCCCCTCTCATTCATCTTTATCCCTTTTGAGATTTATACATTGGCATTACTTTACTCTCCATTTAGGATACATATGGAATGGGGGACTAACATTTCACTTGCTTTTTAAACCCTGCGGCTGCACAGTGAGGTCTTCCCTGAGCTGGCTGCAGTAATGTTCTGCTTTTTTCCCTGTTAATACAGAACACACTTAGGTATCTCACTAGATGAAATTACTTCATGAATTATAAAAACAAATCTTTGGTATAAAGCTTGGCTAAAATATGGGTGTTTAAATACATATTAGATCAAAATGCGACAGTGTACATATTTTATACAACTTAATTGAGTTGTGTTAAGAGCACTTAAGTGAGTTATGAATTAGCAGGCAAAGCAGCTACTTCTCTAAGGAGAACCCTTGCTATATTGCAGTTAAAGAGGAAGACATCAGAATCTTCTTCATGGCTTCTGCTAAAAATGTTACTCCTCCATTTCGTGCAGAACTGGGTCCTCAGATTGAAACCATATTGTACAAACACTGCAAATCGTACTCACACAAGTAATCAACCTACCCACATTAGCTGCATTCCACATCACTACTCTAATTGATTTCAATAAGACTACTTGTGTAAATAATGTTGAACAAGTGTGGGAATGTTTGAAGGACTGGGCCCTAATCTACTACTTTAGGGAGTGCCACATTATCAATCACAAAACTCTGGAACTGCTAATTTAATTAACACTCATTCCTGATGCATTTCCCATAGTCTGACTTGATTCTGCCTTGCAAGACTCCACACACCCATGGTAAATAAATTTGGAGGGAGAACAAGCAAGTAAAATATTGCTTTCATTAAAACATTGTAAATTCAGTAGAATTTGTGCCTCTTCTGGTAAATTTTCATGACAATTTTGCAAGCATGACTCAAATGCAAAATGTATTCATGGTTAGGGAAGAATGAGTAACTTGCACCAAGTTACCCTGATATCACTCACATGTCAGTTACTCAGTTCCATACCCTTGCATGACAATTGCTCTTAAATGTTCTATTTAACAGTTGGTTGCAGATTTGTTTTTAAATGCCCCCAGAGCAATAACTGTTGCCTCAAAGAAGGCAATAAGTCCAGACACACAGACCAACACTTTTTTTTCCCCTTTAAATACGTGACCCAATTTTTCAAAAATGAAACTGATGGGTGCTTTAAAAAACTGGGTCACTTACTTAGGAACCTCAGTAAGGATTTAGGGCTCTGATCCTGTTCCCATTGAGATCAATGGCAATGGTATCCTTGAGTTCAGTGATGCAAGATAATGCCCTATGTGCCTAACTTAAGCACCGATTCTTTAAAATCTCATCCCTAATATTTTAATAAATACTTTGTCCTTCTATAGCACATTCTTCCAAAGTTTCACAGACAAGTTCATCATCACATGCCCTTCTTAGCTAAGAATTATCCCCATTTTACAGATAAGGAAACTGAGGCAGAGAGAAATTAATCCACTTGCATAAAGGAAGTCTGTGGCAAAATAATAATAATATTCAGGTCTTATAAAGAGAAGCCAGTGTTTTAACCACAAGACCATCCTCCCTCTCCTTTGAATTTCACATCAACACACAACAAACATTTGGAGGATGCACTGGACTTTTAAGTGCTTACCAGCTACTAATAGGCTGGCCCAGATCATATGAGAAGTTTGCTTTCCTTTCATGAAATATGAGTCTGATTCTGCACTCATGCAGTATTTGGAACTCAGGCAGGGCCTTATTTAAAGTAAAATACCTGTTTCCTACCTTTATGGCTTTAAAGGAATTCTGTGCACACTCCAAGGATTGAATGCACTTTCACTTTCCTTTATAAGAATACAACTATTATGCTGATTATTGACTTTAGCATGGTACTTTACATAGGCCTGTTATTCAGTTTTATCATTGGAAAATTCAGCTTAGCAAAATATAATATTAGCAGAAGGTTAGAAAGACACCTTTTTATGAAGTGTCTCCATTTAACTATATTTTAGAAATAAAACTTAAAAACCTGAATATGACCACTAATGGATTCAGCATATAAAAATATCTTAATTGTACTACAGGAAAAAAAGGGTAATTGGAAAAATACATGTCCGGTTCTGGCACACAATATCCTGTGTTAAAGGGAAAAAAAAGATGTTGGAGGATGATATACTAATTTTTTTCTTCCTTACAACAAACAATCCTCAGATTATCCCCAAGTGTGCGGAACGCACCTGCTGAGTTATACACCAAATCCTCAGTAGAAGTTTATCATTAAGAAGTGTCTTAGCAGCATGAGAAACAGGTAAGATATAATTGGCTAGAACAGCCCTTGAGCCCTCTCCGAGTCATGAGAGTTAGGTGCAAGATATTAAAGTGATCTAGAAAACACACACACACACATTTGTTAAAGAGTTATTGTGGACCATCCAATATGTCAGTAAAAAAAGGAACCACTCAGCAGGAAAACGAAATGAAGGTGTTTTGGCAGCTATAAACAAACTTTGTTAAAGGTGTATTCCAACATTTACAACGTTGGATTCTAGGTTAGTTCCAAAAGTTCTCACTTACTTCCTAAGAACATAGAAGATTAACCAGTATGCTGTGAAAATGGCTATGTTGAGAGAATAGTGTGCTTACTAATTACCACCCCAGATGTTTGCAGTGACAGTCTCAATAACCAAAGAAAGTTGATCAACAGATATACCATTCCAGAGAGCAGCCCTAGGGCTACACATTTGCTGTTACATCACACAATGAAACTCGAAAAGATATTCAAAATATTAAATGAAGAGCGGTTCCAAGTAGCCAATTTAAAATATCAGTATTTTCAGATTATGCTATTCATGCCAATAAATGCAAAGAAAGTATCATTTACATTTTAGTTACAAAATCATGATTGTGTTTTAAATTAATAGTTTGCAACTAGACCAGATTTTTGCTACTCCAACTGTGACTGGAAGCTGATTAGTACTATAGAAATCTACTAGGTAGGTACTATTCTGTGTATCTATTACTATTATTATTTTATAGACACCTAAAATACCTTTTCCTAGGACAACGTTTTAAACTTATTTTTTAAATTTTTATAGGTCACAATATGGGAAAACTGCCAAAAGAGTAGTTCTGGCCCCTGATTTTTAACTTTTCACTGGAGTCTTCATAAAGAACTGCAAACTCAAGTTCTTATACCAGACAAGGGTCCATGGACCTCTAGGGATCTCCTTTCTCCAGATGACAACAACAACAAAAACCATACATAGACTGTTAGCATTTCAGAAATACTGAGGGAATGACACACACAGCCAGGTCAAACGGAAACATTTAATTGTAAGAGGTGAAGAGGAAGGAACATTCTTGGGGGGCAGCGTTTTTTTTCCTTGAAGTGTTGTGTTTGGCACCCTTTGATGGCTTCAGTTTTGTTGTGGTTAGATCATGACAGATTTCAGGAGTAACCCTACACTTCTGTCGGCAGCCACACATTTCGCATTTGCTCTTCCCTCTGACTATTTTTTAAGGTCGCTCTTGCCAGATAGCCACCGCCTCCCAACTTCAAGAAAGCCAAAAGAATGGCGTGGTTTTTTTTAAAAGGGGCTTTAGACGCATCAAAGGCGGGGGAAAAGGGGGGGATTTGGGGACAGGAAAGGGAGAAGAGACCCCAATCCACGCCGAAAGGAAGAGTCACAACCCGGTCGGAGAGAGCAGCTCGTCTTGGGGGGCGTTAACCAAGGGGCTACTTCTGCTCTGCAACTTTTTGCAAAACAGGACGGCGATGAAAATGAGCTTCCCTGCAGAGCGGCGGGCTCGGAGGGCCGGGATCCCCACGGGGCGCCGCCAGAGGAGCACACACCGAGGGCACCTTTACGAGGAAAGCTCTCCGGAGAAACAATGTTGCACGCGTCCTCCGAGTGCCTGGCTAAAGGCACATCAGGGGTTTCCGTCTAGCTTATTGTGTGGCCGGAGGAACCCAGGCCAAGAAACCTCTCCGCCCCCGGGGCTCTCCTGGGAAAGGGGGTGGGGAGGAAGAGAAAGGAGACATGCAAACGACATGTGTGTCAAAGGGGGGAGGGAGGCTGCGAGGGGCCCAGGAGCCGACTCGGCAGCGTATCGAATCGTGCACACGAGAGTCCTCAGGGCGCGCACAATCAGAAAGGGAATGAGACCCCCCCCCGACCCCCTCCTCTCCGGACTCTTCCTGGGCAGGGGGGTTACAAACAGGCGAAAAGGGGGGACACCCTGGCCCAAGCTGGGGAGCAGGGGCGAGCCAGGGGAGAGGGCTCCCCCCCCCCCCGCCGCCTTACCTGAAGACACACTCCTCCCTGGAGTCCCGGGCAGGGGAAATCAGCCCGTACTTCTTGTTGAAGAGCTTCTGGAACAGGGTGGGTGGCATTTTGGGGCGCGCTGCTCCCCCAGCCTCCTTCTCTCTCTCCCTCCACCCAGCGGAGGCGCTGGGGCTGGAGCAGCGAACTCCTCCGGCAGGCAGCTAGTTCCGCCAACCCGACTCCATTTGGTGTCACAGTCATATGACAAAAATTAGTCACTTGGCGCGGCCAGAAGAGGAGGATCGCAGGGAGGCGGGCCCGGGAGGGGTTTCTCCGGGGCCGTGCACAGCTGAGTGGCTGAGGCCCCAGCACCACGTGCTCCGGCAGCCCGGCTGGGGTTTGGTAGGGCAGGGGGAGAGCTGGATGGAGCCTGCTGGTGCTTGGCCCCCAGCTCCCACTGGCCAAAGGCAGAATAAATCTAACCTCTTCTAGGGCACCGACTCTAACCCCGGGGCCGCCCGGCTCCCATTGCAACAGCCTTGCAAAAACCTCCCTCCTGCACCCAGCCCCTTTCGGATCCAGCCAGGCTCCCCCTGATTCACTCACATCCCTCTCCCAGCAAAGACCCCCTAGGCCCTGGTGCGTCTCGGAGCAACGGGTGCTTCAGACGTCCAGAAGATCCCAATTTTTGCTGCTCCTCCAATAAATAAATAAATGAATCCCCTGCCTCAGTAGAGAATAGGCGCCAGATGCAACAATCGAGCCTCATATACCCCAACGACGCGAAACACTGGGCTCTAGCCTCTGAATTGCCCACCCAATCGTGTCAGCACATTAGGAAACATCCCCATTTTCCAGTGGGATCTGGATTATTCTGGTGGACCCGGAGAAACTGCATCTGTACTGCGTGTATTGGTAAAACTGGGGAGGAGGGGCTGCAGGCATAAATACACCAACTCCAGCAGGATGCAGGTGAAACAGAGTCGTTGCAGCTTTCTTCTACCAGGATTTACTGGGGGCCAAATTTCTTCTTCCACTACTAGAAGTGCCACTTGTTCTCTGTTTTGATGGTACCATTCCTGGGTACTCAGATGCAACAAGAGTGGCTAACCAGGATTTCTATTGAGGCAGTGGAATTTGTGGAAGCCCAGAACCTGGCAGAATCCAGCTGCCAAATTGACATATTTCCAGCATTGCTAGACCTTGCTCCATCAGGGACCAGTGGGGTTTTGTTTGTTTGGGTGTAAGAAAGAGAGAAATGGTATATATGCTCTTATGTGGTAGAATTAGGGGGGCTGGGACCAGAAATTGGCCAGGTTTAGAACAGTAACTAGACTTGTTCTTTATTTAGGCAATGGGAATTGTGGACTTGGGTAGAAAAAACAGGAGGCTCCAGGTTGATCCAGCTTTTTATCTTTTCTTCCTTTGGTTCATAGGGAGTTGCCGTTTAGAGATTTAAGAGATCCTCCCACAGTGCAGGGAGATGAATGAAAGCAAAAGTGGTGTTGACGCATGTGGGCGGTTCAGGCTATGCAATACCAGGGGAAGGAAGGTGAAGGAGATTTGCATGAAGAGGAAGCTTCAGCTTGTAAACAAACATCACAAAATACTACCAACTAGTATTAAAGTGGTAACAACAAATTAATGTATCAGGAAAAAAACAGACAGGGTGGATGAGGTAGTAACTTTTATTGGACCAACTTTTGTTGATAAAATTGAAAAGCTGGCACAAGAAGAGAGATTATTTCATTCATCTTGTCTCTTATATTGTGGGACCAACACAGCTATAACAACACTGCAAACAGGAAGAAAATACAGTTAGAGCAAGTACCCCGGTTTAGCCTAAAATCTAGGTTTTACAAAAATCAAAAGGAGCTAGAGGTTTCTGTACAATATATTAGTAAATACGTCATGGAAACATCTTTAAATAATGTAGGACAACAATTTTTAACAATTTAAATAAAGGCCAAGAATTTTTGGGTGGATCTTAGGATTCTTCATCAGTGTCTACAATGCAAACATTGCAGCATTGTATAAATGCAGAACTAGAAAACAAAATTAAATAAAAACTAATTAAAGTGAAACTCACCTCATTTAATTCTCCAAAGCAAGTGAAGTAAAACATGTAAGATTATTAAGAGTGTGTGTTTATCTGAATTAATCTAAGCAATTTATTTTGGTAACACTCAAAGAATGAGTTTTTAAATTATATTCTATTATTGTGACAGGGGCCTTAATTACCCTTCAATATGCACTTTTAGAACCTCTTAAGGTAACTGCAGTGAAAAGCAATGAGAGAAACCTTGGTTTCTTTTTCGTAGTTTATGTAAAGTCAGATATCCAAGTCCAGAAGGAGGACCTCTTTGCAGACTGCACCTTGCCCCACATACAGCCCTATGTGTATACTTCAAGAGGGCTATATGTGGAAAGAGAGAGTCTCTGCCCTTTCTAAGATACGGAGCCTTAGTTTCCCCTGTTGTTTATATGAATTTTTCACACAGCAAAAAAGGGAGAGCATTCTTTAAATGGAAATACTATTCCTTAATTCTGTAATGGGACAACTTTTAATTCATTTTTTGAGATTGACTAGACTTTCAATTGATGGTGTCCTTTTAAAATGGGTATTTCCTCTTCTTCCTGGGATCTGATCCAAAGCCCATTGAAGTCAATGGGAGCTGACGCTTTACAGATTTGGGGTCTACAACAGACCCAGCCTACAGAGACTAGGAAGTGACAAAAAATCATTTGCACATGCTCTAAAGTTTATTGCATATATCAGAGACTCACAAAGACTGTATAATCCTATTATACCAAATAAACAAACACATGTATGTGTATATCTACACATTCATATACACAGGAGGCATCAAGTATTTTCCCCCTTAAATTGGAAGCACTTAAAATCAAAAGCACCCATCTGTAAATTACTTTTAAAAACTTAATAAAAATTGTCTTGCTTGCAAATTCTATTTAAAAATCTAATTGCTAAGTCAAATCTCTCTACTAAAACGTAACTATTACGTATTTCAGTGATTAAAATAAATAATTCTAGTGTAATTCTTACATAGGCTATGATTAATCTGAAATGACAGTTAAAATCCTTCAAAGATATATTTTGGCCTAAATTTTTCCACGGAGAAGTCCCCTGGACTTCAGTGAACAAGGACTGCTCCTATGAGAGCTGCCTGCACAATTGGGCCCTTAGGCATTATACATGTGACTGACTGACCTATAACCTTTCCCCACTAATACTGAGGAGCCATTTTTCATTTCCAGTGAAATTTTATGCAGTCATTTTTCTGCCTAAACTCAAAACATGGGAAAATGCTTAACTGGCATAAAAAACAGAACAAGACTGGATGCTGTTGTGGCCTCAACATGAATAGAATTTCCTTCCTGGGGCAAAAAGAGGAGCTAGGCTGATAATTAATTATACCAAAGTAAAACATTTAGTAGCATTTGTCAGGGTCAGAGATGAAAATGATTTAAAAAGCATAGCTGTGTGGGGGACAGGATGATGTTAGCACCCAATCCTACAAACATCTAGCCATGTGAGTAATTTTACTCAGATGCATAAGAATTCAGGCACTTGGTAATTCTCTCAAGTTTTGTGTTATGCTATTTCTAGACTTAGTCATCCCAACACTGTCTCATTCTTATCTGCTTCACTTTTAAAGTGATTGGCATAGAGATGAACATGTCATGAAAATTAAATTTAAGATGATGCAGGTATTAACAAAAGAAACTTATAAATCAGATATACAGCTTGAAGAAAAAGAAAAGAAAAAAACCCCGAAAACCTTCCAGGGGCTCTAAAGTTTAAGTCTAACAGTGACCAAAGCAAAACCTTATGATATCTGGCAATAATGGTATTAGGAACCATTTCTTGTTACAGTGATTTACCAGTTGGTTTACCAAATATGAACACACTCTAATACTGTATATAATGGCCAAAGATTTTCAGTGTTATGCTATAACCTTTATAATATAGACTCGGGGCCTAGTTATACATCCTTTGAAGTCAAAGAGTTGCAACTGAAATGACTTCAATGAGAGTAGGATCAGGCCCTAAACTTTACTGGTTAAAGTTGGACATGGGATTCTCAAAGCCAAGCATAACTTTTTTACCTAAGAAATTCTTATTTTCACAAAACTAATGACACGGGATATAAACTAAGAGGTTTAGAAAGTCTCACAATGTTTAAATTATTAAAACAGCAAGATCCGTATGCGTACAGACAGATTCTAATCTCAAGCGACAGCCAGTGGTTGTCATCAATATCAGAAAAATCTGTGGGTAGCCAAGTCAACCTTTCTAATAATAAAAGAAAGGTGCATGGGGGAAAATTGTATTCTAAAAGCCTCTTACCCATGGTATTTGAAGCATTCAGCATCTTTAGTAATCTATGGACTAAATCAATGGGACTGATAATCTAACCTGCAAATCAGGTGAATGCTCACCTTTGCACAGTCCTGGAGGAGATGGGAAATAAGGAGCCTTTTTCTGAAATACTATTAGACTCCTCTCTTTCCCCTACATACAGTGCATGTCAAATAATCCTGATGGGGCCAGCCTCTGCTGAAATGTTGGTGGATGCCCAAAGTGCATAGGAGGGGGACATCCACATAGCCTAATGGGAACTGCTCTACATACCCCACTCCCTGAGCCCAGTTACGTCCAAGGCACAAAAGAATCAATTTTGTAACTTAAAATAAGGACTTTTGTCAAGAACAAATGTAAGCCTTTACTATATGGTATGCAATATAAAGTTTAAATTAACACTGAGAAGCTGCATGGTGTAGATTCCTGGATGAAATCAGAAGCATGTCATTCAAAGTATGTCACTGTGTTTGTGTCAACAGTGGAGAACCGTTCCAGGAGGCAGCAGAAGGGAATCTCATAAAACAGTGACCTTGTTGGATTGTGTGTTTTGGAAAGTATCAGGGAGGCTGGGTGGCCTTTAGAGTGTTAGTGGAAAAAAAACCTATTTTGTTTATAAAACCTACCTTTTAGGAAGTTCTACTGGGAACATACAAATTGATTCAGAATGTAATATGGCCAAGAAAATTAATCTGAGAGCAAATTTTTACAGTATTATAAAAGAAACAGACAGCAGCACTCACTGCAACAATGATAAGTTACTGAATATGTGAATGCTTTACATTAGGGTTTTTAAACTCCTCATCAGGTGTACTAAAGAATGCAATCTAGCTAATCATCTCATTAAATAGGACTGAAGTGAATGCACAATGGGTTAAATGCACTGCACCTGTGTTTAAATACATAAGGCTAAAAATCCATCCTTGGTTGATGGATTCATAAGGGGAAGCTAGTGATATTAAGAATCAGTCTAATGTTAAAGGATTAGGCCATATAGGACAGCTGGCTAGCATAGCAAAAAAGGTAGCTGTAATATTTGTCTAAGGAAATTAAAATGAATTATGCTAAGTTGTGTAGCTGCTTTGTGGTACAGAAGAGTGGCCAGTGGACGACCAAGACTTACGACCCACTAATGTAAGCTGAGCACTTCCATCCCTTTTCTTTCAGGTTATTCTTTCCAGGTTTGCAAGTGGTTGCAACTTTGTCTGTGGTTCTTTAAGAAATCTAGGATGTGCTCCCGTAGGGTAGGAATTTCTAAAGGAGTCTAACATAGCCGGTACTCAAATCAGATTGAAAGTCAATGGAATGTGGGTACCTAATTACCTTTGACTCCTTCCGAATTAATCACCTTACTTTTGTTTTAGACAAATACCACTCCCTCCCTGTCAAAACTGAGCAATAGTATCTGGAAACTTATTGCAGAATTAGAAAATGTCTTAGATCAAAGGTAAAACAACTAGGCCCCATCTTGCAAACATGTACATTTTATGCATGTATTAAAATGTAAGCATGTGAGTAGTTTCACAAGAGTCAGAGTATGGTAGTATTATTAATACCCTGCCTAGTCAATACAATTACTCATGTGCTGAATTTTATGCACATGCATACTGCTTGCAAGATTGCAGCTCTAAAGCTTCAACCTGTAAACTCTTAAGTGAGTAGTCTTTACTTAGTCCTATTGATAGACTTCAGTGGGATTACTTGCATGAGTAGGGGTTTTCAAGGTCAGGCTCCAATATGGTATTTCATGTAGACTTCCAGTAGATATTTTTCCATATGGCAAGAGCACCACGATAAACTAACTAGTCTCTGTTCAGAATGATCAGATAAGATGCCGTGGAACAGGACTGAGGTACTTGTGCAAGCTGTCTACTTGGATCACATGAACACTAAGTTTCTCGCTTTCATGAACATTATTCTTAACTACAAAAAATAATCAGGACTTGAGCACCAGTTTTAAAGTTTTCATAATTTTCTTTATAAATATTAGCAAGTTGGCATATCAATCCAAATGTTTCTATTTAATACAATTTAATCAATTTTTTAGTTAATTGACTATATGGTGCACCTGGAGAACACTGCCCGAGTCAAAATATTACTTATTTGTACAATTTTTTTCAACAAATCATTAAGAACTTCCTGCAAGGCATGCATGAACACACTATTTCAAATGATGCCTCAACAATTGACATCTATAGATAATGGACTACACTATGCAATGCAAGTTACTCTTCTGTGAGCCTCCTCTTCTATATCGTGATCATATACTTCTGCCCCTTACAGTGGGACCTTTAATTCTTTCATTTGACTCCTGAAGAAAACCAAAGAGCTCATCCATGGTCACTGTAGATCCAGTTTTTGGTACTTGTAATAACATCTGAAAAATAATGTAAGGGTAAAAATAAGTTGTGTGTGTAAATGATCTCTCTCTAAAATATATCAGTCCAATAAATTCTTTAGTTAGTCTGTGGCATAACTGGTATGTATAGTGAGCCCTCTGCTGAGTGGTATCAGGGCCTTACAGGTCAGCTTCCTGTTAGAAGAGAAATCAGCAATGCAAAGTTTGGGTATATCCTTAATACAGCTTGTTTATTTTACATTATATACCGCAGCCCTTGACAGAGGTGGTCACAAATAGCATGAAGGCAATCCCCTTTTTAAAAAATCTCAGCCAAAACAGCTTCCCAGGAAGCAACTGTTTCAAGAGCTGACTAGTTAGAAAGATTAAGGAACAGAGCAAACTCTTACCTCTTGCCACACCTCCTCTAAAAAGAAATGTCAAAGAGTATTTCTTCAGAGAAAGAACGGTATTCTCACTAATAATGAGACCTTGTAAGACTATGTGCAACTGCGCCATCTGGTGACCCTCAGGATAACAGTATTTAAAATTTGTGCAGCTATTTCTGCAGACATTTTCCCTAAAAGTTACAGATCAGAAGTACTGTCCTGATCTGCTCTTATTAGTAAGTGGCTACTGTTTACATACAATAAGTATTTCTCAGCGATTGCCAGTACATGCAGAAATGTATGTGCGTGACAGTTACATGGAAATCAATTTCAGGATATGGTTCTAGGAATTCTTTAGGTGTATCCATGTTTCTGATAGCTTAACAAGACAAATGCCTGAAAAGACATGCTTACAGCAAGCTAACATTTTGAGTTTAATACCTTAAGTTTGCCTTTTACATACTTACCAGAGGACTGAACCTGGAGCCATTTGTAAACAGAATACCCCAAACGAATTGACATCTACTCTACAGAACTATGATCAGATCCTCCACAAGTGAAATTTAAAGCGGGTGAAGGAGGATCACAGAAATAGATGAAGTGGAAGTAGACAGTATATAGAGAGGGGAAGTGGAAAGTGTATGCAGAAAGAGGAACAAAAACAAATAGGATTTAAACATTTTTGTACAGCTATTAGAAATTTGACAGATTAAATAGCACAAGTTTTTAGTAAATATTAGTTTCACTTAATGCATTAAATGTAACAATTACATAAAGTTAAATATCAGTCTCTAAAACTTTTACATTAATAGGAGCTGTTAAGTGCTCAGTACTTTTGAGAACCTAGGTTTAAACATTCAGTTCTCCAAGTCTTATATACAGCACAGTACTTTCTCAAAAAAAAAAAATAGATGAGTTTTCCAATGCAGTGTTTATAATTTGAAACATTTCAATAGAGCTACAACATGCCAGAGCTACAATATGAAAAAACGTAATAATCCGTTCATGGAAAGTAGGGTATTATGAGAAATGTACATATGAGGCTCAATTCTACAAGATACTGAACACACTGACCGCAATCCAGGAAAATTTAGGCACATGCTTAATTTTAAACACATGCATATTTCCATTGAAATCAGTGCAATTAGTCACAAATGGTTAATTTTAAGCATATGCTTAATGCCTTAACTTCAATGGGAATATTCTTATGCTTGACGGTAAGCACGTCTTTGCTGGGCTAGGGCCAGAGTGCTCAGTCCATTACAGGAGCAAGTCCACTGTAAGATAGCCAAGAACTACTAATTTCTACCACCTCCCCCCAAGGAAGTGTCTGTCAAATGAGTTTATAATGGACGGTGGATTTTTTTTTTTTAGAAGATTTCACAAGTCTACTTGTGACCTGATCAGAATTTGATGTCAGATTTCAAGGTAAAGGCTACATGCAAACCCAGCGTACCATCTTGCGAACATTTCTGCTATGAGAAAAAGCTCAAAAAACTAGAACAGCAAAGCAGCTCAGAATTCCCCTACTGCTCATATGACTAAGCAGTTTGTAACGTTTTATAAATACTCGTACATCTTGATTTAGAATTGGATCACATTATGTTTTACAAGTGTCCCATTAAAATAAACATTGGTTCAGAAATAGTTACTTACTACCAGTTATTTTGGAATAGGTTCTGCATTTTCCTAATGCCATTGTGCACAAGATGAAAAGAGAACACTCCCTTGTCACTATACTCCTATATCTGTACAGAGGAGTAGCTACTGATAATTTTGACACATTTTTAAAAGCACTTCATCTCTAGAACATAGGCTATCTATGTATTCTTGTTATGTGGTAAAATATAAACAATATAATCTTTTGCATTAAAAACTTCCATGAGCCATTTTGTGCTAGTGTCTCGTCTCTGGGTTGAAGCTAAGTAATGCCATAGTCCAAATGGCCAACTAGCTGTAATTAGTTTTTCTGAAAAAGTGCTTGAAAGAAATAACATTCTTAAAACTAGAAGAATGACTTTAAACTTAGTAGCTAAGTAGAGACATGCCATCCAGTGGCATGCCAAGAAATCTGCAGATGAAAAGTTTACAGTATTAGTGAGACCAATACTACATCCAGTTCTGATGTTCATGTTTTAAACAGGATGTTGAAAAATAGGGAAGGGGAGCCACAAAAATTGTTTGCAGACTGAAAAAAATGCCATAGAGGGGGAAAATTATCCATCCTATCAGAAAGAATACTGAGAGGTGACTTGATTACAGCGTATAAGTACCTTCATGGTGAGAAAATACCAGTTACTTAAGAGCACTAATCTAGCAGGGAAAAGGCAAAACAAGAACCAGTGGCTGAAAGCTGAAGCCAGACAAATTCGAATGAGAAATAAGGCACAAATATTTAACAGGGAGGGCAATTAACCATTGGAATAAACTATCAAGGGAAGTGGTGAATGCTCCATCTCTTAAAAGTCTTCAAAATCGAGACTGGATGCCTTTCTGGAAGATCTGATTTATTCAAAACAAGTTATAGAGCTCAATACACTGAGTGAAATACAACTTCTTGTGATATACAGGAAATCAGATTAGATTATCTAATGGTCCCTTCTGGCTGTAAAATAAAATGCAAACACAAATATTATAATTAGGTACAAATAAGTTATGACTTAAGTATCAGAGAGGTAGCCGTGTTAGTCTGGATCTGTAAAAGCAGCAAAGAATCCTGTGGCACCTTATAGACTAACAGACATTTTGCAGCATGAGCTTTCGTGGGTGAATACCCACTTCGTCGGTATTCACCCACGAAAGCTCATGCTGCAAAATGTCTGTTAGTCTATAAGGTGCCACAGGATTCTTTGCTGCTTTTATGACTTAAGTTACTTAAACTCAAATATATTTTTAAAAGAACTTTCATTGTAATTTCTAAAGAAGGTAAAATGAACATGTGTGGAGTCCCAGTGAGTTTATCACACCTTAGAAGATAAACCAGACAAAACTGAGTGCTTCCAAATACTCGTTCTACTACATAAATATCTTCACAATTCTCTAAAGTTCATGCTTATGGTATTTTTTGTGTCAAAACATTGTGAGATAGGGCGTTGAACAGATTATTAAATTAAGCAGCTGAAGTACCCGATTTAAATTTTCAGAACATGCCTGTAAGAGATATTACTCTTTGAATTAAAGGTAGCACCTAGGAACCCCAATTTAGAATCAGGGCCTAAGAACCATACAGACTACAGACAACTGTTCCTACACTACAGAGTTTATGGTCTGTGTATTCGACAAGATACAAGATGACAAATCGGATGGAGGAGGAAGAGTTTAGCAGGAAACTAAAAGCCTCAGCTGGCCACTAGCCTAACCAATGCCAGAGTATGATTTGTAAGCATCATGGCAAATGTGGGTTTTAAGGAAGGATTTAGAAAAGAGATGGTGGCGGCTTCATAAATATTGACATGGAGTATTCCCAACCATAGGGCAGCATGGGCCCAAAGCACAGAGGTACTCGAAGCATCAGAAAAGTGGGTAAGTGAGGCTTATCATTGGAAGAACAAAGGTGTGATAGAGGACCAATACCTTGATAAGTTGTGTAGGTCTAATTTTAATGCCTCCTTCCTGTCTGTTTTGGGGTGAAAAGTACCCATGAGGACGCATGTAATCTCTGTGGACAAGCAAATGCAGAAACTGCAACTTTCTGTGGCTCTTGCATGGAGGGCTGGGTCCAGTTAGAGTCTGGGGAAATTTCTTGAACCCTCTCCCATCCTTGTGCATCTATAAAGCACAGTGATTTCACCACACAGGTGTGAAAGGTGTTTCGAAGAAGAAAGCTCTGTCATTTTATTGAGCTTCCCAAATGAATCTTACGGAGAACGTCAATGCTTCACTGTTGCACCACTTTATTATAATTTTTCCATCTCTCAGATGTGTGGGGAGGTGTTTGGTTTTTTTAAAGAAAACTACAACTCCCACACTCAGGCAAGTATTTCTATCATTTGCATATGAAACAATTTTCTATATATTCCATTACCTTCAGGTATTCCTTCAGCGGGATGCAATGTGTTTCTGTTTGCTGGAGTTTGGTGAACCACGGAGACCCTAAGCCCTGGTGAAGTTTTAATAATAGAGCAGATTTCTTTGTTTTTTGTTTCTTTGTTACGCAGAGACTGAAAAGAAGAATGAAGCAACTCCAATTATATAACAGCTATTGACAAGTGATCTTCTCATCTACTGATATCAAGAACTTCCCTTAAAGCAGGTATGAGTTTGTACAAAGAGGGAGGAATAGAGCCATTAGAGATTACAGATATCAAGGGATATTACTACAGAATATTAAACTAAGATTACTCTTGTACATTTAATGAAATACTATAGCAACAGTTCTCAAAAAAATTCAAGACACTTAAAGTCCAGCATTTAAATATTTCTATCATTAAGTTCTAGTCCAACTGTGTAATATTGTAATACTCTAACACATTCTATCATGAAACTATTAGGCCAGAGCTAAAAATTAAAAAAAAATATATATATATCTCAAGATTACAACCTGATAAATAGTTTTTTCTTCTGAACTCAAAGATGCAGGAGCAATTTCTTCTGAGTTTACATATGGACCCGTTGAATTTAGGAATAAGTCTTCACCAAAAGAGGCCTTGTGCACTGGTGACAAGTTAAACTACACCTCAACCAAAATATAAGCAATATCAGTAATATGTACTTAAAATTCAGCTGATTTACCGTACTAGTAAGGTAATAAACAAAACTGAATTCAAATGGGCTAGCTCTTAAGTGAGAGATGCCTGTGCTGAGAGAATAGGATTAGGAATCTCAAACTCCCAAATCACTGAAGAGTCATTGTGGTCTTGGGCAAATCATTTAGGATATGTCTACACTGCAGCTGGGAAAGGAGTCTCCCAGCCCAGGCAGACAGACTTGCAATAGAGGGGCTCATGGTAGTGCACTAAAACCAACAGTGTGGATGTTGTGGCATTGGCAGAAGCTCAGGCTGGCCTTCTGAGCTCAAACCCACCCAATCCCCTGGCTCTGAGTGCAGGTGGCTAGCCCAAACCTCAGCCAGTGCCACAACATCCTCTTGTGCTAGCATGAGTCTGTATCCGGGCTGGGAATCTCCCTCCCAGCTGCAGTGTAAACATATCTTTATGCTCTGATTTAGTATCCTCATGTGTAAAATGGGAATAACATTAATACGTCTCTCACATGGCTTGTTAGAGTTAATAAATTTGACTTTCTAAAGCAGGTTCAGCAGAAAAAGTTTGATGCATTATTATATCAACACATAATACTGGAGAGAGCCAGTACATCTTCCTTCTGAATAATTTGGTTCCATATTATGGAGTCTTCCTATTGAAGGAACATCTCTCTCTAAAACTGTGCAGTTTGTTATGTCTCAATTCATCTCATGTGACCTGCACAAAGATAACAACTAATGCATTAATCTCAGGCAGTTTCTCCCAAACTTGGGATGCCACTTGTGTAGGGAAAGCCCCTGGCGGGCCAGGCCGTTTGTTTACCTGCCACATCTGCAGGTCCGGCCGATCGCGGCTCCCACTGGCCACGGTGCACCGCTGCAGGCCAATGGCAGCTGCTGGAAGCGGCACAGGCCGAGGGACGTACTGACTGCTGCTTCCAATGGCTCCCATTGGCCTGGAGCAGCAAACCGTGGCCAGTGGGAGCCGCGATCGGCCGGACCTGTGGACACGGCAGGTAAACAAACCAGCCCGCCAGGGGCTTTCCCTACACAAGCGGCGTCCCAAGTTTGGGAAACACTGATCTAAGGAATTAAAGGTTTTTAAAATGCAATTTAAATATGGATAGCATTTGTTTTCAACAAACATTTTTGAAATATGTTGGAGCAAGTAAAGCTGTAAGGTGTTCATTTAACTATATAAAATCCTTTTAAAAATCAAACATTCAATTTTAACAAGTAGCTATTCTAAGAAACATCCAGTTGACTGGATTTGCTCACAATTGTTTGTAACTTAATGTGTCACAAATCAGGTAATTGCATGCATAAGTGAGACTACAACTTGTACATCTAATTCATTCCTAAACAGTCCTAATTCATTAAAAAAGATTAACCATCAACTTTAACGCTTTCAACTGTTTTACCATATTTTAAAAAAAAAGATAGTACCCACTAGTGTTTTGTATATTCATCTCACCTCTAATTCTTCTGGCTGAAAGTATGCTGTGCTTGTTAGCAATTGTCTATTTTTTTCTGTGATCAATACTTTAGAATTAATTTCCTGTTTAGAAATACAATAGAGCATGTAAACATCAAAAATACTCTTGGCAATTTCCTTCATTAGTAACTTGGGGTCCTATACAAAATGGCACATTCTGGGATTCTATTAAAATTCTAAGAAACTGATCTAAAAGGTAAAGACAAGTTACAGTTCATCCTACATTTACGTTACTTTTGTTCTTGTATTCTTTAAATGAAGGCATGGAATCAGTTTACTGCAGCATAAAGGGACAAGAGTTTACTCCTCAATCCCAGGGTCAATGGATAGATTAGACACTTCTTCCCTGTCTAGTGGTCTGATAAGAGTTCTCTCTCTTCCCGGGATTCTCCAAATCAGTCTCAATTAGGAAACAAGATAGAAGGTACTAGTTGTCAGTGACACTAACTAGTTTTGTCTCCAAAGCACATGTCATTTTGAGATTGCAGCTTTGTATCAACCTTCACAGCTTCCATCATTGCCCAGTGGAATTCTCACTTATCTGTGGGAGCTCCTCTCATTTTAAGCCTCCATGGGTAAACAGCAGAGTAGATACGCTTACCATCTCAATGTCTGGTTGTTTGGATGGCAGCACTTCTGCTGCCAATTCATATGATTTAGTTGAAATACGTTCTGCAGGAGATACAAGCTGATGGCATGAAGACGTCTCACCCTTTAACAGGCTGCTGAATTTTACTTTTTTTCGGCACTTCATGTTTTTAGGATTAGCAGTTTGGTTATCAAGCTATAATGAGATGAACAATTATACTTTGTATTATAAAATGAACCCCCATTATCAACCTCTGAAGTGCCAGACAAAACGATAGCACAATAATACATTGATTCTTAAGAGTTAGATCATTGCCTTACACCACACTCTTAGGTCTAGTGAGTTATTAGGCACAGTTAAACTGATCAATGTACACAGTAGCACCTAGCCATCCAATCAGGGCTCTGGGTTCTGTTGCATTGACACTGCACGCACACACTCCCTGCCTCATAATGCACACAAATCTAGTATTACTTACTGCCACGGTTCCAGAGTGACCCCCTCACTCAGTCTCTCCATGGGCACCTCTTTCAAGTGGTAGGCCCAGTGCCTACACTACTCTCAGAGTGGAATCCCATGACCTTTAGGCTGAGTCATCTGCTTACATCTCCCCTGTTTACCAACCATGTTTCCTCAGCAGGTCCAACCGGGCTTGGACCCTGCTATAGACTTCCCTTTGGGAGCTGTGAACAGTAGATAGATGCAGTGACACAGAACAGTTTCTTCAAAGCCAAGCATTATTTATCCATAGGATAACATAGCAATCACGGTGAAAGGGGTTAAAACAAAATAACCACATGCCTTATTGCCTTACCTAAGCTTAAGATTTCCTTCAAATTTGGGTAGGCCTACTTATCCCTACCTGCTCCCTCCTTCCTCTGGAAGCCAGCTTACAGTCTTTCTGCAAACTGTCTCTGCCTCTCAGCTTCAAGGCTGAGGCTTTTAACAGTGTCCACTTTCTTTAAGGTTTCTTGCCTGAAAAGTCCTCACTCTGTCCCAAGATAGAGATGGTAGTGCAAGAGACAAACAACAACAAAAGGTTTTTACACCTGTATTGTCAGTTAAGCACTAGTAATTAGGGTTGTCTAAAGCCATTGTCTTTGAAGTCTTGCAGTTGTGCAAAAATCACCCAGGACTGAATTAACTCTTTGCACCCATGTAACAGTCAGCAAGCTAGAACACCTAAAAGATACAACTCTCTCCCAGGTTCTTTACACTTACCATTACCAAAGACCTGCTAAACTAAGTGCCTTCAAAAACATTTAGGAAACACTGCCTCTGTCAAGATATTACCCCTTTTTTAGTTCTCCTAGTGATATCTGGATGCTCAAATTACAACAAGGTATATTAATCATTAAAACCCTCACCTGTCTCTTTGGTCTTGTAGGTAATGAAGAGAATGTACTGATTTTTATATCTGGAGTTTTTTCCATAGTAGGCACAAATTTACACACTTGTTTCCCTGTGATGAAAACAATGTTTTTATTGGAGAAAAGGTGCATAGATGCTCTCCATCCCCACATTGTAAATTATCCCTTGAAAGAGAGAATCAGGGATCATGCCACAAAATCCATATGCAGAGTTTGCTTCTCTTGCTCCCTGATTTTGCTCTATTCCTGGTTCAGTGTTTGGTGGGAGAAGTTTAGAATGCTTTTCCTGCTCGCCTGTCTCCCTACTGCTCCCTCTGCTGCTGCCCAGCTCTGCACACAAACCACAGAGCAGGGAGCAAACACTGTATAAGTCAGGAAGCAGCCTCTGATGGGGTCTGCCTGTGCTACTATTTTCCACCCCAATTAACCAGAAAAAATTAAGCAGTTTTTTGGACCGTGGCCAAAACTGCAAAATTAGTTGGAATTCATTCAGAATTTGAGCTATCAGAAGCCACTCATGATATTAATAGGAGGCTTCACCTTCAAATACCACAAACAAAATAAAAAAATAAAAAAACAAGTCTCACAAAATATAAGAATTAGCAGTCTTGTACCTGGCTAAATTAAACTTTTTAAAAAAAAATTATTCATGGGGAAAGGTAAGAAATTGCCTTTTTCATTGGACACTGTATGTGATTAATTGGTATACAGAGGGGGTTTGGTTTCCTGTAACAGTTTACTGTGTGTTCTGGATGAAATCTAGTTCTCTTTACGGAATGGGTTTTAAACAGGTTCGGTTCCCTTCCCATTCCTGCTCATAGCAAAGCTCAGGCTTTGTGAGAGATAATGGGTCAGGCACAAGCCTGGTTCTAATAAGGAGACCTGGGCTGTAAGTTTCATATGAAATATAATGGAAGTTCCTATGGTTTTGCTTATAGATAGCAAGAGATTTGCTAGCAGCAAATATCGTCAATGGCCAGTGATGGGACATCAGATGGGGAGGGCTCTGAGTTACAACAGAGAATTCTTTCCCAGGTGTCTGGCTAGGGGTCTTGCCCACATGCTCAGGGTCTAACTGACTGCCATATTTGGGGTCAGGAAGAATTTTCTCCTGGGTCAGATTGGCAGAGACCCAGGTTCGGGGTCACCTTCCTCTGCAGCATGGGGCACTGGTCACTTGCAAATTTAAAGTAGTGTACATGGTGGATTCTCTATCATTCAAAGTCTTTAAATCAGGACTGAGGACTTCAGTAACTCAACCAGAGGTTATGGGTGAGCTTCTGTGGTCTGCAATGTGCAGACTGTCAGACTAGGTGATCATTATGGTCCCTTCCAATCTTAAAGTCTATTGGGTCTATTAAAAACAAATTTTTACTGTTGTTAGACCTTTTTAGCTTCTTTTCTGAAATTTAAGAACTATATAGTTATTTTAGATTTAAAAAAAAAAACATTTAACCTCAGTGCTACTTCTCTGCCAGAAGTTAAATACAGTCAAAAATAAAAGCAAGGACCTGCTTCTCACCTACCCCCTGCCAATAAAACCAATAAGTCAAACCCCTTTTCCCACCAATATTAGCTTTTATGAGCCCTTTCCTTCCAGACACTCAGTCTCTATATTCCCTAAATAATCCTTCCTGCGTGCTGAGACCTCTCAAACCACACTGAAATCACTGGCAGAGATTATTAGGTGACAAATTAAAGTAAGCAGTTATTCAATTAACTGTACTACCAAGACTTGCTGTCTTGAATAGCCATGTTCCTTACTGGTTTTCTGCAAGGTAGAGGGCTAGGCTGTCACTAGGTTAGAGAGGATCTAGTAAGACAGAATTCTTTGGGAATCAGCATAACTGGTAGCAGAGTCCAAATAAGTTTAAAGTGGAATAAAAGAAAAATCTATGGCCTGGTCTACACTAAGGGGGGGGGAGGAGTCGAACTAAGGTACGCAAGTTCAGCTACGCGAAGTACCCTAGTTCGAACTACTCACCCGTCCAGACGCCGCATGATCGAAGTCCGCGGCTCCAAGGTCGAGTCCGCCACCGCTGTTCGCGGTGGTGGAGTTCCGGAGTCGACCGGAGCACGTGGGGAGTTCGAACTATTGCGTTTTGATTAGATGTGATAGTTCGAACTCCGAGAAGTCGAACTCTCCGCGTCGACCCGCGCGGTAAGTATAGACCTACCCTAACAGACAACTAATTTGCAAGTAGTACAACTATTTTAGGCCATATTTTACCTGCTACAACTGTTGAAACACTCATCAAGTCAGAAGAATCTTTATTGCATTTTGATGGTGACTCTCTGATGATAAATTAAAATTCTGTTATTAGTATCTTAAAATTTAGGCAGCAAAATATTTATAGAAAACTAATCATACAGATAACTCTAAACTTTCCTCTTCATTTTTATCAAAAAAGCTTAGGAGTTCAATTACATTTTTCTAATGTAATTTTTCAAACAAAACAGCTGATCAAATGAGTCAAATAATTAGTTTATCAAATCAAGTAGATTAAAACTATGAAGAGATTTTATAATTTAAAAACCAAAGAAAGAAAAAAAGTCACTGAAATCAAATACTATATAGTGTAATATATCCAGAAGACCATAGAAAAATGTAAGTAGTGTGTAGTGGAGCCAATTAAAATCCAAGAAGGTAGCTTGTTTTAGCAGACATTTGTCTTAACCCTGCAAGCACTTACTCACCCATTTATCTTAATTGATCAGTCCCACCTTAAGCCATTGGGGCTGCTCTGAATGAAATCAAGCAGGGGCACAAGTATTTGCAGATCAGGACATTAATTTGCATATACAGGACAAAATAAGGATACATGTGTGTTTTGTAGGTTTATTATTAAAAATTAAGTCAAATTCTCTGCTTTACAGATTACCTCCCAATGTTTTGGTGTTGATGACCCTCTGATATGGGCTCTAAAAGACAAAAAAGTTTAAATTTAAGATAGCTATGAAAGGTAGAGGATATCCTACTGCATATTAATATTTATATAAAGTGTATTATAAACATGAACATTAACTAAATTAACTAAAGCTAAGAGACTTACAGGGACTTTCTAGAGTGAACTCTATCTAGTTTTAAATTAAGTGAAATAAGCATTTGAAATAATTTAATATAAAAAGGAGTTACCTAATATCTCTGAAAGATTTGAAAGCTGTGGCATCTTATCTATGGTCACCGCTTTGCTGGTGTCCAGGAGAGTAGAATTCTTATATTTGAGAAACTCCTCAGGATTGGAATTATTTCTGTCTGAACACAGAAGATGCAGTTAAAAGTTACCTTTCATTCTGTAGTTAATTCTGTTACCAAATTTAGTCTATAATGTAGACCTGTGATGTTTCTAAGATAAGTCCCTCATTTAGGGTGACATGCACTCAAGTAGATAGGGAGCATTGTGAGAGGTCCTCTGCCAGCTGTTGCAGCCAATCTCTTCCCTACATACCTTGCAAAAGCAAAAACCCATAATTTCCTTCTTGTTTTTTTTTTTTAATATAAGAACAGTTGAAATCTCTGATGCAATATAGTAGGTCAGCATACACTGCAAATGCAATTTTTAGCCCAGGATCTCAAAGCATTTAAAACATTAGGCCTAGACTATCAAAAGGCACAATCTGTAGGCTTATTCTGGCCAATAACATTTGAACAACATGAATTCGTGCCCACAAAACAAAGATTAGACTTTTGACCATTTAGAGCTATGGTCTTTGGGAAGGCAGAACGAGTCTAACTAAATAGTGAATACCAAATGTGATTAATAGTCTAACAGATTTTTTTGTGCATCAAGGCACCATGCAGTGTCTCTGATATAGGGAACAGGATGCACCAGAACTAGGGGGATCTTTCAGCATTTACATTGTGCTCCTTGTTTAAATGTTCAGTGTCTTTATTTTGCTATCCTATGCTGACACCTGTCAGAGTGGACATCCTTAAAGGAGTACATATACATAGAAAAGTAAAGTTTTGTTGCATGTTTTTCTATTGTATACAAGTTCAAAATCTTTCCCTTTGCTTTTTTAAAAATTCTAACTTTACCTGTTTTAGTCCCTAATTAAGTTTTATGAACTTGAAAAGAAATCTGATTAAGTCACTGGACTAGATCTTTGACCCTATTCTAACTGCTGTGCATTGCTCAGGCCACCCTATCCCAGACACGTTTTGGGAGTGGATGGGGATGTGGCCAGAGCATGCTGTGCTCAGCTATCTCCAGCTAGTACTAAAGCCCCCAACGAACCATTTCTGCCAGCCTTTAAAATGACTTCAAATTATGCATATGGCCAGTCAGCCCCTAGCTTGGAGGATCAAGCCCCTGTAGATCCTGCAATGAGCACTGCCTGGCTCAATCCAGAGATCTGACCCAATGAGTGAAAGATACAAATATTCATACATAATTGAATAATTAATTATATCTATGTATCTTTCTACACCAGGGCCGCCCAGAGGATTCCGGGGGCCCGGGGTCTTCGGCAGCGGGGGGCCCTTCCATTCCAGGACCCGCCGCCGAAGTGCCCCGAAGACCCGCGGCGGGAGCCCCCCGCTGCCGAATTGCCGCCGAAGCGCAGCCTGGTCTTCGGCGGTAATTCGGCGGCGGGGGGGCCCCCACCGCGGGTCTTCGGGGCACTTCAGTGGCGGGTCCCGGAACGGAAGGGGCCCCCCGCTGCCGAAGACCGGGCTGCGCTTCGGCGGCGGCGGCGGGTCCCGCTTCCCTCCCGCCCCGGCCCCAGCCTCTTACCCCCGGCTCCCTCCTCACCCGGAGCCTTAGCGCCTCGCCGGAACAGCTGCAGCGTGTGGCCGGCGGGGCCTGAGCCCCGCTCCGAGCCACGTGGTGAGGGGGCGGAGCTATGAGCTCCGGGCCGAGCGGAGGGAGCTGAACTCAGCCCAGAGCTCCCAACCCCGCCCCCTGACCATGCGGCTCTGAGCAGGGCGGGGCTCAGGGGCCCCGGCGGAGACTCGGCGCTTGATGCGCTGAGGCTCCAGGAGAGGGGCGGAGGCAGGAGCCTCAGCGCATCAAGCGCCGAGTCTCCGCCGGGGCCCCTTGGGGCCCCGCCCCGCTCAGAGCCGCGTGGTCAAGGGGCGGGGCTGGGAGCTCTGGGCTGAGTTCAGCTCCCTCCGCTCAGCCCGGAGCTCATAGCTCCGCCCCCTCACCACGCGGCTCGGAGCGGACCTCAGGCCCCGCCGGCCACACGCTGCAGCTGTTCCGGCGAGGCGCTGAGGCTCCGGGTGAGGAGGGAGGCCACTGCGGAGCCCCTGCGGGGCCCGGGGCAAATTGCCCCCTTTGCCCCCCCCTCTGGGCGGCCCTGTTCTACACTCATATCTTTCTACATCAGGCTGAAAATACAATTTGAAAATTAAGTTTTACCTAAACTGTCTTCATCCCTGAATATTTCAGGTGATGGGCAACTATTCATGCTATCAGTAGACTCTGTACTGGAATCCATGTCCAAACAGTGCAGTAGAAAGGTAGAGACACCTGTAGGCAGAGTCATTCCTGTAATTTAAGAGGAAAAAATGGTTGAAATATTGTCAACGTACCATCAGGTAAGGGTACAAGTTCTGATCCTGCAATGAGCTAAATATCTTCAATTATTATGGGTAGTTTAAAAAAAAAACATTTTAACACAAAAAAGTGCAAACTGAAACCTGGCTTATGTTGTAAGCCTAGAAACAATCTTTATTCTTTAAAGGAAGTAGGTGTCTCAAACTCTTTTCATGCAAGATTCATCCAGAGAAAAAGCCTGTAGGTTACAGTCAATTTAAAGGGGACTCTTATACAAGCTCACACTGCAGCAGAGCTCCCAGTCATATATAGTCATAGTCATATATACTGTTCTTTAAATGAGATACTAAATCTACAGTAGATCCCTTCTGGCAGGGGTCTAATGGAAGTCTAGGTAGAATATGAATATCCTATGGCACTTTTCAATAGAGTAGGGATAGCCTTGATTAACAGGCCTTCACTCAAAACTGTTCTTCTAGACAAAGCACACTAATCTATTAGAGTAGCTAGGTAATCCTCCCAGTGACATTTTGGAGACTGGCACAGAGCTTAAACGTATTATCAATTATCCACCTAAAAACCTTTCTATATAAATTAACTCCCAGAAGTAAGCTAGTTACACAAGAGACTCCATTCCCTTGGGTACAGCCAGAACTGGCGCTAGGCATAAGCAGACGAAGCAATTGCTTTTAGGGCCCTAGGCAGCTCAAGAAAGCCCCCTATTAAGTATGGGGGGGAATCAAAAATATTCCTGCATAGGGTCCCCAATGGGCTAGCACAGCCTCTGTGTACAGCATGATGGCTACCTGCTTAGATCATCCTGTTATATTCAGTTGGCTTTCTTCAGTACACTTAGAGACTCACCAAAAGGCATTATTCAAGTTCAAGGGTTAGAATTCTATCACTTTAGGTTTGTCTCCCATCATACTGTTGTCTGGGACACTTGACTACACCAGAGGTATAACTGAACTGAAGATTGCAACTGGAAAGATTAGGGGAAAAATTAGACAAAATAGATGAGGGTAGACCTCTTCCACCTAAGCCTCAGATAACTACAATCTTTACAGCCAATCTTAAGAGGCCAAGTAATAACTATTATTAAAATGCCAAACCATAACTTTCAGGACTACATTCCTATATGCTCCTGGAAAGTTAAGAATACAGAGAAAGAGGGCTTTTCTGAGAAGTGTCGATTTTGCAAGGAGAGTCCTGTTCATAAACGAAGGTAAAATACATAAGCTACTCAGAAGTACTTTGTAACAAAAGTTGACCAAACATGTTGGATTCAACAGAAGTAGAAACCCAACCTGGATTCAAACAGTATGTACTTTCTGAATGTAATATGCAGTGTCGTAGCTATGTCAGATTCTGGATATTCAAGAGACAAGGTAGGTGAGGGTAATATCTTTTATTGGGCCACCTTCTGTTGGTGAAAGACAGGCTTTCAGGTCATACAGAGCTCTTTGTCAGGTCTGGGAAAGGTTCTCAAGCCCCTCACAGCTAAATAGAAGAGCAAACAGATAGAAATGTTAACTACTTGTGCTAAACTTGTCCAACTTTCAGGTGACATTGTAAACAAGAAGCAGGCAGCATTATCGCCTGTAAATGTAAACAAACTTGTTTGTCTTAGCAATTGGTTGAATAAGTAGGCGGCCTGAGTGGACTTGTAGGCTCTGAAGTTTTACATAGTTTTGTTTCTGAGTGCAGTTATAGAACAAAAAAAAAATCTACATTTGTAAGTTGCACTTTCAGGATAAAGAGATTGCATTACGGTACTTGTATGAGGTGAACTGAAAAATACTCTCTTGTATTCTGTGTAAGGGATAAAAGTGTTGTATTATAATTGAAATCAATGTATTTGAAACTGTAGAAAAACATCCAAAAATATTTAATAAATTTCAATTGGTATTCTATTGTTTAACAGTGCGATTAAATGAATGTAGGGCAGTCTGAACTAGTACAGGAATAATGCACAAGTCAAATCTAAGGTGTACTGTAATAGCAATATTTATAGAACTGTCCTTTAATTCCAATTTTTAAAGTTGTATGTATTCTATATATTAATAGCCTAAAATGTACTCACCTGAAGTAGTTTCACTGTTTCTCAAACTTTCTTTACTTTCAGAGTTGATATGCAGAGATTCCTAAAATGAACAAGGGAAGATGCAGATGAAAATAGTAACAAATGCAGATCAAGAGATGTAATCAGATTTGTTCTTATGTTATCAAGGATTTAAAAGAAAAGCTTTGAGAATGATTTTCTTGCAATAAATTTGTCACTTAGGTTTACTGACAATTAAACCTGCCAACCCCAAATAGCCAATATAGTTGTATCCTACTCTTTTTCATGCATCATTAGCAAAATTGCCATCTGACTTATTGTTCTGAATCTACTGTTAGTAAAAGTTGGTTTTATCCTAATTTTTTGTTTGGCTATAGCTTCCATTGAAGGCCTTCTGCAATCAAGGAAATTTCTACGTAAGCAAGAGGTGCAAGGCTAGTGCAAATATATGAAGCAAGAGAACAAACAAAACACACACCTAGTATCAGAGGGGCAGCCGTGTTAGTCTGGATCTGTAAAAAGCAACAAAGAGTCCTGTGGCACCTTATAGACATGTCTGACAAAGTGGGTATTCACTCACGAAAGCTTATGCTCCAATACATCTGTTAGTCTACAAGGTGCCACAGGACTCTTTGTTGCTTTTTATACACCTTCTAGTTGACTTTTGCTTCAAGTAAAACTGATTTGCACAAATATGATGTCACTGCTGTAAAACACACACAAGTAACTTTATGCACCGTGTAGTCTTATAGAACTCAAGGGGACTACTCACATCCATAAAGATGAATGTTTGCACGATCAGGACCTAGGTATCGAAGTAATTGACGGAGGGTAAATAAGGAACACCCACGTGTAAATTTTACAGTAACATTTCAGGATAATCATTTTACAGTCAGAAGTAATGGGACTTAGTTTATAGGATGTGTTTGAGCTAAAAAAGGATTTTGTAGAAAAAGTGTTTTTTTGCTGTAATGACATTATTTAGCTATTATGTAGTACTTCTGATTTGTTAACACCTTTGTGAAGTGCTTTGAGATAAGTATTATCCCAGTTTCGCAGATGGAGAAACTGAGGAAGAATCATGACATGACTTGCCCGAGATCAGATAGCAGCTAGTTAGTATTTCTGCACGTTTACCAGTTATACACCAGTTTTTGTTCTGGCAACCCACATCGGGTGACCAGACGTCCCGATTTTGGGGTTTTTTTTTTATATAGGCTCCCATTACCCCCCCACCTCCTGTCCCAATTTTTCACACTTGCTGTCTGGTCACCCTAAACCCACAGTGCAAAAAAAGCCATAAAGCTAAGTTCAGCCCTAAACAAATGCATGTGACTTGAAATGACTTTGCTGAGAGTAATGCTTGTGTAGAGAAGGTGAGAATTAAGCCCACAGCAGACAAGTACTCCCCCCGCCTCATCTTACCCTCCACCAAATAGCACCAGCCAATAAAAATTTTAGTAAAGGGTGGTGGAGTAGAAAATGTTCATACCCTCAACGGCATAGTGCTTTTTTCCCCGATGTCTTCATTTTCTTCCATACCTGTAATTTTCTCATCATTTAATTGACCACTATGTTTGGAAAAAGAACACAGCAAAACTAAGCTTGCACTTGCATTACACACACAAAAAATTAGCTTATTCACAATTTTTAAATTTAAAAGTTAAATTAAAGCTCATTCCTGGGAAGTCCTTAAAAAAAAAACCAGCCTTTTAGATGGTGGTCAAATAGCTCAATAGATAACTGCTATCAGAATTTGGTCAGCATATCTCCAACATTTATCAGACAGTTATGAATTTAGCACAAGCAGTTCTAAAGTTAAGTATTGTAACTGGTATATTTTGAATGCATGTTACCGCAGACCTCTGATCAGATGAACTGTTTGTTTTGATCACTTCAGAGTTTTCTTTGATTTTTGGTAAGGCTTTCACATTGGGATTTCCCTTTGCACCTACAGAAAAGTGAATATTTAAATTTAGAACTAAGACTACCATTAGCAAAACTATAAAGTTAATCTATAATGGGCAGGGTCATAGAAGACAAATTAAAAATCTTATTTAGAGACAGTCATCAATCTTTAATATGTTTGCAATATTGGGGTAAAAGTCTGAATGAGGATCCTACCTTGCTATTTCTTCCCAGGTGATTTGTTTGCTCACACACTAATATGAGACAAATCACACCATCTGGCTTAAAGAAATACAGCAGGCTGTTCAGAGTATGACAAATCTCACTGTGTGAGACATTTTCACAGGAAAACAGAATAAAAATTTTTGGAAGTGACATTTTCTGTGGGGTTTGCAAAAGCTTTGAGCCCAATTAGATTTTAATAACTAACCCATTATAAATTCTGAATTTATAAGTCAGAAGTCTTTTTAACACAGATTGGTTACCAATGATATTACATACATCCCTGATCCTGAAAACTTAGAAAAATCAACACCACTCTTCATTGCTTGCATTCCAAACATTGCAGTATAATTTGACATCAATTTTATCACCAAGGTTGCTTTACACTGTGGATTTTGGGGATATGGGGATGACAATATTACAGAAAGCTAACAGCCAACATAAATCCTGAAAAATTAGACATGATAATTTCAGCATTAATAAGATAAAATGTTATTTTCAGACACATGTAAGGACATTTCTTAATGAATGCATCATTTTAAAGAGGGGACATGGAGGTGAAGCTTCAGACCATTTCTTCCTATTCACAAGGGGGAAGGAGAACGGAGACCAACCACTGCATAGCACTCTCCAGCAGCCCCTGGCTGGGACTCACTGGATTTTGGGATTGGACAGGATTAAGAGCCAAGAATCATTCCCCACTAAGCCCCTTCCCTCTGGATTTTTGTAGATGTTTACAGTTTATAAACATATTAACTCTCTATAGGTCTTCTCCATGACTGCTATCAGCACCCACTCCATTGTACAAGGGGGCTCAGCCAATGGAAACAGCTCCTGCAAATTAGAGTGGGAACCAGCAGAACAGAGTCAAGGCAGGAACCAATCACAGGGTTATTTTAAATGCTGCCTTTTAAAGAGGGTGTCTCCTTCTCAAATGAGTGAAACTTGATAGTTCTTTTGTGGGAAATGAAACAGCTGATCTTGATTAATCATGATCTCACCCCATCTAAGCAACTCACACAAAGACCTCCAGTTTAAGTTCTATCTGTAGTCAATGTTTATATACACAGATTTTTAAAGTCCCTAGCCCCTTCCAGCTGTAACTCCCAGACCTGCCAAGTCTCAAAGGAGACTCTCTCTTCTGAGGATTAGTATGAATTCAGTTTTTGAAGTGCCTCTTCTTGGTGATTAAGGGGTTTGTCATGTGTTTCAAGAAGGGTCACATCTTGGCAAAGGAAAACAAATTATGTCCCTTCATGGGAAACATCTATGAATAGCAAACAACTATTTTAATCAGTCTAGAAGAGCTGACTATTGATTAAAGTAGAGAGCAAATCAAGATTGCTGAGTTCTATTCCCAGGTCCACCTCCACCTTGTGACCAAGTCACTGAACCCCCGTTTCCCCATCTGCAAAGTTTTATTAACTATGCTTTCCTACCTGTCAGATAAATCTTCCACAAACACACACTTGAATGCACTGCCTCTTGCTGCTTGGAATACTCAGACTCACAAAGACACCCTTTCCTCTCTACAGCCTGCTGACTCTTGATGTTACATACATCAAGAGCACATGACCAGCAAGTGGGTTTTCCTTTTTAAATCCCAATTTAAAAATTTACAACAAATTTACAACAGCAGTTTAACAACATTTGGACTGTCCTAGGGGAAGATGAGGATGAGCCATTTTAATTCAACATATAACTTACTGATTTTTTTTTTGTGTGGTGAGCACAGTACTTTAATGTGCATCTATATTTTGACAAGACTCAGGCCTACATTTTCCCTTTTCTTATTAGCAGGAGAGTCAGAACATGAAGCTTACAGGACAAACAGAGCAGTGGTGGCCAGGGAATGTACACAGCTGATATCTAGATCACTCCTTGCACATCTGAAACTATCAGAGCCTAAAACTGTTGGACCCAATGGGGAACCAAGACCCAGAATGGAGAGATGAGAAATATGCCTTGATATCCCACATGTCAAGCAGGAGGGAAAATTGGCTATTGGCACTTAATGTTATCTAATAGAATGCACCCTGAAGAACAAGAGATCCATTATAGGATAAAGGGAGATGTTAAGGTTCCAGGACTCAGAGCATTCACTGTCTTGGTTTAGACCTTCTTTATTCTGGAAGTAAACTGTTTATATTTCAACAAAAAGTCCAAAATGCACATAAAAATCAAATTGGGCCTTGAGAGAGGCACAGCCCCCTAATTAATGTGGGAAGGGTGAAAGGTAGCAAGTAATACCTCTAGTGAGGACACAGACAACCCCCTTCCCTCCCCAAAGCCAGGATCTGGCAAGTAAACATCTCTTAATAGGGTTATCCCTCACCATCTTAATAAACCCACACAACCTCAAACTATATTTTTGCCTATCACACATTTTAGTGGTAGTTAAACCTCTAACATGTCCATGAATGTTAAAGGAAACTCAGAGGAGGTGACGAGACGGAGTAACAGTTACTACTTTGGGCATGGGACTGGAAGAGGCGTCGGCAGGGCTGGAGGGTACTGCCTTTTCTGCTGCTTTGGGGAACCGATACAGCCACCCCTGGTACAGGGGAGGAGCAGTACACAGTTTTCTGTCTCCGTCGGGCATAGGTGCGCAGTTTGAACCACTCCATCCTTTTTTCCTTTCGCCTCCCAGCAGTGCCTGCAAGCGAGAATCAGAAGAGTCAGGAGGAGCTTTAGGTCATCCTCAAAACCTGCCCCGGGGTAGGGGAACGCCCCTCCTCCTCCCACCCTAGGCCATCCCCCTTGCCCACCAAAGGGACACCCCCCTCCTTTCCCTCCCCTCCCCCCAGGCCATCCCCCAACCCACTTCTGGGACAGGGGCATTCCCCAGACTCACCACAGGGGGGACGGCCCCCCCCATTTCTACCCAGGCTTCCCTTCCCAGGGGTAGAGACGGGGCACACCCCCCACCCCAGCAATCCCCCTCCCGCTGGAGAGCGCTCCCCCGCCCCGCCCCACACACCCTCAGGGCTAACCGCCCTCTGGCGGCAGTTAAAGAAAGCGGAGCCGGGAAGCTCCTTTTATAAGCAACGGTCGCCGCCCAATAGGCCAAGACGACCCCCCTCAGTCCCGCCCACAATACCCGCCCTCTCCCCCAGCTACCAATCCGCCTCCCGCCACGCCCCACCCCCTGCCGGCGGGCCGTGCTCCGTGCTCCGCCCACCTGCGGACTCGCGCAGCCCCGCTGCCAAGCCGAGCGCTCGAGCGATCTCCTTCTAGGTCCCGCCCCCTCGACCCCCTCCCCCGGCAACCTGTCTGTCCTAGATCCAGCCCCCCCCCACAACAGCCCACCTCATCTAGAGCCAGCTCCTACCCCTAACATACCCTTAAATCCAGCCCCCACCTCCAACAACACACCACTCCTAGATCCAGCCCCTGAACCCCCTAACAACCACCTCGCCTAGATCCCCCCACCCAATGCCCTATACCCCCACCTCTCCTAGAGCCACCCTCCTACCCCTAACATACCCTTAAATCCAGCCCCCACCTCCAACAACACACCACTCCTAGATCCAGCCCCTGAACCCCCTAACAACCACCTCGCCTAGATCCCCCCACCCAATGTCCTAAACCCCCACCTCTCCTAGAGCAACCCTCCTACCCCTAACATACCCTTAAATCCAGCCCCCACCTCCAACAACACACCACTCCTAGATCCAGCCCCTGAACCCCCTAACAACCACCTCACCTAGATCCCCCCACCTAATGCCCTAAACCCCACCTCTCCTAGAGCCCTAACATACCCTTAAATCCAGCCCCCACCTCCAACAACACACCACTCCTAGATCCAGCCCCCAAACCCCCTAACAACTACCTCGCCTAGATCCCCCCACCCAATGCCCTAACAACCCACCTCACCTAGATCCAGCCCCCTAACAACCCACCTCCTCTGAGAGCCCCCCATCCAATGCCCTAACAACCCACCTCGCCTAGATCCAGCCCCCTAACAACCCACCTGCTCTGAGAGCTCTCCACCTAATGCCCTAACAACCCACCTCGCCTAGATCCAGTCCCCTAACAACCCACCTGCTCTGAGAGCTCCCCACCTAATGCCCTAACAGCCCACCTCGCCTAGATCCAGCCCCCTAACAACCCACCTCCTCCGAGAGCCCCCCACCTAATGCCCTAACAGCCCACCTCGCCTAGATCCAGTCCCCTAACAACCCACATCCTCCGAGAGCCCCCCATCCAATGCCCTAACAACCCACCTCGCCTAGAGCCAGCCCTCACCGACCCACTAAGAACTCCCCTTAAATCCTACTCCCACCCAGCCCCCTAAGAACCCTCTCCCAAATCCAGCCTCCTAACAACTCCCCTCGCCTAGACCCAGCCAGCTCCTTGCTCTTCCCAACAGCCCCACTTCCACCGTCAACCCACCTGCCTCCTATTGATTTTCAGTAGCGGTGAGTAATTCTGTTACTGCATTAATTAAGTACCTATTGTAGTGTGACTGGGCTATGAAAACTACTGTAGCCAAATAATGGATTGTAATATTTAGCTGGAGGTACTCTACAATACTTTAAGTATCAGGGGGTAGCGGTGTTAGTCTGCAGCCACAAAAACAACAAGGAGTCCCGTGGCACCTTCAAGACTAACAGATTTATTTGGGCATAAGCTTTCATGGATAAAACTACAATACTTTGGAAACGTGGTATTGTTTTTGTTGTTTTGATTTTGGGCAGAAGGTGGCACTGTTAGCTCTGTGTTCAGTGTCTTGTGCACTTTAGTGCAGTTGCATATTTGGCAATTGAGCTGTGCCAATAAACTGAATGTATTTATTATGATAGCTTCAAAGTCAGCCAATCCCTTCTGGGGGTACAGACTGTAATTCCAAACCACAGATTGGATTCATATCTGCAGTGAAAGACTAGTCCGTGTCCCACTCAGTTCAGACTTTCCCCACCAACCTGCCCTCATTCCCTCCTTTGTCCAGAGATAGTCTGAGGGGAAATAAAAAAGGCTATGCTGTGTGACCTGAAAGGTCTGTTATGCCCCCAAAAGATCGTAATTGTTTTTTCTTGTCCCCAAGAACATCAGCAATTCTTCTCTGAAATGGTGCTTTCTGGTCACTCAGGATGCGCTCTTTTGTGGTCATCGTTACCTCGAATTCTCCTTTTTTGAGTATAATTGGACAATAGTAATAAAATGGAATTATATATGTGCAGCAGCAGTGACTTGAGAGAGGGCCTGCTAGCCCTAATTCCCCACTCTGCCCCTTCCTAAATGGCCCATCCCAGAAGAGGAGGCCTTTGTATCCAATTCACCATGTGGAGCAACAATAATTAGACATCCATTCATGTTAGAGTTTTGCACTGTTTGTGAATGACAACAGAATCTGATAGGAGTTTTTACTGCCATTGTATTTTGATGTTCAGTATATTTACTTTTTAATGTAGTGATAGATGCATAAGTGTGTTTAATAACTCTAACGATAGGGGTGATGGTATGTTTCTGTTTTCTGCATACTGCATCTCTAAATATAAGGAGTTTGATTGTTAGGGGCTCAATTATTACTTGAGTTTTAACTAATGAAGTTATAATAATAATACCTAGGTCTTAGAAAGCTGTTTTCATCAGCAGATCTCAAAGCACTTTACAGAGGCGGTCAGTATAATTATCCCTATTTTACAGATTAGGAAACGGAGGCACAGAAAGATGAAGTGACTTGCCCAAGGTCACCCAGCAGGCCAGTAGCAGAGCAGTGCTTTATCTGCTGGGCCATACTTCCCCATAGAAGTGTAAAACTGGTGTAAACTCTACTGGTTTGTTGTAAACCTGGTGCAGTGGGGTAGATAAAGAGTACCCTAGTTGTCTTCTGAAATCCAGTGCCACATTGTGCCTATGTTGAAATGACTTGCCAAATGTTGTGCCTTTATTTAAAAGAGGGCAACCGGGATGACCCAGATAAATATAGGCTGATTATCCTGACATCAATCCTGAGCAAAATCTTGGAAAGGTTAATAGGGGATGTAACCAGTAAAGAATGAAAGGATGGTAGCATAATTAATGCCAAACTTCTTGGCTATGTTCGTTAATTAAAATAAACATAATATAGACTGAAAATACATGTCGGCTGTCTGTGAGTGTAAAACGTAACACTAAGGAATCTGTAGTTGATTCAGATGTGTAATTTAAGATGAGAGAGAACATATGGATTGGATGACACATTCTGGCAAATTCCTTATTTTTTTATAGAGACCTGTATGTTCTTGATTTGTTCATTGAAAACAAGGGACTATCATTCTGACTCAGGAATAACTGAACTAGCTTGTTTTTTTTCTCTACAACAGGATCATTGACATCCAGCAGGGCTGGACCTAGGCTTCACTGGACTGTTTGGGTCCCTATGTGAAGTACATATGATGGGGTGTCACCTCAAGTCTGCTTGTGAGCCCTCACTTCCCCACAGCCACACATACCCTTGTTTAAGAGGCTCCAAGGCCTCTTCTCCTGAGATAGACCTAGTCAGGGAAAGCTTCTATCTTAAGTTGTTCCTTCTGCTCCCTTCATCATTTTTGTTGCTCTCCTCTGAGCTTCCTCCAGTCTCAGTATCTGTCAGGCAATTTGGAGAACTTAACACCCTTATCTAGATCAGTTTCACCAGAGCTGCTGAGGTGGTGGCTAACTATACAGAGTATTGCTTTTAATTAGGCCACCCAAGAGTGTATTTACTGTAAGAGACCATAGCTGCACATCCTGCACTGTATGACTACATGCACAGAATTATTTTAAAGGTGACTTGAAAGGCTCTTTGTTTGCCATGGCCTGAATGTAGGTTTCTGCATCTCTTCTGGATCACTAATAACAAAGTAGAGTTTGAGGTGTATGTGATGTTAGCCGCTGTAGCATAGCAAGCACAAAATTCTTGGGTCACATAGATGAAAGACACTCTTTTTCAAATACTGTAATTTGCTTAAAACATATTTAATTTTAAATTAAATGTTTGGGGTTCTTAAATAGATTTTTGTATCACATTTCAGTTCAGCCTTACTGCTCTACCCTGCCCTGTTCTCAAGGGCCAGCAATGCATGGAAGTGCTAGCCAGGACCCCAGTGTGCTGTTGCCCAGAGAAACAACAAAGCACGTACATCCCCTTAGCCTGCACTGAGGAATCCTGCCTTGTCCAGCAGGGAGGGATCCTTTTGAAGAGAACAGTCTGGACAGCATCTCTGTTCCACTTCACTGTTCTTGGTTCATAAATTCATATGCATATAGGCTTAGCCTTGTAATTTCACTGCTTGGAATTCTTATGAGCCAGTTGAGTGCTACTTGAATCCAAGTTTTTATGTTACAATACTTTTCTGATCAAAATGTGTTAGTTTAACAGAGCACTCTGATTATATTTAGCTAGATACATTTCATTTTACTAACTTTTGCAACAATTTTTTTGAATTCTTTGAAGCTGTAATATTAAGTGTATACATGCACACAAAAATTGGAATGAGACTGAATAATTTTAAAATTTATTGTTTTAAGCACAAGTTCTGAAAAAATACTATGCATTCCCAATAGTTAATTCTATTAAACAAGCTTACACATTTGGTTATTTTATTGTTTGTTTTAAAACAACAGTGAGCTGAAACCATTACAGAAAGGCTGTTGTATGGCCATCTCTTGGAGAAATTTGAAACATCCAGTTCATTGAAGATTGCTAATATTTATCTCGGGTTCCAATATTCCCTTGCTCACTGTTTTTTCTTTCCTTCTGTATGTTTAGTATAGGCACACATTCTGAATGACTAGTTTCTGATCATGTGGACAGAGTGTTGGAATAAGATTTTATAAAAGATTTTATTGTAAGTCAATGCACAAGAATGTTTTATGAGCAATTTTGAGAAATGTGACAGTTTAGTTCTTTACAAAAGTTTACATAGATGCCTTTTATATTTTTGATATACATGCTATTATACCAAAACTGAAAAATCTTTCATTACAGTTAAGATGCCTTTTTACACATATTTATAAGTCATAGATTTTAATCCCTTCACTTCAGTTGAAAATTGAATAAGCAACATGTAAGAAAAAGTCTGATTTGTGTGTTTGTTGCAGTTATGTTTTTTAAACACATAACAAAATAGTATACTAAAGTGAAGGGGTTAAAGAGGCTCTGATGTCTCATGGAAAACATTCTGTTTGGGAACAGTTCCACTTAGGTACAATTTTCTGGTGTTCTCCCCTGACTGTTGAATGTTAAAGGCTTTTGCTTAAAGACAGGAATGAAATCCTGGCTTCACTGAAGTCAGTGTTAAAACTCCCATTGATTTCAGTGAGGCCAGAATTTCATCTGGGATTTTATTCCTTAAAAATTAATCTCTTCTTGTTAATTCCTCATTTTAAGATACAACGATCTGTGTGACATCATAATTATAGCAACTAATTGAGATTCACAGACATTCCCTTGGCTCAAATTACTGCTGGTGTAATGCACAATTTCACTGGAGTCAGTGGAGTTGTGCCCATTTATGCCAGTAATAATTTTTTAATTTAAGGAGCATGGGCCTGATAGAGCTTTAGTTCTTTAGTACCTTCTCCAAAATGAGTGGTGAGTGCCCTCAATTTCCAGACAGGAGCAAAGTCATCTTAGCAACTGACAGTAGATACTCTACTTCTTGCAAGAATGGAACCCTAGGAAAAGAGGAACAGAACTCCAAAAAGCAACAAAGATCCTGTTTTCATATATCTGTTCCCTTATAATAACAGAACAAGAGAACAAGAGAAATGCAGAATTTTGATAGAGTTGCCCCTCAAAATGTTTTTTTAAAGTTTTCTGTGAGACATCAACACATCTTTAAGTGGCCTGTTGTCATGCAAAAATAGTATATTCTTTCTGAGTTTACATTCATCTTATAGTAGTTTATTTACATATAGATCACAAGATTGTGCTTTTCACACATGGAAAAGAAATGAACTCAATTTGATTCATTCTAGAAGAATTATTAAAGACAAATTTCTTTGTTATATGCAGCAAAATCATACCCAAGGCAGTAATGACACTGGACCTTACTATTGCTGAGATAGTAGCAATTGCATAATGTACTGTAAAAGCCTACTTGAGCAGCAAAGGGATTACCACTTTTTCTCTATAATGTACACTATAGAATCAAATATTTTACCCTGAACATTTGCCTTTCAGTACCGCATTACTTAATTACACATATTGCCAGTTCTGTAAGGTTAGGACTCAATGCTGTGCGAGTTCTATCGTGTATCTTCTTTGATGGTTTCTGGGGCAGGGGAGGTATGTTGGCTATGAAATATACTGAGTGAAGATCATCATATATAACTATATATAACTATGCATCATTCTCTCAAGGGGATTGGGCTTGAAGGTATGTTTGAATCTGGTTTTCTCATATGAGCAAAGGAGGCAATCTTTTCAGTGGACATAGTATCAGGCCCAAGGAAACTTTTTTTTGACTATATAAAGGGGAAGAGCACATCATATTATGAAGGAAAATGAATTGTAGAACGACCTCAACATACTAGTCTGCTCAAAGAGATGCCATCTTTGGGGGACCAGACAATCGGCGCACCACAGGGGCCCTATTCTCATCTGACCCTGATTTCACACCAGTGTAACTCCATTGACTTCAGTGGAGTTAACTACTTTTTCTTCTCGCTGGTTTGTATAAGAATCAGCCCCTATACCTTCAAGTGATAAGATGAAAATACTTATTTTTAAGCCATCCAGAGGAGAAATGTTTCTGGAGAAGAGCAGTACATACTATCATTTATTTGATGGCACTTGAGTTTTTAAGGGGAATTCTCAAATAAGATAAAGATACACAACACACTGCGTAAATTATTACCCTGAGATACTATAAAGAGGTCACAGGGAACTCAAACCTAATGAACACTGGGATTTTCCTTGCAGTGAAAATAAATATTTTCACTTAAGGGAAAAACAAAACATGCAAAAGGAAGACAGGTGTGCCAGATATTTAAGGAAAGCATGTTAGTGCTTATCACGTTAAAGAACATATTTAGGCACATATTCATTTGAGGTTTTAATCCTTTCTAATGTTTCCGAGGTTATTGAGGCTGAGGGTGATCTGCAGAGGAAGTTCTAATTACGCAAGATAAAATTACCGGGGGGGTGAGGGTGGCTTTAGTTCATGTACCCAGGGTTTTCCCCAAGATTTAAAAATTGACACACTTTTGGGATGTGGCTGTAGAAAAATATTCATTTGAGCCAATTCTTTCCAAATTTGACATCACCTTGGTGTGGTCATGTACATATTTTTTTCTTCCAACTCCTACTCCCACCCCCTCTAGTATTAAAATTAACAAGCATAAATAAATTCAAATTAGGATCCTCAGTTGTCTGGACAGGTCAGATGGACTGAATCATTTTAGAGGAAAAGGCAAGTAAATTCAATTCATGCTGTAGAGAAAGGTTAGTGGAAAATAGCTTCTTTTACACATCTGTTTATTTAAGGAACTAGTCACTGGTTCCTAAAATAGCTCATATTTGCTTAAAGGAGAAAAAAGGTATTGCACCTGATGCTCTGATGCTTTGCACTGTGGATAGTCATTTATATCAGTGTAACATGAGTGTAAAACACTACCAGATCGCAATGGTAGTGTTTTACACCAATTTTCTACTGATGGAAATGACTACACAAGATGCAGGGCAATGAAGAATCAGGCCCATAGAATGCACATTTGATAAATCAAATAAACACGTGCTGTACAAGCGAGATTATGTAACAGACGCAGTCTCCTGTGTATTTTTAGCTGTTTGTTCTGAAATGACTTTAATAAAACAGACTGAATAAACCTACCTCATTAGTTCAATTCATTTCATTTCTTTTAAAGCATGCAATGGAATTTCAGAGGGAAGATATAGATTAATAGTTTAATTAATAGGCTTTTTAGTATGAAAACTATTGATGGACTCCAGTCTCATACAGAAAAATAAGTTTGTAGTCACAGCCCTAGCAAACCAGGTCATCTAGCAGCCTCATGCTAGTGTGTGGATTGGTATAACTAATAGCAGCTATTAAAAAAATAAGTTCAGCTGAAAGAAACCACCAAGGCTGTTGACTCATGGAGTGTCCTCAAGTTCCTTGAATTGTTTAGGCCTGCAGCTTTTAACACCATGCTGTTTGAGCATGTAGTTCCAGAGTCTGCTCCTATTCCACTGGGGAGATACTGCCTTTCTAGTGGCTTCCCCTTTGCCACAGTGAAGGCTAAGGCTTTATCCAGACTAACTGCTTTATATGGTAATTGGGGTCATGGACTTGTATTAGAGCTTTGCAAATGTCCAAAATACAGGGAAGGGTTCTTCTTTGATAGATCTTGATTCAGTCAAGGAAAAAAATTTAAGTGGTTGTAGCACAAAGATCAGTCTTTCCCTAGCTGTAAGCTCAATTTTAAAGACCCATCAGAAAGAAACCTGTGCCCCCTCCCACTAGGGTTACCACTTTTGAAACGCAAAAAAACGCAGTACCTTCCCTCTCCGCCCACCACCCCGCCCCAAGCCTGCTGCAACTCCAACCCCCAACCACAAGGTAACTTGATCAGTTGGCAAGAGCAATCAGGACAAATGCCCACTTTTGCAAAAGAGCAGGATGCGATGTGGAGGAAAGGGAAGCGAGTAGAGATGCCAGCCCTGTGCAAGAGGGAGGTAGGGCTGGGGCGGGGGAAGGAAACTTTCCAGCATGCAGAGATCCGGCAGGGTTCCAGCGACCGGCCAACAACCTTGTGGAGGTGGGCAGGGTTCAGGTGACCAGCAACAGCCTTGCATGGGGAGGGGAGGGGGAAGTGGCAGGGTTCCAGTGACTGAACGGCCTTGTACCGGGGGGGTGGCAGTTCGGGCGAGCAGCTGGGGGTATCCCATTTTCCCCTTGGGAAATATGGTCACCCAAGAGATAACACGTGATGGTATCACTCTCGCATGACTCAAACCCTCTCTCACACACACGCATGTTGCTACTGTATTTTCAAACACGTTTAAGCAGTTATCGCTTAAACTGCAGAAGTGGGAACACTGCAGCATCTTTAGCTGCACAGAGACTTTTGACATTAGATATCCAAGTGTATTATGATCATAATGCAAATCCTTAGGCAAATCCTTAAAAAAGATAACCTGGCAGACTAAATTATTTTTCTGGTAAATCCATAAAAAACCCAGCCAGGCTGGTCAAATACCTGCCAGGTGGTAACCGTACCTCACACCATGCCATCTCACAATGGTGGTGGGAAGGCAAATCATCAAGGAAGCTTCCCCCTCAGCAACATGGGCACTCAGGAGTAACATCTTCGGCAACACAAGAGAGGCCCTTCACTGTTGCGCTACAGCAATGGGAATATGATGTCACCATTTCTAGCAAGTAAATTTGTTTTACTGAACATTGTTCACCATTATAGTTCATACATTGGGGCAGAGCTCCATTCCTCTACCTGCAGCTGTGCCAGGGAGTTAATCTGATGGGACTGCACAGCACTAGCAGCATGTGAAGCAATAAATTAAGAATCAGGAGTGTATAGGATGGTGAGGGTTCATTTACACTAGTTATCCTCCTCTTGTGAAGCTTTTTATTTTGTAGCTCCCACAGAAAGTTGACCCTTATGAATAGATCAGTCTGCCAAAGAGCCACCAATCCTTCCACAGCCTTCCCAGCTTGTGCATGTATGAACCCATGGGCATATTGTGCTGAATCAGCATCTCAAGGAAGATCTATCTGCCATTCTATAAACTGAGTTCAGATGCACTGAAAAAAGAAATACAGGGAATTCTATAACTTCCTAAAATATTTTTGCAATTACGAAGTGGTATTAATCTGGGTTTTTCCATTAGGCCTAATATGCTGATGGGTATATTACATACAAATGAAATCAGGAGATTTATTTCCTCGTTCTCTGTTAGTCAGATCATTGATGATTACATAAAGTCAATGGAATTTGTCTTGCAGAGTATAAAAGCTGTCACTTAAAAAACCAAAACAAAACGACCAAAGATCTAGCTTGAAGTTCTAGGTTAGGGAAAACAGACTTAGTTGTGATTTTAATTATCAGTCTTTGAATGTTTGAGGTAGACCACATTATTGAATTATCCAGGATTTCAGTCACTAATCTATAATGTTATATACAATCATATCAACAGATATATCACATACCTTTTTCCTGATGTGTAATCAATAGTATTTGGGGACATTAATAATAATGTAACCTTCCATGATATACTTTAAGATGTGCTGGAATTTATGTATCTTTCTATGGATATGTAGTGTAGTTTTCAGTAGTCTCCTACAGCGTACATACTGTAAAAAGATAAGGTACTACAGCTGATGAAAAAGGAAGATTACTGTTATATCAGTGGTGAGGTCTTGGAACAACAAAAGGTTCAGACACAAGGTCAGGTGCTTATTCATTTCAACTGTGTCATTCTGGCTCTGTACTTTTGAGTACGTACTTTAATATTGCTACAAAGTCCATTATTCAGAAGAATTTCCTGCCGCTTCATACGGAGACACTTGAATAAAGCTCTTCTATTTGTTTTTTGAAGTAATCTCTTAGCTCTCGTCTCCTAGCCTTTAGTGTTGGTGTCAGCAAGCCATTTTGTATTGAGAACATATCAGAGTGGATGTAAATGGCTTTGACCTGAAATAGAAAATGAATATATTTATGGCAAAACTAAACTAACATCATCCACTATTAATTAATTGATTAATTAGTACTAATCAAATCTCCTGAAATCGTAACTATCCTGCTTAGGTTATCAGCAAAAATGACTTTGCTGGGTCCATCTTCATTCCTACTGGTTGTCTGTCCATATCACAAAGCATCCACACACTCTTCTTGTTTAACGGAACTCTCAGGACTGATACAATATTTGTGTTTCAGGTTGGAATTAAGAATCACTAACAGAGTGAAGTGGTGAAGTATGAACACCACCTGTCTATACTATAGCTGTATCTCACCACTTCTCAATCAGTCCCTCATATTTTTATTAGCACTAGCTTCTTCCTGCACCATAAACCTTTGTCCACATGCTCCCCTCAAAATATTACCCCGTCCCTAAAAGAAATACGCATCCAGTCTGCTGTGCTCTTGTTCCACTGTGTGGTCTGCAACGGAGCATATGCCCAAAAAACTCAAGAGTGGCTCAAGCAGAGGGGAAATGTAGCTATGCATGATGTTGCCCCATCCACAAAATTTCCACATAGCTGAAGGGTCACAGAGTCAGGAGAAGGAGAAATCATACTAAGGGCATAAAAGTCTTCTGATTCAAAGTTAACATGATGATGATCATGGAAAAAAAGAATGATGTTTTAGTGACCAGTTACAGTGATAAAAACCACTCAGCCCAGGCAAATAGAATTTTACAAGACTGTCCTTACTAATCCTCGGTGTCTGAGCACAGCAGAAAGCTTGGTGGCACAGATCGAGTGGGTTGTGTTTCCATTATAATTATTGTGGTGCTGGTGGTGGGAGACAGTAGAAAACTACTCTGTATGGTTGGCCACAATCCACATGGTTCAGACAGGACTCCTTAGCCATCTTTTGCTTTTTTTGGCCGGCACCAACCCACTTCACATTTTGACAGACTAGGAGGTGTAGGAAATGTGGTTTAAGAGTGACCTTTTTATTCCATGAAATCCTGTGGCTCTCTTTTCCCTGTGTGCATTTTATTCCAGGGGCAAAATGTAGGGACCACAAATAATTTCTTTATATACTGTGGCCAAGTGACTTTTAAAAGGGACTAGTGATTTTGAGTGCTGTAATTTTTGGGTGCTTAATTTAAGACGCACTAAGGGGACATGATTTTGGAACACCCATCCTCTAAATTGTCTCTGAGTTGAGCACTCAAAAACTGTGGCACCTTTTGAAAGTCTTGAATTATATGTAATTATATACAAAATGTTTACATAAAAGAACAACATAGAGGTACAGCAATTATTTTTAAAGTTATTAAAATGGTAAACTTTGTGCATTAATGTTATAGCTAGTTAAAAAATTATGAAAGAGTCTGATTAAAATTACAAGACCGCTCAAATTAACAGTGTCCTGTCTGGATCCAAGAAAAGCGTTAGAGGAAAATTAGACTGGGTGGCAAAGGGTTCTGCAGTACAGCATAATATATAGTCCCAAACCAAAAGGAAGAGTTTCTGGTAAATTCGCATCTACTTGTGATTGTCTTCTTAAAAAAAACCCAATCCTATGACAAACATCCAGAATATATTGGCCTGGATCCACTACAGATTTTTATATATCAGAAATTCAGGTCTTTTCTGCTCAGAAGTGCTTTGGGGTTACTGGAGAACTAGTGAAATGGTGACATCACAAGAATCAAGGTAGTGAAAGTGGAGCAATTGTGAGGAGAAAGGATTTTTAATTGGACTTGTTTAAAAACTCTTGGGTTTGCTTGTTTTAGTTAATGCCTATTTAAATAGTCATTAGACCAGAGACAGAGTGTGAGAATGACTCTATAGTTTAGGTCACTCACCTGGAGGTGACCAAAGGTCATGTCTAATTATTTATACTTAGTGGAACAGCTTAAATAGGAGAGAATGAGAAAGATCTACCCAAGAACATCCCATTGCTCAATGACTGGAGCAATCTCCAAATTTAAATGCCTTCTCCACATCAGGTAGAGGGGTCAAAGAGTGAATAGTTTTGGGTTGACTGAAACTACATTTTTTTGCAAATAAACTTATTAGTCTGAAAAAATTCATTCAACTCTATCTATGGGGAAGGTGGACCCATGCAAAGGGACATCTCTGTATGGTCCATACTGATCAGATAATCTGGCCCAATGTTAGGTCATAAGAATCACATACTGCTTTACACACGAGGCTTTACAAAACAGGTCCTTGTTTTCGAACTGCAATACATTCAGGTATTTCCATTTCATATTGTTTCTCCCTAGATTTTTAGCATTGCAGCAGAGTTCTCCTCATAACCTCACAGTTTATTTAATACATGTCAGTAGAACTGGTGAGTTAAAGGTATTCATATTGTGAAGATTAGGCAGGAACAACCCAGGGTAATTACTAGACAGCCAATTTCATGTATTATAATCCACGCTCCATGTGGAATTTCTTTTATCAATTATGGAACTGTCAGAAAAATGGAGACAAGGAGATTTAAAGTTTCTGGAGCTTCTGCAAACTCTTTAACACACTGGATTTTCATTGGACTTCTCAAGCAAAAACAAACAAATAAATGAAGACTATTAGTGATGTTTAAATAATGTCTTAGATATTCACTTTTATATTACTATTTTAAATAACAGATATGCAATAAAACATTAACTTTTAAAGAAACATTTCATGTCAGCCTTTTTATGTGTTTTGATCTATATTATTGCTACCATGAAATACTGCATCAGTTTCAGAATTTTCCTGCTTGAATGTTTGTAATTCTGTTGCAGAAAATATTTAGGCAAGCGTCAGAAAAGGATTAGTGCATGCACTGAAAATAAACAGAGCAGCTGTATTTTCTAGGTCAGTTACATGAATGGTACTGTAATTACAGACCTGATCCTACTTTGCAACATTGCTTTCAATGGGAGTAGGATCAGGCTCCTAAAAATACTGTTCTTGACCTCTGGTGATTATATCAAGGATTATATAGGGCCTGCTCTTGTATTCCCTATGCACCCATAACTCCCACTGAATCTGCTCTGACTCCTGCTGTGTGCAGAAAATGGGATCAGGGACTGTAGTCCTTATTTAATCAAAAACGATAAAAATAATTTTCAATGGTATAGTGGTGCTTTCACAAAATTCCTGCATGGAACCATCAAAATAATAATGAGGCTTTTATTGCTGTAGACTTTTGTGGCAATATTCATGCATTCTTAAGGGGCCAAAGAGTTTAAGAAAGACACAAATGCAAGCTATAATTACTTTCAGAAACAACATAATCAGACATTTAGGCTTTATATGATGCATACTAACAACTGCCTCTTCATCGTAAAGGGGCGAGTTATCTGGCCATAAGGAATAATGTTATCATACCTGCTCAAAAGAATGAAGTCCACCTTCCTTCCCTAGCCGCACCATATCTTCCATTATTGCTTGTGTCAGTTCCTGGGTTAGAACACATAATTTTCCGTTACCCTTCAAGAGACATCTTTACATCCAGTGATATTATTCAGCAGGAAATAAAGTTTACTGATCAAAGCACAAATACACTGTTGATTCTGGCAGTTCATACATCAGTTAGCAAATGTTGCTTTAAAATAAATTCCTTTATAAATAGAAAATTAATGAATGCTTTATAAATGAGTAATGTAATATTTTTATACAGCAGAAAATGTAAGGCTAACATTTTCAAACTTTGGTGGTGAAGGATAGACATTTAAAGCCTTAATCCTTCAAACTCTTAGGTAAACTCTTAAGTGCCCGAATAGTCCCATTGACTTCAGTGGTATTCATGTGCTTTTAAAGTTAAGTGTGGGTGTAAATGGATTGTGGCTTAAATCATCTATGTTTCATGACAGTAGTAGGTGCTCAGTACTTCTTAAAAACCACTCTGTTTATTAAGGTGCCTAAATATTAATATAAGTGCCACACTTTAGTCACCAAGGTAGAATATTCTCACTTAAACTTTGCATCTTGCCATTATTTATAACAACTACTATTAATTTTTTAGCTGAGTTAAACATTAATTGGAGAGAAAAAGTGTTACCTTCCATACGAGTCTAAAAAGAGATTGCATAGGTTTAATTATAGAAAAAGAACTGTATGATATATATTCACAGAAACATTCAGAAGAGTGATCATAATGACAGACAAATGATTCATCTAGTTCGGTTTTCTGTCTATGACAGCAGGCGATGCTCAATGCTTGGGGGAAAAAAGGTGGAATATGCAGGTGTAAGATTACTGAAGACCTTGTCTTCTTACATATTTGGAAAGTACCATTAGTAGTGCTACTAAATAAGAATGATGTTAAGGAGCTTAAGGGCTTGGTTTGCCTATTCTCTTTTATGTGAGCATACCTTTATTTCAGTGCTATCATTTCCTAGTGCTGCATATTACAGATCACTGTTAATTAAACGCACACACATATGTATTTTTAAGGACACACCGTATTTTTACAGAGCTCTGCATATGTTCCCTCAAACCCTCTTTTTCTTGCCCAGCCTGGCATGACTTCAGAATCAGGTACAACAATTCCCACCAAGAAGGCCTGTATCAGAAAAAAAAATGTATCAGCCAAGGAAAGAACCATATTTAAAATATAATATTCCAGTACATAAATAATCTCTCTTAGTTTGCCAGGTTTAATCATTTCAATACAGCACTGTATTTGGCTAACATTTCATGATGAAGTATTTGTGATAACTTTTATCTGAGGAGAAGAAATGTTCAATATATTTGCCAGAAAAATATAATACATTAGCCCAGATTCTGCAATTTGAATTCTACTTTGCACTAAAGCTAACAAAGTTACTTTGCTTTTACGCTGGTAGAAACGAGAGCAGAACTTGGTCCATTTTGTTTATCACTATTCCATTCATGGATCTCTGACCATCCAGGGAAATCATATTGATATCAAAGAGAAATATGTGTTTGGCTCCAGGGCACGATTAGTGGGTAAGAGTTAGTTGTTATGGTGTCTGAAATTGTACCTGTTGCTATGTAAAACACCAACCATTGCATATGTAAACTATATGCAATGTAAACTGGATGCTTACATATGCAGCTATCTCCACTGTGTGCGCAAAAGCAGATTTTTCACACATAAAACTTTAATGAGCAGAATTTTGTGGGCAGAATTTCAGAAGCCACTTTTGAAAACATGTCCCTAATTATTCTGTTTTAATACAGAGACTAGTTCTGCCCACCTGCGTAAGCACTTGGCAGACAGACCTCTGACATGCAGGTCCTATGCAGGACATAAGTGATGAAGGGTCCTGCACTTGTCCTCCACTTGTAAATTAAAGTGCAGCTCTAGCATCTGCTCTGCTGTTCTCTGTTTCTAAAAGTTGATGCCAATAGTCTCAGCGCCCCAGCAGCCTAACCTTTGTCGAGTTTTTTTGTAGGCATCATGGCACAGGAGAGTTTTAAGGAGGGATCTGAAGGAGGATAATGAGGTAGCTTCAAAGGCTAGATTGTCACCCATTCCCCAAGATGTAAATAGTCACTCGAGTGGTTGGGGGCCTAACTAGCTATGAGCCAATTCCAGAATTGAGGAGGAGGATGGTGAGGGGTAGAAAGGTCACCTTTACTGACCCCTTGGTGCCAGGCACAGAACCTGTCAAGCAGAGGGTCTGGCTCTAAAATTATTTTGAAGTGTTACATTTTACCTGTAAGCTGTCTCCATGCACATATATCTGGGCAATAGGCTCACTGCGGATGTAGATATTCTCAATCTTTTCAGGCGCAATATATTCTCCCTGAGCAAGTTTAAATATATGCTTTTTCCGATCAATAATTTTAAGTGTCCCAGTCTGTTGGGAAAGAGAGATGATGGTTACCAAAACTGTTATTTGAATATAGAGGCCCAATAAACAATGTATTTTTTGCACTTGACTCTACATTTCATTAAAGAGCGAACAGTAAAACTGGGAGGAGGTGCACAATCCCCTAGCTACCAGCAAGAGTGGACCATCCAGGCACAGCAAAGATCAGAGCATGAGTGTCTGAACCCAGGAAACTGGCTCTACCCAGGGTTTATTGGTGGTGAACTGCCCAGGAGAAAAGGTTGAATTTAATCAGTCTTGCAGTCCTCACTTGGAAAAGAGATTTTTCAGGATCAGGAGGACATTTTTGATAAATATAGTCTCTTAAACACAGGTTGTATTTTCAGCCCATCAGCCATGATAGAGTCTCTTTAAGGGCCTGTCCAAACTTCCATTATAATAAACTCAACCATCATCATGCAGGGAAGGAAAGTGCTATTCTGGTAGTCAGAAGAACTGTTTAAAAATACCAAAAAATACTTCATGACCATATTTGTCGTTTTGTCCCAGGCCATCATGCTGCCCAGAAATTTTGCATTTTGTGACATTTCTGCCAAATGCCTATTTATACATCGAAACCAACAAGTTTTTGATAGACATTGTCTTTCTTCTGAAAGACAGATTAAAATAAGAAATTTCATTAAAAACAAACAAACAAACAAAAAGGTCTTTTCTCCCCACTTTTCAGTCTGAAAAAATGCTCTGTGCACCTGCATTTGTATGTGTAAAACAGGGTCCAGAATAATGGTGTTTAAAAAACTCAAAAAATAATGGAAATGCTTTGGTATTCGGAGGTTTCCCCGTTCTGTTTTGAGTTTGTCCTCCCACCTCTTGTTCCAGGTAGGACATTTTTTTCACCTGATAATTTTTAAAAAGTATTTTTTAATGTAGATGTTGCTGTTTAGACAAATTCTTTATCAAATACTATTAGAGTTTAAATATGAAAAAAAATTGCAGAAAGTAGTAACTTTATTTTCAAAAGTGCTGAGAACTTGCAGTTCTCATGGACTTGAATGTTATTTGAGAGCATTCAGTACTTCTAAAAACAAAAATCAAGGTGTTTGATCTTCAAACAAGTGAGTTGATTTCAGCATGCCACTGTGGAGGTGGCTCGATTTCAGAAGCAGTTGAACTGATTTCTGTCTCCCCAGTGTCGTCTCTTCCAAAGATTAATTAAAGTTTGAGTGATTGGCTTTGGATATTAAAATAGCCTCTGGGGAGAGGCAAATCTGCTTGATACATTACATGAACTAATGAGATATCAAAGAAACTTTTCTTTATGCTTTGCTTAAAACTTGGGATGCTGAGGCATGAAGCGGACCCGTAACTGGGACCCAGGTGCATGGACATGACTCTGAGGACGCATGAACTTCTGGTGGTTGACATAGGGTTATTCCACAAAAAACAGTCAAACACAGATTTGCTTGAAAATACAAGTGTTCTACCTTAGAATTTACATAGGAATATACAATTTACACAAGAACTGAGAATCTGATCAGTACATACAGGTAACCATTTCCCAATGTCTCCAGTATGAAGCCATCCTTCTTTATCCAGAGCTTCAGCTGTCTTCTCGCCATCTTTTAGATAACCTTTAAAAACATTGGGTCCTTTCACACATATCTGCAAAAGAGTCATGGTTGCTGACAAAGTCTCGAGCTTTTGTTATGGAATCATACCAAAATGTTAATGGGTAGATGCTTTCCCATACGAGTGCTCCAATAAAATAAAATATTTCAAACTATGATACCACCAGCCATATATTTTTTAAACTAATGTAGGTGTAAAGTAGGAAAACAAGACTGTGCAAAACTTCGGTCAATTTGTGTGTGAAATTTTCTGGACTTTTCTTGTTTGTTTTTCTCAGCCCTAAAATGTCTTTTAACAATATTTCATGAGAACAGAAAAACTGACTGCTAATGCATGTGATATCACAGCCTTCCACATAGTTTTCATAAAGACAACAATTTTGCTGAAAAATGTGATCATTTTCACTAAAAATGAACTAGCTTTAGTGCAGATATTTTGCACTGAAAATTGGGTCATATTTTTCATTTACAGTGAAAATAGGAAAACACTTAGATTTTGAACATTTTGAATGTTGTTGTGAACATTTCACTCACCTCTAGTTTAAAACCTAAATGCACTAGCAAGAATAAAGTGTCAAAGCTTTCAGGGTAAGCTGTGAACATAATTAGGGAGTATAGAGTACACTGTGGTGAATCATATCACTGCATGCTGTACATCCAGATGCTGGATGAAATCTTGGCTCCACTGAAGTCAATGGGAGTGTTACCATTGACTTCAGTGGGGATGGGATTTCACCCATCAGGTTCGTGAGCTAAACTGTACATATGGGGCATTGGGGACAGAACTCAGGACTTGTCCTAAAATATGAACCCTTTACCTCTGGAGCCTAAGGAGTCCTCATTAGCTAAAGAGTCCTCATGAGCATTAAAAGTATTAGCAGGTATATTCTTTGAGAGGCTCCAGCTGCTAATTTAGGCCTCAGTCCTCCACTGTGATCCACTAGCACAACTACGTGTGCCTGCAAAGAGTCCTGCTAAAAATCAGTGGGACTCTGCAAGGATCCATGCTACCAGATCCCTATGTAGGCTCAGAGCCATAGACACAGACACGTGAGCACGGTGACATTCTATGGTATTAAGCACTCGCCAGTAAATTACAGTGTGCTGGGATTTTGTTGCTGAAGGAAAACTGGAAATGCAGAACTCTGGGATAATACAAAATTACATTTATTTCTCTTTAATGTAGCGTGCGTGATATTATGTTATGTTATGATATTATGTTATGAAATGGGCAGACAATCATTGACATTAAAGGGAAAATGTAAATATAATCCTCAGCTTTGATTTTATTCTGTGAATCAATGGCCTTTCATTGAACTTGAAAATATAAATGGAAAAAAGAAAAATAGTTATGTTAAAAAGTAAATAAATTCATTCCAGTGCATTATAAAAATAACTAAGCTTGATCCCACAAAGTTCTGAGTGCCTATTGCAAGCTGTTGAAAGCCCTCAGTGGGACAGGATAACAGTCAATATCTACCAGGACCAGAATTTAGGCCCTGATTCAACAAGCCATCCCTATTCAGCGAACTACATAAGCATCTGCTTAACTTTAATGTGACTTAAACACATGCTTAAAGTGAGGCTTGAGGTTAAATGCTTTGCTGAATTGGGACCTTAAACATGTAGATTCAAGTCTTACAATCCTAGTGCTGTTCTTACTCAGAGGAAAGTCCTATTGAGTTCATTGTTTATTTCAATAAGAGTTTTCACTGTACTAGGGATGCATAAGGACTGGATGAGTTGATCCTTATAACCCTAGGCCCTAATCTTGTGAAGGGGTCCGCTTAGGTGACCCCTTATGCCTCTATGGGATCCCATTGGAATCAATGGGATTCTCTGAGAGTGTAAGGTCTGCCTGTGTGGAACCCTCAGCCCCTTCAAAAGTAATTAGCTGTAGCACTTGCTGGAGGTTCTGTAATACCCTGTATTTGTAATTAACATTATGATGCTCTATTGCTGCCTGATGTGTTCCTCCATTCTGCTTTTTTCCTTTCATTTCTCAATCTATGACAAGGGGCACTTAAAAAGGATTCTCAGATACAAGCAGTAACAAATGGCTCACAGAGTTTTATAATGACAGCCTGCCTTAAAGGGTTAACTACCGAGGTGCTGTATATAATGTTTGAGATGATACCTCTCCTTCTCCTTTCGAAGCAAAATAATTCATCTCTTCCACATCCATCAGTTTGATTAAATTGCAGGGCAGAGGGGCTCCTACGTGACCTGCAAATTAAAGTCATTTGTCATTTCTTTCTATAAATGGTGCTCATTAGGTTATTATTAGCACATCACTCATTTCTAGCTGAACTTCTTGAAGTTCAGTGTTCTTGAAGCATATGTGTCTGTGTGCAGAATCCTTTAACCTGTCTGGATAGGATTCCTATTTTTAAGTGTAACAATACAGGACCCTTTTGCCTTACCATCTTCCTCTGACCAACAGGAAATTAAATCAACCCCTCTTTTAAAGACCTAACTCAGAGTAACTTGTTAATAACAGAGCCCAAAGTTCTGTTTTGTGTATCATCTAGAAAAGTCAAAGGCTTTGAGTTACAATGGCTTTAAATTCAACCTTTTTCCAATTTTTCCAAAGTAAACTATAACTGCTTAAACGACTCTGAATTATGTTAACTGTCAGTGACCCAAATGGAATGTTCTGGTAGACAGAGATCACAGGAGCACAAAGGTGTTCAGGAATGGCCACTCTGCAAGGCAAGGTACACTGGTTCTCTGCCACCCAGGGTTTTATCCACACTAGGGGAATCCTTCACAGATCTGCCCAGGTTTAAGTCTGCTTAGGGCCAGCAGATTTAACAAAGTGAGGATCCAGTCCTTAATATATATTTGTGAATGTGTGTTCAGTAATTATGTGCTGGGTAGGACACCAAAATGAAGACAGTGTGAGACAAACATAGTGAAAGTTTAACTGGAAAAATGTATTATGGCAGTACATCTCGTAGTAGGTAATTGGCCTTTTCTGCTGTGCAGAAAAACAAGCTGATATACAGCAATCTGTACTGGAAATCACATTCTGTGCCCTACTCCAATCACAGAAAATTAGTGTTGAAAAGGGAGGTTTGTAGATAATTAATGGGACTAATAAATTATGTCCAATTTTTGTACAGGTATTCATTTGAATGAATTTGATCATACCTGTTCCAAAGCTATTCTATAAATATTAATAATTAATACTGCATGACTCCTCTTATTTATTATTTGCTGAGCACTGATAACATGCTGGGTGCTGATTGAAATTTTCATCTGATTATATTAACCATCATAAGGTCTGAAAGGTTTGAAAGTGTAATAGTCTAGAATCCTTAAACCAGACTAACCTTAAACCTCTAAGCATTCCCTCCCCCCCCCCCCCATTATCTGGCATTGGATCTGTGCTCAAAGCCTGATTTTGGTCATAAGTGAATATGAATTTGTTAGCCTAATCTTTGTTCCAGTGTTACATCTGACAAACACAATTCAATAGCACTAGTAATCTCTGCCCAAGGCAGGCCAGAAGTGGAAAGGACAGGAGATTTTTGCAGATCAGGACCTAGGCATGGTTCTAGATCTCTCATGGGAAACTTGCATAGCATCTGATCAAATTCTACCTTTCTTTGGCTAGTGCCATTAATACCTCACTTTCATAAATACTGAATTCACCAAAATTATTCAGCACAATGATAAAGTGTTGCATAGTATCCTGTAGGTATTACAGCCCAAAAAAGTATTCCAAATACACTAAGAGTTCTGTCCTTTTTGGAGAGACTATCATATTTACCTGAAGTCCAGTCACCCGGAGTGGTAAAGGTACATCCTGCTGTGCACTCTGTTTGACCGTAACCTTCATAAACCTGACAAAGAGATATATAGCTTTGAACCTGATGATAGATTAACACTTACATATGATTTGAACATTGTTCAGTTTCCTTCTTGTTGCACAATGCTGTGAATTTAAACCATAATGCAGTACACTGATTAGAGAGACAAGCTGGGTGAAGTAATATTTAGATATGACCTCCTCACCCACCTTGTCGCTCTAATATCCTGGGACCAACATGGCTACAATTACACTATATATAGTGTACAGATTCACAGGGAAAGTTACTCTGGTCTTCATTGTATGGGAAACATGGTTATATATTATTCTGAATGAACATCACTGTAAGGATCTGAAAATAATGGGAAGAGAGGACAGTTGTACCGATCGCAGTTGGTTGAATAAAGTACTTCTGTGAGAGAAACCAGATTCTTTGCACTAATATGAAATACATTTTTGAAAGGGTCTTTTTGGAAACTTTTTGCTGGCAAGCTTCAGGCATCTGAGAAGGGTGAGGCTTGTTTGCCACTTACTTCTAGAGGCCACTAGCTTTGCCAACCACCTGAGCAGAATTCTAGGAGCATGCAAGCTATGTGTCCTCAGCCTCCCTGGATTCTACAGTAAGTGGTTTGGCCCACACCTTCTTCCCAGGGCACTAGGCAGGTCCCTTCACTATGTGTCTGGTCTTCAATGACCTAGGAAATAGGCATCTCCAAAGTCCCTCTCTATGCCTGGGTATTATGCTAGTTCTTAATCAATGTGACTTTTGAAAATTGACAAGTTGCACCATCTTATTGTTGCTGATCTTTTCCCCTCTCTAGATGTGGGTGCAAACCCTAGATCCAAATATTCCTGAACTTGCATCCAGATCTGAACTTTGTCATTGGCTGCCTCTCTCTATAAAGCACTGAAAGTCCTGGATCCAAACTCCTCTCAACTTTGGGAGAGTTTGGAGCCATGTCTGACCTATGTGGTTTGAGCCCACTATTTATATCTTTGACCATCAGAAAAAAACAATTTCTATTGTGATTTATGTTGGTAAATGTTATTTTAAATATAGGGTTCCCTAGATTTCCTAACAACTCGAATACCTAGTACAACAATGCATCTGAATAACTGTGTAGGTGAAGTGTACCTGACATCCAAGTGCTGCCCGAAGGAACCCCAGAACAGTTGGAGAAGCAGGGGCAGCTCCCGTTACAATCATCCTAACACACCCACCAAGGCTTGCCTGTTAGATAATAAGAGAAAATAAAACTCTTAGCCTCCCATATGAGCATACATATTCAGTCAAATCTTGAAAGAAAAAGCACTAACTGCATATAACTGAAGTAGCCCAAGAGAAACAGCCCTTCTTCCATTAGAAAATTATAATAATCACCACAGTGCCTATAATCAGCACCATAGGAGCCACATCATGGACCAGGAACCCATTGTACTAGGCATTGTACAAACAGAACAAAAAGTTCATGTGCTTTGGCTAGTCCCTGTTCATATAAATTCCATAGTTTTCCTTAAGATTATTACACTGTCTTGGATTCCAGTCCTGCAACTGACTCTGCATGGGCAGACCTTTCTGCCCAAATAGAGCCCCTTTGAAGTCAGCACTGCCTGGCACAGATGCAAGGGTGTGCCTGCATAGAATCACAGAAATGTAGGGCTGGAAGGGACCCCAAGAAGTCATCTAGTCCATTTTTCCATGCTGAGGCAGGCATGAATCCATCTGGCTCTATTGGACTTCATGGTTAGGACAAAAAAAAATCACCACCCTAATGTCCTGCCTCCATTCTTTTCTTGCTCATTTTCATCCCATTGCTTTGGTAATTCCTCCCTGAACAACCTCAAACAATTCTGCCTCCTTTTTAAGGTTGATGTCCTTCAAGTATCTGTAGATGATAACACATCAACCCCTTTGTCACCTTTCAGCTATGCTGTAAGTCAAAAAAAGGAAGACAAAGAATTTCTTGTAAGTTTTACGCTTTGAGGTTAGAAGGTCATGGTCACAGATCCTGAATCAATGCAGAGCCAGATCTGCCTTACATCTGTGAAGGACACATGCCTAGTCTGCATCATTTGAACTCATATCTTTGCAGACTGAGGATAAGCAGTTCACAAATGAAAGGAGCGATCAGTTTCGCTGGCTAAACATAAAGTGAGGTGACTGGATAAGTCATCCAGTTAAGAAAAGTAATTAACCAGACCTTGCTGGAGTGATACAGCATATCAGTGATTTAGTTGACCTAGGAATGGTTTACTGCGGGACCCTGTGGCACATAGCAGGACCATTCAGATTGCACCCAAGAGGCCCTCAGATATTCTGTTTTCCTTTCCCTCTTGTTCAATTGCATGTTAAATGCACAGGCTTTCCTTTATGGCCTTGTATGCTTTTTCCTAGGGATATGTACTGACTAAGGCCCTAATCCAAAAGCTACTGAAATCAATGGGAACATTTCAGTGGACTTTGGAACAGGCCTAAATGTCTTCAGCAAAAATACTTCTCCCCCCTTCTCTTTCTATCTTCCCCTCCACCTTCTTTTATTTATTTCAGCATGGCTGGTGGGGAGCCAGAGGAGTATTGCCACAAATACATATAGTACTTGCTGCTGGGGTTCAGTGGAAAAACCACAATTCTATCTGATTAACAGACCGAATTCACAGGAGCAAGACCCTGTAAACCTGAGAGAGGCTGGATGATTAAGGAGGCAGAAAGGCCCAAAGAAAATAAGTGTGTTAAACCCATTTGTGTGTGAGTTTAGCTACTATTTTTGTGCCATTCCTTCTTTCATGCTCAGTATTTTATTCATTGTTCTATAGTGGCCCACCTAGGACATTTAGATATATGGTGTATGTATTGTATTTCAATACAACTAAACTTCTGGGTGAAATTCTCTGCTGCCTTAACTCCTGTGAAGCAGAGAGTTTGGCCCTTATGCCCGATACCTAATAATACATAGAAATTTGCTCAGATTCCTGAGATTTTACATGAAACAGCAAAGTGTTCTGCTGCCTCTTCACCATCTTGGATTTCATGTTATGCACCCCTTAAGTCCATAAAACAGTGCTTAAGCAATACTTGAGTGATGCCTATACCTTGTGCTGACCCTCAGCACAGGGACGGATTGCACCCATATACCCAAAGTGAATAGCAAAAATAAGCAGATTGAACAAATGCCTCTATTAAAAGAGAAATAAAAATGGTGCTCTCTCCTCCCTAGGTTCCTTTTTTCAGTTCCACTGTTTCTAAATCAGCCAAGCTGACTTCACTGATTATTTCTCGAGCAACAGCTATACAGTCACTTTCCCCAAGTTCTTACCTGGATTTTATTAAAAAATAGTTTATCCCACAAACTGTCATTTCTAATGATTCCACTTTGAACTTCAGCCTTTTTACGCTTTGCAGCAAATTCCAGAAGCCAACGTTTCAATGGAGTATCTGCTTGGCTAAAGATCTAAGAGAATGCAGGATGGCATGAAAGATTACACAGCTAAGAAAGAAAACAGAGTGTATTACTATCCTTATGATAACAGTCACAGGATCAAATTTACCACTGGGCAAAGCAGACACCAATCTACTGAGGTCAATGAAGTTACTGTTATGTCGGCAGTATAATTAAGACTACTACACTACAGTTGTAGGTGTGCAAATTATGTTTTGTTGCAATCTGTTCTGAAATATACTTACTTTTCCCTTAGACAAAAGAGGGGAGGAGTCAAGAGAATAGAGTCATTGACTACATTTATTTGATCAGCGTTTCTGTATGATTCCTATTATATGCACCATTAGGTGAAACTATGATAAAGTTCTAGGGTTGAGCAACTTGAATGAGAGTATTTGGCAGCTATCACAAATATTGCTATTTGTTGAGGTGATGATGGCCATCTTTATCTATGTTTTATCAGAGAGCAACCCGAACTGGCTCTCCGTATCAGTACCCCCTAGTATCTGTCTCAATAATGAGGAACCAGATCCAAACAGACCTGAACTTGCAGAAAGTTTACATCAGTAGTTTGTGCCTTTAGATCCATCTCTTACTTTTAGGATAAATAGTCTACACATACTGAACATGGCTACTAAATATGCTATACTCTTAAATATCTTCCATGGAATTCTCACATGACCTTCTCTTAGTATGAAGGATCTTTAACCACTAAATCAGCCTTGATCTTTCAATATTTAAACCCTTTTAAGACTGCTCATCATATCTCTCCTGTCACTGCCAGCAGTGAGTAAGAACCAAGCTCCAGCACTGGCTCAAAAGCAGAGAAAGCATTAGCACATCCAAGTTTGATTCATGCTTCTCTTGGGTTCAGATCCTGGACTAATGAAATAACTGGGAATGTCACCACTGACTGTAGTGAGAGCAGGAACAGGACCTACACACACAGAAATTCACTTTAAGGTATTTAGGTATCAAGTGAGTGACCAGTTTTATTTATCTCTGAAATTGCTGAATTTTACATACATTTAACATACAACGGGCCAGGTCCTCAACTGGTATAAGCTGATATAACTCCATTGACTTCAGAAAGGCTACTCAGATTTACACTAGCCAAGGATCTGGTCTAATGTATTTGCAGTAAGGAAAAAGGTGTACGAGAGAGTTAGGGCTGGTCCACACTAAGAAGCGGGGTCGAACTAGGGTACGCAAATTCAGCTACGTGAATAGCGTAGCTGAATTCGAAGTACCCTAGTTCGAACTACTCACCCGTCCAGACGCTGCGGAATCGAAGTCCGCGGCTCCAAGGTCGACTCCGCCACCGCCTTTTGCAGTGGTGGAGTACTGGAGTCGACCGCGGCGCTTCCGGAGTTCGAACTATCGCGTCCAGATTAGACGCGATAGTTCGAACTCCGAGAAGTCGAACTCACCGCGTCGACCCGGCTGGTAAGTGTAGACTAGCCCTTAGTGAAAAAGGCCAAACCTACGGGAAGTCTCTAAGTTAACTTCTAGACAATTATTGACTTTATTACTAGAAACAGAATAAATGAAGCATACCTTATCATACATTCTATTTAATAATCGTGGTACAACAGGGAAAATGGTTGGACGCAGTGCTTTCATATCATCCGATAAGAGACGGATATCTCCTTGAAAGAATCCAATTCGCCCACCATGGCAATATACGACAGACTGTGATGGGGGGGAGAGGGGGAAGGAGAAACAGAATACTTATTTCCTTGCATTTAATCACTGTGGCAAAGCACCCCCATCCCTGTTTTAAAGACACATTCCTGAAATTTTATTTACCATTGTGGCTAATGGGTTTTTTAAAAAACAACTAAACCACATAGTAAATTGGGTAGAAACACACTGATTTTGTATGGACCTTGATCATAGATCCTTTACTTGGCATTCATGTTTAGAAAACAAAATTTAGTACAATTTGTGGGAGAAAAAGGAATCAAAGCTGAAAGGTGCAATTTTCAAAAGCACTTGAGTACCCTAGGAACACAAAGTCCCACTGAACTCCATGGAGCTTGTGCTCTTAAGCCACTTTTGAAATTCCCACCCTAAATTCCTAATTTCTACTTTATTTTTACCATATGACTCCTTATGCAACTTTTCTGACTTCACAATTAAATCTTTTTCGTAGGTTGTTGTGTAATCAGATCACACAGTTCTCTTACATGGTCACTACAGGACTACTATATCAGACTGGGGGCAAACTGTCTTGCAGTGGAGCATACTTCAGAGAGAGCTCTTTGCATGGCTGTGGGATTACACTGGATTCTGGAAAGACTGAGGTGAATGGTAGGTTGACCAGCCTGTGATTCCATGTTCTGTTTGACATCATTTTCTTTAGACTCACCTTTGATTCTGGGGACTAGGAAAACATTTAGTCTTTCATGTATAATTCCTCATGAAATCTCTATGCTAGCCCTTTTGTGGTTAACAGAGGTTTCTTCATGTCTTTTTATGTCTTCTGAGACAAGGGGTGAAAGTAACTCGAAGGACTTACAGGTACACCAGAGTCCTGAGCAGGGGGCGGGGCCTCAACTGGAAGAAGTGTGATCTCACCCGGAAGAGGCGAGGCTTTTAAATCCCTGGGCCCTTTAAATCACTGACGGAGCCCCAGGGGCTCCTGGCTGCTGTCGCTACCCCAGGCTCGGGGCTCTGGCGGAGATTTAAAGGGCCGGAGCCCCACTGCCACTACTCCCAATGCTCCGGCAGCGGGGTTTGGGCAGCGATTTAAAGGGCCTGGGGCTCCCCGCAGCAGCCGGAGTCCCAGGCCCTTTAAATCACTGCAGGAGCTCCTGGGGTAGCGGCAGCAGCCAGGGGCTCTGGCAGTGATTTAAAGAGCCCTTTAAATCACCACCTGAGCCACCTCCGCCACCCATGGGCTCTGGTAGCGGAGCTCTGGTGGCAATTTAAAGGGCCCAGGGCTTCAGCCACTGCTGGGAGCCCCAGGCCCTTTAAATAGCCAGCCTGGGGAAGCCGGTCCGGCATACCGTACCATACCGGTTTACTTTCACCTCTTCATGCAGCTGTTAGAACATCCTATAACCCAATATGCATTTCCTTTGAGGAGAGGATGTACCTGTTCTAAACCCAATGACAAATGGGAGATCCAAGTGTGATTTCCAGCACATGGACGTGCATTCCACTGTTGCTGAGGCTGGGAGCACTGTGAATGTATCTACTCTGCCCTGGGACGCAAGCATTAAGCCATTTTTGAGCCTTCTGGCCTACAAAAGATTCCTTGTCTGGGTGCAATTTGGAGCCATGAGGGCCTCAGGAGGGAAAAAGGGAGTTTCAGGTAGTGAGCAAAGAGGGAAAAATAATCTGAGCTCCCAGTGTGTCACATACCATATACACAGTTATTTGCATACTCTTGTTTTGGTGAAAAGAAGCATTCCTTTGTGAAAAACCTTAGAGCATATTTAAAATGAAATTATTGGCTAGCAATAAAGGCTGTTCTGAGTCAAGTGTGGAGAGTTAATTCTTAACTCCCCCGGTACATTTTAGGCATTGCAAAAAATTCAGTATCTAATATCAGAGCCCTGCCATATTTAGGTATCAGTGAGTGACCAGTTTTATTTATCTCTGAAATTGCTGAATTTTTGTTGGCATGGAGGGGAAATTTTCAGGACACAAAGGACAATAAGGAATAGGCACTCAACTCCCATTGGAAGTCATGGGGAGTTGACTACCTAACTCTCTTATGTACTTGTGAAAAATCTTCCCCCATCTTAAATCTTACATTTCCAAAGCCTTGAGGGAGTAGCCATATAACTCCTACTGAGTTAATGGGATTTATGCAGCTACACCACATTTAAGAGCTTGGCGTAAGCTTGTCTCTCATCAGCATTCGTTGGTTCAATCAAAGATGTTACCTCACCCACCTTGTCTCTCTAATATCCTGAGATGAGCATGGCTACAACAACATGGCTAATACTTACTCTCCAGGAACTGACTATAAAACCACAGGAATTTAATCAATAGACACTTGTGAATTTAAGAAATATCATCCTATCAAATCCACATACAGTACTTCACATATGTAGCAGGTTCCTGGCTAAATAATTAAAGATCCATATGGAAAAAAATAGTCACTGTATATGCACAGAGAGCATTTAAAAAAATTAAGTAGTCGAGATACTGAGGTTTAAAGAGTAATCCCAGGAGCCTGCAGGTTTCTTAACATGGTGAAAAGTAATTTAAGCCTGGTATAACTGTTACTAGAGTTAGGCCCAAAGCAGAACTCCAAATCTAAAATCCCACCCAAAAAAAAAAAAAAAAAGGAAAGCTTGGATTCTGATTAAAAAAAAAGCCATGGTGTCAGCCCAAATCTGACCACAGAATCTGAGCCCCCACTACATTTTGGGAAATCTGAGTCAGAACTGAATCCAGATCCAAACTTCACAGTTCTGGCCAATCTCTAGTTCATGGATTTTCAGACCGGCAGCTATCATCTGCCTTGTTTGGAAAGAAAGTGAAGTCACTTATATGGGCTGGCATGAGTCAGTACTTCTACTTGTCATTATTTCCAAGAGACGATGGCTTCCACTTATTGTGCATTATACACTGATCTTCCAGGAAGACTGCATGTGTCACCACTGTGGGGTTTTTTCCTGCTTTTCAGTTTTTGCAAATCTAATTTATTTACACCATAAAAAGTGTGGAGTTGATAAAGAATACGTGCAATGTTATTTTAACCACCATGATTGCTGGTCCTATAATACTTTGAAAAGCTGCCCCCCAAAATAATAGATATATTTTGCCCCCAAAAGATAATAATTTCTGTACATATGCCATTTTCTGATCTCAGTTACACTCCAGAGACTATGTTAGAGTTGCGCCAGATTTACCTGTGCAAATGAGATCAGAATCTGCACCCTGGAGCTGCACCCATGACACTTTTGGAGTACAATCTGTTTTAGCTCCACAGTATATTGTAGAGTATTTTGCCATGTTTACCATTTTACTTAGTTATTTTTTAGTGCGGAAACAGGACTTCCACTGACACCATGACCTTACCTGTACCATTCTCTCAAACATGTGTGCTAAAGGCAAATAGGAAATGTGTACATCCTCACAAGTAGGAGCCCACTGACTCTGGAAGAAAACACAAGGAGCCCGACAAGGCCTAGTCAGTTCAAACAGGTTTCTTACCTGTATAACTCTTTCAAACATGTGAGCCAGAGGCAGGAAGGAGATGAGCACATCGTCCTGTCTCGGAAAGATCACTTTCTGCAGGTGAAGGGCATGGGAGACAGAAAGGAAAGAAACACTGACAGGAAGACAACAAGAGAGTCATAAAACAATAAAAAGAAAAATGGCACCAGAGGAGCAAAAGGGTAAAGATTATCAAGAAAGAGCGAGCGAGCGAGAGAGAGAGAGAGCGAGCAGCATACGAAGCGAAGCGTTAGGCCACAACATCAATGAAACTAAGTTAGCAGGAGTAGTAAAGAGCGCAAGGATGTACATAGAGAGCAATGGAGAACTCTCCCCACTGCAAGAGTGTATTTTTCAAGAAACTCTGCAGTTCATATGGCAAACAGGTGCTGACACCGAGGAACCAAATTTTCCTACATAGGCTTTGGTGACCAAATAAAGATTTGCACACTCAAATTGGCATTTGCCTCAAAATGGGTGTCTGGGCATTTCAAGCGCTGAGATTCAGGAATTTGACTATTACGGCACGGTGTTCAGCTGCACTGAGTACACACACACTTCCACTCAGCCTCAGTGCAGCTGAGGTAGGGAGGAGCTCTGTCAATATTGGGACTGGCCAGGGGACAAAATGGCCCCCAATGTAAGTTTGAATGGTGCCCCAGGGCTGCTCTGCTGGCTGGGGATTGGTGGAATACATTCTGTTCTGTCTTCAACTTTCTTTTGCTCCTGGAATACCTCCTTCTTCATCCAACCGACCCCGACATGCCCCTGAACCAAGGGTTAGCAGGGGGATTGCATAAAGCTGGCCACCCCAGCTTTACACTAGCCCAGCATTCCTCCATCTTGGTGGGATCTTCAAGATGTCCCATTAGGGCAGCTTTAAAGTTGCTTTTTGCAACTCCGCCAGTGTGGAGTGAGTTTAACACAGCTGACAGTCTGGCTCCTAGCCATGAAGTCCAGGTTTGAAGATTTGGGCTTATTAAGCAGAAAATTTGTATCAAAAGTTTAATCCTGCACAGAGATGGGTTCTTTCCTCCTAATTATAACCCTGATCCTGCAATTGGATTCGAACAGATGGCCCCTTCAGCCCACGTGCATCCCCATTGAAGTCAGTGGAGCTCTGCAGAGGCACAAGGGTCCCCTATGCAGATCCAAGTGCAGATTCAGACCATTAGATTGAAAGATGCAGGATTTTTTTGCGGAGGTTAATTATTGATTTTAATCAGAATAATGTGTTGGATTATCGAGCTGCAAAATATTAATTCTTTTTGGTTAGTGTTTCTTCCATTTTTAAGCAACTACATTATTGGTGCCCCAGAGACAGATGTGGGGGAAGAAAGAGGCTAAATAAATAATAAAAAGAAAAAAAAACTGTTTGGTTTGCTAAGATTTCTTATTTTATCTTATTGGGCTGGAATTTAACAAAGGCCCCTGGCCTCACATATTCCATACATGGGAAGGAAAGCTAAAAAACAAAAAAGTAACTTCTCTACATAAAACAGTTTCCCGAGGTATAGAGATAGCCATATTATAGTGATTACAGAAACTGATGGCTTGATTATATCCATTACGCTGCACCTTGTAAACCAGTGCAAAACCCTGCTCAATCAGAATGGTATCACCCACTTTGCACTCCCATTACTCTGCTGTATCTGTCAAAATAATGGAGTGTAATAGAAGCCCTTGAGTTGCTTTCCCATGGAAAGGAATATTGAGATTGACTCTCTTTGGGGGATGTTTTCCTGTCATCTCCTGAGGTCAGGTGTGATCAGAATTTAGTGTTTTCAGTGTCTTGTTTTATCTGGCAGTCTGAATATTCTTGTTTACAGGAGACTTAAGATACTGAGATCCGCCAGTCTACCTGCAAGTGTCTCTTCAAACTGGTCTTATCCATAGGTACAGCTGCGAAAAACCAGTCTCACCACTGGAGAAAAAAGTAATATTTTTCCAGTTTTGATAAAAAGAAAATATTTTGTGCCTTTGATGCAATATTTTTCTATTTTTTCCAAAAAATGAAAATCTGTTTTTTCTCCCCCAAACCAGCAATTGGACAAATACTTTTTAGGAAAAAAAATTCAGTTCATTTTTAATTTGCAGCCAATGGGAGCTGCGGGGGGCGGTGCCTGCACGCGAAGGCAGAGCCTAACCCTAGGAGCTGAGGAACATGTCGCCACTTCCATGGAGCCCCCCAAACTAAACGCCGCCTGGAGCCCGCACCCCCTTCTGCATTCCAACCCCCTGCTCCAGCCTGGAGCTCCCTCCCAGAGCTCGCACTCCACATCCCCTCCCACACCTCTGCCTCAGCTTGAGCCCCTCCCGGTACCCAAACTCCCTCCTGGAGCCCACACCCCTTCCCACATCCCTGCCCCAGCCCTGACCCCCCCCTCCCACACCCAAACTCCCTCCCGGAGGCCACTCCCCCTGCTGCAACTTGAACTCCTTGTTTCTGACCCCAACTCAGAACCCGCACCCCCAGCCCAGGGCCGCACCCCCTGCTTCAGCCCGGAGCCCCTTCCCACACTCCGAACCCCTCGGCTCCACCCCTCAGCCCAGAGCCCCCTCCTGCATCCCAAACCCCTCATCCCCAGCCCCACCCCAGAGCCTGCACCCCAACCCCCTGCCTCAGCCTGGATCCCCCTCCCACACCCTGAACCCATTTCTAGCCCTTCCCCAGAGTCCGCACCCCCAGCCAGAGCCCTTGCCCCCTCCTGCACCCCAACCCCCTACCCCAGCCTGGTAAAAATGAGCAAGAGGGTGAGGATGGGGGAGAGCAAGCGACAGAGGGGGGGGATGGAGTGAGTAGGGGTGGGGCCTCAGAGATGGAGCAAGGCGGGGCGGGGCAACGGTGTTTGGTTTTGTGCGATTAGAAAGTTGGCAACTCTATTAATGGCAGTCTTAGGTCTTGAGCCAATACCCTTTGAAATCAATGGAAAAAATCCTATTTCCTGCAATGGACATTGGATCAGGCTTTTGGGGCTTGATTCTGCAAAATTCTGAGTAGCCTCAAACTCCCTTGATGCTGAGGGTGCTAAGCATCTTGCAGGGTCAAGCTCTTAGTGTTTACTACTGTGAACTGTCCCATTGACACTTTATGGTGATCATTAATGAGGCCCCAATCCTGCAGACACTTAACCAAGTTCAGTGGGATTACTCTCATCACATGCATGAGTATTTGCAGGATTGGGACCTACACCAGGGAACCTTTACAGATTCAAGCCCGAAAACAGGAATATTTACAGCATTGGCCAGGAATAGATATCAGATTTATTTTGATAAGGTGGGTGTTTTATCAGTACATTGTTCCTGTAACTGTAATGGTTCAGCCAAAGGTCCTTTCACTGTGTATCAGTTGATTCTTTCCACCACTTAAGTATTAGCAGTCTATTAACATGATTAATTTCTGCATCAGCAATGCTGTTTCCCAGACAGGAAGTATGGTCTCCAAATGCATGTTTATACATTCTTTTAAATGCACTGCACATATAAAATCTGGCCAGTTTTCTTTTATGTCACAGTATCACATATATCATATTCAAAATACAGGATGTAACAAGGTGTGTTTTAATATGAATACAATGATTTTGTAGTATTTTAAATATGTTGCGTAGGTTGTCGTATACTTTATATACATTGTGTGCAGAATGATGGCTATCAAACAAATAATGAACATGTCAGAAATGAATTTTCTCTAGGGGATTGGTTTATTGTATGGGCATCACTGGGAAGCTTCTGGTCATTTTTTTAAGTTCTAAGCACTGGTCACAATTTTACTGGGTTCTTTGGCCTTCACCTGGGACCCAGGACTGCAAGATCAACTCATTGATTTAATGAGAGTTGAGGGTGCTCCCCAAAAGGACTCAGCATCTTGCAGGAGCAGGACCCAAATGCATGTGCTGTAGTTGAGGGGGAAATCTACTGTCATTCACCACTAAGGGCTTAACCTTGCTCCCATTTCAATGACTTGCGCCCCAAGAGTGAGATTTCACTTATCTCCTTGAGCATATTTCCACATCTTGGATAGATGAAATAACCCACAAATTCAAACTGAAAAAGTCACAGTATGCGGTAACACTCTCTAGGTAGGGGTATTCACCTCTGTCACCTTCAGAAAGCCAGAAAAATCAGCAACCACGTTCCTGTGAGTCAGCATAGCACCTTTGGGGTTCCCTGAAAAAAAAGAAAAAAGAAACAGCACAGCGTTAATAAAAGACCCTGTAGTAAATTTTCAAAGGCTTCTAAGACCTGGAGATGTTAAAATTCTTTTCAATGTCCCTTCCTGAATTCTAAAATAGCAATTTTCACAAATGAGTTGTTTCTATGCAATAAAATATACAAAGACGTTTGAACTGTTTCAATATAAACACACAGAAGACCAATAGCATGATTTTATTGCCCATTCTCTGGGCCAGATACTGTGAATCAGCGGATTTAAGAATGATGGGCAACTTTTTACGAAGTATTACTGTAAAATGAGCATAGCGTGTTTTAACTGAAGGTTTTCCTCTCTGTTTGCAGCTACTCAAGATACCATTTGACATAGAGACCAGTCACCTAGATTTTGGCTAAGAATGAGCTCTAGAACTATTGTACTTAACTTGAAGGTTTCTTTGCCAGATCACTGATATTACCATCATTGTCTTTTTATTCTGAGTTTTGGCTTCCTCATGGCCACTTGAATAATGTTTTTGATGTTCACACCTTTCAATACACCGAAGTGTGGAGATTACTGGGTGACACACATGGCCACAGGGCTATTGATAAAACTGCAGCACTCTTACCCCTGGGCAAACAGAACACAGTCAGCACAGCACATTAAATACTTCTGAGCATGTAAACAATAGAAAACACCTAGCATCGATCCATTCTCAGGACCATGGTCAGTGCTAGTGACTAGGACTTGACATATCTTCCTTTGCCTCAGCACCAACCCTCTTCATCACTCTTAAAAGGGACTAGCCACAGAATAAGTTGCTACTCAGTGTGAGTACAATTGGCAGAAGTGGGCCCTATTCTCCCCAGCCCCCATAATGGCAAGTAGATTAGTTTTAAAATCAGACTGAGCCACTGTACTGTAGTTCCTGGGACTAGCTGGGTGGACCTGGCTCTCAAAGAAGCCTTCCTTCTTTAGTGTAAAGTAGATGGAGCTGTTTGTCATACTACAGGTGCATAATGAATGAAACCATGCCCTGTGGAACCCACCGAAGTAAATGGGCCTGCCCAAACTGTACATCCAGGCAGAATTTGCCCCCTGGATAGTCATGCCCCTGGACTTTGGAAGGGGTCACAGTGGCTTGGGGGGTTAATGTATAACTCTATCTTTTAGGGACTGAGGTTCAATTCCTCTTCAGTTCACAAACTTTGCAGGTACTATGCCAGTCCCTCTGTGAATACTGCTTCAGAACAAAGACCATGCGGAGGTCAGCACTATCAGCAGTTACTGCCCAGGAACAGGATGGGTGTTGAGCTCAGTTAGCAGAGCCGCATGGGCAAGACTGCGTGTTTTCTTAGTTCTCCCTTCATTGCATGAACACCAAATTCATCCAACCATTCAGACTAATTAAGTGAACCCTGAACACAAACATTTGCCACTGCACATATTTATTGGAACAAACGGGACATTTATAACATATAGAGTATTTTAGAACATGTCTTTAGAACATAAGAGTGGCTACTCTGGGTCAGACCAAAGGTCCATCCATCCCAGTATCCTGTCTACCGAAAGTGACCAATGCCAGGTGCCCCAGAGGGAGTGAACCTAGCAGGTAACGATCAAGTGATCTCTCTCCTGCCATCCATCTCTACCCTCTGACAAACAGAGACTAGGGACAGCATTCCTTACCCATTGTTGCTAGTAGCCATTAATGGACTTAACCTCCATGAATTTATCTAGTTCTCTTTTAAACCCTGTTATAGTCCTAGCCTTCACAATCTCCTCAGGCAAGGAGTTCCACAAGTTGACTGTGCGCTGTGTGAAGAACTTCCTTTTATTTGTTTTAAACCTGCTGCCTATTAATTTCATTTGATGGCCCCTATTTCTTATATTATGGGAACAAGTAAATAACTTTTCCTTATTCACTTTCTCCACATCATTAATGATTTTATATACCTCTATCACAGTGGTTCTCAAACTTGTTCCGTCGCTTGTGCAGGGAAAGCCACTGGCTGGCTGGGCCGGTTTGTTTACCTGCCGCGTCCACAGGTTCGGCCGATCGCAGCTCCCAGTGGCCATGGTTTGCTGCTTGGGAACCACTGCTTTATCATATCCCCCCCTTAGTCTCCTCTTTTCCAAGCTGAAAAGTCCTAGCCTCTTTAATCTCTCCTCATATGGGACCCGTTCCAAACCCCTAATCATTTTAGTTGCCCTTCTCTGAACCTTTTCTAATGCCAGTACAGTACAGACCCGTTTACGCGCAAATCCGCTTGACGGGCGGTAGCGCCATGCCTCCCAGTGCTACCTATATGGCTGTTAAAAAAGCTAATGCAGTTTTAGGATGCATCAGGCGAGATATTTCCAGTAGAGATAAGGAGGTGTTAGTACCGTTATATAAGGCACTGATGAGACCTCATCTGGAATACTGTGTGCAGTTCTGGTCTCCCATGTTTAAGAAGGATGAATTCAAACTGGAACAGGTTCAGAGACGGGCTACTAGGATGATCCGAGGAATGGAAAACCTGTCTTATGAAAGGAGACTCAGAGAGCTTGGCTTGTTTAGCCTAACCAAAAGAAGGTTGAGGGAGGATATGATTGCTCTTTATAAATATATCAGAGGGATTAATATTAGGGAGGGAGAGGAATTATTTAAGCTTAGTACCAATGTGGACACAAGAACAAATGGATATAAACTGGACATTAGGAAGTTTAGACTTGAAATTAGACGAAGGTTTCTAACCATCAGAGGAGTGAAGTTCTGGAACAGCCTTCCAAGGGGAGTAGTGGGGGCAAAAGACATATCTGGCTTTAAGACTAAGCTTGATAAGTTTATGGAGGGGATGGTATGATGGGATAGCCTAATTTTGGCAATTAATTTAGCAACTGATCTTTGATTATCAGCAGGTAAGTATGCCCAGTGGTCTGTGATGGGATGTTAGATGGGTTGGGATCTGAGTTACTATAGAGAATTCTTTCCTGGGTGCTGGCTGGTGAGTCTTGCCCACATGCTCAGGGTTTAACTGATCGCCATATTTGGGGTTGGGAAGGAATTTTCCTTCAGGGCAGATTGACAGAGGTCCTGGAGGTTTTTCGCCTTCCTCTGCAGCGTGGGGCATGAGTCACTTGCTGGAGGATTCTCTGCAGCTTGAGGTCTTCAAACCACAATTTGAAGACTTCAATAACTCAGACATAGGTTAGAGGTTTGTTATAGAAGTGGATGGATGAGATTCTGTGGCCTGCATTGTGCAGGAGGTCAGACTAGATGATCATAATGGTCCCTTCTGACCTTAAAGTCTATGAGTCTATTTAACACGCGAGACTCGTTAACACGCAGTATAGGAACTTGCTATGTAGCGCTACAGATTTGCTCACTAACTCACTGACATAGAAATTTACAGGCAGTGTGGAGCAGAAACACAAAGTGCCATTAACAGATAGGCCTGCAGTATTTGGGACGCTGTGAATACATATGTAATCCTAGATAATTATACATGTATATATAGATATCTTAAGATATTTCAGCATGGCCCTCTTAACCCATGGTCTGTTAACACGTGGTCGAGACAGCTTGACATCCACGCATAAACGGGTCTGTACTGTATATCTTTTTTGAGATGAGATCACCACATCTGTACGCAGTATTCAGGATGTGGGCGTACCATATATAAGGGCAATAATATATTCTGGGTCTTATTCTCTATCCGCTTTTTAATGATTCCTAATATCCTGTTTGCTTTTTTGACTGCCACTGCACACTGGATGGACGTCTTCAGAGAACTATCCACGATGACTCCAAGATCTCTTTCCTGATTAACTGTAGCTAAATTAGCCTCTATCATATTGTATGTATAGTTGGGGTTATTTTTTCAAATGTGCATTACTTTTCATTTATCCACATTAAATTTCATTTGCGATTTTGTTGCCCAATCACTTAGTTTTGTGAGATCTTCTTGAAATTCTTCACAGTCTACTTTGGTCTTAACTATCTTGAGCAGTTTAGTGTTATCTGCAAACTTTGCCACCTTACTATTTACCCCTTTCTCCAGATCATTTATGAATAAGTTGAATAGGATTGGTCCTAGGACTGACCCTTGGGGAACACCACTAATTACCCCTCTCCATTCTGAAAATTTACCATTTATTCCTTCCCTTTGTACCCTATCTTTTAACCAGTTCTCAATCCATGAAAGGATCTTCCCTCTTATCCCATGACAACTTAATTTATGTAAGAGCCTTTGGTGAGGGACCTTGTCAAAGGCTTTCTGGAAATCTAAGTACACTATGTTCACTGGATCCCCCTTGTCCACGTGTTTGTTGACCTCTTCAAAGAACTCTAATAGATTAGTAAGACATGATTTCCCTTTACAGAAACCATGTTGACTTTTGCCCAACAATTTATGTTCTTCTAGGTGTCTGACAATTTTATTCTTTACTGTTGTTTCAACTAATTTGCCCGGTACTGACGTTAGACTTACTGGTCTGTAATTGCAGGGATCCCCTCTAGAGCCCTTTTTAAATATTGGCGTTACGTTAGCTATCTTCTAGTCATTGGGTACAGAAGCTGTTTTAAAGGACAGGTTACAAACTATAGTTAATAGTTCTGCATTTTCACATTTGAGTTCTTTCAGAACTCTTGGGTGAATGCCATCTGGCTGGTGACTTGTTACTGTTAAGTTTATCAATTAATTCCAAAACCTCCTCTAGTGACACTTCAATCTGTGACAATTCCTCAGATTTGTCACCTACAAAGGATGGCTCAAGTTTGGGAATCTCCCTAACATCCTTAGTTGTGAAGACCAAAGCAAAGAATTCATTTAGTTTCTCTGCAATGACTTTATCGTCTTTAAGCGCTCCTTTTGTATCTCGATCATCCAGGGGCCCCACTGGTTGTTTATCAGGCTTCCTGCTTCTGATGTACTTAAAAAACATTTTGTTATTACCTTTGGAGTTTTTTGGCTAGGTGTTCAAACTCCTTTTTGGCTTTTCTTATTACATTTTTACACTTAATTTGGCAGTGTTTATGCTCCTTTCTATTTACCTCACTAGGATTTGACTTCCACTTTTTAAAGGATGCTTTTTTATCTCTCACTGCTTCTTTTACATGGTTGTTAAGCCACGGTGGCTCTTTTTTAGTTCGTTTACTGTGTTTTTTAATTTGGGATATACATTTGGGACTCTACTATGGTGTCTTTGAAAAGTGTCCATGCAGCTTGCAGGGATTTTCACTTTAAACAGTGTTCCAAGCACTTTAATCCCATCTTTAAAACCTTGGCAAAATCATTATATTACACAGAAAGAGTTCTAAAATGTTGCACTATTGCGGTGTAACGTACATGCATGCCGTTCTGTTTCATAACCCATAGTCAGGGAGAGAGCAACTGTTCTGCCGCCGGCAACAGTTTCAGTGCTACATGTGGTACAGGCCGACGGTCAGATGGTTGCTTGCTAAGGCAGGTTTTCTTATAAAGTACAAATGTATTCTTAGGTGAGGGAAAAAACAGCCTCACAGGCATGGGAATCCAGACAAAAAGAGAATTCTGTGAGCCAAGCTAAAAAGTAGATGTGCATAGGAGACCAAGAAATTTCTTATCTTTTATTGTGTGTCTTGCCAAAAAAAATTCTCAAATCAGCCTATACAATTCAGAGGGTAGCTGTACTTCTACAGAGTTGACTTCAGGAGAAACTTATGAATGCACCATTCACTTCATCAGATGCATAGAATGGAACATATAGTAAGAATATACACACACACACACACACGGAACATGAAAAGGTGGAAGTTGCCATACCAACTCTAAGAGGCTAATTAATTAAGATGAGCTATTATCAGCGGCTCATCTTTATTATTATTAGGCTCATCTTAATTAATTAGCCTCTTAGAGTTGGTATGGCAACTTCCACCTTTTCATGTTCTCTGTGTGTGTGTGTGTGTGTGTGTGTGTGTGTGTATATATTCTTACTATATATAAACACACACACACACACACATCTTACTATATGTTCCATTCTATGCATCTGATGAAGTGGGCTATAGCCCACAAAATCTTATGCTCAAATAAATTTGTTAGTCTCTAAGGTGCCACAAGTACTCCTGTTCTTTTTGCGGATACAGACTAACACGGCTGCTACTCTGAAACCTGGTGAATTCTGCTGAACCATGGAAAGCTTTCATCAACATCCAATTGTCTCTGCTGGAGATTAATCTTCCAAGGAAACCTGTCACTGGTCTGTACTTTGAAGGGTGTTTTTTCAGAGCAATCAGTACACAGATGCATAACAATGTTTCATGTACATTTCCACTCTTAGCAACCACCATTGCCTCATGCTCATTTAGGAGTTGTGTTGACAATCAGTTAAAAAAAATGAAGGTGAGTCCAAACATCTCAGAGTCAACCTCTCTCTTCCCTCTGTGTAGGCATTTTGTATATCTGATCCTATGAATCACATACAAAAATTAAAATCCATTCCTGAGTTTACTAATATACAGCCAAAAATAGATATAAATTTGCAAGTTATTAACCCAAATTTTCATTATAGAATTCAAGTCATAATAGATACTTTCAAAGCTTTAACCTACTGACATTGGCTCCATTTCAAAATAATTCTAAATCTGGTAATTCAAAATAAATGAATATGGGGCCCAATCCAGGCCAGGCACTTTCCGCCCCATTGGGTGGTGCACCTTAAAGCTGCAAAAGCCCAAGAGTGTCATGACAACCTCCACAAAAGCCCTCATGCAGATTAACCAGGCAAAGAAACCAGACTTATTCCAGCAGAGGAGGATACATAGGTGATAAGATGGTAGGTACTAAAACACAAGGACCATGCCCCTGGAAGAGCTCTGACTGTTGATGACCTGCAGAGTTTGAAATCTTATGTTTCGGGGGAACCAGAAGGTGGGCCGTGAACTTCACCTCCTAGCTGTGGTTTTTCAGGCATAGTCCTAAGCATAGCCCAACGCCTGACTCTAGCCCAAGCGCTATGTGAGCTTTCCACAAGTTTTCTTTTCCTTATCTGTCCTGAATAAAGAGCTATTTAGAAAAACAGAACACGCTGAAAGTAGTAAAGAAGAACAAAACTTTAAAGGAAACACTGACCCTAGATTTTCTATACATTTTAAAATCTCAAACAAACCAAAAGTGCAGCCAATTTTTGGACTAATTCTTCCCCATAAGAGACTTTTGAGAACCTCTCTGAGCATGGAGAGGCCACTTTTAGGTCTGTGATTGAGTGACCAGGGAGATTAACAGACCTAAAAGTGGCAATTCTTCAACAAAAAAACCTTCAAAAACAGACTCCAGCGTGAAAACATATACACAGAAGAATGAGGAAAAGAGATACACACAGAACATTTTCATACACTTGCAAAATCATATTGCCAAAATATATTATTTAAAGAGTTGCAGAAAAAGTATTATTTGTATTTTTATACCAGTGTAATCTAAGTTTTTAATTCGATTATAACTTTATATATGTGTGTATGTATCTCTCTCTCTCACACACATACACACGTGTATTTAATAGACATAAAACAAACACAATTGTTCTATATATGACAGTGCTAGATTGTGTTTATACACAGTGAGCCGTTATTCAGAGTGATTTTGGTAGTCTAATGTAATGCATTAAGTTTAAAATGCCTGTTCTGTTACCTGTAGTGCCACTAGTAAAACAGACAATCGACAGATCTTCTGGTTGAGGAGGCTAGAAATACACAAAGAAAACAGGAAAGTTATAGAGTCACAGGTTAGCATCATTAGCCTTTGTGCTCACTTCTTTATTGAACCAATCATGTCTCAACTCTGTCATTTCAATTTTTTCCTGGAGCATCATGTAATTCTTCCTCTAGTATGTTTGTCCATTTGGTCTAGTTTCCTTCTTTCCCCTTAGGTTTAGGTGCATTAAAGGAGTGTGCTTTAGAGTGACTGGTCCATCACTCAAGATCCTTGCCTATTTATAATATGCTATATTCCCTAATGAAAGAAAACCACAGCCTCAAGCTTCTGCATGACAGGCTGTTTGAACTACTTGTTAAAAATAATACTTAAGCATTTGGCCCCTTTGGGAGTTAGGAAATAATTTGCTAACAGATCCTGATTTTCTTCATCTGTATTTGTTATTCATGAGTGTCTCACATTTGGGATTAATAATAGATGAGTTGTTTGAAAACAGCTATTTTCTATTTGTTATTCATGTCATGTGTTGGGTCCCCTAAATCACATGGCATTTTTTTCCTGGTCCCTAACTGGATGATAAACTTTTTATTAAGAAGAACAAATATTGTTCTAATTTCTGGCTGAATGCTCATTCATTCTAAAAATTAGGGACATTTTTGGAATGCACAGGCATTTTCACGAATACTCACAAGCACCAAATAGATGCAAGTAACAAATAATAAGACTGTGGGAAATGAAACTCAGCATTTTTACTTGTAAAATATTTGGAAGTCAGGTTTCTGTCTATTATGCATTCAGCCTTAATCTGACAATGTAGGTAATATGTTTAAATGTTTGGGTGTCTTAGTTTTTGGAAGCCCAGTTTGAGACATCTTGGGCCTACCTTTCACTGCTGAGTGCTGCTATCTGCAACTGAAGTCAGTAAGATCCGTGAGTGCTCAGCAGTTATGAATATCAAGCCCTGTGTATGTCAAGTTGGGCCACCAAAAAGTAACACACCCAGAATTACAAGCCTCTTTTGAATAATTGGCAGTGAGTGCATCCCGCAGTACCACAGTCATTCTTAGTAAAACCATACCTAATTCAACAGCTTTCAAAAGGCTCCCAACTGGTGCTGCTGTGGTGCATTTTTCAGTTACAGAAACCCCAACAAGTCTCCAAAGGTGGCGGTAGTAGAGGAATCCACTCATATGCATTGGGTAAGCTTTGCTAATTACCATTTAAATAAATTTGACTTAATGTTATAATTGAATCAGGCTACACACAGCTGGCTCTGCAGGGATGAAGCACGTCATCTTCCACTTGATCAGAAGATAACTCATGACTGTGCCGTGGCCACCCATTGTGATTTGTCTTTTCTGGTTATTGTTTTGTTTCCTAAGGAACATTTACTGTGAGTTGACGTGCTATGGAGTTTAAAATTAGACACAGTGTCACCAAGACCATGAAGATGACTTGTGTCGGCACAGAATCCTATTCTGTAATTATGTAACTGCTGTTTTAGGGTCCAGTCCTACAATGTATCAAGTTCAATAGGGTAGACCTCTAAAAGAAATGTACACATGTAAGTGTTTGCAAGGCCTGTCTCCTTTTTACTCTATGAGAACATGCCCTCCTCCTCCCAACATGAATGAAACAGCTGTAATACAAACAAAGCCCTTTGGTTCCTAGCCTGGCTAGTGACAGTATGCTGAGCACTTTAAATGGTAGTATCAGGGAAACAGGGGGTTTCAGTGCAGTCAGCACATGTTTTCCTTGTGGGGAGATTGTCTTGGAAACAAGGACAGGAGGTGACTAAAGGGATTTCTGCTACTAGAGATTACATCAGAGTAATAGCTCTTAGTCTGATTTGCAGGACTGAGTGCTCAGGAACCATACAGGAACAAAATAAGGTAGGAAGAGAAAAAGGAAGATAAAAGGATTAGGTGATACAACTAATAAAGGGCTGTGGGTTTTGACCACTAGGCTCTGCTGTAAAGGGCCACTCTCATAAAAGAATGAAAGTTATCCCTTATCCTCAAATACATCACAAGTCTCCTCTGAAACAGAGAGAGGAGGTAATTCACAGATAACAGTAACTTGTCTTTTATAATTACAAGATTTAGAGATGTCCATATGCAAACCCCAAAGGCTGAGTTAATAATTTCAGGGTACAGTCCTGTTGTACACACAGGCAAAACCACTGGGAGTTTTGCCTGAGTAAGGATTGATGGTATGGACCCTTAATGTCCATCACAATTTTTTTTAACACCACAAAACTAATACCAGCCCCAGCTGTTATTCTGTTCTTTGCTTTAGAATGGAGTAAACGAACATGACAGATTGACCAATCCAAGTCCAGCTCTAAAAAGGTGGAATAATGAAAGGGGCAATGCTAATGGGGAACAGCTGGATTGCATTGTGCACATCTCATAAATAGTCTCTTCTCTAGTGAAAGGTGCTTAGGGTCCAATCCAAACTCAGTGAAGTCAACAGTAGAGCCTCTTGAAATTTTTTCCCTTCACAAAAGTTTTTTCCAGAGAAAATGCTTTTCAAATGAACCTAGAGTATACATTTCCAGCCACAAATTTAGCGTGAGGCAGCCACCCAGTTCCAATACTAAACTTATTCCAAACTAGCCAACTGGGATGCACCCTACCAAAGCTAGCAAACAAGCCTCAAAGCCAAAGGTAGATTTTGCTGGCCAGCGCATCTCAACCCTATCATAGCCAGAACCTGCCAGCTACCCCAAACACCAAATGTCACAACCTCAGCGCCTATAACCACCAAAAGCCAGGATGGCCAAAAGGCACAAACTCTAAAAACAGAATGTCAACCAGCCTCAAGCCTAACTCTGGTCAGAAGCCATTACCACACACCATCACTAGCTCTGCCTAGGAAAAGCAAGAAGGCCCAACCATAATATCCAACCAGACTTCTTGCCCCAAACAAGCTTTGATCAAGGTAGCTCACTAAAGACAGCAACATAGCCGTTGTAGCAAGGGCAGGAGCCCTGGATAGCGGGCTGAGTACATAACAAGAGACTGTACTTGGATTGTTAGACTTTAGCCCAGGGCCCCCTGGCGGGCCCAGCCCTAGCCTGGGCCTCCCTGCAGGCCTTTACTATTATAGCCTGCTCTCCCATTCCCATCACACCCAGTCCTACTCAGAGCCCTTTTGCTGCCCTACTCCTAATTGTCATCTGGGTCCATGTGCTGGTTCTGAACCCTCATCTGTGCCCGTATACCCAGCCCAGGCCAGCGTTTGAACCCCATTTGTGTAAAGTCAGACTCCAAAAATCCCGAGATTGGGTTAAAAATCCTGGGATTATAATTTTTAAAAGAGTGTGGTTTTTATTTGCTGCTGGGGTTTAAACCTTTAGGATACACTCAGGACATGTTTTGCATTCAGAAAGACTAAAATTTGCTTTTTAAAAAAAAGGAAAAATGGAGATGATGAAATAACATGACTCCAGGAGCTGAGGCTTTATTAAAATCACCAGAAATGAGATTTGCAATAAAAGCCATCTCTCCCCTAACATTAACCCACATTTAATTCCAATGCTGGCTCACCCCTTTATGTTTACCATAACCCATGACTCCCTACTAGCCCCAATCTTATGTCTGGAGCTATTTGGTGGGCAAAAGTGAGACAGAAGATTGAGGTGAGTCGGTGACCTGAGGTCCACGGCGCAGGATCACACTGCAGGTGAAGGTTTATGAGTTCATACCAGTTGACAGGCATCAGTTAGGTTAGGATAGAGGGCTGGTTGGAGAGCCTTGTCTAGTGTTATTGTTGGGATAGTACAGGGGTCGGCAACCTTCGGCACGCAGCCCATCAGGGTAAGCCATTGGCGGGCTGCCAGATATTTTGTTTACATTGACCGTCCACAGGCACGGCCCCCTGCAACTCCCAGTGGCCGCGGTTCACCATTCCCGGCCAATGGGAGCTGCAGGAAGCTGCGGGCCAAAGGGACAGGCTGGCTGCTGCTTCCTGCAGCTCCCACTGGCTGGAAATGGTAAACCGCAACCACTGGGAGTTGCAGGGGGCCGTGCCGGCGGACGGTCAACACAAACAAAATGTCTCGTGGCCTGCCAGCGGATTACCCTGATGGGCCGCATGCCAAAGGTTCCCAACCCCTGGGATAGTAGGTGGGTCCATATTATGATTAGGGTTTGAGTTAGGATTCCGGCTGGTTAGCAGGCTGGGGCAAGAGGTAAGGATGGGATCAGTTAGCAGATGTGAACAAGGATTAGGATTGGGGACGGATGGAGCTCTCAAACTAGGGTTAGGGATTGGGTTTGTATGTGGACCCAGATGAACCTACAGGAATCTAGTCTGAGATGTTTCCTGGGTTTTCTGACTGGTAATCGACATGTATTAACTGGAGCCATTAATTATTATTACATTGTTTTTATGCTGCCTTTTCATTGAATTGTAGCTCATTTGCCTTTCATAAAAGACACTATTAAGTTGATGTAGTTTGAAATCTATTCTAAAGTCAGGAATTTTCTTTAGCAGTTTTTTGAAGATGGTTCGTTTAATTTGTCCTACTTATTCTCAAACTTAGCATTCACAAAGCTCTTTAAAGAACACTGTAGAATCTCATCCTCTATCAGTCTTTCCTTGGGTTTATGTCCTGAAGTTCCATTTAAGGATTCAGGGGATATAATTTATGAAGCAAATAACATACATCTCAGCAAATGAGATCCACACTCAGACCATTAGTGGAAGATAATGGAGCATAGTTAGGATTCTTCATTGTCAGTCACCTCCTACTGAGAAATATACCAGACACCACATTTAATGAACACACAAACACAGTGCAGGCTTTGTGCACACTCTGGCAAATTATTTTCTCTTTCATTTGTGAAATTTGTTTAAAGTAACTACATGCGATTAAAGGTTGGAGGAAAAAAAATGATTGGACTCACCACAGGGACATGCCAACTCTCACGGCCACAAGCCTGAAAGAATATTAACAAAAATCATTTCCATTCTAACATATGCAGATTAACATGCTTGTTAATAAACTGCAAATGACCGAGGAAGCTGGAGATAGAAAGGAAGAGAAAGAAGAGCAGGAAAATCCTGCCCTGACATTGCTACAGGATCCAGTTTAAAACAAAGTTTAGTTGCAGTAAAACCTCTGAGAAAAATACATAAAACAGAAGAATCCAGCATAAAAGAGAAAAAGTAGCTGATCAATGTGCCTACTAATAATAATGTAACTTTATCCATGAGAAGCAGCTTCTTGCTTTAACTGAACAGCCATCTCCTGGAGTTCATCAAATAATATCTGAGCGGATTATTTCTGAGTCTAACATTAAACAAGGGGGATAGGAACATCACCTCTACTTCCTGCATGGACTGGACGTGAACACCACATCTTTTCCCTCTTTCCTGTAGGTCCTTCTCAAAAGGGTCCATCAGAATAACAGACTTTAAGCCTGGCGTTTCTCTTTTCTCCACATGATCCAGGAGGATTCTGGCCTTTTCTGGTTTGTCACAGATTACTGTGGAAATATCAGCTAAAAAACAAAAACAAAATAATTTTTTTTACTTAAAATGTAACACTAGCTGAAGCTTCACATTAATCTCTCTGAATCTCTGCTAATCAGTTTTTGACAGTGATTTTATATTTATACCATGAGATCCTGGAATATAATATATATTTTCTCTTAGGAAACAAGTACATTTTGGTATTTAACCTAGTGACCATAAATCAACACTGAACAGAGCACACTACTATATCTGAAACTGAATGAGTGGCAAGGCAAATGTTTGTTTGCAGCACAAAGTGCATCAGACCGACAGCTACAATTATTTTAGGATTCAATTAAAAATATTAAAACTGCAGAAAAAAAATAAACCTGAATGGTCTGAAGTAGTTGTTAGAAACTCAAAGCCAAAATGATAAAAGGACCAGCTAGTAGCACTGAGCTAATGCTCCTCACTGGAATGATCTTGTCAGTGGCTGGTTGCTATTATGATCCTGAGCTATCCTGCAGCCACAGAAATCACAGCAAAGCTCCCCTTGAGCCAAGTTGAAATGCACACTGAGCGAAATCCTGGTCCCACTGAAGTCAATAAAAAAAAGCTCTTGCTGTCCTCAATTGGAATTGGCCATCTGTGCAACATGTAAGATGCAGTGGAAAGAAAGGGCATAAAAAGAGAAAGGCCATTTAAAAAAAGGAATAAATACATCCTCAGCTTGTGTCTGCGGTTAATCGTAAATTGACAGTTTGCACCTGCTGAGGATCTGGCCCATTCTTTAAAAATATACATCAACCGAGTCTCCAGAAGTCTCGAGGAACGGGATTTTAGAACAAAGAAACCTCCCTTCTGAGAAAGCAGTGTGTGTTCAGGATTCTCATTTTCATATGAGATACAAAGTTAGATGCCACTAAAAATCTGCCCTGCTTTTGCATTAGTACAGCTCAGACCAGTCCCTGCAAAACAACTGTACAGCCTTGTGTTCGGCTTTTGGGCACAAGACAGAGTCTTTAGATTTTGCTCTTACAGTCCTAAGCCCTGATCTTGCAAAGTTTGAAGAAGGGGCTTAACTTGAAGCTTGTGAGTTGTCCCATTGACTCCGATGCTTAAAGTTAAGCATGTGCTTACGTGCTTTGCAGGACTGGGACCCTAGAACCTTAAAATTCTATTTGTAGGGAGAGAGTCTCATTTTTTATGGGAAGTCTATTACATAATAGAATTTACCCTGCCAGGCAGAAATCCCAGTAAGACAGGTGCAATGTTAAGGCTCAAGACTCATAATGTTCAAAGTAAAATACATGCATAAAGTGAGGTTACTAAATGATAGATTAATTGTTAGCACTTGTCATTGGAACAAAATAAGCAGTAATGGGCTAATGTTGTTGCAGGGAAAATGTATTACATATTAGGGAAAACTTATAAACACTACACTCAGTTCAGCAGTAGAACAAGCTACAAGACAATGCCTGGCTGGAAATATACAAAGCTTATCCATTAGGGGTAATTTCAGAATAATAAAGCCAATCCTGCCGTGATACATAGAGGTACACTATATAACCCAGCTAAGGTTACTTCCAGCCAAAACGATTCACTGAGCCAAAACATCTGCCTTTAGGAAAGCAGAAGAGAAATCAGTCATTCTGCATAACAAGAGTGATTTTTTGAGAACCTCCATGATATTTATGCATGTCTGTTTTTACCTGTGTTGATAATGTAACGAATGGCTCCATGACCTAATGTGTCATACAGGGGGACCACCACCATAGAATAGGTATAACAAGCCAGCTCAGAAATGATCCACTGGAAGGAGATTTTACAAAGAGAAAAGGGGTAAGAGAAGGGGAGTGATTAAAACACTTAATGAGATTAAAATTTAAAGTGAGATCAAAACTCAAGAATATTGTTAACACTGCATGAGGTTACAGCAACATCTCACCTCTGGACGGTTTTGTGCGAAGACCCCAATAAACTGACTTGTTGATGGTTTACATCCCTGTTGGAGTAACCCAGATCCTAAAGCTTCTGCTCTTTCAGAGACCTAGAAGTGGGAGAAAAATGGATAAGAGAGAGGAATGTAAGCAGCAGACACAAATGAAACCTAGTGGGCTCTAATATTAGTTTGTTGGATAACACATAAAACAGACTCCAGTCGCCTGTAGCCATTAAAGAATTCATGACACTTTTGGCATTCACCCTAGTGCCCTGGCTAAATTCCAACTTGAACAATTAAATTCTGCTTACTTAAAACTCCCCCATCACGTGAAATTGTTATTGTGCTCTTTATTTCTGGTCTTCGAGCTAATCGGTAGTTTATTTATTTCAGTGTGCATAATGCTTTGGTGCTATTACATGGCTGCCCCACCCAGAAGTGGCTGCGTTTCAGTGGTGAGTGAGGCAAAGTAATGATATTTGAATGAATCTGTACACCTTGCACATGAGAATGCCCAGTGAAGTCAGTGGAACTACTTCCACGAGTGAAGCCATCAGGATTAAAACCCAGGGTTTGTAATTCCCCAAAGCTTTGGCTTGAGAAAGATGCTCTGTAAATCAATACTACTAGTAGTAGTCAACACTAAGATCCCAATCCTGCTGAGACAGCTCAATGGAAGTGAACAGTGCTTATAGCAGCTGCCAGAAGGTGTGCAGCATCTGAGAGGATCCTGGCTCAAATGAAAACTAGCAGGTAATTGAAAGTGGTAAAATAATACATGATCATACCCCTCCACCCAGGATAGCACTAGGCGCTTTCTTTTAAAAACAGCTACGTTTAGACAGTAAGGATAAGAATTCTTTGCTGAAAGAAAGATTCATGATAACCTCACCTCTTTATACGACAACCATTGGTAAGGCTGCTTGGGCTTTCTGAATCCTAGACAGGGACCATTCTCTAAACGAAATAAACAGATTACAAAGTTACGGGGATCTTAGAGCCAAGTGCTAATGAATTATAGGACCCTGAGCACCTAAACAGTAGGAGGTTGCTCTAAAAGTACATCCATTGTTATTATCAAGGTCAATCCATGTTTCTCTGAGGCAGAGTTCACACAGAGTGCTACCAGATTAGAAAGGAAGACAGCCCTGTAAAATGGGGCACTGGATTATGGACCGTTTTGAGCCTTCATTCAAAATCGCAGAGGTGGTGGTGATGTTGAGCAGGCCCAGTGCCCTGTTAAACCAGCTTTTCCTTAAGACAGTGTGAACATCATTATCTGATAATGGCTTTCATCCTAAATGTCATCTCCCACAGGTCTGGCTGCCCTTTCATTGAAGCCCTAGGAAGTCAAAATTATTCCAAATAAAAATGCACTTCTCTGGAGGAGGAGTGAAGAACATAAGCATCTCACTGTAGAAAAGAGGACAGCAATACTTGGAATGTTAAATTGCCTTTTTTCCCATACCTCACCACACATAACCCATCTGTCCACCAAGGTACTCACATGTGCCTCATCACCAGAGTAGCATGCTGCATCATATAAAGCAGTTATTCTGTTGAGGGTTCTGGTGGCATTAAAACACCAACCATTTCAGAACAAAGCTCATGTGTTTTGTTCAAGTCCAAATAGGATCACGGCAAGGGCCCCAGTAAATCTGTGGCCAGGAGCCTAGATACTCAGACCGTAAGCTTTTTGTTCTGTGTTTGCACAGCACCTAGCACAAGGGGTCCCGGTCCATAACTAGGGCTCCTAAGGACTATGGAAATACAAATAATAATAAAAAATAATGACCCTTCAGGGTACCAGACAGGAAACGCCCAGAAAGCTTCAAATACATGCTAAATATGAAGGTTTTTACTGCATTTAATGTAGAACCGATACAGTATTCCAGGTGTCATTTAATTTTATACTGGATGTAATTAAATTTATCCTGTCTGTACATTTAATTTTCAATGTACTGCAAAATTTTGTATTAAAAACTCATAACTGCTTTGTAAAAATTGTCAAGGCTGGGGGGTTGGCATCTGGGAAGGCGTGGGAGGCAATTGAGAACTAAGGGACTCATTACTGGGTGTTCCTACTAAACAATCAGTTACCAATTTTGCCACTTAAACCGTCATCATTAGGTTTCAAAGTTAACATCTCACAGAGATGAGGGCAAGATCACACACCTCTCAAAGCTATTGTTTCAGGCTGTCTGCAGACTCAGGCAGGCATTGCTATGCTGGTTTATACTTGGTTCAAGTTTGGAAGGCCCCGCCTCCCCCCCAACCAGGAAAGCTAGAAACCTTTTTTCTTGATATTAGTGCTTAGATTCTGAGGCACAATTCTGCAACATGAGACAGAGTGTGAGGCAAATTCCATCGTGCAGTTCACAGGGCTCTGACTAGAACCTGTACTTGCATGCATTCCTCTCACTTAGTCCATACATTACATCCTCTTCACCTCCCTCTCTCTCACCCCTCTTCTCCTCAGCTTATCATTTCAAACGTTATTTATGTACACCTCTACCCCGATATAACGCGACCCGATATAACATAAATTAGGATATAACGCGGTAAACTCCGGGGGGGCGGGGCTGCGCACTCCAGTGGATCAAAGCAAGTTCGATATAATGCGGTTTCACCTATAACGCAGTAAGATTTTTTGGCTCCCGAGGACAGCGTTATATCGGGGTAGAGGTATATTTACATTTTTAAGATTTTTCACCTTAAACTTCAGGTGCAGTAAAAAAGAACAAAAAGGTGTCAAGACCAGTTTATTTATATAAAGACGGGGAAACTGAGAAACAGAATTTAAGAATTCCGGCTGCCTGTGGTCGATGTTATAGCTGGCATTAGGACTCTGGAATTCACTGCTTCCAGTTCAAGACCTCTCTGACTCAAAAAACCCATCTTATCAGGACCTGTGTTTGCAAAGTCGTCATTAATAAAAGGTCAAACCCTTTTCAGGGACTTTCCCTCTCCCTGCACCTTTTGTGCAAGGCTCTGATAGGAAAAGCTGGTACTTAGAAGGGACTTTAAGAGTCATCATCTTGGAGCTACTCAGACTCTCCCCTGCTCCTGGTTCCTCATGCCCTATCCACTGGACCAGTCCTGCCATACCAAAATCACAGTTCAAATAAATGAATGCAGACAAAAAATGTTTAATAATTCTATCCATCTAAACCAGCACTTGGCAGAGTCTGTATCAACTGTAATTTTTAATAGCACTAGCATGATGCTTTCTTGAGGACATTTCAAGCTACAAAATTAGTGTCAGCCTAGGCCAGAGAGAGATTTATTGCTTGCTCCCTTTAGTTTAATTACTGCAAGAGAAATATATTGTTTCTGCTTTCTGCTCCCTGTATGCTGTAGCCACTGTTTTATCCCTAGACAATGAAAACAGCACTTTTTACAGTGTGTCAGATGTAGGTCAACTGAGAAAGATCAGCTGTGGAAGGGGTGTAGTTCATTTGCTAAGCTATGCAGATGGGTCCTTGCAAAACTTCTGCCATTTACCCAAGCAGAGTCTAATGCAAGCCTGCATGTGGAACTCCACAGTCATTGCCAGGGTAGCTGCAGGTGCTCAGCAGCTCTGGAAACCAAACTACTTATTCAGGTGCTTAAATATGAATGTAGGTGCCCAAGATTAAAAATGATGGCCACAGGATAACATCTTCTAAAGTGCCAAAGTGATTTAAGTGGTTATGAAAGCCAATGGGATTTAGGGGCCTAAGCCATTTTGCCACTTTTGGAGATTCACCCACACGTCCCACTTCAGTAAAAATACCATGTCTTCCATGCTTGCTGTAGCCTGTGAAGCTCTTCCATGGCTGTATGCTGGTTTTTGCAGTTAAGAAGCTGACTATGGCCTGAATTTGCTTCACTTGTGCACTCAAAACTCCTACAGGCCCATATTTTTTGGGCCAGTTGTTCCCCTAGCCAGCAAGGCCCAATCTTGGTCAACTGCAGAGCTCTTATTGACTTCACTTGGAGCAGGGTTAAGCCCCAATCTGTACAGCTGTTTTCTCCAAAGACAACAGACTCAGTTCTGCTCTCTGACCAGCGCTGAGATAGCAGCATTGAAGCCCAGTGGGGTTTTAGTCAACATAATGATCTTTACATATCACCACCACTTACCAGATATGTTAAATCCCCTTCTAAATACTTCATACATTGTCCTTGCATCATCATAGTAGTGAGTTAACAATTCTGTGCTGTCACCTATCACGGACCGCCGAGCTCCTTCCCAGCCCTATGGAAACCAAAACAACATAGAATGATCGGATCAGAACCTTTTGAAAGAGAGAGACTATAAAACCAAACAAACCCAGCACAACCATCTTTGGAACTGTCCCATAGTGCAGTACTTAGGCTGTGACAGCCTGAGCATAACATGCAGGATCAGGCAAGGTGGCATCATAAACCTAGAGGCGGATAGAATTTAATCATGAATCTGCCATAAGCTTATATTATAACCTGCATGATGAATTAGCCTGCAAATTACAGGTGCTCTCATATTTTTTGTGGGAAAACACTGAATTATATTCCTGTGTTAGCCTTGACATAAATATTTGCTTTTGTCTAAAACTGTATAAAAGTCAGACAGGCAGGTTTGTTGTGATTTTCCTTAACCCACCAAAAAAATCCCCGCTCTTCTGTTTCTGTAAAAATAAAAAAGCAAAGCCAAGTCATAAGGGCTTTATAAAATGAAACACAAAACACAGCCTATGTGATTCACTTTGTAAGCACGTTTATGCTTCACTCATAAATGCATTTCTTTAAGTAAAAACAAAGGAAAACAACAACTGAGCCCCAAGCCTACTGACTAGTTAGACGACTGGGCTTTTGTGTTTACCCAGAGATATTAATGTAATTGCACCAGCTTCAGCGCTGATTTTGCTCTCTAGCCTCGCCCCAAGGATTTAGCCCATTCCTTCCCTTCAAGGCTCTAGACCAGGGGTTGGCAACCTTTCAGAAGTGGTGTGCTGAGTCTTCATTTATTCACTTTAAATTTAAGGTTTCGCGTGCCGGTAATACATTTTAATGTTTTTTAGAAGGTTACTCTCTATAAGTCTATATATTATATAACTAAACTATTGTTGTATTGTAAAATAAACAAGGTTTTCAAAATGTTTAAGAAGCTTCATTTAAAATTAAATTAAAATGTTGATCTTATGCCAGCCTGCTGCTGGACTGGGATTCTGTTCACCTAGGCTGGCAGCGGGCTGACCAGGGCCTGCGGCTGGGACCCCGGCTGGCAAAGGGCCGGCAGCCAGAACCCCAGACCGGCAGCGGGCTGTGCGGGGCCGGTGGCCAGAACCCCAGACCGGCAGCGGGCTGTGCGGGGCCGGTGGCCGGGACCCCAGACCTGGGGGGGTGTGGGGCTGCAGGGCTCAGGGCAGAGGGCTGGGTGTGTGTGGGAGGGGGGTCAGGTCAGAGGGCTGGGTGTGTGTGAGGGGGGTCAGGGCTCAGGGCGGAGGGCTGGGGCGTGTGTGTGTGGGGGTCAGGGCAGGGGGCTGGAGGGGATATGCCCCTATTCTACCACCCGCCTTCCCCAAGGCCCTGCTCCCACTTCTTCTCTGCCTCCGCCGGGAGCAGCGAGCACGCTTACTCTGCTCCTTCCCGACCCCCTCCCTCACAAGGGCCATCAGCTGATCAGCCAGCAGGGAGGGAGGGAGGGAGAGAGAGGCGGAGGAGGGGCAGGAACCCAGCACACTACGGGAAGAGGCAGGGGAGCCAGCAGGACCAAGCTTCTGCCCCCTGCCCCCGCGGGGAGAGGAGGCACAGGGGAGCAGAGGGCGGAGAAGAGTGAGCCGGGCCGGGCAGGATTTTTAATGGCACGCTGCTGCCTGCTGGGACTCCGGCAGGCAGCAGCGTGCCATTAAAAATTGGCTCGCGTGCCATCTTTGGCACGTGTGCGGCGTGTGCCATAGGTTGCCGACCCCTGCTCTAGACGATTGTATAGCTTTCTTACTCTCTCCTAGTACATGGAACAAGACTCTTTATATGCTCATCATTTAGAGCAGTCATAGGTTTTATTCACGGATTGAAATTAGAGACTAATGTTTCTAGTCTCAAATATCATTTAAATAGCTCTTACGTTAATGGAAATATTTTAGGCTGATTTAGAAGGAACAAACTAGAAAACAAATCCCCTCAAATTGCACTGAATCTCCCTTACACCTCCCAACCCCCAAAGAGAAATCTCCTGGTTTTTCATGATAGGGAGCAAATTTCCATTTCATGTCTCTCGTTGCTTTAAACAGAGTTTGATTCAAACTGATTTGACATGTTTTAGTTAGAGGATGAAAAAAATGTCATCACTTTGGTTGGTTTCAGCCTAGCTTTGCTCTCCTTTAAGAATGCTACATTTTTAAAATGACGAATTGAAGGCTTTCAGGACATTATTTATTTAAAAAAAATAATTCAGTAACATAAATGTTGTGCATTTATATTCCATCCATCAGTCAGAAGGCGTTCAGAATGCTTTTTTATGAACTTTACACCAGAATTCACCACTAACATGCAGCCATTTCTATTCAGCAGCTGCTGTATTCCATCCCAGAAACATTATACAAGAATTAATTATCCAAAACATCTTATCTATTTAAAAATGGAGAGGAAATGCAAGTAGGCAAAATGTAATTAATTAATCAGTCTAAAATCTGGTCAGCTCCCTGGCGTTATCATACCATACTCTTGTAAAAGTTGCCATGAGATTTTTTTTTTAAATGGTCTGACTTAATTGCACATCTTGGCCTTATGAAATTCAGTGGTAGTTTTGTGATTAGCTTCAGGAGGGCGAGGATTTCACCCTTTATCTAGAAGACTTCATTGGCATCAGCACTAGGGTGACCAGATAGCAAGTGTGAAAAATCGGGACAGGGATGGGGCATAATAGGCGGCTATATAAGAAAAAGCCTAAAATATCGGGACTGTCCCCATAAAATCGTGACATCTGGTCACCCTAATCAGCACAGCACCTGCTAATGCAATGGGTTGAGCACTGGCTCTAGGCTGACCAGATAGCAAGTATAAAAAAATTGAGGTGGAGGTGGGGGTTAATAGGTGCCTATATAAGAAAAAGTCCCAAATACTGGGACTGTCCCTATAAAATCGGGACATCTGGTCACCCTAACTGGCTCAGTACTGACTCAGAAAGAAAAATGACAGCTGCTGAATCAGCAACATCCTTACAGAAGACTGCTTTTACTTTGGGAGTTTCCTATCCAAGCACATTAGTCTTAACTCTGCTTAACTTGCACCATCTGGCTGTAGGTACAGTCATATCTTTAAAACCGGCTAGTCCATATTTTTGGAAACATTGCACCAGCTCTGTCCTAATGTATAGATATAATCAATCCACAGGAGCAACTCACAGATCTCTGGTTTGACACAGTTCTCTAAACATCAGTAGTAAAAATTCAACCCCTAGTCAGACTACTGGGACATACATTCGTTTACAGGGCAATGCTGTGATGTGTTTACTGTTTGAATAATTCATAGATTCATATACTTGAAGATCAGAAGGGACCATTTTGATGATCTAGTCTGACTCCCACTTAGCACAGGCCAAAGAACCTCACCCAATGATATCTGTGTCAAGCCCATAGCTTGTGTGTGAGCTATAAGCTATCGTTAAAATAAGATAGGATCTCTTTCTAAAAGTCTACAAGTGATGAAGAACCCGCCACACTCCTCAGTACATTGTTTTAGTGATTAATTACCCTCACTGGTAAAATGTTGTGCTATATTTCCAGTCTGAATTAGAAATTCTAAGTTCAGCTTTCAGCCATTGGATAGCGTTGAATTCAAGACCAACTCCCACAAGGAGCATTGCTATAGCTAGTGAACACACAAAGTACAAAATAGTAACTGACAAAATTAATAAAGCCAAACTGAAGTTTTGAGAGGTTCTATTTATCTATTCTACACTAATAAGCTATTCTAGTGTCGATGAAGCTTGCAGAAGAAAGAACATCTTTTTATTCTTGTACTTGATTTTGGACTTCAAAACAGCATTGATGGTAACTATGGGACAGAAAATAGTCCGGTCTTTCTGGAATAGGTATCTTTAAAAAAAAAATTAATAGAACTAAGGAACTGATTTTAGTGCTGATCAAAACAGGCTAGTTGTTTTTTGTGGGAAATTTTAATGATTTTGTTTGTTTTCAGGAAATTTCCCTCACGAAATTTCCGTTTTTCCATTAACAACCAAAAGTCAAATATTTTTTAGTTTACAGTAAAAATGTTCAGTTAGTAAAACCCAACTTTTCTTTATACAAAAACAAACAAAGCTCCCGACCCCCCATTTTTACAATTTTTTTCCATGAAAACTTTTCTTTTGGGCAAAAGCTGTTTTTCATTAAAAAAAATGTTTTGATCAACTCAAATAATTGACTATAAAGGCCTTGATTCTGCAAACACTTACAGATGTGCTTAGCTTTACTACCATGAGCAGTGCCACTGAAGTCAGTGGAACTACTCATGATAGTAACATTAAGTACACGCATAGGTGCCTGCAAGACCAGGGCCGTAGTTTGGACCTATCTGTCAAGTTCAGTCCCAGCATAAGAACACATAGCTCCTACTGACTCCAAATGGAGGTGCACCTGTTATCCCAAAACTGAATTTTATCCCAAAAGTTCAAAGAAACAGTCTGATTCAAATTCCACCCTCATACAAGAAAAAGGTACATCAGCATGCTATCACTGGCCACCTCTGCTTTTGTTTGCTTGGTTGTTTTAATTAGTGCAGTAAAAATGAATAGCTCTAGTAGAATCATTACCTTCCTATGACACCACTCAGAGGAGTTTAAAGTCCCAAAAGAAACTGTGTAATGAACTTTAGAATTCTTGTAATATAGTCATTATCTAAAGCCAGAAGGGATCATCTAGTCTGACCTCCTGTGTGAAAACTGCTTTCAGAACAACCTTGGGACAACTCCCACAAAAAATACATGACACTGCATGATTCTTGTGGAGGTAGTTTATGTTTCTCAAAGACTTTTGAAGATGGATTGCTATAAATCTGTAGATGGCATAGGGAAAAATATTTCTGAAAGCTCATTTTACTACTAATGAAAAAAAAAAGCAAAAAGGACACCTGCTTGTAGCCAAGAATTCATAGCTGGAGAGCCCAAGGGATATTGATAATACTGTAAAAGTGGAGTTTAATGCAGGTTCATCACCGTAGCTCTGTTCTGCAGCGGGAAAGGTGAAAAAACACAGTGGCGCTGAAGCTGAAGGGGCAAATGCTGACCCCAGACTTGGTGGGCACAGAGGTCAGTAGATGCAGCAGGGTTAGGAACAAGTTTTGGGGAGCCCAGGGAGACAGTGTTTATCCACCGGTGTACTGTGGCGTCTAGCTTCCTGGGAGTTGCCTGCATAGCATTACATGCAGGGAGAGGTAGTTAGAACAACATGGGAATAGTGGATTTGCTACTATGTGGCTCTACTTCACGCCCTCTTTCAGAGAGGCACTGACAAGGCAGCTTGTGGGTTTGGGCTCCACTGGAATCAGTGGAAGTTTTGCCATTGACTACAATGTGATCAGGAGCTAGGCCTTAGTATGGCTCATGCTTCTGTTACTCTAGGGAAGTTTACTAGCCTTCCTGATTCACAAAAAAATACCATCTCAGCTCCACAGACATGCCAAGCTCTTGGGAAGATAAGGCGGTTTCCCCATTAAATAACACACTTCCCAGAATGTTCAGCAAAAGTTTTGGACTCTGGATTTTTTTTGTCCCCCATCTCACCTTTTGGTCTTTCTAGCTTTCCTGTGCCTTTGCCTAATGATAGTCTTTGATAGAGAAAAGATGTTGCTGCATCAGTGATTAAGTTTCCACATGACTCAGATTCCTATTAAAGCCCTCAAGGACTCAGGTGATGCAAATCAGCTCAACACACATAGTGTCTTCAATGAGGTTGTTCCTCTCATCTGGTGATTACTAATGTGGATAACCCTGGATTAATCCTTACAACATCCAATTTCTCTCTCCTTACATCAGTGAGTACATATAAAAGAAAAATACACGGTAGCAGACATTTTAGATAGGGAATCTCATGGGAATATTATTAGTTTGCCATGTCAATTTCATAACAACTATAACCTGCTTTTTGCAAAGTACTTTCCAAATACTAATTATTCACACAACACCTTAGTACGTTAGGCAGGTTTTACTCACTATATGGTACAAGGGTTTAAACAAGGGATCTCAAACTCAAATCACCACGAGGGCCAAATGAGGACTAGTACATTGGCCCAAGGGCCGCATCACTGACACCTTTTCATATAAAGATACAAAAGCCCCTCCTCTGCCACCGGCCCTGCCACCACTCCACCCCTTCTATGAGGCCCTGTCCCTTCCCCGACCCCATTCCAACTCTTTCCCCAAAGTCCCCACCCCTCCCTGCCCCTATTCCAACCCCTTCCCCAAATCCCCACCCCGTTCCGCCTCTTCTCCACCTCCTCCCCTGAGCGCCGACTACCCGCTCTTCCCCCTCCCTCCTGGAAAGTGCTAAGTGCCGCCAAACAGCTGTTTGGCAGCAGGAAGCGCCTGGAGGTAGGCAGAGGAGTGAGGACACAGTGCGCTGGGGCGGCAGGTGAGGGGAGCTTGGCGGCTGCATGAAATAACTCCGGGGGTGCGGGGAGCTTGGCGGGCTGCAGCAAATAACTCAGCGGGCTGCGTGTTTGAGACCCCTGGATTAAACTGAAGCAGAGAGCAGTTAAGTGACTTGCCCAAGGTCATACAGTGAGTCAGAAACATGGCTGTGGAGAGAACCCCAGAGTCCTGATTCTAATCAGAAGAAAATGCTTCCATGGGAAATGTAAACTTTTGCCTATTTTTTTTAATAAGTAAGGACAGCAAAGTTCTCTTAAAGGGGAACCTGCTAGATGGACAAACCTGTCATTAACCTTTAGATTCTTATTATATGTCTCAATTTTGAATACAAGTTCGACTTGAGATGCTTTTCTTGCACTTTAACATGGGGTAGTTTCTTTAGCCCTCAAGGCTCTTTAACAGCATAGATGAATAAATACTCAGCCTCAGGTTTGGGTTAAAGCATAATTTTTTACAGTATCACTGAGCATACAGCAGCCACCGTTACAGAGTTAGCATTGCACAGTCGTATGTGAGATTATAATTACCATCTGTGGGAACAGTAAACCTTGGCTTTTTAGTGGCTTGTATGTAATTTTTCAGTGCTTCATGGTCAAGCCAGGCTAAAACTGGAGGAATTAAGTAGGGATTAAATTCATGGCTTGGATGTTAGTTTTCCAGGAGTTTAAAAGGAAGGAACAAAGTGGGTCAAATTAATTCATGGTGTAACAGACTGTGAACCATTGTTCAGGATGGAACAATACAGCACCCACAACAAATAGCTAGGGCCTGATTCTCAACAGCCTTGCAGCCATGTACACCCATGCAAAGGGGGCATAAAAAGGTAGGCTTCAGATTTAGTAGCCCTCTGCCTGGGTGTGAATTACTGTACAAGGGACCCGGCAGTGGAGACTCAGCCCATGGAATCTAGCCAGCCCAGCCAAACCTCTGCATTCATAAGGGTTAATTTTTTATTCGTTGAAGGGTATAAATAATGCTAGCCTTACCTCAACTTCTTCTGACTGCATCAAGAGGTCACATGGTGGCTTCAAAGCCTTTGGCCGGCTAGCAAACCAGTATGCGATCACAGCTGCAAAGGCACCAATGCCAACTAAGGTGGTAGCTGGCAAGCTGTGGAAAAACTGGCTGAAGTTGTCAAACTCAGGCAGCCGCAGGCTCCTCAGGATTTCCTGTGCTTGCATCTTTTCAAAGATTGAAAGGGCAAATTCTGCAGGATCCAAAGGAAAAGAATGAGTTAATGTGACAGGATTAACAGACATAGGCCATAACATTTGCCATACTTCTAAGGGAACGAAGGCAAGGAAAGGCCGTTCTCTCTTTACCTTTTATAAACATACTGCTATGCTGACCCAGAAACAGAGCTGTCTACAAAAAAAGAAGAAAAAAGTCACAGCTACAAAAGAATGGCACAGAGCAAAAAGCGTAATTAGCATCACAGCAAGAGGAACTGTGTATATTTAGAATGTTCTGTGTCTGAAACATGTATCGAAAGCCCCCTGGCTCTGCTTGAAACCAGACCCTTACTTACAGAGGCAGAGAGACTGAGGCCCGGTAGGCAGCTGACTGCTAGAAGAGATGCCTTTAACGTGCATGGATTTTTTCCATTTCAAATATGCTTAGCACTGGTGATAATCACATGATAACTTAAAGTGGCAGTGTACACTCTGCAAAAGGATGCGTCGCTTCCGTCAGCAAGAGGATCATTGAATATTCCACACTTCATAGTCATTACAGAGACGCAGAGTTTTTTAAAATGACTATCAGAATTTAGCAGCAGCAGCTATTTAAAGCTGCAGCTTTTTCTTTTACTTTGTGAGCCAACATCTTTCAGGAAGCCTGTAATTTTTCTCCCACCTCTAACCCAAGGTGCTGACATCTGTGGGCCCCTGATTACTGTGCTGTCATAAGTAAAATAGAAATAAAATTAGCAATCTCTCCATTTCTTCTTTCCCAGCCAGGCTGCAGGAGAAATGACCTGATTAGTTTGTGTGTTGGTTTTTGTATGTATCTGAAGAACAAATTGAAAGGAAGTTGAGTCGAAGAGAAGAGTTCTGCATTTAGTTTTGACGTGGTGCATTCTAATCTCTTGTAGGAGGGAGTTCCAGAGTCTAGCTCCAATTCCTGTGAAAGTTCTAGTTCCTGTGCTCTTGAGCTATCCCCTGATTGGTCAACACTTTCATTGTTTGGGTGGAAGATAGCGCCTGTCATGGGAGGTCCTGGCTGCAGTGGCGGAGGTGATTTCTCAGGTAGCTAGGGCTGATCTAACAGTGAGCTTTGAATATCAAGAGACAGACCTTGAACTGGACTCTGCATGCTTTGGGGAACAAGTGCAAGGAACAGAGCACCAAAGTTATGTGTTTATGCATCCCATGCTGCTCAGCCAATGGGCTATTGTGCTTTGTACCACCGGGAGCTTTTACGGGCTCTTTGGCTTCATTTCTATGTGTAATGAGATGCAATAATCAAGCCTGAAGGTCAGGAATGTGAACATAAGAACAGTCATAGTGGGTCAGACCAATGGTCCATCAAGCCCAGTATCCTGTCTTCTGACAGAGGCTGGTGCCAGATGCTTCAGAGAAAATGAACAGAATAGGGCAATGTATCGAGTGATCCATCCCCTGTTGTCCAGTCTTAGCTTCTGGTAGTCAGCGGTTTAGGGAAACCCAGAGCATAAAGTTGCATCCCTGACCATCCTGGCCATTGATAGACCTACCCTCCAAGAACTTGTCAAATTCTTTTTTGAACCTGGTTATAGTTTTGGCCTTCACAACATCCCCTGTGAATGAGTTCCAGAGGCTGACTGTGCGTTAAGTGAAGGACAACTTCCTTTTGTTTGTTTTAAACCTGCTGCCTATTAATTTCATTGGTGACTCCTGGTTCTTGTGTTCTGTGAAGGGATAAATAACACTCCTCTATTCTCTTGACCATTCAGGATTTTACAGACCTCTATCATATCCCCCCCTGCCAATCATCTCTTTTCTAAGCTGAATAATCTCAGTCTTTTTAACCTCTCCTCATTTAGAAGCTGTTCCATACCCTTAATCATTTTTTGTTGGCCTTCTCACTACTTTTCCCAATTCTAATATATCTTTTCTGAGATAGGGCGACAAGAACTGCATGCAGTATTCAAGGTGTGGGCATACCACAGATGAATATAGTGGCATTATCTATCCCTTTCCTAACTGTTCCTCCCATTGTTCACTTTTTCGACTGCCGCTGCACACTGAGCAGATGTTGTCAGAGAACTATCCACGATGACTCCAAGATCTCTTTCTCGAGTGTGGCTCATCATGGCCTGATCCGTGTCCGATAGGAGGGGGTACAATCTTTAGGTCACTGGCAGGTGAAAGTGCAGCTTCTATGCCCCCTTGACCATTTGGGCATTAATCAGCCCTCAGGAGCCTAAAAGGACACTATGGCTGCCTGCTGAATGAACGATGTGAAGGCAGAAGCCCTTGATAGTGGGGATGCTATAGAGGCGGCAATTTTTTTCAAAATCCTTCCTTATTCCTACCAGCATCCCTTTATATGAGTTCAGGTTTATCCAGCTGCAGATTTCAGCAAATCTTTGTGAACAGTGGGAAATAGTGCCTGCTAAATGGGTTTTTGATCTCAAGGAATTTAAAGTATTATCACAGGTTGGTGCAAACTTCCCCTGTTACATTTTACTAGTATTTGTATTTTAATATTTTGCATTAATTTAATTCCTTTGGTCCTAAAGGAGTTTATAGACTAACATACCTAGTGAGCACACTGTCCACCATTAAAATGCAGTGGCTGCTGAAGCAAAACACAGCAGCAATACCCAATCCTTCAGAACTGGTGTACCTCATCCAGCTGAAACTGACGGAGGGGGGAGGGGTTGGTAAATAGAATGAATTCACTCAAGTTGGTGTTTTGGCCAGGATGCCAAGACTAACATCTCTGGTCTTATGGATCGATCCATTAGAACTTTAATGCAAGATACTATGATCTAGTCAGGGCCGGCTCCAGGCACCAGCAAAGAAAGCAGGTGCTTGGGGCAGCCAATGGAAAGGGGCAGCACGTCCGGGTCTTCGGCAGCAATTTGGCGGCGGGTCCCTCAGTGCCTCTCAGAGTGAAGGACTTGCTGCTGAAGAATGAAGCGGCGCAGTAGAGCTGCCGCCCAAGTGCCACCGATCATGGCTTTATCTTTTTTTTTCCCCTCCACTTCGCTGCTTGGGGCACCAAAAGAGCTGGATTTATCAGCGTCCCATGGCCACTCTACACCCACTATGCTGTCAAAGTGGCTGCAAACCACCCGCACAACACCTCTCCCCCTGAAATAGCTACGTCAAAGTAGGCAACCCTAGTGCAGGAGGAGTTCCAGGGTGGACGGAGCCATGGCCAGGGCATTTCTGTAGCTTGGCTATTCCTTGGCTGCTGCAAAGCCCATGATGCTGAGGCAATGGGAGTGCAACCCTCAACTACTCTCTGACAGGGTAAGTGCAAGAGTAAGATGCCTCCCCCTGGTCCCACATCTCTGCACCAGTAGGAGGTGGAATCAGACTCCTAAAGTTTACATCTCATCTAAAAGACGGCACTTCCAGCAACGCATCTATGGCACATAACATCCTTCTGGTCTGGCTGCTGACAATTATCCATTCCATTCCTATGCATTTACATGTGTTGTTGTGACTAGTCCTGTGTGTGTTGCCATCCCTAGTGTAAGATATTTTACTTAATTAGTCCATTTAAATGTATCTAATTAATTATTTTTTGAAGATGTAAAGTGCCACATATGTGCTAAGTCTGAGGTTTACTTGTTTCCTGGAGGGTGGTGGTGGAGGTGGTGAAGGCATTTTCTTTAGTGAACTGTTGAGTCATTTGATCTTTATCAGGCCTTTCTTTAACTTACTGCTGGATCTTTACAGCCAAGCACTCCCACTGAGTCCCTGACCATATTATATGTCAACTTTGGGCACCTATGGGTATACTCTTTGCAGACAGCAGCAGAGCAGCTGCCGCCTGGGGCCTGATCCTGCAGCTCTTACACATGTGAGCAGTGCCAGTGAAGTCAATGGGATTATTCTTGTGAATACAGGCTGCAGAAGCAAAGAGGGGGCTGTCAAAGTGCTGATTCTATGCTAATGGAGGAACTGCTATGCAGGAGGGATCCTCAGCTGGCCATCAGGCCACCTTTAAGTCCACTGTCTTCTTGAGAGTTACAGAAGAACTGGGTTAAGGAGAAGAAACCTAAGACAGAGCCATAGACATGTAAATGGTCAGATCATGATAATGTACCAGTAGATGGTGCTCAAAAATATGCAGTATATGTACACTGCAACTGGCTCCTAGGACTCAGCTCTTTACGTTTCAACTCTTAACAGTGGGAGACAGATCAAGTACAGATGCTTTATGCTGCGTAACTGATCACAGTGTAATAGGTTTTAGCTGCAGAGGGAACGTGCTATTGTGTGGACTGGCCAGTACAATTCCAGCAAAGACGACTAGATCTGACTTCCCTCACTTTTACATGACTGATTTCAATGAAGTTACTCCTCATTTACACCATTGAGAGGAGAATCAGGCCAGAAGGGCATCATTTCATCACTGTGCTAGGACCCCTTGCCTCAAAGGAGCTACAGGGCAGGCCTATGTCCCCCTTGGAAATACGCCCGGTACAGGGAAGCCCAATGGCCATGTGCTATGCTCGCACGGCTATCTCTGCTCTACTTCTGCAGCACTCCCAGCTGCAAGGGGGGTTCAGGGGAGGAGCAGAAATGAACCAATGAAGGCAGAGGGTGCGAGACATATGCCTGGAGCATTCTCACAACTTGGCAGTTCTGAACCCCAGTAGGCTCCACAAGGGTCAGTGAAGCAGGGGCTCAACTTAGGGAAGCTCCGAGGACCGCCCTAGCCTGCTCCATCTGTGCAGTCCCTGAACAGGGGAAGTCCAAGGTACCGCTGCTGTGTCCTGTGCTGGCACCAGTGCAGGCATGACCCTGCTGCAGAGTGATTAGGACTCTTCCTCTGCAGAGGAAGAAGAACCTCTTCCAGAGCAAATGCTCACTCATTGGCCCAGTCCTGAACCGGGGTATCCTACATAATTATGCAATTCTCTGTTACCAGAGGAGCTGAATATTTTCCCCTGGAGTACAAATGGGGAGGGGAGACAAGAAAAAACGAGAGGAAAAATCCTTTTAGGTGTAGATCCTTAGCTACGTAAAGGGACGCTGTCAAAGTTGTTAGGCATTGACCTACCTTGGCAATTGCCACATGTTGTAGGTCTGGCCTCTACAGACTCTAGCAATGGAGTTTTTTTAAAAACTGATATTTCTTCAACACTAAAATCAAAGGAAAGAGAGGGGAAAAGAGACCCTCAACTTATCTGATTCCTTCTGTAAGGAAATATAGGGAGCCAGGAGAGTTGACATGTCACGTGACCCGTCACAGTAATAGCAAGTGACACCTAGCAGCCCCCGGATCACTCCCTTTCGAATTCAGGAATTGTTTTGTCTTTGGCAATATGAAGAGGCATATTATCTCCGTCCTCAGTGGATCAGTGCAGTGGGGCTCATTCATACACAAAACAGAGACAAGTCATTGAATTGGGATCTTTCTGAATACAAATTCTGTTGGAAGTGGTACACAGAGTGCCAGCCTCGTGTATAGAGACTATGAAGGCAGGTATGACAGGTAGTGAATGTGGAAGAGCTGCTGCATGGCTGCCACTGCTGTCTCAAGGCTGGAATAGCCCCCAAGGCTGCTGCTCCCACTTCATTCCACTCCTCAGGAATTTATTTTGGAGAACCCCATATATATTGCCTCTGGCCTCAGCCCCTCAAAATCCCTAGGTGCAGGGAACCCACAAGGAGCTGTGCCTTATGTGACACACGGGGCGTGTCCTGCTTCCTGTCCTGTACAGATGAAGCACCCTACCAGTTCAGCTCAGATCAGGAGTCTCAGGACTCTATCTGCCAGCAGCTGGAGGGATAGATCTTCAGTGGGTGTACGTCAGTGCATTTTCATTGCCTTCAATGGCGTAATGCCTACTTATAGCACTGAGGATCAGGCCCTATGGTTCTGCTGCACATTAGCAATGACGAATCTCCTTGCTTTTTTCTTTTATGTACAAAGCTGTGATCATTGGTACAAAGGCCATATCCCCCATCCCATAATCAATGGCTTGCTTGCCTCCAGAAATCTGGGCCTGATTCCTCGCCCACAGGGTGACAACCCGGAGCAACTCCATCGAAGTTGATGGAGCTGCACTGGTGTGAGGGAGATTTGTTTGTGTGTTGAATATACAAGAAGGCACAGCCTGTGTTTTAAATACCTGCCTCATATTTACTGAGGCAAGCAAGCTCACAAGGGAACCCCCATTAGCTTTGAAACTATGAGGGGAAAATACCCTGGGTAAATTAGTTGGGAGGGAGAAGATCTAAATGGTTAATGGTGTCCCTTTAAATTGCCAGAGCACACTTTAAGGCTGCACCAGCAGTTGGGCTTTGAGAGACAAATCTTTTATGTTCCGGGGGTGGTGGGAGCACAAGTATTTAACAAACAAACAATGTATGCACTGAAATTAATAGAAAACAATATGGTGTTTCTTCCTGGGAGTCATTGAACATGATGTATTCAAGGTCAGGCTCATTATCTCTCAAGTTTTCTGTCATTTCATGCCCAATATGCTCTAGAGAACATATTTAGCCGCTTTTAGTAAGTAATTTTTAATAGTACGTGTGCTGAAAGCTACACATATAATAAATAGCTAGACTCTGTCCCAAAGAAAGAGCTTGCAGCCTTAGCGTACAGTGAGAGAAAACAAACCAAGCAGGATGAGGGTAGGGAAGACAGGATGACAATGAAACAAATTATATTCGGTGAAATAAACGGTCTTGTCAGCCCAAAGCCCAGCCATTGTCTAGTGTTTTATAGGCATCAGAGCAGAGCTGACTTGGAGGACAATGGAGCGAGTGTACAGATTTTTAGGGAGAGCTCCTCCTATGGATAAGGGGTTTGTCAGTTTGTCAATAGTCCCTGAGTGTATTTAATAAAAATGATCCTTCATGAAAAAATACTAAAACCAAGTTATTTTCAGATCCCAGATTGGAGCCTTTAGGTTCTACTACAATAATTAAACATTCGCCCTGTGTTTCCATTTGGAAATATCTTCCTATCTAGGAATGAATCCCAGGCCTCTGGCCACCTTTACAGAGTTCTGATTATTTAACATAGTGTCTAATTACATTATTCTGACAATTTAGATCTATGTTACAAAACCACAGCATGTGCTGGATCAGTTAACAAAGTGGAGCAACAGGCTGAGGTTATATCCTAAAGTGTTGATTGTCCCTTTATCTCAAGCAGTATTTCTTCAACACCATATCGGCCATGGTTTTAAAATCAATGTGTAAATCAGCAGGTTTTCACTATCTGACCACAAAGAAAGGGGAGCTCATAGACTCATAGACTTTAAGGTCAGAAGGGACCATTATGATCATCTAGTCTGACCTCCTGCACAATGCAAGCCACACAATCTCACCCATACACTTCAGTAACAAACCTCTAACCTAAGCAATTCTTAAGGAGTAGAGATCGCGTTGCACAACTGTGTTACTTAAATTTTCTGATGCTTACAGAAGAGCAGTCAGTCTTAATAAGGTTATTTGGCCAAGTTTGCAAATTGGTGCCAGTAACTAAGCAGTGAATCTGACTCGCTTTCTGATTAAACTGTCTGTGGTCCCTGTAATTTTGAAACAACCCTCCCAATGCTGTAACCACCTATGCAAGCAAGCACTGGACAACACACTAGAAAAGGTGTTAAAGAGGTGGAGAAATGGAGGAGAGCTTTGCAACCTATGCAGTGGGGGAGGTCAAGCTTTCTCAGCTGCAGCCATTGCTTTTAATGTTTGCACCTAACATCAGAAACCATTCCTTGAGGGACATCTAAGGGAGGAATTAGTGATCAGGTTGAAGTTCAGCATTGGGATCACCACTAAGAGCAGGGTGTACTGGGGCACTAGACCTTGTTTTGGGTAAGGTAACAATAAGGGCAAGTCTTGACTTGGAAGCGAAGGGTGAAGCCTCCCGTGGCACAGGACAGAGGCCTGTAGGTTAAGGTACGGGTAGCATTTCTGGCGTGCTGTACAGGATGGAGAGAGCCTAACTGCCCCTTCAGACAGGTCTCAGGAGAGTGGATTATTATTGCACACATGATTGCTTTGTAGCCTAGTAACACACTTTAAGGCCAGAAGGGACCATCAGATCGTCCAGTGTGACCTGCATATCACAGGCCATTAAATTTCGCAAACAGCCCTCTGTTGAGTCCAATGACTGCAGCTGAATGAAAGCCAACTACGTCCTTAGGAGACTGAACTGTTACACTGTGCTCTTTGCTACGTTAGCATGGTGTAAATTGTGTGAAATGTCTAGATTTTGTAAGTTGTTGATTGGTTTTAAAAAACTCAAAGCTGTGGTGTGGGAGAAGGATAACTCAGTGGTTTGAGCATTGGCTTTGCTAAACCCAGAGTTGTGAGTTCAATCCTTGAAGGGGCCACTTAGGGATCTGGGGCAAAATCAGTACTTGGTCCTGCTAGTGAAGGCAGGGGGCTGGACTCAATAACCCTTCAGGGTCCCTTCCAGTTCTAGGAGATGGGTATATCTCCATTATTATTTTTAATATATTTTGTGTCCTTTACCTTCCAAAAGAGTATGGTGTTTTCATTTAAAATTTGACCTGTATGGCATTATTTATTCTTGCATATAATACATTCCCATTATATAAGAGCAATGTTAAGAGGTCCATGAGATTGCAAATACAGTAAGCAGAATGTCGTTGGTAGCATCTACCGATGAACAATACATTATAAAATATACAGCAATAGGCAAGGTTTCCACATGACTCCTAGGGGAAATTATTTTCAGTTGGACTCATTCCATCTGCTACAGTAAATACTCCAGGGAAAATCCAAATATTAAAATCATTTAAAGTATTAGGTACATGTAGGATTCTTGATTACTGGTGGTCATTCAAGATCCCATGACCCAACCTAACCCCAGTGTCCTGCTAAATTCCCACTTGGGCAATTACTTTCTGCTTACCTGAAAGTTTCCTCTGTAGTTTCATATAGCTAAAATAAATGCCTAGGTACTTCGACAAAAGGTACTTTACATATATTACATTCAAAAAGTAGGCTTGAGTGGAGGACAGTCCCCCTTCACCTCGGTTGCATCATGCTAATGAGCACTGTTAAACAGCTCCTGTATTCCTCCTCAGAAAGGACTATATTTCAGGGGCAAGTTTAGTGATTCCTGTCTTTGTGAAGTTTGTAAAGATTCTCAAATCCTTTGTGATGAAAGGAGTTATAACTATGTTATTATTATTAGTAACTCAGTCTAAAATATGCTGCAAAGCATCATGGAGGATTCCATATTGATGGAAATAACACAAACAAATGGGAAATCAGACCTGCACACTCTGCATTCCAACACATGAATCAACTCAGCCATCCGAACAATTCAATGGCAGGATTGCTGGAATTCTTGCATACACTAACTTGCAGCTGCAGTAAGTAAAATTTTACGGGGAGTGTTGCATAATATTTTCCTGGTTAAACTTACATGTTTTCATGGTTTAAAAGCCATGATTTGAATGGAGATTTTAGGTGTGTAATTTGAAATCACATTTCTTTCCCATCCTCACTAATGAGGATAAAGAATTTCTCAGTTTCTCATTTCTCATATTCAGAATCTATAGTTTCTTGGCTAACTCAGTCATTGGTCCCTATTTCTGATTACATATGATTTTAGTATTATTGTGCTGCAGATCTTATCTGGCTTGTCTCTTACAACAGTCAATCTTGATATTGCATCCAAAAGTGGCTTGGCAATGACCCTGTCCTTAACTACGTTTGAGTAAGCAGCCCTGCTTTTGGAACATAGCCCATACTTACAATGTTGAAATAACTCAGACAGCAGCAGCGTCTGGACATATGGGAAAGGCACGGGTTGCTCTGCGCTGACCACAGCAAGAAGGATTTTGTAATGGCCTGACTGCATAGTTTGTGTGTGTGTGTGTGTGTGTGTGTGTGTGTGTGTGTGTGTGTGTGTGTGTGTGTGTGTGTGTGTGTGTGTGTGTGTGTGTGTGTGTGTATAGAGAGAGATGGGTAATGTATCTTCTGTGGAAGATCTTCCACTTTTGCTCATACAACCAGGACAAACAGAACTCAAATCTCTCGTGTGTCCTTGTCCTTGTGAAAGGCACCATGCTCTCTCAACAAGTTACCTTGCTCTCACAACAAGATCAAACTGATGCTGTTCGAATCACTCCTCTGTGATTCTATTTTGTCCCCTGTTCCATTGCCTGCAATTGGCATAGTTTCATGGAACAAATTCCTGTCATATAAACCACTGACAGTAAGTTCCCTCTAAGCTGTACAGCTGCCCACTAAGCCCCATGCAGGGGCTCAGGACTGCAGTGGGGAGAGATGCCTCTCCCCCAGTGTGGACCTGCCCCAAACTTCCTGCTACTGGGGGGAGAGGAGCCCCTCTCCCAGCCTGGCCCAGGCCCATTGGAACTGCCAGGGAGAGGAGCCCCTCCCTCAGCCCAGCTCAGCCCTGCCGGAGCTGCCACCAGGCGGAAGCACCTCTCCCCTGGCCCCAAGCTTCGGTGATGAGAGAGGGCTCGAGGAGTCCTCTCTCCCCGCTGCAGCCCTGGGACAACCTGCACCCCCAAACCCCTCATCCCTAGCCACACTCCAGAGCCTGCACCCCTCTCACCCCCTCTGCGCCAGTCCTGAGCTCCCTCCCACTCCCCAAACCCCTTATTCCTGGCCCCACCCCTGAGGCTTCACCCCTAGCCTGACCCCTCACCCCCTCCCATACTCCAAACACCTCGACCCCACCCCCACCACATGAATGTTGTTATGTGCACCAATATGGAGGTGCTGTGTCACACATTACCTCCATATTGGTGCACATAACAAATTTCATTCTGCACACGGACATAAGAAAATGGGAGGGAACACTGCCTATAGTAAATGAAAGTTTTCTGGTGTGTGCCTACTGCAATAAATACCTTCCTGGCATTCAGTGGACTCTGTCTACCTTGCCTTCACCATTCAGGTATGCAAGACTCTACTAATATGAAAACGTTGACGTTACAATTTATTGTATATTGAAGTTGAAGCTTCAACGTTTTCACTTGATTTCTAAATTATTCTTATGAAGGGAGAGATGAGGCAGGAGAAAGGAAGCAGGAAAGGGGTGGGGGTGAGAGTAAAAATATGTGCAAGTAAGAAGAGAAGAGAAATGGACCAGAGAAAAGGCTGGTTAACTATCAGGAGGGAATAAATATAGATCAGATGTCCTGAGGTGGCCAGAACTGAGCACAATGTCTCAAGTCTCTGGAGCATGTGCTGGTTTAGGGTGAAGATGCCTTCTGCAGTAGTGTACATTTACTCTCCATCTATAGATGGTTCGGTGGCTTGAATTACCTGCCAGGCTCTCGTAATAACTAATACTCACTTCGATTATTCTAATATTCCAAATGTTCCGTACTTGAACTCAGGACATGAAAAAGGTGTTGAAAAGGGCAGGGAGATAATCCCTTTTATAGTTCTTATAAGGGGCGATAATCCATTCATGTAACTTTGAACATATTCACTATTTTCACTTGTGGTAAGAACACCTTAGCTTAATACTCTAAACCATTTTATACAGTTAGCTGCATAGAAGATGCCCTATTACCATCTTTAACAGATCAATTACAGCTAAAAAATTCCAGTAAGCATATCTTAAAGTAGCACCACATGAAAGCAAAACTATATCAATGAGCCAACATTATTCTGACAATCACTCAAATATGCTTCACATTTTTAAATCTCTAATTTATCATTCTCATTTCCAGTGTCACAAATACAGTCTATAAAAAGGCATATCCCAGAGGTTTTTTCTGGACCTGGATTCGCACACTGTGCTGGACAATAACTTAATACTCAACAGTGCCATCAGTTGGTGGATCACTATAATGCTTAATTTAAAGTAAGCTACTATAAGTATGCCCTTTTGAAGCTTTTTTTTTAAAATAGTTTATACTGTGCTGGAAGTATAAAATTATACTGCAACTGGATAGCATCATGCTACACCACAGTGATCTCCGACACACAGAATCTCCTCTTGGTTGCTGTAGGTAGCTGGCATAAGTTAGAGCAACCCATACACTCCTCTAGTTTACACTGTGGTTCTGGACCACCAAATATTGCTCCCCCACCTCACACCCAGAGGCTACAAAGATAGTGTAAAGCTATTTCCAATCTTGCATTGAGCATAGCTTGGCCAGACCAGAGGATCTGCCTTCTAGTTTACATACATCATTAATCAAAATGTAGACTATAACTGCACTATTAGTTTATATTTAGGTATATCATTCAAGGAGACTGATTGATCTTACACTGGTATAAACTGTAACTCCAGTGAAGTCAATGGAGTTAATGGGTGTAACTCCAGTGTGAGAGCAGAATCAGTCCCATGGTATGTCTATGATGCAATTTAAACTTTACTGAATGTCCAATTTGGTTACACGATGACAATATTCCTATAATTACTTTATAGATTTAATCCCTGTTCTGGAGGTCAGAAGTCCCACAGAGTTCAGGAGACTAAAATTTGCATGTCTAGCATCCATGTAAAACTTCTCATCATTATATCTATATCCAAGCACAAAAGAGTATCTGAAATCAGATGCCCAATTTTCTGAGGTGCACTAAAGACTGTTAGTTATAGCTATGAACTAGCAAATGTAAGTAAGCTCTTATTTGGATTAACGCTGTGAAGCAATAAAAAAAATTAATTGCACAATAAAAAAAATAATCGCAATTAATTGCACTGTTAAACTATAATAGAATACCATTTAAATATTTTTGATGTTTTCTACATTTTTCAAATATATTGATTTCAATTACAACATGGAATACAAAATGTATAGTGCTCACTTTATATTTAATGTTGATTACAAATATTTGCACTGTAAAAAAAAAAAATAGTATTTTTCAATTCACCTAATACAAGTACTGTAGTGCAATCTCTTTATTATAAAAATTGGACTTACAAATGTAGAATTATGTAAAATAAAAACTGCATTAAAAAATAAAACAAAATTTTAGAGCCTACAAGTCCACTCAGTCCTACTTCTTGTTCAGCCAATTGCTTAAACCAACCTGTTTACATTTTCAGGAGATAATGCTGCTTGCTTCTTGTTTATGTCACCTGAAAGTGAGAACAGGCATTCGCATGGCACGGTTGTAGCTGGCGTTGCAAGATATTTACATGCCAGATGCTCTAAAGATTCATATGTCCCTTCATGATTTAAACACCAATCGAGGGGACAGGTGTCCATGCTGATGACAGGTTCTTCTCAACAACAATCCAAAGCAGTGCAGACCGATGCATGTTCTCTTTCATCATTTGAGTCAGATGCCAAAAGCAGAAGGTTGATTTTCTTTTTTGGTGGTTCGGGTTCTGTAGTTTCTGCATCGGAGTGTTGCTCTTTTAAGATTCCTGAAAGCATGCTCCACACCTTATCCCTCTCAGATTTTGGAAGACACTTCAGATTCTTAAACCTTGAGTCGAATGCTGTAGCTATCTTTAGAAATATCACATTGGTACTTTCTTTGTGTTGTCAAATCTGCAGCGAAAGTGTTCTTAAATCAAACAACAAGTGCTTGGTCATTATCTGAGATTGCCATAACATGAAATATGTGGTAGAATGTGGGTAAAACAGAGCAGGAGACATACAATTCTCCCCCCAAGGAGTTTAGTCAAATTTAATTAATGCATTATTTTTTTAATGAGCCTCATCAGCATGAAACATGTCCTCTGGAATGGTGGCTGAAGCATGAAGGGGCATACGACTGTTTAGCATATCTGGCACGTAAATACCTTGCAATGCCTGTTCTCACTTTCAGGTGACATTGTAAATAAAAAGCAAGCAGCAGTATCTCTGGGAAATGTGAACAAACTTGTTTGTCTTAGCGAAGAAGTAGGACTGAGTGGACGGGAAGCTCTAAAGATTTACAATGTTTTGTTTTTGAGTGCAGTTATATAACACCCCCCCCCATCTACATTTGTAAATTGCACTTTCACGATAAAGAGATTGAACTACGGTACCTGTATGAGGGGAATAGGAAAATACTATTTCTTTTGTTTATCATTTTTACAGTGTAAATATTTGTAATAAAAATAATATAAAGTGAGCAATGTACACTTTGTATTCTGTGTTATAACTGAAATCAATATATTTGAAAATGTAGAAAAACATCCAAAAATATTTAATACATTTCAATTGGTATTCTATTGTTTAACAGTGCGATTAAAACTGCAATTAATCATGATTAATTTTTTTGAGTTAATCACGTGAGTTAATGGCGATTAATCAATTAAATTGGCTAGAATGACCCTCAGGCTACACTCTTTAAAGATTCTCAACAGTTGCCCAGATTCTTTAGCACTACTGTCTCCTCAGTCATAATAAGGCAAACTCCCCTTGCCATACAGTATTTGCTGCAGAAGCAACATACTCCTCCTCCATAAAGGTGCCCTTGACCACAATACTGTTTTTTCATTCGTATTTGAATTGACAAGAGATGGGGAAACAAAGCTTATTGGACCTGAAACATCTCATTCTAAAGGGTGAGATGCAGAGGTATGTCACTCAATGAAAAAATTATTCTACAGTATAAGCTTTTGGAGCCTTTAAAGCTGCATCTTAATACCCTTTTGCTAAATATTGATTGCCCCAACCTCATAAGCCCACAAAATATTATTTGGGCTTGTGGCTACATTGGTGAGTAACATTGTAGAGTTTCAGAGTAGCAGCCGTGTTAGTCTGTATCCGCAAAAAGAACAGGAGTACTTGTGGCACCTTAAAGACTAACAAATTTATTGAAGCATGAGCTTTCGTGAGCTACAGCTCACTTCTTCGGATGCATAGAATGGAACACACAGACAGGAGATATTTATACATACAGAGAACATGAAATGGTGGAAGTATGCATACCAACAGGAAGAGTCTAATCAATTGAGATGAGCTATCGTCAGCAGGAGGAAAAAAACTGTTTGAAGTGATAATTAAGATGGCCCATAGAAGGTGTGAGGAGAACTTAACATAGGGAAATAGATTCAATTAATGTAATGACCCAACCATTCCCAGTCTTTGTTTAGACCACAGGTAATTGTGTCTAGTTTGCATATTAATTCGAGTTCAGCAGTTTCTCTTTGGAGTCTGTTTTTGAAGTTTTACAACCTATCCTTAAAGATGATCCCTCACTCTCACAGATCTTGGGAGACAGGCCAGTCCTCGCTTATAGACAGCCTCCCAACCTGAAGCAAATACTCACCAGCAACCGCACACCATACAACATAAACACTAACCCAGGAACCTATCCTTGCAACAAAGCCCGATGCCAGCTCTGTCCACATATCCATTCCAGTGACACCATCATAGGACCTAATCACATCAGGCACGCCATCAGGGGCTCGTACACCTGCACATCTACCAACGTGATATATGCCATCATGTGCCAGCAATGCCCCTCTGCCATGTACATTGGCCAAACTGGACAGTCTCTACGCAAAAGAATAAATGGACACAAATCTGACATCAGGAATCATAACATTCAAAAACCAGTGGGAGAACACTTCAACCTCTCTAACCACTCAGTGACAGACTTGAAGGTGGCAATTTTGCAACAAAAAAACTTCAAAAACAGACTCCAAAGAGAAACTGCTGAACTCGAATTAATATGCAAACTAGACACAATTACCTGTGGTCTAAACAAAGACTGGGAATGGTTGGGTCATTACATTAATTGAATCTATTTCCCTATGTTAAGTTCTCCTCACACCTTCTATGGGCCATCTTAATTATCACTTCAAACAGTTTTTTTCCTCCTGCTGACGATAGCTCATCTCAATTGATTAGACTCTTCCTGTTGGTATGCATACTTCCACCATTTCATGTTCTCTGTATGTATAAATATCTCCTGTCTGTGTGTTCCATTCTATGCATCCGAAGAAGTGAGCTGTAGCTCACGAAAGCTCATGCTTCAATAAATTTGTTAGTCTTTAAGGTGCCACAAGTACTCCTGTTCTTATTGTAGAGTTTGCAACTCTACTGACCTCAGCAGAATCACACCAATGTGCAACGAGCAGAATTTGTTGTGATAATTTCAGCTCACCCTCCCTGCCCTGCCCTGCCCCCGGCCCAAGTGGAAGTAAAGTCTTCCTGCATGTATATTTCTTTACACTTAAATTAGTGCAAATTAAAGTTACTAGTTAGTTTAATTAATACCTGTTGCAGTGCTGGAAGATCTTATTTTAGACCTGAGTACTTTAGACTGTATCTTTTTCCTTCAGGACAAATACCAGGTATTTAAAAATCAAATATACTGTATATCATTGAAATTCAAATGATTTCCATTAGACGGTATAACATTTGACAGTCAGCAGGAGATGTCTAGTTATCCAGTTATTGTTTTTAACACCCTGGCCCCAGTATTTGTGAACAACAAGCACAATCCTGTGTTTAGTACAAGAACTCCACATCATCTCCTAGGGATTAACACAGGTTTTTCTGGTAAAAAAAAAAAAGTTTATGTATTGCAAAAAAGAGAACAGACTTTTTATTTACTATCTTTCGCTAACAGTTTACTACATTTCTTGCCTCCAATGAGGTTTCTAGGTTTTTTTTTGCAAAGCAGCATCTGAGGCATTCAAGTGCAGACTTTCCCTAGTTTGAGCATTTGATAAGGGGGGGCTTCCTCTGCCCGAGCACTGAATCAAAGTTTAGTTACTTACTTGGTCCATGTGAGGATTCTAAGATTCTCATGCGAACACACCCTTTGATTCAGGATTGTCTGTCTGTCCCTTCCCTTCCCTTCCCTTCCAGGAGCAGCAGCTGACAGGCAACCTCCTCCAAGATGGGGAAGTCATTCCAAACCAGCTGCCAGGATTCAAAAGCACAATGCAAGCTCCACCCTCTCTGAGAAACCAACTGGATCAACTCCTTTATACTTCCAGTTCTCGCTAGATGCAGGAGTCATGAGACCCCTCTCAAAACCACAGCTCCCTTGAGACACAGCACTGTGCTAACCCCTCATGATCTGATTCAAAGCCCAATGAAATCAATTAAAAGACTTCACTGGGCTTTGCAGCAGATTCTGAATCTTTAGGCAGGGGAGTGGAGTGTTATTTACCATGCACACCCCTGCCCCCCATATACGGCTCATAACCATAGAAATGTGTGTTATCAACTTTGTTGTGGTTGAATTGTTATTTATATGACCCTTTAAAGAGAGGCTCGCAAATTCCTCACTCTAAATTACAGTAGGTATTCTAGTGTGTATGACACTGTGGACAAGATCATTACTTTGGTGTCACATAATGAGAAAACAAACAGGAGAAAGTTGTTTTTAGAGTCTGACTAAGTATTTTTGACTTACTAATATTTCCCAGGGACCCAGCAGGCTAGTCATTTGGTATTAAAGCCTCACTGCTTTCAGGAACAGCAATTAATAGAGACCACACTGGGGAAATAATCATGTCAGATACCACTGAGTCCTTTTTCCAAATCTTAAAATGGCATAATTCAGAAAGCATTTCTATAGAGACAGAGTGTATTTCCACTGCTGCACTAGTGTATAAAAATTCGGTTATTCACTATATATTTGAAGACTTATTATCATTGCTTATAATTGATATTAATTTCTCTGAGACTCATAACAGCAGAAAGAGTTACTGTGTAGCAATACTGACAGTAAACATTTGTAAATTTTGTCTGTAGCCAGCACGATATAATCATACATGGCTGATGAAAGCACACATAGGGAAAGCAATTCTAGTAACAACTAGTGTCATTAAATGCTGTTTAGCTATTGTTGACTTACAATAACTCAGATGAAGGAACCTGGACCGTAGGAGATTACAGCCCATGAATTCATAATAATTGCTGTAATTAAAAAATTAGAGATAGTCCAAAATAGACTTTTGATCGTGAACCTCTCTAACAAATTTCAGGTAGGGGGAACTAAATGTCAATCAGTTCAGAAGCTGCTTCTGTGGATTTAGTTTGGTTCAGATCCCAACTAGAAGAGTTTTGCAATTCTGGTTTGGATGCAGCTCAAGTCTCACCAGGCCAGTCACTCATAAGATTTTAGCCCTAACTGGCAAAAACTCTGAGAATAGCTGATCTCCTGGCATGCCCACCACTTTCGGCCAATAACTTGGGAGATTTCAGAGCTGGACCTGAACCCCAGCTCTGATTTGGCCTCAAATACAATACCTGAACCCTAGAGTAATCAGAATCTGAACATGTTCTCCTTGGCTCACCTCTAATTAATGAAATAAATGGGGCGGCATCAGAGCATTCAAAATGCCACATTTTTATCTGCAGCTAATTGAAAACTGATGCAACCTCATCCTTTGTTTTGATTTATGTAAAATCCTCGCAGTTAAGGAAATGACACTATGATACCTTCCAGTAGGCACAGAACCATTTGTAATGCCATTAATATGGAGGAGGAAATCTATGGCAACACTTAGACGTCAACTGTAAAACGCAGTAGCAAAACTCCTAGGAGACTGAAGATACTGAAAAGGATTACCTGCAACAAGACAGTAGGTAACAAAACCAGCAAGTCCCGTGAAGGGTAAGAAAAGTAGCATGTCTTAACTGACATTGGAGCAGGGAGATTGGACTCTGTCATCTCCCATTAGGATAGCTGCCCTAATCACCAGGCTATAGAGTAATTCTTACACTCGCGCTCTTTTTCTCTGGCCCAGTGACTCGAAGTGCTTATCAAAGGAGAGACTGGGGGAGCTCTCACATCAGACTATCCCATAGCCCACTGGTCAGAGCAGTCTCCTGGGAGGATCCTGTTCAAATCCTTCCTCTGAACCTGGGAGAGGGGCTCCCAACTGTGGATCGCAAGCACCTCCCTGCAGCCTGGAGGTAGGCACCTAACTCTGAGGACTCACCTCTTTTGTTAGCATCTCTCATTGGCTAGGTTAGGTGGCTCCCTGTCTAGCATGCTGGCTTTTGCAGATCCCAGTCTTAGGCCTATCTTTCCCCATGCATCATATAGAGACTCTAGAAACTTAACTTAATCTTTGTGGATCCAATGGTTGTTCCAGTGATTTTCTAGGAACCCAAAAGTTAAGTGTCCCTATGTGGATCTGCGCCCTAAATCCTTTTACACTTGCATATGAACATAAATTTCAATGGAATTTAGTACCTAATTCCTCAAGGCTCCTTTGAAAATCCCAGCGTTGCTCTTCTATTTGGTGAGACACCAACAAGCAATGTAGCCACTAAGGGATGGATGCATCATTTAGTTTCCTGCTCATGGCCAGTTATCAACTGGCATCCAATTCTCTATGTAGGCTAGGGTGACCAGATGTCCCGAATTTTGGGTCTTTTTCTCACATAGGCACATATTACCCGCCACCTCCTGTCCCAATTTTTAACACTTGCTATCTGGTCAGCCTAATGTAGTCATTTACGGTATGCAAATCTATTACATTTCGCCCACTGCTGGTGAATAAGGAGAAGCAGAATTAATTTCCCCTGTAGGAAGAGGGTGATTAAAATGTGGTATGGAAAAAAAAAGTTCCCTTTTGCATGCATGCTCAACTAGAGCCCACCTACACATCCATATTGTTATCTGACTAACCTTTGCTTTAGGTATCATATTTGGGCAACTAGTAAATTGTAACTTGGCTGATTAATGAGGGACACTCTGTACCTCAAAGTAGCACCCTGGAACCCCCACATTCACCACTGTGATATGATTCGGATATATTTTGTACAAAGTATACCTTGTGAGGTATCATTTTGTAAGTCGTGATCTGTTGATCAATAATATCCTGTTGAATTATAGGTACTGTCATTGTATGTGAAGTTATGAAGGATTGCTATATGAGCGTTACTGAAATATATTATGAGGTTGGGAACGCCCACGACTAGTCTTTCAATCGCAACAAAGGAGTAGCCAACACCAGCCAGATGGTCGTTAATGGCTCATCAGTACACAATCTATTATCCCAGAGGCTTCTTTGAGAAGGCAGTCTGCCCCCATGGCGTATGTAACACACATCACAGCAATGATCTTTCTAGCAGCTGGAAAAAAGTGTAAGAGAGGGAGAATGACATCACTTGACCTGACCCCCTTTCCCTCCCTGCACCCATCTCGACACCTGGAAGAACATCTGGAAGAAAAAGGACTTTGAACTGGGGAAGAGTGGTCCCAGGGTATCATAACATTCAAAAACCAGTGGGAAAACACTTCAACCTCTCTAACCACTCAGTGACAGACTTGAGGCTGGCAATTTTGCAACAAAAAAAATTCAAAAACAGACTCCAAAGAGAGACTGGTGAACTTGAATTAATATGCAAATTTGATACAATTAACTTAGGTTTAAACAGAGACTGGGAATGGTTGGGTCATTACACTAATTGAATCTATTTCTCTATGTTAAGTTCTCCTCACACCTTCTATGGGTCATCTCAATTATCACTTCAAAGGTTTTTTTTTTCTCCTGCTGACGATAGCTCATCTCAATTGATTGGACTCTTCCAGTTGGTATGCATACTTCCACCTTTTCATATTCTCTGTATGTATAAATATCTCCTGTCTGTGTGTTCCAGTCTATGCATCCGATGAAGTGGGCTGTAGCCCACGAAAGCTTAAGCTGAAATAAATTTGTTAGTCTCTAAGGTGCCACAGGTACTCCTGTTCTTTTTGCAGATACAGACTAACACAGTTGCTATTCTGAAACCAGTCTGTATAGTAATAATTGGAGCTATACCAATCTCCTAGAACTGGAAGGGACCTCAAAAGGTCATTCAGTCCAGCCCCCTGCCTTCACTAGCAGGACCAATTTTTGCCCCAGATCCCTAAGTGGCCTCCTCAAGGATTGAACTCACAACCCTGGGTTTAGCAGGCCAATGCTCAAACCACTGAGCTATCCCTCCCCCCATTCCTGTATTGAGGAACTGTAATCTGCTTGTACCATGTGTTAGGGTGAGCTACTACTTGATTCAAATCTTGCTTAGTCTGTTGAAGTTAGAATTTAGATTTTATTTCGTAGGTAACCAACTTTGATCTGTATGCCTGCTACTTATAATCACTTAAAATCGGTCTTTCTGTAGTTAATAAATGCTTTCTATTTTACCTAAAACATCGTGTTTTGGTGCAAGTGCATGGGGAATCTTAGCTCAGATAACAAAGGCTGGTGCATGTCCACTTTCCTATGAAGAAGTGGCGAACTAACACTGGTCAGGCTTCTGACCAGTGCAAGATGGTACATTTAAGGGGTGCAAGGCTGGAGAGGGGGAATTGGCTGGAGCCTCTCTATTGATGGTTCTTGAGTGGCTGGGAGATTATTCATGTAACTCAGTTAGGAATGTCCCTGCCTGTGGATGGCTGTGTAAGTGCAGTGCCTGTCAGAGGCTTAGGGCTTGGCTACACTTACGGTTTGCAGCACTGGTAGTTTGCAGCGCTGGTCATCCAGCTGTGTAGGAACAGCGCTGGTGTGTGGCCACACTCACAGCTACCAGCGCTGGTGTGTGGCCACATTTGCAGCATTTCCAGCGCTGTTGGGAGTGATGCATTATGGGCAGCTATCCCAGCATTCAAGTGGCCGCAACGTGCTTTTCAAAAGAGGGGGGTGGAGTGGGGTCTAGTGTGACAGGGAGCGGGGGGAAAGAGAGAGGGGATTTTTGGAGCCAACACTGTGTGTTAGCTTCCTGACTTGAAAAATCAGAACATTTTTCCGACCCCTTAGTCTTAACTCTTAATTGCAAACAGCCTGCAGGCAACACGACTCCCCACTGTTTCCCTGCCTGCCTCTCATTTGATTGTTTACAGCCAGGTACAGATGATCACAGCAAACAGGAGCTTTGTTTGTTTTTTAGATAGCAGCAGCGGCAACGGAGGAGCTCCACAGAGCTCGTTCACAACAGGGAGGAGGATCTCATTTGATTGTTCACAGATTGATCACAGCAAACAGGAGCTGATAACCAGCTCCGGTAGAAACGGGAGCTCCGGAGGTTCACAACAAAACAAAGAGAGGCTGCATAACAAAACAAAGGGAGTAATTTAGTTAAAAGCATTCTGGGATATCTCCTTATTCCCTGGAGGCCAATAAAAGCGCTGGTGTGTGTCCACACTTGATGAGCAGCGCTGGATCACCAGCGCTGCAATCGCTACACCCCAACCCGGCCAGGTGTACAGCCAGCGCTGCAGCCAGGGAGTTGCAGCGCTGGATGTGCCTTGCAGGTGTGGACGGTTACTAATTGCAGCGCTGGAAAGCCTCTACCAGCGCTGCAACTTGCAAGTGTAGCCAAGCCCTTAGAGTTTAACTCTCACAGACTGGAGGGAATTATGTTCATCACGCAGCTTCAGAGGATAACAATTAGGGCCTCATTCCTGCAAAGAATTCACACGTGCTTAATTTTATGCACTGTGAGTACTCTCACTGACTGGAATGCGAGCGTTCACAGTACATAAAATTAAGCACATGCATAAATATTTGCAAGATCAGAATCTAATATAGTTCTTATAGGACACAAAAGAAAGCACTAGTGCTGCTTGAGTCTGGGGCTGGGATATTTCTAGGAGACAGTAAAGAGGGATAAAAATGAAAATAAAGCTCAGAATGGAAGTTGCTTGTTTTGATTACTATACAGTAAATGAAGATTTAAACAATGTAAGAAGCTGCCGCATGTGACCAAGGGAGAATTTAGAACCACAGGTCTTGCAGATTCACACAGAACCTGGGGGTGGGGGGAACTATGCAGTTATAGTGACCAAGAATGGAGATGAACATAGCAGCTGGAATGGCTTTGAAATATCAAGAAGCAGGTATGTTTTTTATTTTTAATTATCAGTGCTCAAAAACAAAACACCCCCCCCCCCTTTTCCCTTTAGAAATTAAACCAGCTGAATCTGGTAAGCTGGCTACAGGCCTGGGGGACTATTCAAGAACTAGCTTTCAACAAGTACATAAGCCTCTTTAGCATGAATCTCTTTTGTGCCCCCAGAGCTGGATCTCAATTCAGTGAGCCTTGAACTGAATGTTTGGAACTCAAGAAGTAAAACCAGAACTCTGGTGAAGCAGCCAGTTACTGTTCCCCTCCACTGCCATTGTTCCCAGCATCCTATATTGCATCCTTAGCAATGTTCTGCAGTGGTGATCTATGAGGACCTAGTATCAGAGGGGTAGCCGTGTTAGTCTGGATCTGTAAAAGCAGCAAAGAGGCTTGTGGCACCTTATAGACTAACAGACGTTTTGGAGCATGAGCTTTCGTGGGTGAATACATCCGACGAAGTGGGTATTCACCCACGAAAGCTCATGCTCCAAAACATCTGTTAGTCTATAAGGTGCCACAAGACTCTTTGCTGCTTCTATGAGGACCTAACTTCAGTGGAAAAGGGGTTACATCCAGTTCAAACCTCTCTGAGCAGGAGATCTGCTAAAGAGGAATAAGGCAAGTAGTGTTCATATTGAGTAAGCCTTCGATATTTTCTTATGACCTTTAGTTACCTTCTGGAGGGAGGAGGAAAACAGATCATGTGAGTTCCACCGGGCCACATTTACCCCTAGTATCAATAAATTTGGCCCACTGATGTAGATGGACCGATTTGGATGAGAGAAGCAAGAGGATCTGGCCCCAAATGGAGAAAAAACTGTCTTGTAGTGAAGAGGAATGTAAGAGAAACGAATCAGGAAGATTATATAGATGTATTTTCCTTATGTACAAAATTATTGACAGATACTCTTTCTGTACATGGCAGTTCCTCACAGAGAAGATAGGGTGAAAATACTGATCAGCGCTCTCTGGAGATATTTTTATTACAGTGAAGCATTAATCAATTTAATTTATACAGCACTCAATTTTCCCAGCCCCAAGAGCCAAAACGCTTGTGCCTTGATATTCAGAGTCCCTGACCACCACAAATCCTATTGCAGTTAATAGAGGCTAGAAGTGCTTCGCATCTTTGAAAAAAAAAATAGGCCATTAGTGCACAGTACAACAGTTGTAAACAATTATAAGCCACACTAAAATTGCCACCCTGTTAATATAGATGGCTTGTTAACTCGTCACCAGCTGTGCTGATCGCTCCTCAAACATTTTGCTAAGAAGGTGAGACCAAAGGAAATTCATAAACCAAAGATGTGGATCTCTAAGCAATCCATAAGGAATGGGACTGGCCTCCACCCAGCTGCACTGAGAGATGCATTTATAAAACTGAAAGATTTTTGCAATATATAAACAAATAACAATGGATCTGAATGTCCTAGAAGTCCCAACTGTACTGAAAAGAGCATGAAGATCTCACTATACCCACCTTACAAGGATGTTTTCCAATCACATCTAAAAACCAAGTACAGTATATCAATTATTTGCCATGTTAAATGATTAAAAATATTCAATGGCTGTATAGAAATCTTACTGTTTTGACCCTTGTAACATTTCAAGGAGAACCCCAGTACCCTGATTTGCATCAGCTAAGGATCTCTATCTTCACTTACCCAGAGCAATGCCAATTTACACCAGCTGAGGATCTGGCTCATTACGTTTTATATATATATATTCAGTTATTCATTTCAAAACCCACGATGAACGCATTCTCTCCCCCTCTCCCTGAAAGCAATCAATAAGTAGCCTATAGACGTACATTAATCTAAAAATACCTGTCCCACAACCGAGTACAGCAGACACACAGAGGAGTTGATGACTCATCTTAGAAGGAAAATGTGATTTGTATGCTCAATTGAACTATTGAAGACCTGCCTTTGACCTGGATAAGGAAGGTGAAGTAAATGTATAACCAAGTATTTTAAGAATTCTACTTGTGGGAGAAACTGTACTGGTCAGTGCTGTGCTATCTCTCAAATGCATCACTGAGTCCTGTCAGTGACTGACTCATCCAACTGCAGACAAGCCCATTAAACACTTGTTACCATGGGTAGTGGTGTGAATGCATCAAAGTTTTATTGACAGGGCCTAACAAAGTCTCAAGCCTGATTTTTCGCTGTCCTGCACCTTGTGTGCTCCCTTACACCTGTGCAAGGTGGGTGTAAAAGGCTATCATTCTGATTCCCCACTTTGTACAGGCGTAAGGCAGCAGAAAAGCAGGCCCTTAGTCCAACACAGGGAGAACTCTCCCCGGTCTGTATTCGGTGGAGTTCATACCCCAAGTGCCACGGGCGCTGCACATCCCATGCATTTTCATAAGCCTGCCTCCCTCCTTTTCCTTTCCATCCTTCTTAGGACTTGGGTGTTTTGAGTGATGACGTTTTCTACTGTACGATTCATAGATGCCTGGTGACAGGCACTCTATAAATAGCTTGAATACATACATACACATAGTTACCTGGGACAGAGTATAAAAAGAAGCAGTAAATTGAGAGGAAAAAGGTGCACACACACCCGTTACAGCTAGGTTTTACAGGCAGAGTAAGATGCAGGTACACATAGCTTGATGGCATGTGGCGAGGCAGCATTCAACTTTGGCCTGTAAAACGTTTAAGCCTCCCTCCCAATGTATTTGAAGGTTACGTACCAGCTAGAGATCTCAGTTATCTGATTATGCAGTCTTCAAGAAATGGGACTCTACGCCTGGCATCGCTCATAAAAATCTTAGCCGACACGTGCTCAGGGCTTTGACGACATAAAGCAGAACTATGTTATTGTATTATTAGAGGTGGGCCTGGACCATGCCTCAGGACTGGCACACTGATGAAGTTCGGATCCAAATCTGAACTCCGCTGCTTGGGCCCATTTTTACTATACTATTATTATTCACTTTGATGATGATGCTGTAAGAAAACAAGGATTTTTGTAGCTGTAATAACTCAGCAATATTGTCCCTTCTCTATACAAGCCCTCATTTGTTAGTCTGTCTTTTCATTCATATTAAGACTGTTCAAACCTTGCAGCATTCACTTTATAAAGGAGTCTGATAACTACACTCCGCAATTTGAATTGCAAAGGTTGTAAGTGACCTGATCGCTGCAGGTTGCTTGAAGGTATCCCCAGATCCAGTCCCTCCCAAGCCCACCAATCACCCGTCTCCAAAACACACACTGCCTCTTCTACCTTGTGGTGTTCCTTGAGCTTGTTTGGGGAGCGAGGCCGGTCTGTTTGAGGGAGGAGACTCACTATTGGCTCAGCTGTGTCAATACACTCAACATGCTGACCCAACTATCCTGAACATGGGCTGAGGTTCGCAGGGGCATCAAGTGTTTCAGTTTAAGTAGGTTTGAAGTTCAAGGCATGCATTTTACATAGCTGCACCTCACATGTTATGCACATAAATTTAGTTAGGCGTTGATCAGTATGGAAGCAAAAGCTAAACCAAGGCTTTACCCTCTAAAGACTCCAGCTTAGTTTGCCAGGTCTTCTGTAAAGTTCTGTGGTGCTCCGTTTGTGGCTACATTTTTCTGGGGTTGGGGGCAGGGGGGAGTTTAAAAAAAACAAAAGCTTTTTGTATCATGTTTTCCAGTTATATGGCTTGAGATAGACGTTTATATTTAGGCCCGCATAAAGCAGGCTGGAGGCTATACTGCCCTGAGAGAGACAGTGCCCAGGCAAACTCAAATGTACATGCCCTCTATAAAAGGGTTTCTCAAAGGGTCGGGACCCGTCAGGAGGTCATGAGTCTATTACATGGGGGGAGGGAGGAAGCTGTCAGCCTCCACCTCAAAGCCCGCTTTGCCTCCAGCATTTATAATGGTGTTAAATATATTTTAAAATGTTTTTAATTTATAAGGGGAGGTCACACTCAGAGGCTTGCTATGTGAAAGGAGTCACCAGTACAAAAGTTTGAAAACCACTGCTCTATAATATTAACCACGAAGCTCAACAGTACACCTAGAACTGATCTAGCAAAGGAAAAGAATGGTGCAAAGTTTGTACGCTATTTTCCTATTTATCTTTTTCTTCACAATTCTTTTTATTAGCCTGAAACACCTGATTGAAAACCCAATGACTGGACGGATGTTTGGAGGAAGCCCTTATTCAGTCAAGTCTTAATTTAGTGATGCCTTCTGGGAGTTTTAAAAATCACTTGGGTCCAAACACCTACCTCCAGATGTCTTTAATGCGAGTTAGGCACCTAACTACCTTTGAGGATCTGGGCGTTAGGGAGCACCTGTAGCTCCCACCAACTTCAGCTGGGGCAGTATGTGTGCTGAGCAGGTCTGAAAGTCAGGCCCTTTGTGATTTGCAGGCTGCTAAAACTCTTGATATTATGGCTCTTCGTCTACAATTGCATGAGCTACGGATGGAGGGTCAGATCTTCCTTTCCGATCCATTAGCCAAGCACCTCTACTTGCTAGCATTAAGATCAATGTACAGCTTTTACTACTCAGGAATTATTAACAAATTGTAGACCAGTAGGAACATTTCAGTTGTGATAATTTTATACTGAATGACTCCTCATCATGGGATAATTACTGATGAAGCCAGCTAAGAACAAAAACTTTAGGCATTCAGAAGTGGAACATAGCGAACTGTAGCCAGCCATGGTGGCATGTCTGCTGGCCTTTCCTGCCCATTTTAGTTTTCATTCAAATGATGTTTGCTATAAGACTGCCAAAGTTCTAAGCCACTAATTTTACTAGTGGTCTTTTACCACTTTCACTAGAGATACAATGACTTACAAAGCCATGTACACAAATATAGTGGAACAGATAAGAAATTAACTGCAACTTACATTTAGCGTGTGGGGGATTATATTTGTGAAATGTTTGCTTAGCAAAGTGCCTGTGGGTTCACTTAATCAGGCCAAGTATCCGTATACAACCAGACTGCATAGTGACAAGCATTAAACAAATAAGAGAGAGAGAGAGAGAGAGAGAGAGTGTGTGTGTGCGCGCGTGCATGCGTTAGGTCTGTGTTGAACCTACAACATTTTAATTTGCAAACTAAATCCTGCAGTTTGCTTTGGAGGGGTTAGAAGGAAATCAAACCCCACAAGTCCACTTGGGCATTCAAGTTCAGCATATTTAAATCTCCAAAGTGACAGGAGATATTCATATCAAACATAGTCAATAAGAGTTTGGGATTTGATATCCAATGTGCCTGTGACCATCGTCCTCTGCTTGTGAATCTTTGGCCAACACAGACTGGTTATTAGCACTGCTGGGAAGCCAGTGAACCTTCCTCCCCTTAACTGGCCTCCTGTGCTCCATCATCCCCTCAGCGGTGGGGAAATATCTGTGGGGCATGAGGGGGCTAAGAAGGGAGGACATCCTGGGACCGCTTCGGGGAGGGATAGGTCTAGGAGCATGTGTACGTGCGCGTACACAAACACACACACACACACACACTTTCCCATAGGCAAGAAGCAGGTTTTGAACCTAGGTGGACATGTCTCATAAAATGCCATTTAAATAGTTAGCCAGTCTCCGGTTCTATAAAACACCCTCATGCTTAATCCCAAGTAAGAACCATGGTTAAAACCAGAATGCAAGATGCTAGGGCCAAAACTTGAGATCCTTGCTTCATTTTTTTACACTGTCATTATCCAGGAAAACTCCAACTCATTTCTATGTGCGTTTGCCTAAGGGCTAAATAAAATCAGAGTAGTGAGGACCTCAGGATTTGGCCCTTAGAAAATAAAGTTCAATCATCATGGGCTGGGTTCTCACAGTGACACAATTAGCATTAGTAAGTTTGCACTGATCAAATATCCTGGGTAAGCAGAAGAAAACTCTACCTACATCTGGAGGCTTCTATCATCTCAGCCTGACAAACACGTCTCAGAAAGGCTGTTTCAGAAGAATTCTGCACAGCCTTACACTGGGGAACCGACTACTTTTATATACCTATTCCCAATGCAACTCATTCAAAAGCCTTGCTGGGCTGCTCTGTATATGCAACCTAGAGCTCTAGCAATAGCCGGAACCATTTTATGCAGAAGGATTTTAGAATCACAACTAGACAATTCTTACATGAAGAGCAAATGCCTTAAATTTGATAAAACTCTCATTGTTTTTGCAGCTGAGCTTCTCATCCCTTTGCATAGCCATATTCACATCGTCAGCCACCTGTGGAATTACTGCCTTCAGGAATTTGAGCCTTCATCACAGCATGATGTTAGAAGACATCTGAAAAAACAGGAACACTTCACAACCCACAAACAATTTTTGTGGCTAATATTTTATCCTTATAAAGCTACCGTATGAAGGTTTTTAAAGGGTTCCTCCCTCCCACCCCTAATTAAAAATTAACAGAAATGCATTAGAAATTATTCTTTTTTACAGTGAAAAAAGGTCTCGAGTTACATTATATATAAGCTTCCATTCACTATTATGCAGTCCCTCTTCTTGCTCAGCTTGCGCCCTGCCTTTCGTCAAACAGGATGTGCCTAGAAGGTTGTAAAACGTATGCCCTACCTTTCCGGAGCCACTTAGAGAGCCTACTGCTTGTGCGATTTCACAGCTAGTAACTAGCTAAAGCTTTCCTCCTTTTATAAGAGACCTACCGCCAATGCAAGAGTCCTTGCTCTGTTCTGCAGTAGGGCAGAAATTACAACACTTGAGTACTGAAGCAATCAACAGATTCTGCAACAAGTCCTACCTCTATGCAAGTCCAAGATAAACAGACTTTCAGTGCTGGGGTGAACTGATTAGGCTCTTAGAACATATATTTTGCCTTTGATCCAATTAGCTCATTGTTGAGAATAAATATGCCAAGATCTTGGGCAGAAATACTTGTTAGGGAACTGCTGCTAACTCCTGAATGTCTCACCCCCTCCCCATCTGCAAACTGTGGAAAGTAGTTAAGCTAGGCTAATATCAGCTTAGTCTGCATTAGAGACATCACCACTATTCAGAAAGTAACCCTTGATGTACCAAATATTTTAGTTCATGAAGGCAGATTGCTCTATTTCAGTATAGCTTTCAGTGACTTATAACACTATGCTTAAGTCTAGACAATACGCAACATTGATCGCTTAATGATTCTGACACAAATGTATGTGAAACAGATTTTGAAAGCTTTGTAACTCCTGGCCATATGAAATGAGGACAAAGGTTTTTGGTTGTAAATCTGTAACAATAAACAGAGTTTTTAGAAGGCAGAAGGGAGGGTCCTTTTTTGCTAGGTAATGACCAGAAAATGAAGACAAACTGAAGCTTCTGACACTAAGTAAATCAGTGGAGTTTTTGTATGTTGAAAAAATTGTTGTACTTTGATTAGAATGAACACAAACTAAAAACTTATTCCAAAAATATCTTAATAAAATGCTTCAAGAACAAACCTACTTACGCAGACTATTGCCAACACAGTTATTACGTTCAAAGGGCTGCAGATAAACATTGTGTTAGCCAGAGTGGCTTTTTGTCAAGGGTACGCTTGTCACCAATAACATCTCTACAAAAGCTTTTGCAATTCATTAATGCTACTTCTCCAAAGAATTCTACAGTAAGAGTCTCTATGGAGGCAGAGTGGTAGAGACATAATAGTAACAAATATATGCAAAAATTTGAGTCAACAGTCACTAATTTGACTCAAATATAGATAGTGTGCAATCAAACTTAAAGAATTGCCTTGGCAACAATGATGTAAGTAGAACATTTTATTTTCAAGGACCGTCGGGCCAGATCCTCTGCTGGTGTACATCAGCATCACTCTAGTGATTTAAATGAGGCTATGTCAATTTACATAAGCTAAGGATCTGGCCCCTTATTTCAAACTGGCTATAAAATGGCAGATGCTCTTAAAGCTAGTTTAAAAATATATTTATCAGGTGTCCTCAGGGTCAAACCCAACTCTAGGAAAGGATACTCCAATAGTATGAGACAGTTGCTTTTTCCTAATTGAGGTGTTGGCTTGCACAGCAGAATCTTCATAGTCAGAGAGGCAGACAAAAGCAGCATGTGGGGCATTGCACAAGAGCAGTAGCTCAAAGGAGAGGTACAAATATATATTTTTAAACTTGTCTCTGTTTAAAAAGAAATTTACTTTCCAATAATACATGGTCGCCATCTTTTTCAGCAGGGTTTTATGGGTGAATATATTTATGGGTAAATATATTTATTTACTGGGGTACCTCTTGAAGAGAGCACTCTCAGTTACTGTCTGGGCAGCTCACCTGCACTTTGCAGTACTTGGTATTGCCTACACAGAGCAAGAAAGTGCTTTAGAATTTATTATTAGAAATCCCGTGCCACTTTGTGGTGAAGTGTTCTGCCTTTTAGAAGGGTAGTAGTGCCTAGTGGTCTGCCCACCCCTTCACATAGCAGGCTCTTTAAGCATCTGAAAGGTCTGATTATATATAAGAGGACTTGGGAGAGAGGAAGTGATCCCAGCAGTAAATAGAGTACAGGAGGAAATCCCATTACTATTGCTTAATGGGCCCGAGGCCAGGAGCCTTGCAGAATGGGAGGGGAAAGGTTTTCCTCTCCCCAGCCAATTGAGGATGAGCTGGGAGAAGGGGATCAGCACAAAGGCTGCCTCCTCCCACTCCTGGCAGTGTAGCTACCAGTAGGAGAAAGTTGCCAACCCTCTGAGCCTAGAGAATAAGTGGGGACAGCTGAGAGAGAAACTGGCTAAGGCCCTACTGCAGACTAACTCACAACCCCGCTCCAGGAGGAGAGCTGGGTATTCCTGCTTTAAAGAGAGGGATAGAAAGTGCTTGAATTACCCAGATCCAGGAAGAGGGCTGGTGCTCCTGCCACAGAGAGAGACAGTGCCTGAAAGGTAGTCCTGAGAATACTGGGAACAGGACTCTGACTACAGGCTTCAGAGGAAACCCAAAAACCAGAGAAGCTTTTGTTTATTTGGGACTTTTGTTATGGACTGTTTTGCATGAGGTTTAATAATAAACCAACCCCAAGTAGGGTATTATTGAATCAGGAGGGCCTTGAGTGGAGTTATTGGGTTTCTAAGTGGGGGAACTGAGGCAGAGTGTAGCTATACCAGCAAATCCTCCTAGTATAGATGTAGCTTATACCAGCAAAAAGTGCCAGAATAGCTTATACTTGTTACCTGAGCAAAATAAGCTATATCAGCAAACTCACTTTAATGCCCATATGGCTGAATCTACACTAGGGCTTTTACCAGTATAAGATTGCTGTACCCCCCCATCCTCTCCCCAAACACTAACCAACATTGCTATACCAGTAAAAGCTTCTAATGCAGACCTGACCTTAACAAGCAAGACAGACAAAGGGTGGGAGAAAAGAATTATCACCCTCATTTCACAAATGGTAACCAACATACAGAGAAAGGGCAAGTCATTTTGGCCAGTGTCACATTAGAAGTCTCTAGCAAAACCAGGAATTTAACTCTGACCTTTTCAATCCTCACCCATTGCCTTAATCATAACACCAATCTTTCTTCACTGAAATATGACACTGCCCAAACCAGGGTTTCTCAAACAGGGGTCGCCGCTTGTGTAGGGAAAGCCCCTGGTGGGCCAGACCAGTGTATTTACCTGTCCCGTCCGCAGGTCCGGCCGATCATGGCTCCCACTGGCCGCGGATCGCTGCTCTGGGACAATGGGGGCGGCGGGAAGCGGCACGGGCCGAAGGATGTACTGGCCACCCTTCCTGCAGCCCCCATTGGCCTGGAGCAGTGAACCGCGGCCAGTGGGAGCCGTGATCGGCCGAACCTGTGGACGTGGCAGGTAAACGAACCGGCCTGGCCCGCTAGGGGCTTTTCCTGAACAAGCGGCAGCCCTAGTTTGAGAACCACTGATCTAGGGAACAGCACTAGCCCTCTTACTCTCTGTTACAGTAGCTACAGACTTGCCAACCTTCTAAATCCAGAAAGAGGTTTACATGCAGATACTGAAAAATGTTTAGGCTATCTATGGGCACCCTCAGAGAGGGCAAATTCTTTTGCACGACTTCAAGGGGTTTGAAAGCACGGCAAGTAACATAAATAATAACAGTTTTCTATAAGAGCACTTAGCTTCAGACCTCAAAGGGTGTTTCAAGTACCAATAATATAAATGAAGTAAATAATGTGAAATTGAGGTATGGAAAAGACAAAGGCCTTATTTTTGGAAGTGCTGAGCACCCAAAACTCCAGCTGAAGTCAATGGGAGTTGCAGATGCTCAGCACCTCAGACAGGTTCTAAGGCCCAGATTTTTAAAAGTATTTAGGCATTGTGGTGCTCAACACTGCAACACCTAAATGATTTAGGAGCCTAAATCTCATTTTCAGAAGGGATGTAGGCACTTAGGAGTCTAAATCCCATTTACTGCTCCTAAATACCTTTAAAATTCTGGTCCTAACTTTAATATAAATACGTACTGAGGCCTAAGCATGTTAAATGAGCTAGAATTTATCTTAATACAGTCCACAAATACAAAGAATGCTACCTCTACATTTTGTGCTGACTATTCCTCATTAAAGGCCTGATGCAAAGCCCAGAGGTCAATGGAAAGCCGCCAATTTTTCTTCACTGGGCTTTGATTTAAGCCATAATTCTCCAGACAGAAAACAGTTATATCAGTAAGTGAAAATATTTTTTAAATTTCTCCAGTCAAACAAAAAACTTTTTGACAGAAATACATAAATATACCAACTGGGCTTCTCTTATGTACATCCCACCTTATTATGCCATACCAAGTTGTATGCAGAACACCAAGTTTGCTTTGAAATTAAATTTAAATGGTCTCACTCAAACCTATGGGGATAAGTATCTTGTCCCAACAATAAAGTGATACTAGACTCCAGGGGACTGATCTTAAGCTTCTGGTAGTCAGCAGAAAGACACCTAGTGACTTCAGTGTGTACTGGATTGGGTCCTTGGTGTCATTTCATTCTTCCCCTATTTTACAATCCCATATTAAGTTAAACATTAGGATTAGCACTTTTAGGTTATGCAGCTGATTTAGAGAATGGTTGCTCATACTGCTTTTTACAACACTGCTTTTCAACCTAGCAAAGTGGCTATAATCACTGACTAGAAACCTCAAAGCAACAACCCTATTAATAAGTGGCTTAATAATCATATTGAAAAACCTGTCACTATTAGAAATGATAAATATGGAAAACATCCATTTCTTACATTAATGGAAGTCACACAAAAACTATGTAAGCATTAAATCTTAACTTTTCCCTTATAATAAGGCCATCTTTGTCTGTATTACTCTTATTTATTATTATTTTATATTTGTATTGATTATGCTGTATATATTTTTGACCATTTATGAAAAATGGCAGAAGGAAATGTGTGTTATGAATGGAGTGTTAACTTAATAAACGGATACTAATGTGAGACCTGCAGATTATCATTCCCCTCCAGATTTCCTTATTCTGCAAATACATGAGAGAATGAGGGAATAGATCTTCAAAGTGCTTTACAAAGGAGGTAAGGTGAATGAGGTAATAGCTTTTAATGGACCAACTTCTTTCACCAGCAGAAGTTGGTCCAATAAACGATACAACCTCACCCATTTGTCTCTCTCATGTTTTAATTGATATTTCAAAATAGTCATGAGAACTTTTCTATTCATATCAGGTTTGGTAAATTTTCCTCATACCTCTATGTGAGCACACACACACATACACTTTTAGTTTCTACAAAACTTCATTTTGCAGCTTATATTTCTTCCATTATTTCTTTGTTCAGAAAAGTCCCTATAACTAGGCTACAGCTCACATAAAAGATCTTCCCTTTTCCTGTTGCAAAAGGCAGCCCCTAAAATCTACTCTCTAGATATTTTTCATGGTCTCTAAAGCATTCTGCTTGCTCAGATCTCTTCTTGGCAAAATAAGTAAAGTTTTCAAAGTGTTAAAGTACAGAGCTAAGTGCTCAGACAGCTTATTCTTCAGTCTCAATGGCTGAGAACTTTGCCTTTTCAATCGTGTTTGAGCAAATAAAGCGAATAGAGAATATGCAAATAGCCTTTCCTAAATGAAACACAAGACTGAATTGTTGTTGGCAGGTCACAGTATCACACCACCCTCACCAGCCTGTCAACTGAAAGGATTTTTTAAAACATTATCATCATCATTCAGATAGCTGGCTGGAAAGTCCAGTCAGAATAAGGCTGTTCTTAATACACAACAAAAAAATCCTTTCAGGCAAAATAAAATTAGGACACAAGCATTACACTGAACTGCAGTTGGAAGGTTATTTTTGTTCACTCAGCCTGGATATGGAGGCTTTGGGGTTTTTTTGTTTTTTTTTTACTGGAAGACTATTCCAGGCCATTCCCAATCTGCTGTCTTGTCAGAGCAAACTGGGAAGGCCAATTACAAAACTCCAACCATTATCAAAGGGACAAAATGTGCCAAATAGCTGACAAGTTGCATTGCTGCTATCTTCTAAAACGAAAGGAAAGCCAGTTCATACTGAAAGCCCTTATGGAAAAGTCAGGGATAAAACCAATAGGTAAAAATTAAAAGGATTCGTGGATATTACTCTAAAACTCCCCCAGTAATATAATAGGGAATGAGGTCATTTGGACAGAATTTGTGAGCCAATCTACAGAATTCAACAGACAGCTACAATCCAAGCTGTACAATTCTAAAGGCTGGTCTAAATATTCTGTAAAGTGCTGATAATTATCAACTGAGTTCTGTAGGACTTTTCCATAATTACTGAATAGAGAAGTTCACCTAAAAGTTATCTCCTTGGTGTAGCATTGAATCCTGTTTTGTACAGGAACAATTAGCCAGGGCCGGCTCTAGGTTTTTTGTGGCCCCAAGCAAAAAATCCTGCCTCGCCGCCCTGGGCTCTCTCTCTCCCCCACCACCCATACCCTCTGCCACCCCAGCGCTGGGCTCTCTCTTCCCCTCCCACCGCACCCCCTGCCACCCCAGCCCTGGGCTCCCCACTCCCCACTCTGACTCTGCCCACTCCCCCCTTGCCTCCAGCTGGTCTGGCGCTGGCAGGGTCAGGGTAAGCAGCAGGGATCCGGGGCTGCACCTCAGCCCAGGGTCCCTCCAGCCAGGGCTCCAGCCTCTAGGACTGGCCAGGACCCGGGAGGGCAGAGCTGGGGGACCGCCCCAGCAGGGGGCTGAGGAGCCGGGGCAGGGTAGCCCCAGAGGGAGCGGAGCCCCGGAGAGCAGGACACGGGCCCTGCAGGGCAGAGCCCCGCCCTCTATGGCCCTGCTGCTGCTGCTGTTTCTGGCTGCCCTGCTGCACCCCCTGGGCGGCTCAGGCCGCTTTGCCCAGCCCCGGCTGCGGCGCTAGGGGGGCGGCCATGCTGCAGCACCTGCAAGTAGCTCCATGTGCCTCGTGGGGCGGCCCCCAGCCCGAGTGTCCCCCGCAAGGAGCCTGCCCGGCCCAGCCACCAGGTGCGGTGCTGCTCCCCCGCGGTGCGAACCACAGCGGCCCCAGGGCACTCCCTGCTCAAGACGTGCTGCTGCTGCCAGGGCCGGCTCTAGGCTTTTGCCGCCATAAGCAAAAACATAAAAAGATGGCCAGAATGCCGTCCTTGAAAATGTGCCGCCCCAAGCACGTGCTTGGTTTGCGGGTGCCTAGAGCCGGCCCTGCACTTAGCTCCCAGTATAGCACATTTCAGATGTCTAAAATTTGGGAGAGATGTATTAGTGTTTTTGTTTTCTTTTTTCTTTACTAATTTAAGATGGGATTTTTTTTAAAGTGTCAATGATTTAAGAGCACAAATCCCATTGACTTTCAATGAGATTTTCACTCCGAAGGGCTGGTCTCCACCATTAACTTGCACTGAAATGACTAAATCAGTTATTATTTTATTATTTCAGTGCAAGTCTGTTTGTGGACAGTTATTTCAGATTCAGATTAGCTGAAATTGTTAAGCAATTGATTTAGTCTACATCAAAATAGGATACTTTTATTCTGAAATGAGTGTCCACACGCAGACTTGCACCAAAAAACCCAAAAGGGGTGAATTAAAATTGATTTAGTTATGTCAGTACCAGTTTGTATGTACACTCGCCCTTAGGTGCTTTTGGAAAATCCCATCCCAGGAAGACAAATTGCGGCAATGAATACTCTCATTCAAATTTTCTGATGCAGTCTGTCAGGAGGACTTAAGGAAACCAGTCCTAACTTAGAAAGACTGCCCTCTAGCTTCAAAATAAGTTATTTTAATTCACATTGTGTATAGCATCAGACACAAGTATTGGAAGTAACTGGAAGATATTAAAAATCGACAACAAGGAGGCAGACTGGGTACTGGCTTGTTTAATTATTGGATTACAGCTGGATTTTGCTATTTTTGGGGTTAGCCTAATTTGCGCGTATTTTCTTGTACTGCATAATTTTGTGGGGGATTTTAAGTAATTGCTGGCAGCACAGAACAAGTGGCTTTTTGTTTCGGATGTCAAAATAAACATGGCTCTAATCCTGCCCAGGCAGAGTCATTTGCAAGACTGAGCCTAAATAAACAAAAACACAATAAACAATGACCCCAAATGATAATAAACGAATAACAATATATTTAGCCAGAACTGGAGGAAGAAATGAAATGAATATTTAGTGTAATTATAAATTCTCAAAGCAAACCCAGATGGCAACTAGTCCATCATTCAGAAAACAACTCAAGTGTCAAGAATCTCAGATGGCACCAGTAAAAACCTAAATGAAATAACACAGTAGACTAAAAATATTACTCCAAAGGGGATACACTCTTTTACTACTCTAACTCGTGCCATTGTCTTGAGACATTTGCAATAGTTTGTACTGTGGGGTAGAGTGCACTGAGCGGAAAGCTGCCATACCCAGTCCTAATTTGGAAATCTTGCCTCTTTCCAGCATTTCTAGCGTCTGTGTGAGCTGAGTGGTTATTTCTTGAGGGAAAAGGCCATTAGCATTGCCAGAGACTCCCCAAGGGATCCTTACCAGCCAGCACACAGCAGAGCAGCCCTGAGGCTACAACAAGTTGCAGTGAGGACCTGTGTGGTCCCCATTTGCCTCCAGGATTGTTTTGGGAGGGAAAGGCGGTGTATCACCACCTGGAGCTCTCTTCCTTGGTCAATTGCTAGGGCCCTCCCATATTCATGTTCCATTTTGGTCAATTTCACGGGCATAGGATTTTAAAAAATCATAAATTTCATGATTTCAGCTACTTAAATCTGAAATTTCATGGTGGTGTAATTGTAGGGGTCCTGACCCAAAAAGGAGTTGTGGGGGTGGGGGGGAAGTCCCATTACTGCTGCCCGTACTTCTGCGCTGCTGATGGTGGGGCACTGCCTTCAGAGCTGGGCACCTGGCCAACAGCTGTTGCTCTCCGGCCGCCAGCTCTGAAGACAGTGCAGAAGTAAGGGTGGCCATAGGCACCAACTCCATGGCTGCTTCCGGGCTGGAGCACCCCCGGGGAAAAAAAAAAGGTGGGGGCTGAGCACCCACTGGCAACCCCCCTATCAACGCCTCTCCCTCCCCCCAGCACCTCCTGCTTGCCGGTGGGCCCCGTCGATCAGCACCTCCCCCTCCCTGCCAGCGCCTACTGCCTGCCATGGATCAGCTGTTTTGCAGCATCAGGAGGCTCTTGGGGGGGGATAGGGGAGGAGTGAGGGTGCCGCGCACTCGGGGGAGAGGGCGGAACTGGCTGGGAAAGAGGCAAGGCAGGGGCGGGAAGAGGCAGGGAAGAGGTGGGGCGGGGGCAGGGCAGGGATGGGAAGAAGCAGGGCAGGAGTGGGGCATTGGGGAAGGGGTGGAGTGGGGGAGGGGCCTGGGTGAAGCTAGGGAGGGGCATTCTTCAGCAGATTAGAAACTTGGCGCCTATGAGGGTGGCGACCCCCTTTAAATAATATTGTGACCCCTCCTGCAACTCCCTTTTGGATCAGGACCCCCAATTTGAGAAAGACTCGTCTCCCCCGTGAAATATGTATAATATAGTATACATACAAAAGAGCAGATTGGGGGAAGACCAGTTTTCACGGTCCGTGACACGTTCTTCATGGCTGTGAATTTGGTAGGGCCCTATCAATTGCCAAGCCCAGCTTGCCTGGACCCAACGGTCTGGCCCATAAAGTGAAGACAGTCTGATGATTGCTGATGGACTAGCAGCTCTAAAGACCGAACTCCATGATTTCTGAAAGCACAGTCCTGGTCTAACTTGGGTCATTCTGGCAGCTGAGGATTGTCAGAAAGTAGAGGTACTTTGGACACACCCCTCTCTGCCAGCGACACTCCCTACACTGGGGCTGGGTGGACAGCGGTGGCACAGTGCCACCCTATATCTATGCTGGGGGAATCCTCAGGTGGCCATGTAAGCTACCTTTGGGTTGCATTGCACCCAGGGACAGGCTCAGAGAGGCTGCAGTGGGTGCCAGGATAGGGCCCAATTAATTGCAATAATCAAGCCTGTTGATCTGCATGGCTCGCCTTGGCTGGGCCTGTGTCTGATAGGATGGGGAGCAACCTCCTGACCAGTCACAGAAAATGAAGAGGAACTTTTCTGCTGACAAGGTATTTGTGCATCTGAAGACTGATTTACCATTGTGAAGACAGATGCTCTTGATGGTGGGACATGCTATAAAGAAGGCAAATTCTTCAAAGTGCTTCCCTCTACCTACCAGCATCCCTCAAGTCCTGCTTGGGCTCAGCTCTGGTCAGCTGCAAGTCATCCAGGTGTTGGTTTCAGCAAAGCATCGAGAAAGGGAAGAGATGATGCTGTTTGCTGCAGAGGCTCTCTCAACGACATCATACAGCTGCTCAATAGTATGAAGAATGGTTTAAAGCTTGTGATGCAGGGTTTGGAAGAGGAGGATTAATAATCAATGGTAATACTTTTACTGTTACATGGTTGTAGTTCTGTGTTCCTGGCTTGAGCCCAAGTCAGCTTTGAGCTTTCAGTGGTATTCAGTTAATTCAGTTTCCCATCTGTCTCCTAATCTCTTCCCCTCTTTTCATTACTTGAACAGATTTATAATATCAATAGAAGAGGCAAAAACATTGAAACATCCATCAAATCTGTCGAGAAATCGGCACCTCCCACATATGCAGTGAGAACACCTTGGATCTTTCACAATGTTTCTTCCTCAGATGATCCTTCCACTCCCAGAGAATAACCAGAGAATAAACCTTAATTTGTAACAGCGGCTTGACAACACTGGGATGGGTCTGCACATTTTCTAACGCTTGTCCCAGAGCCGAGGCCAACACATCAGAAGAGGCTGCAGCCCTCAGGATTGGGGCTGCTGGGTTAAGGCCCAACAAACCCAGCATATCAGCTAGAGTCTTTCCCTCTGTCCTTAAGAAAGCCAACATTTTCTTTAAAACTCTTTATTGGGTGCAGGAGGTGGTGAGGGCTGGCTCCCAGAGGCTACTGATTTCCACTGCCATCCACCCACTGCTTATCTCACTTGGAACTTGTGAGGGTTCCGGTGCCACTGGCAGCTCGCACAGTTCTGCACATCTTGCTCATAAACATGCGGCCAGAAACTCTGCACTTGCTCAAGCATTCTGTGGCTGCAGAGTCAATAGACCCCTCATCAAATGCTTGAGCTGCCTCTGTTACTAGAAGGCATTTCTTAGGGTCAATATTCATCCTCTCGCACCACTGCTCCAACATGGGTATAGCCTTTATACAAACTGTAATTTCCTCCATATATAGCAAAATTGCTTTCCCAAATTAATGGTTTTACTCAAGATGTTCTAGGGAGGGGTGCTGACCCAGGATCTCAGACGAGCCCCTCCAAATGTAATCCTTCTGCCCGGTGATGTAGGCAGCATCAAGGGCCAGTTTCTATATCCAGGGGTCCTCTTAAAATTACAAAACAAAGCCTGCTCAAGCTCCCACCCAGAAATCAGGGAAAATTAAACACTACTTCTGGCAGTAATATTCCCCTCTTGCAAACACTGAGTCTGTGTATAACAATTGAAAATTTTCCTTAAGGAGGGAGGAACACTGAATTTGTTGGGAAATCACAGCGGCAATGACTGAAAAGTATGAAAACAATAAGTAAACACCTACCCCACAGTGCAGTGTCCTTTCCCTCAGTTTCCCGCTTTGTGGTGTGAAAGTCCAATGGACGACTGCCCCTTTCACATGCCACTCCCATTTTCCCTCTGCTGCACCCCACTTACGGGTTGTTGTTCCAGGTCAGTGAAGGCCCAGAGGCTAGAGGCGTGTTCAGGTGGGTTCACCTCTAGCTCCTGGGGATGGGGAGGTGAGTGCATGCTGCCTCCACCACTGCTGCTGTCCTCCTGTTGGTTCTGTTGCTTTTCAGCACTGTCATTGCCATCTCTTCTGCTGCCTGCCATGGCCTTTGCTCACTGCTGCCTGCTATCACCTCTGCTGTATCTTGGTCTGGTCCAGACCTACAGCCCAGCTATTTGTAACCACACCTCAAGGATTTGCTGGGAAGGGAGGGGCACCTTTGATGCTGCTGCTACATCTCTCACCATGCTGCCTCTAGCTGCGATGCCGTGTTCTGAGGTTCCACCACCTAGCCCAATTCTTAGTGATTTCAGTGGGTAGCGGAGAACCTCACTACTGCTGCTGCCTCCTTTACAGTAGCTTTTACCAGCACAGACAAGACAGAAAAGACAAGGACTCTTAACTGAATCTAACCAGCCCTATCTTTAAACTCTGGAGGGGAAGAGTCAAATAGCATCTAGGAGCCTTAAAACACCTATCCCGCCCCCTCTGACCTTCGCTTGGATTTACTTTACTACCCCTCCTTCAGTTAGGTCCTCGGAAGTACAGATTAGTCACGCAGTAAGGGTAACTACATTTCATTACCCCAGCATCCACAACTTAAGAGAATTTTAACCCAAAGCAGCCAAATTTGATCACTTTGATAAAGCAGATATGCCAATTGATCACCGTAGGCAGATTAGGTGTGTTTATGCAAATACTGTTTGCTTATGCGGTCTCTTCCCCCAGGTCAATAGACGGCTGGAGAGAATTCATTCAGACCGATGGCTTACATACAGAGGCGGCTAAATAATCTAAAGCAAGTGAGGCATACAGTGATATTAACCCTTTTTTCTGCTTTCCAGTTTTTCCATGAAGAACCATCTAATTAACCCAAATGCATTCATTATTCAGTTACCCAATAATTTCAATACATATTGGACTATAGATGGTCCATGAGCAACCTAGGTTTATTACATTTCTGTTCAGTATGGGTCAGTTTTTCTAAAGCGCCTAAGTGCTTTAGGAGGCTAATCCAGGAATAACTAGCACAAATAGCAAGAAGCTCCAACCCCACAAATTCAAATTCAAAATTAGGCAGTTATTTTTTTAAAACAGTGATGGTGATTCGGCATTGGAACAAACTACCAAGTGTTGGGTTCTCTTTCTCTTGGTATCTTCAGATCTAGACTGGAAGCCTTTCTGGAGGGTATGAGTTCATGAAACATACATTATTGGACTTGATACAGGGGTGATTGGGTGAAATTTAATTGCCTGTGAGACACAGAAGGTCAGACTAGATGACCTATTGTCCTGTGTGGCCTTAAAATCTATGACCCCATGTGATCTTCACGCATCACCTGTGACAGAGAAATTCTAAGAGAATGTTTGTGTGTGTTTTGTTTCCCAACTAAATGAGGTTTTTCTGATGAATTGTCTGACATAGCTATTTCATGTGAAGATGCTGTAAATTGCTTGCTCACACATCAACGTCTGAAATGTGGTTTTACTGTGAATGATGACTCTACAAAAAAATGGAGCAGCTTTCCCCAACCCCTCTGCCCTTATCCGGTATCCATTCTACAGTCAGCTTTGCTCCCTTAAGTGATACAAGTGCAACTGTCATCAGTAGTGGGTTTACAGGGGTGCCATGGCACCGGGCCCACACTCAAAAAGGGCCCCAGCCTGGCCCACTCCAGTTGTGCTGCGCCCCAAGCCACTGGCTCCTCTCCATCCCCCATCCACCCCCACCACTCGCTCCTCTCTGTAGGGCTTCTCTCTGCCGCCTGGCTCCACTCACCGGCTCCCGCTCACTCCTCTTGGCTGGCGGCCAGCTGGCTGCATGTCAGTGCCGGGGCAGAGAGGAGCCCTCAGCCACTGCTGCTCCAGGCCAGTGACCTGAACGTCTGCTTCAAGCTCCCTGGGGGCAGGACTCACCTCTCCCTGCCACTTAGGATGACCAGATGTCCCGATTTTATAGGGACAGTTCCAATTTTTGGGTCTTTTTCTTATATAGGCTCCTATTACCCCCCACCCCCGTCCCGATTTTTCACATTTGCTGTCTGGTCACCCTACAGCCACTCTGCGGAAGTGGCGGACTGGGGAAGTTGGTGGCTGTCCCTCCTCCCACCAGCCTCTGCAAGGAAACTCCTCCTCCGCTGCAGGCACCAGCACCAATTGGGTAAGGCTGGGTGGGGCTCCGGGAGATGGGGCTGCTCTCTGCTCCCAGGCTTCAGCTGTCCTGCCCCCTAGCACTGTGCTGGGCTGGAGGATCCCTGCTCTGCGCTGGCTCAGCAGGGCTGATGAGTAAGGCTATGTTTCAGTGACAGGTATTTTTAGTAAAAGTCATGGACAGGTCACGGACAGTAAACAAAAAGTCATGGCCTGTGACCTGTCCATGACTTGTACTATATACCCCGACTGAATCTTGGGGGTGAGTGGCCCAGGGGGCATTGTGGGTGCTCTGGGGGGGCCGTGGGCAGTGCGCAGCCTGGGACCGCCGCTGGTGCTTGGAGCAGATGTTGGCAGGGCTGGCAGGCTCCCTACCCTAACCCAGCTCCGCATGGCTTCCCAGAAATGGCAATATGTGTCCCTCCCTCTGGTCCTGGTGGAGGCACGGCCAGATGGCTCCGTGCGCTGCCTCCGCCTGGAGCACCAGCTCCGCAGCTCCCCTTGGCTGGGAACCTCAGTCAATGGGATCTGCAGGGGCAGTACCTGCCAGTGGAGGCCGCATGCAGCCTCTGCCTATGAGCTGAGGGAGGGAGCCCCCCACGGTAAGCGCTGCCCACAGCCTTCATCCCCTCCCTTGCCCCAACCCCCAGGCCCCACCCCCACCCAAACTCACTCCCCCACGCCATGCTCCAATGCCCTATGGAGGCCCACTAGTATGTTTGGCATTGGGTCCACGAATCCGGCCCTGACTGTCATTACTGTTTGCCCTGCAGTGCCAAGGGAGGATTTGTGGCATAAACCCCGCACCTGATAGGAGAGAATATTGGAGTACAGGCAAATAGCATTAAGGGGGGTTGTTTTGTATTCCTCTAAATTATAATCTTATTTTTTTTAAATATCCGCCCCTCCCCCAGATAAAGAGAAAATAGCAAAAAGAACAAAAATGTAAAGGAGCTGGATGGATTTAATCAAAGGTTTCTAAAAAGTTACACCGAATCTTTTCAAATTTGTTTGAGGTCCCTCTTCTGAGAAATGTTATTTGCTCTCTGAGTCTATTTTCAAGACCTGAAGAAGAGCTCTGAGTTAGCTTGAAAGCTTGTCTCTCTCACCCACAGAAGTTGGTCCCATAAATGCATTGCCTCACCCACCCTGTCTCACCTGTTCTCTAGGTCAGTCAAGCTGAGCAAAGCTTCTGTCTCTGGAGCCAGTCTGCTATTCCATCTAAGCAATATGAGTCGTTTGGCTACAAGCTCTGCTCTAGAGGACCAAGCTTCCCGTGAGTTTCCCAAATGATGGGATAGATCCCAAAACACAGTTCTGAGGAGTACTTTTTAAGGAGGCATCCATTATCATATTAATCCTCCTGCCTACTTCAAGCCAAAAGGATTGTCTCTTGGGACAGTCCCAAAACAGGTGAGCCAGCGTGGCTCCATATTTCCAGCAGCAGTCTCTTTTGTAGGATGATAGGGAGCCAAGAGCCTGGAAGTCCTGGGAGCCCTGGTTCTCAGGCTCATGGCTCCTCAGTGGCCCAGGCTTTCAGACTCCAGCTCCTCAGCATCCCACCACGCAGGCTTCCCTGGATCCAGGGAAAGCATGCTGCTCCAGAACAAGGCTCCACTCCCTTTCATGGAGAATTTTGAAATTGGGAGAGGGAGGGTTATGCTGAATCAGAACACCACCAAATTGTGAAATATCAGAATCCTCTGCCAGACAGAATTCCCTTTCTCCACCCGGCTCCAGAAACTGCAGGAAGTCCACTGCAGGGTGGATGGGATGGGAGATGTTTGCTGAGAGTAGATTTCTGCACACAGGGTAGTTCAGTGTGTGGGAGATGGTTCACGTGAGGCTTGTTCCAAAGTAAAGAGTGCCAGCAAAAAAGGCAGTATCACAGTTATGGGGAAAACTGTACCTCTTTTCCCATGCTGGTCTCTTGGAGAGCATCTACCTCACGTTCTGGGCTTCTGTTCTTGGAGTGGAATCTCATGCATGAGCAATTCTTCCCCTCTTAGACCAGAAGCAGATACACTACCCTGTGTGCAGAAATCACTGATCACCCTGCAGGCTGTTGAGGATCCAAGGGGTAGATTCACAAATGGTTTAGGCACCTAACTGCCACTTCAATAGGCGAAGTCTCTGATTTAGACACCATTGGTATTCACAAAAGCCCCACTCAGATGCTACCGAATGCTGTAGGCGCCCATCCTTACTTGGCACCCAAGTTTTTGCAGCGAAAGTTCCCTATGTGCCTAAGTGTTAGCCTCTGGGCATGAGCACTGCTGCCTCACTCTAGCTGTCTGGATGCCTAAGCCACAGTGTGAGTCACAAAATGGTGGACGATAGGTGTTCCTTTGCCTAACTCACCAGCAGGGCCTGATCCAGCAGGGAAGCTCGGAGTATGCCTATATTCACACAAAATACCCATGTGGGGGAGGGGGATGACCTCCCTTGCAACTTTTAGCCCAATGGTTAGGGTCCTCACCTGGGATGTGGGAAATCCCCAGTTCAAGTGCCTGCTCTGCCTGAGAGGGAGAAGGGATTTGAACAGGGCTAAGGGATATTCTGATGTGGGGCTCCCTCAGTCTCGCCTGTTGAAGGCGTTCCTCCATTAGCTCTGTAGTTTGAACACTCACCTGTGAAATGGCAGAGATCTGTTCATATCCCCTATCATCCAGTAGAGGGGGGACATGAACGGGGGTCTCCCACAAGCCAGGTGAGTACCCCAGCATTGGGGCTAAAAGTGCTAAGGGAGGTCCTCCCCGCACTCCATTGGATTGTTGCAAGAAATGCCTTAGGTGCCTAACTCCAGGAGAGGATTTCACAGCTGAGAATTCCAAGCAGAGGCAGGCACCACCCTCCATCTTGGATTTAGGTGTCAAACTCCCTCACAGGGGCGCTGGGGCGGGACTTAGCATACACCCCTTTTCTGGGCATCTACCATTGGCTATCTTAGGTGGGAAGCAACCTTGCATACTGGCTTTTGTGAATCCCATTCTTCGGGCCTATCTCCCCTCAGCTTCCCCTAGCTCAGGCTTTGTGAATGCCAGTGGTGTGGTAGGTGCCTAGAGTTAGGTGTTGCAACGCTGACCATGGGAATGCCCAAGTCCCTTTGTGAATCTAACTCCAGGAAACTGAAGGCCCAAGCTCCACAGCAGCCAACCAGGCAGACTGTTGAGGAACCACACCCACCTCAAATGACAAGAGAGTTTTCTTTAAAAAGCAGCATAAGTTTAAAAAAATTGCCAACAGAAGTGATCATACAAGGTATCATTTCATCACTTAATCTGAACGACCTCAGGCGGCCACCAAGCTTCAATCCCAAAGGTATATCAGAAAATATTTCTTAACCAGGGGACTAAGCTTTAAGGCGTCATCATGGCTCATCCCCACAAGCTACTCTATTCTGGTAAGCTGGGCGATTTCCAAACTGTGCTACAGAGCTTAATTGCAGCATTAACCTTCTGACTCCTTTGCAAATAAGAACTGAAAAATATTTTAGGACATCTTGTGGCTGGCTTTGGAAGAGAGGGACAAGCCACAGGAAGAATTCCATCTATCTTGTGCCCCTGCACAGGGGCTAGCCATAATCCCAGTCCTTATGCTCAGTGACTCCCAAGGAGCAGAGAATATAATACTGTAATGCTAAATTCTTCAAAGGGGGTAGGGACATGGACTTATCCCCATTCTCCAATGGCTCACAAAGCTGGGCCGGTATAGAGAGAGTACATGTGCTACCGGTTTTTTTGGAGGAAGTTGTGGCCCAGTTATGGTGATTGATTGACCATCACCCCCATGGTATTCTGGCAGGGCAGCCCCAACCCCACCAACCCAACAACTAAAACATATGTCCAAGCTCTGGCTATTCTCATTGATTTATTTTCCTCCTATCTAGTCTCCTCAAATCTCACGGTACCATTCAAAACACAAATGATAAAATTAGCATCTTGCCCATGTCAATTCTTTATCCTCGCTTCCAAGGCCCTACATAACCCACCTGGGCCTCCAAAACCAATCTTAATTCTTATGAGCCCCTTGCCCTCCTTCTCTCGATCTTTGATGCCAGGCTTGCAATCTGTTTGGTTTCCTTCCCCCACTCTCATCTTTGTGACTTCTTCTAGGCGTGGACTGACTCTAGATTTATTCCCAAGATGCCCCTGGACACTAACCCACATTAAGCAAAGGCTTTCGCTACCCAAATATGACTTAGGATTTTGCTGTTACGGAAGAGTCAGCATTTCCTCAGAGTCTGCCAGAATGTCTGGATTTATGCATCTGTCTTTCTGACAGCGAACTCCTCCGAGTCAGGTACTGCTCTTAATTTTTGTCTTGTACAGCACCGAGCACTTTCTTGCTGCCCAACCGTAAATGACATCAACACAATGGGCTGAAAAAGGCACAAGATAGGCCGTGTAATCTTTATGCTCCCCCATACGTACACACAGTTACTATTATTCACATATCTGTGATAGTCTTTTTTATTAAACTCATTCTGACTTAATTTTTCTTTAAAAAAAAATACTAGAACTCAGAGTTATTCACCTTAAATGAGCCTTTTAAACACAAAAACAAATCAGAGATGCTGCCCTGCCTATGGGAGAGGACTTGCAGGACAGGAGTTGATAGTTATGCCTGGTAGAAGCTCAGGAAGATCTTGTTGGCACTGGACAGAGGTACCGGCACAGCAGCTTTTGTTGATCTCTTTGGTAGAGAGCCACCTGTATTAAGATCTTGTCAGGCAATCCACCAGCATGGACACCAGCATAGGTGTGGGGTCCCAACACAAACATTGGATACCAGATCTCCATGTGGTCACAGGTGTTTCTTCCTGTTAGTTTGATTTTATGTGCACACCTCTTTCTTTGATGGGCTATTATAGAAAGGTGTGTGAGACATCATACTTTAAGAAGGGAAGTTATAGCAGTATATGCTAAAGGGGAAGGTAACTGAATGTCCTTAGCTGCTGAGTTATTGAGACCACGTCTGAAACATGGAAACATCTGCCAGGAATAACATGGATAAACAGAGACCACTTAAAGGGGAGGGGGAGCATAGTTTTTTCAGAATCATATACCTTGTGTACAGAAGCCCCACTACAGCTGAATGTGAGAATAAGATGTTGACAGGATAGCCCTAACCACTGTCCTGTTGTTAAAGTGAAAACCTCTTCAGATGAGCACATGGTTTATTTTGGAGTAATATGGGGAATTGTCAAGTATCTATTTACAACACTTCTCTTACAGTGGGAGTACTATGGCTAGAATAGCCATTAAGACAATGGAAAGCTTGTACTAATTATAGGAAACCATTTGTAACTTAACATTGCATTGTAAAATAACATTGCTTTTTTTTCTTGGATCACTTTCTCCAGTATTTAAAATAGCTTTAACTTTGCTTCATTCGTACAATTGTTCTTAGAAGTTTAACATTATAGATTAAAAAGCCTACATAGCTCAGCAGATTAGTCCTAACCAAGTGGTGACAATTCTTATCGGATTGGAAGTCTTAAGTGAAATAAATTTGAGCATTTGCTTTGGGCTGCAGTGGATGGGAATAGGCAGCATTTTACGTAAATCAGCACAGCTGCTAATCCTGCCTTTTTCTGAAAGTGGTGTCTTAGAGGGTGGATCCATGCTACAAAAATGAGTATATGAATTACAGAACGTCAAGCAACGGTGCAGCTGTGCTATGCTAAGCCACTATGGTTGATGCAGTTTAGACATTCATACCTATTTTTCCATCTGTAGTTACATACGTTTTCAACAAATGAGCTTACTAGTGATTCCTATGAATCTCCACTTCTGCTACTTCTCCGTAGCGGTATCAGCGAAGGGGCAACAAAACTACCTCATCCTTTCAAAGGCAACGTATTCATTTGAGGTCAAAATGTTGGATAAAAATCAACCTACACATGGTAAAGTAAAATAGGCCGGGGATTACAAGGCATAGTGAGTTCAGGCAGCAGCCTTTTGCCTCCATGGACACAGGCTCAAATCGAACGGCTCACAAGTGAAATGCATTTGGACATGAGCCTGCACTGAGCAAAATAAATACCCAAACTAATGGAGCACAACCCCCAGTTTCTGATCAATACATGAGGTGATGCAGAGAACAGGGTGGAGACGCTTGCACAGCATGTGCTTTCACCGCACAGGCCAAATTCTGTTCTACGCCAGTGAATTCAGGAGTGTAACTCAGGGCAGTCTTTGGGCCAGGGCCGCCCAGAGGATTCCGGGGGCCCGGGGTCTTCGGTGGCGGGGGGCCCTTCCGTTCCTGGACCCTCCGCCGAAGTGCCCCGAAGACCCGCGGCGGGGGCCTCCCCGCCGCCGAATTACCGCCGAAGCGGGACCCGCCGCCAAAGCGCAGCCCGGTCTTCAGTGGTAATTCGGCGGAGGGGGGGCCCGCCGCGGGTCTTCGGGGCACTTCGGCGGCGGGTCCTGGAACAGAAGGGCCCCCCGCCGCCGAATTACCGCTGAAGACCGAGCTGAACTTCGGCGGCAGGTCCCGCTCCGTCTTCGGCGGTAATTCGCCAGCGGGGGGTCCTTCCGCCCCGGAGCGGAAGGACCCGCCGCCGGCGAAGACCGGGAGCGGCAGAAGCTCCTGCGCCCGGCCGCACAAGAGTTTGCCGGGCACCCCGGAGCGAGTGAGGGACCCCGCTCCAGGGGCCCCGAAAAACTCTGGTGGGGGCCCCCGTGGGGCTCGGGGCAAATTGGCCCTCTTGCCCCCCCCTCTGGGCGGCCCTGCTTTGGGCCTATGAAACAAGGGCAGCCCTAGCATGGCCTTATATATTTACCTGATGTCACTGTGCCATATTCTGCCTTCGGATATGCAAATGCAATTTCCACTGGGTCAAATTCAGCACTGGGCCAGTTTTGCCATTGATTTCAATGGGAGCGGTTAAGGGCCCTGGTATAAGCAGATGCAAGCTCACTAATTAAAATGGAAGTAGCCAATATATATATGAGAGCAAAATTTAGGCTAGTGATATTAGGCACTTACTGGTTTCAGCATTAAAATATTCCCTTTCCTAAAATGAAACCACAGAAGCAGAGTAAATATGAGCACTAACAACTACTGCACGCTGTGCCGTTTCTGGTGCCTTTTGCTCGAACATCTAACTCAATGCTGCAGAGAGAGGCTACATTCCCTCTTTGCATTTCTTCCTAATGGATGACTTGTACTTGTCTAGAGAAAAGTATATTATTAGTAAGAAAAATAAAGCACAAATATTAGAAGTTACCTTTCCTTTGAAAAATCTTCTTCCCCTCACCCCCACCCGCACATTTGAAGTACTTAATATTGAATCTATGCAGCAGATTACAACCATTTAAAACTGAGCCTTTAAGTACCAAAGAGAAGAACACCTATTACACGAATGCAGTAATTCTTCCGGCCTAATCAGACACTCTTTAAGTCATCGCTCATTCAAACAAAGCAATATGGCATATATTCTCTCTAGATATGTACCTATATAGATATGTACACACCCCCATTACACATACACACATAATAAGGAGAAAAAGCCCTATCTGAACAATATTACATAGGATGGACCTAGTTGAATAAGTCAGTGAGATCAGAGGAGAGGAATTATGTAATCTTTTCAATTGAGCACACAGCTATAATTACTTTATCAAGCTGCATTAATATTTCACTGCAGTTTTCAGATTATGTGTACGCAGCATAATATTAAATATTCATCTATGGATTAAACCACCGCAGCTTTTAACTGCATGTTTCTCTCTGCCTCTTTTTTCGCTAAAGATATCTGAAATAACCTTACTGTACTGCTGTGGGAGGGGGAAGGGTAGAGAGAAGAAATGAATGTGCTGAGTAGCCGAAATAGAGTAAAGACAAATGCACAGAGGTCATTTCATAAAGGTCCTGAGCTGTCATTTCTCTCTTGCTGGACCGGAGCAGCATCCCCTCTGCTGATGTAACATTCATGCAGCCTAATTCTGATTATGTTAAAAAGGAGAGGATGAAAAATAATACAGAACAGGGGGGGAGGGAATAGTAGTAAATACCAAGAAAGGGATTGAAAAGGCAACATCAAGGGGGAATGGCGAGAGCTAGAGAAGCACTTACCCATAAACAGCCAGATGGAGCCACCAGACACTAGGAAGAAGGTGAGCATGCCTGCTGGATCCGGCTGCAGCATGGGCAGCCTGAAGAGACTGAGTGGAGGGTGTATGTGAAGGGGGGAGGGGGGACTGCAGCACATTCACTGCAGTGACTGAGGCAGTAGCAGCAGCAGGGACTCGACCACTCCGCTTGCTCCAAGGCGCAGCATGCTTGTCAATTACTCCCACCGCATAGGATGATATTTTTAGCAATCCCCCTTCCTCGGGGACCTCTAGCTTCTTCTTAAAGAGGGCAATGCATCCCACTTGGGTAGGGCTCACTGATCTGCACGGGAGCAATTCCCCTCCCTCTCCTGGAAATCCAGCAGCCCAGGCAGCAAGGGGGACTGGGAGGGGAAAGAAGGGATGGGAAGGGGAGAAACTTTATTTGGTGGTTTCTGATATCTTAACCTGTGTCCAAAGAAATTGCCCAAATATGTGCCCTGCAGCAGCAATGCACCGGAATGCTCCCAGAGGCCCCAATTGTCAGAGATGCTGAGCGCTTCAACTCCATCTGAAGTCGATGGGAGCTGCAGGCACTCAGCGCCTCTGGAAATGTTCAGGTCTTCACATACAGCGAAGGACTATGCAAGAGGACAGAGAGCCAAGTTGATTTTTATGGTCTGTGGTGAACATTTGGACAAAGCAGATTGGGGGAATTAGTTATTCCATCCTTTCCTGAACACACTGGTCTCAGAAAATTAATCTCTCAGCTGCTGGGTATGAGAAGGGCTTTGCAGAAAGAGCAGAGGCATAGACCAATCTAGGGATGGGTCAGTGGTGAAGTCATATGTGCTGTTCCTTTGTAGGATGACCAGACAGCAAATGTGAAAAATCAGGAAGGGGGTGGGAGGTAATAAGAGCCTATATAAGAAAAAGACCCAAAAATCAGGGCTGTCCCTGTAAAATCGGGACATCTGGTCACCCTATTCCTTTGCTAGTGCAAGTGTGGGAGTTGGTAGCAGTGACAATAGAATAAAATATCTCCGTTAGACAGAGGATTTCAACCTTTGATGTAGCTTCATTAGTGCAAACCTGTATAGCAGACAGGCTAAACTGCAATAAGCTGTGATTTGTACCAGTGCAGTTGATCCCTCCTTGAAATCAGGGTTAACTGCATTGGTGCACATCATGTCTTATAACAGCTTTACTTGTCTACATTAGGAACTAGCACAGAGGTGGACAAACTATGGCCCACGGGCCGCATCTAGCCTGCAGGACTGTCCTGCCCGGCCCCTGAGCTCCCGGCCAGGGAAGCCCCTCCCCTGCTGTTCCCCCTCCCCCGCAGCCTCAGCTTGCCACGCTGCCAGAGCTCTGGGTGGCGGGACTGCTTAGTGGCGTGGCTGGCTCCGGCCGGGCAGTGTAGCTGCCAGTCCTGCTGCTCCGAGCAGCATGGTAAGGGGGTGGGGAGGTTGGATAAGGGGCTGGGGATTCCGGGGGGGAAGTCAGGGGACAGGGAGCAGAGGGCAATTGGATGGGGCGGAGGTTCGGGGAGGGGCGGTCAGGGGATGGGGAACAGGGGAGGTTGGATAGGGGGTGGGGTGGTCAGTGGATAAGGAGCGGGGAGGGTTGGATGGGTTGGGAGTTTTGAGGGGAGCAGTCAGGGTTTGGGAAGTAGGAGGGGGCAGATAGGGGGTGGGGGCCAGGCTGTTTGGGGGAGGCACAGCCTTCCCTACCCAGCCCTCCATACAGTTTTGCAACCTCGATGTGGCCCTCGGGCCAAAAAGTTTGCCCACCCCTGGACTAGCACCAGTGCAGCTATGCCAGCTGTAACTGGTGCAGAATTCCCAATGTAGACAAAGGCCCATGTTTTTCTTTAAGGTGGAAGGAATGAGAGTGATTGGTACTTTCCAGCAAGAGAAACTGATTCTCCTTAAGTAATTCTTGCACTTCTAAAATTGTGATAGTACAGCACTGTTATTGGGGTTTCAGAACCGGGGGATGGGGTGCTCAGAGCAAGGTGATTTAGCCCATCAGCACAGTTACTCCGCAGTGCTAGCATGCAAACTGCTCCCTGCTCTCCAGACTCAGTGCAGGGAGCAGGCACCATGGCTGCCGGGGAAGCATCTCAGCCACCAAGAGATCTGGAGTAGAGCTGTGAGAGAACCACATTTTTCATTTTGGGGGGAAGTTTCACAACTTTGAAATGTCTTTCATTCCAAAATGAAAAAACAATGTCGTAATTTCCTGTAAACAGAAATTCAGTTAAAAACTTTGTTTAGGGTAGATCAAAACATTTTGTTTGATAAGATCAAAATATTTTGTTCCAGTTTTGACTTATACAATTTTTTATATTTTATTCTCTAAAATTAAAGAATGAAACAGACGTTTTGAATGGGAAAATCAAAACTTTTCTTTGATTTTTGTTTCTAACCAAATTTTTGTTGAATGTGACATATTTCCGCAAAATGGCACTACCTCTCCCTAGTTATCTCCGTAAAGGCTTTATCACCTTGACCGAGAGGTTAGAAAATATTTTCTATGACAGATTATGGCTCAACGCAAAGTGACTCAGAGCTTCCCTACATTTCAAAGTCAATGCTGTCTGCCACATGCACACTCATAAAGATCTCACCATCTCATCTTCCATTTCACTATAAAAAAAAATTTAAATCCATCACTCATCTCTGGAACAAATGCAACCTACCTGCTCAGTATCAATTATAACGACCTGGAAAGCTATATCTATTTTCAAATTGTGCTCATCACCAGGATATCTAAACCACTCCAACCTCCTATCTGTCTAAATGAGTGGACTCTGCACCTCTCCCCTTTAAACTACTCACTGAAATGAGTAACAAACCACATGATTTTCAAGTTGTCTCCTGAAAAACTAACTTACCACCCTGTTGACTGTAAAGAGGAAAAAACCCACCAGTTTGGTGTTCAGCCCTGCTCTCTGCTCACTGGGTGTGCTGTCTATATGGGATTCTCCCCTCTCTGTCTCCCAAGGAGCTACTCTGCTAGCCTCTCCCCTGCACACCAGTACAAGACCAGGGGGAATCTAAGCAGGGAACTGCTAAACTGTACATATGGGGGACAGGCATTGTCTCCAATATGCTTCTCCTTCCCTCAATTCTCCTCCAGTCTGATCAATAACCACATGCCAATTAGGGCAGACTGTGTCTACACCAACCATCTTTTTCACCCAACTTTCCAGCAATCTCCACCTTTAATTTTTCTGTGCAGTTGATGTAAACGCCAACCTCTAAATTCTAATACTGTGTGACGTCTCATCAGTTGAGTCCTATAGGTGACTGGCAATATTACACAGAATATTCCTTTAAGTTAAACTACCAGCACTGCCAGACCAAACATGAGGCACAAAATACATTAAAATAGCCTTCCATGTTATCACTTAGTCTCACCAGATAATCTCATAGACTTTAAGGTCAGAAGGGACCATTATGATCATCTAGTCCGACCTTGGTGAAGCACTGGAATGGGTTACCTAGGGAGGTGGTGGAATCTCCTTCCTTAGAGGTTTTTAAGGTCAGGCTTGACAAAGCCCTGGCTGGGATGATTTAGTTGGGAATTGGTCCTGCTTTGAGCAGGGGGTTGGACTAGATGACCTCCTGAGGTCCCTTCCAACCCTGATATTCTATGATTCTATGATGGGAGCTGGGTGCCTAGCTCCATTAGGCACTTGTGAAAAATCTACCCATTACTAAATTAACCTGGGTCCTACATGATATCCTATCTTTTGGAGGTGAACTGCTGAGCCCAAACTACAGTTCCCATCACTGCTTACTTTAGTATGCAGTTAGTAGACTGCATAGCATCACTTAAATCACTACCAATATTTGGAATCAGAAGTCCATGGAAGTCATCCAAAATGCAACATTTAAAGCATGGGTAGATTTTGATAAGCCATCAAGTCAGGAGAAAAAACAGGCCTTATCCAAGTGAACAATGATTAAAATGGGTTTAACTATTGTTGAAACCTCAGCTTAACAGAGGGCTACTTAATTGCTAAGACTCACAGAGAGTTATGTTATGATCATGCAGCATTTGTTTGTGGGTAGAACCTCCATTTTGCTAGTATGATGCAGATTATGGAGAAATCTAATTTACCTGATATTTTGTTTCAAAGACACATTTAAAAAAAGAGGAACTGTAGCTTTAGGCACAATTTGCTGTTTTATATCTTCTAAACTTGTCTGTGGTAAGGTTATGGGAAACTTGCTGAAATACACCTGAGGAAAGGTTTTTCTGTAACATTTTGAGAACTTTATTAAAGTGAGATTTGTAGAACTACACTTGATTAAAATTAATGCATATTAAGTTGGCCTCTATGATGCAGAAAATGTATCCAGGGAGCTATAATTTACCTTCCATTGGGCACCAGAGTTCTTTTCCACTCTCATACCACCTGAGCTGAACATTTAAAATTCTTACCTTACACTGGCTGTGATGATTCACAGTTTTTAAGGGCAGAAAAGACCACTGTGATAATCTAGTCTAACACCCTGCATAACATAGGTCATAGAACTTCCCCGTAATAATATCTGTTTGAACTAGAGAATATCATTTAGAAAAACATCCAATCTTGACTTAAAAATGTGTAATGATGGAGAATACATTTAAATGATGGTAATTTTTTTCTATGGTTAATTAACCTCACTGTTAAAAATGTGTGCCTTACTTTCAGTCTGAATTTGTTTAACTTCAATTTCCAGTCACTGGATCTTGTTACACATTTGCCTGCAAGACTTAAGAGCCCATTAGCAAATTTTTGTTCCCTATATAGGTATACAAACTGTGATCAAATCATCCCTTAACCATTTCTAGTGAAGCTAAACAGATTGAGCTCATTGAGTATGTTACTATAAGGCATGTTTTCCAATCCTTTAATCATTCTCGCGGCTTTTCTCTGAATCCTCTCCAATTTATCAACAGCCTTCTTAAATTGTGGGCATAGAACTGGACACAGTATTCCAGGAGTGGCCACACCAACGTTAAATACAGAGCTAATATAACCTCTCTATTCCAACTCTAAATTCCCCTGTTCTTACATCCAAGGAGAGCATTAGTCCTTTTGGCTATGGCATCACATTGGGAACTCATTTTTTCATCCACCATGACCCCCAAATCTTTTTCAGAGTCACTGCTTTCCAGGATAGAATCTCCCATCCTGTAAGTATGGCTTACATTCTTTATTCCTAGATGTATAACTTTACATCTGGGTATATTAAAAGGCACATTGTTTGCTTGTGCCCATCATACTAAGCAAACCAAATAACTCTGTACCAGTGATCTGTCCTCTTCATTATTTACCACTTCCTCAATCTTTGTGTCATCTGCAAAATGTATCAGTGATGAATTGGTATTTTCTTCCAGGACATTGATAAAAACATTAAATGGCATAAGGACAAGAACTGATCCTTGTAAGATCCCACTAGAAACATACCTGCTCAGTGATAAATATTTTGTACTACCATGACACCTTCTGTCTGATGATCTCAAAGTGCTTCACAAACAATAAAAAATAAAACCTTCCAAAATTACAATAAATAATAATATCCTCAGATACAGATGGGGAAACCTGAGATTAAGTAACCTGTTCAAGATCCCTCAGAACCCAATGGCAGAGTTGTAAAAAGGATCTAGATCTCCTGGTCCATGGTCTTGGGATGCAAACACTAAACCACTCTTCCATTATTCACTGAACAGAAGAGTAGCAATGTTTGCAATTTCTTGCTTGATTTCTTGAGTGCCTTGGGTAGGATGGCAGGGAATTAGTAGAAGTGGCTTTTTTTAAACCAAAAAGAGAGGTCTAATGGGATCATCTCCTACAGGGGGGAAGATTCCTACTCAGCTTACTTCATTCTTCCATTTCCCACCACTGCCCTTGGTCCTTCTTCTGGCCATATCTGAAATACTATATAGGGGTAGTGTATGTAGGTGAGATTTATTGGATGGGTAAGCATTTTGCAGACCAAACCAAGACTGAATTGTACTCACCATTGTGTCCTCCAGTACCAAGGACAGAGGTTCAAGAGAAAACAGTTGTTTCATGTAGTATGTCCTCCTTCCCAAATATATTAGTTCATGGTGCAGGGGAATGAAAATGAACTTTCATATATTGTGCTTCAAGGAGGTAGTTCCTCTGCTTGTGGCAGTCAAGCACCAACAGTCTGGTTCATCATCTCATTTTTCATCTAATATTCTAGGATACAAGATGAGTCAAAGACGATCTTCACTGTTGTAGGTAAGAGAACCCTGGAAGACAGAACCCTTAATTAGTATAGAAATCCCCCAAAGCGATAAGAGAACCCTACAATGCAGAGAACTCTATAGCACAGAGAATCTGGAGAGAAAGGACATTCTGTGTAGACTAGAGCTGTGCAAACTATTCATATCAAACTTCAAATTCATTCAAAAGACAGGATTTAGCCCTCTGTTGCTGCATGAAATGTGTATGGCAAACTTTTCTTCCTCCCCCTGAACATTAGGGACATCCAGATTGGAATTTCATAGCATGGTTTGGAGCAGATGCTACTGCTGGGAGAGGGGGCCAGCATCAGATTTATTTTTTTTAATAATTCCTCAGTAATGCTTTTTTGTTTATAAGTAATTTAAAAAAAATTAATGAGCTAAATCTTTGCCCCATTAAAGTCACTGGAAGTTTTGCCATTGACTTAGGGCATGGCTACACTTGCAGATGTAGAGCGCTTTGAGTTAAACCAGCCTTTGGAGAGCGCAGTAGGGAAAGCGCTGCGGTCTGTCCACACTGACAGCTTCAAGTGCACTAGCATGGCCACATTTGTGGCACTTGCAGTGGCATTGGGAGCGGTGCATTATGGGCAGCTATCCCAGCATGCAAGTGACTGCAACGTGCTTTTCAAATGGAGGTGGGATGGGGTGGAGTATGACAGGGAGCATGTTGTGTGTACATGGGGGAGAGAGAGAGTGGGATTTTGGGGGGCTGAGAGCATGTCAGCATGCTGTCTTGTAAGTTGACCCCTCTTTCCCCCGTCCTGCCTCTCTCTCTCTCTCTCTCTCTCTGTCTCTCTCTCTCACACACACACACAGTATTCCACAGTAATGGTTGCTTTGTCTTGGAGAAGATAAGCAGCTGGCTATCAGAAATGGAGCTTTGAAAGGGCATATCCGCATTCCTGCAGCGATTCAAAAACAATGACAAGAGTGGCCACTTGACTTAAGGGGATTATGGGACGTTTCCAGAGGCCGATCAGAGTGCAGTAATGCAACACCTCGTTCACACTGCTGCTCGGGTGTTGTAGCCAAAGTGCAGCAAACATTATTCCACTCACCAAGGTGGAGTACCAGCAGCGCTGTAGCTGCGGAGTCAGAGCGCTCTATGTGCCTTGTCAGTGTAGATGGGTAGTGAGCTAGGGTGCCCAGGGCTGCTTTAATGCACTCTAACTTGCAAGTGTAGCCAAGCCCTTAATTCAGGAACAAAAATTCCAATTCCAGTCTGCGAGTCAGCCCAAAAGAGGTCTTATGTGATGGGGTCAGGACTTTACTTTGAAATCTAAATTCCTTTGCCATATTCACAAATCTTCACTGGTGGAGGAGGAGCTGGTGTGGGGGAAAGGAAGACTCTGGTGAAACCCAAAATTCTATCGCAAGCTAACAAACAGGTCTATATACTAACAGCGCCCACTAGTGAATTTTTGAAGATTTCTAAATATTTTGGAGCTACGAGGTGCCAACGTCTGCCCTGCTGTAAGCATGTGTAAAACTTGGCTTTAGCTGATGAAACTGCAACCACTAACACCAGAACAGAATTGGGCAGCTTGCGTGTTTGAGATTGTTCCTTCCTACTTTGCTACTTTCTGCAGCTTCCATTCTCTTCCTCTTTTAGGGCTTTTGCAGCCCAGATTGTACATCTGGCAAGTTTCCCTGGCAGTTTAAGATGGAAAATACTAGATAGTTGCACAGCTCAACTCGGACCTGTGGTGGAAATAAAAGCAAAACAAATTAGACCCATTACCATGGTAATGAGCAGTTCAGCTCCCACATATCAGCATGCAGGGTCAGGCCCTAAGGAATCACCAAAGGCCTGGTCTACACTGGGGGGGGATTGATCTAAGTTACACAACTTCAGCTATGTGAATAACGTAGCTGAAGTTGACGTACTTAGATCTACTTACCGCGGTGTCTTCACTGTGGTGAGTCAACTGCTGCCGCACCCCCATTGACTCTGCCTGCGCCTCTTGCCCTGGTGGAGTACCAGAGTCAACGGGAGAGCGCTCAGTGGTCGATTTATCACGTCTAGATGTCTAGACACGATAAATCGACCCCCGCTGGATCGATCGCTGCTGTCGATCCAGCAGGTAATGTAGACAAGCCTGAGTAATACAATTTGTAGAATGAAGAACATTACAATGGGCTAGCTAGTCCGTGCTAAAACATGCTTTTATTATTGGTATCTTGTTCTCCTCTCCCCACACACTCGTTGTTTATTTCACCCACCTTGGATGTCTTGTCTTATAAACCCCAAAACAAGAATAGGCGTCAGTGTGGCTACTACTAAGCTTCGAGTTACAACATGTGCTGGATTGTGGCCTTTGAGCTAAAGCTTTTGGGGGTAGGAACTGTCTTACTATATGCCTGTTCAGTGCCTGGCCCAATGAGGCCCTAAGCTGGTTGGGTTTCTGGGTGCTACTGCAACAATGGCATTAATAATTTCACTTTTAAGGCAAGAGAAATGCCAACAAGCCGGAGAGTGGGAATGCTATAGGAGCACTTTTTATTGTTTTGTTTTCATTTTCATGTCTTTTCCAATCTCCATAGTGAACTCTTTCAACATTGGCAGGTCAAGTGAGGACAGAGCTGATTAATGTCAGGCTTCCCTGCTGCTACTGCTAAACCATCCAGGACTCCAGATGGTTTTGGTTTGAAGGCCAGGCAAGAAAATTTTGGGGTGAGTTTTTACTGTATCTTCCTGAGACCAACTGAACCCTGGTCAAGCTCTCCTCAAACTGTACTAAGACATAAGGCAATAAGTAGCTGTATTAAAGCTGTTCTAAAGCAAATCAAGACCATAGAGCAGAGCAGGACAGAACAGCTGTTTAACTGAGTAACCTTTCATGCTTACACACTGCAATCATCGTAAGACAAACAGTAGACAGTCACTTTAATCCTTTATGGCTTAGCAGGCATACGTAGATTATGATTTCAAAAGAGCCCCTGATTCTGATCGTGCTTCATTGGTGTAAATCAGGAGTAACTATTGAAATGAGTGAAATTACACCAGTGTAAAACTTGGGTAAGTGAGAAGAGGATCAAGTCTATTATATATTTATACACAGAAAAATTATAACATTCTTTGTGCTCTCTTTTAATTAGACAAAAGCTCTGCTGGATGATATAGTGACACAGATAGACAATGCTACCAGAAGGGTTCTGGATGGGATATTCATAAGTGCCTTAGGAGCGCAAGTCCTTGTACCTACCAAACAAGTCAATGGGAAAGTCAAAGAGATTTAGGCACTTTTGAAAATTCCACTGTCAGCATCTCTGATATTAACACCTCAGTTATAAGAAGTTACTAACTCATGCATCCTAATTCACCTCAGAACAAGATTTGGTAGGTCTGAGGTATTTTTATATATGTAGGTACCCAGGCTGACCATGTAAAGCAGACCATATTTTATACATGGGCAGCTAAATGTTAGAAACTGACTTACTACTCATAGAAACCTGTTCATATGGACTTGTCTCTGTGAATTAAGACGGCTTGTACGTGGTGGTAGTATTTATGTTAACAACACTGAGTAAAAGACACTGTGTCTTAACTAGAGCCATCCTAGCATTATAAGTTTAAAGCTGATGCATAAAATAATCCATTTAGCTTTACATTTTTGTGCACTACACTGATCTATAGGTTTATAGTACAGCCATTCTTGAGAACTGCTAAGCCTTAATTGGGCAACACAGCTCTGGAAGCGCTGCAGGAAATTAAAATACCATGCCTGGTGGGGAAAAGGCTATTCAGTAGGGTAGGTGAATGAAGACCAGCAGGGAATGAATTGCCTGAGGAGTTTTCCCTTTCAGGGATATTTATAGCATTAAGACAGAATATAGTCTCAGCAGTTTCTGCTGGTGTGATGCAGATTCACCCAGAAGCACACTCTGGAAGGAAAAGCGAACTTTTAGGATGGTTGAAGGTCAAAAAACCCACCCAAATCCATCCTCTCTTTTGAATTAGAGGGAAAAGATAGTCTTGTGGTTAAAGTACTACACAGGGATCCAGGAAATATAAATTCAGTTCCTGGCCTTGCCACAGACTTCCTGAGTAACCTTGGGAAAGTTACTTAATCTCTCTGTAGCTCGATTCCCCATCTATAAAATAAGGGGAAGTAATAATACTTCTGTTCTCCCATCTGTCTAGTCTATTTAGATTGTATGTTGTTTGGAATAAAGACCGTCTCTTACTTCTATCAGTTAACTTTTTATTAGTTATTTAATCTCATTTTAATTTTCCCGCTTATTTTGTTTTTCTCTTCTACCCAAGCACATGAATTCACTAGCTGCAGCTCTTGACATGACATGGCACTGAACAATCATCAGCATTCATGTTATTCCTTTGCAAAGCTTTGGTATGATGGCGAAGTTCAGTAGTATACCTTGAAAGACTAGCACTGATCATCTGTAAAGTCTCTTTGATACCATGGAAAGGTCATGATCATCCTTTAAGTACCTGATCCAATGCTCATTGAGATCAGTGGGAATCTTTCCATTTACTTCAACAGGCTCTGGGATCAGGCCCTAAATGAATGAATGCAGGCTAGAAATAGCCAAAAACACTCAGCCTGGACACAATACTCTGGACTAATTCTACTACACCAATGAGGGTCTCTGAGTTTATAATAACCTCAAAATTTCACCTAACGAGGAGCACGTAGACCAGCTCTCTGACCAGGCATCCATAAGTCTACCTATCTGTTTCTTCTACTTCTTTCCTCTGATTAATCGCTAAGTGCTTGAGTAACCCCCAAACAGAACAAAAAATACATAAAGACAACTGTGTGGTACATAATCATCATGTTTATTGTATTAAAGAAATGTATTTTATAGGCTTGTATCAATGAGATTTCATTCCCTTTCCAGAAGTTTGCAGGTATATCATCTAGTCAGAATTAGTTTTTTGATCCGTTTGTGACCATTTTCTTTTTCTAAAATTAAATATTGGGTATTTTTAAAATCAGATTCTTTGGTTATCGTTTTTCTTATGTGGTATTATTCTTAACCACCTCCTTTTCTGTGACAAGAAAATGAATGGAAGTACTTCTTTAGTGTGCTCACGTGCACCTTACTTTCTTCTGGCTAGACTGAATTAAAAATCTATTTAAATGTGTGCTTGCCCATAACTGATGTAATGCAGTGCACAAAGACTGTCTAGGACTTAAAAGATTGCTAGCTTTGCTAAAACACCAGCTCAAAGAAAAGAAAATTATATTTTATGGAACACTTTCTTTGATTAAGCAGAATGCCCTTTTATTTGGATTTAATTTGATAACAAGATAAACACTGATGAGTATAGTTCTCTTAGATAATTAGAGTAAGCTCCTAAAACATTTTATTTTGTAAACTAGTATAGTTCCCCCATGATGCATATGTGTTAACCTGCATCCATAGTAAAAGAAGTTACTTATGTGTAAGAAAGATAATTATACCCTATAGTTTGTTCCTGGGTATGTCAATTTCACTTCCACTTTTTAAAATCTATAATAGAAGTGAGAACTAAGTGGCCCTGACCAATGACACAATTAATCGAGTCTTGGTCTCCCTTCTTCATCAGGGGGGTATGGATCTGCGTTCATGTTGCACTCCCCATCAGTACCTGGCCCAAGCTGGAGAAGTTAATGATCCAACCAGCGGACCAAATGAATCCTGGTCATATGCCACCTGAGGCATGTTATGCATGCGCTAAGAAGCTCAGCATAGGAGGAGCGGTCAGGATAAAGATGGGCTGGGGGAAGTGTTGATCTGTTAACTGCATTTTAATAGAGTTATGTGTGGGGCAGGACTGAATTATGAGTGTAAGTTCTTTATAGTGGATTTTAGCAATTTAGTGTAATTGTGGATCATGTTATTTTAAATATTGGAGAAGAGAAGCAGAGAGAGCATACAGCTCTCCTTGTGTGTGTGTGTGTAGATTTTATAAATAAAAATAAACAATTACTACTCTCCAAGTGTATCTGCATATCAAGATTCCATTATGTTGCAGCTCTGCCAGTCTATCAGTTAAGCAACCTCATCAACAGTCATATGAATGCAGCATAATGAGCTGAGAATGATCTAATAAATTTATATTTTGTTTTATTCTTCACACATCCTTTTTTCATTCTGGTTCTATAAACTTGAGTAAGGTGCCATCTGTTGTTAGAAGCTGGCACTGAGATAATGCATTTGTGGCTTGATCCAAAGCCCAGTGAAGGCAATAGGAGTCTACTGATTGTAAAGGGTTTTACTAGACCCCTATGGACTGCAAAATGAAAAGGTACGTCTCCAACTTGGCATTAATCTCTGTTACACACATAAACCCATTATTCAGGAGAGAATATACGTAGTTCCCTGAAGTGGAACATCTTTTGAACAGGAACACATGTATATGGTCATCTCAGGGACACGTAATGGGCTATTGAAGCCTCTCTAACAGCATGCGTCTCAGTCTGTGTTGCTCATTATGCTTAACACATTGTGAGTGTCTGCAGACTGATCAGAGCCAGGTTCAAGGCAGATGATTTGTGCTGGTCTTGCTAAAAGATAGGAACTACAGTCATGTTGTTTTTGATTACAGCCATATTACGAAGCATTGATCTCAAGCATGGGACTCCATCTGATGTGGAGCAATAGTCGGTAGTGTCTCATAAATCTATTAGTTTGTCTACTAATTGGGAGGAGATCCCTGAGAACTAAGCACTGTAGCAGTTAGTATGGCAACTGAGTTAGTAGTTTGTTGGGAAAAATGTTCCAAATTAAAAATAAATTGGAAATAAATATCCAGGCCTATATATAAGTTGATGGGCACTTTAGAAATAGCTTAGAGAAATCAAATTAAAATCAATGTGTTCTATATATAAAGAATGCAAATGTTTTTTAAAAATTGGAAACATGCAAAGAAAAATCATGTCTAAATAGTAGAATCTCTAATTATATCTGAAGGCAGCTAATACACCTCTGCTGGAGTTAGATGTATCTTAAGATCACAAGCATTTTGATCTTTGTTCACAGACACCACAGGGATAGTGTATTAAAACAGTATTCATATTCATTTTAAAATGAATCCACAACTTTATAAAAGTTATATTTATATGTTTTTATGGCAATTAACTTAATAGACATTAACGGGCATCAATATAATAGAACTGAATCTTTAGAACATATACAGGGAGAACATGCATGAAAAACTGTCAGCATACCTTTAATGAGGTAATACACATCTTACTCATTATTAAGCTTTTAGGAATTAAAATTCAGGTTTTGGTTTTTCCTGTACCCTTTTGGTATTCCTACTGTATCATACCTTTAGGCCTGGTCTACACTGGGGGGGGGGGTGTCGAACTACCTTAGTTCGAACTTCTTACCTGTCCAGATGCCGCAGGATCGAAGTCCGCGGCTCCTCCATCGACTCCGCCACCGCCATTCGCGGTGGTGGAGTTCCGGAGTCGACGGGAGCGCGTTCGGAGTTCCAACTATCGCGTCTAGATGAGACGCGATAGTTCGAACTCCGAGAAGTCGAATGCTACCCGTCGACCCGGCCGGTAAGTATAGACGTACCCTTAGTCAGAGATTAAGTATAGGCCTGAAACAGGTTGTGTCGCAATACCAGACCTAGATCCAGATATGAACTTCACTGTTGGCCCCATAATTTTATAAGAAGCAAAAGCAAAATCCTGGATCATAACAAGCTCAGAACATTGAGGTGGTCAAAATCCAAATTCAGATCTCAGTTTGGTGGGTCAGGCCCAACTGCAGTGAAAATATCATTCTCTGTCACTGAGAGAGTCAAGATAGGTGAAGTAATACCTTTTACTGGACCAACCAAAGCTCTTCCTTAGGTCACTATTCTCTGTCACTAGCATCTATACAAATAACCAGCCCCATCAGGATTTGAACCCAGAACTGGCTGCACTAAAATCTTGCTTGCTTGAGGTAAAGGATTAAAAAGTCCCTTAACTGGTAGTTTTCTCAGACTCATTAACCTCATTTGGAACAGCCGCTATATGGGTTACCTATTTAACAAACCAAAAAGATTAGTGTGTGAAACAGATAGTAGATATACTCTATTAATAAAGTTAGGAGGATTTCTGCTTAGGTAGCTTCTTCAGATATTAAACCAGAAGGAAACTAAATGGTATCATTCAATCATTGTGACAATAACAAAGATAAATAAAGACGCCAATGCCAAAGTATAACCAACCATTAAATCATTGTAATCTGATAGGGAATGCACTTTATAGACCACATGTGAGCCACTAATCTGAGATCAAAATAATGTAAAAATAGATTATATCTATCTCATAGAACTGGAAGGGACCCTGAAGGGTCATTGCATCCAACTCCCTGCCTTCACTAGCAGGACCAAGTACTGATTTTGCCCCAGATCCCTAAGTGGCCCCCTCAAGGGCTGAACTCACAATCTGGGGTTTAGCAGGCCAATGCTCAAACCACTGAGCTATCGTTCCCCCTGATAGGACCTCCCAAAATGTTTTGTGCTTCCAGGATCAATTTTTTCAAAACCTAGCTTTTTGTTTGTTGCCTGCAAATTTGTGGGTGCAATGCCCACAATTATTTGGGAGTGCCATTTAAGTTACATTCAGCCAAACTTGCAAAACCATTTGCTAGACAGTTGCTTCAATGTGAGGGTATCCAACCGATTTTCAGAGGCATAAGGCTGTCACAAATTAGGCACCCAAAAATTGAAACATACAAGATTAGTGATCATTGCTCAAAACAATGGCCACAGATATTTAAAATACCAGCATTGCATCCAAAAAATCAGATACTTAGACATCTAAATAGCAATTAATCATTGCCGTACCGTTGCGGGTGCTGAAAAGGAGGCTTGGTTAGTGGCACGCTGAAAATGAGACCAATATAAACTATTCTGCTGATTCTAAAACAGATAGGTAGAATTACTGCACAGAACTGTACAAATTCATGCTGACCTCACTGATGATGCTTATCCTCAAAGGAAGCTGGCTTCTACTTGAGTGTGGGGAGTATGTGGAGGAAATTGATATTGGGACCAAATCAGTAGAAAAGAAATATGACATGTATTTTCATGCTTCTATGAGGGTTTTATAACCACAGGAAAAATTACGAAAGCATTTAAACTACGACATTGAAACAGTCTTCCCTCAGTGTGCGGGAACTTTAGGATGTATTCCTGTCTTCACATTGCTTTAGATGAGTGGGAGAGGCCACACTACCTCTAACACTGTCAGTCACTGGTAACTTGGGTACCATTTGCTGGCTATTGAAAACGTATATGCTCTCACATTGAACATACTTTGGTGTGTAGGGTGGAGGGGAGTGAACACTGCATCAGCAACGAAGGTGCAGACTGGCAGGGACGCCTGGCTAGTGGGGAGTATCTCTTTAGCATGATCTGTGCATTTGTTTGGCTCATGTTACCATTTTTGAAATTCTTGTCTTTAACTTATGGCTCAGTACTCAGAAGACTGAGCATTTTATACGTGCAAATCATTTTAGTAATTATTATTCACAGCCGGCCACAGGAGAAGACCTAGCATGCAGCTGACCCAAGTGCTCTCTATTCTAAAAGCTGAAACGTAAAACCCAGCTAAAGCTTTTTCGTTTTTAAATAGCCTATTAAAATGTGGACAGCATCACAAAGACACAGAGAGCTCTAGAGACTTGAACCTAGCTTTGTTCCTTAATCGTGGCTAGGGAAGCTATTGGTCTGTCTTTAGACCAATTTCTGGCTTTCTAATTAGTAATTATTATTAATAATAATAATAATACATGCCTCAAACACTTTACAAAGGGGGATAAGCATTATCATCATCCCTTTTATGGACGCGAGCCTAAGTGACATCCTCAAGGTCACACCAGAAAACATCAGAAGAAATGGGAATAGGAACCAGAGCTTCCGCCTCACACTCCAGTGTCCTATCAGGTTCTCACAACAAATTTTTTGGTGGCCTCAGAGTGCAGCCACCAACTCTTGCTCTGACAATTTTTCCTAAAACACTTAATTCACTCGACTTGTTTTTCCTAAATATGCACATGTACATGTCCAAATCATTGCAATTTATTTAGGTAGGGGTTTTTTGCAGACTCAGTACTAAAAATAATGCACAGTTGTCTCTATTCTTTACTGGACCTAAACAGAACAGAAACAAATAAGGTGCTCTGCATATTCTTATCTTTTGTTATTGGTGTTTCTTTTGCTTTTTCCATTGCTTTTTTTTTTCTTTTTAAGATTTGTTATTAAGTCTGTTTCTGTGAAAAGGGATATTTGTATGTTTGTTAATATCACTTGTCACAGCAGCAGAGTAGCTAGCTAGCTGGGAGACAGCGAAACGTGATAATAGCAAACATTCAAATATCACTTTTCACAACAGACCTATTGAGCAAGCCGGGGGACAAATTAAGCGAGGCAGCAGGGCCTGGGGCGACGGGGGGCCGAGGGAGGCAGGAGATGCTTGAGCTGTGTGTGAATGGGGGCTGGGGAAAGCAGCGGGGCCCAGAAGCAATGGGAGGGATGAGGGGCTGGAGGAGGCAGTGAGGGCCAGATGCAATGGGGATGGTGTGGTGTGGTGAGCCCAGGGCCGGCACCCACCAGTGCTGTGCGGCTGGATCCCATGGTCCCACAGCCAGAGCCCAAAACCCTGCAGCTGGGGGACTGAGCCCTCCACTGCGTGGCCAGAGTCCAGGGCCAGAGGAGACAGTGGGGCTGAAGCCCAAAGCTCTGTGGTCAGGGGATGGAGCCTGCTGCCCGCTACCCCAGGGCTGAAGCTGGAAGCCTGAGCCCCACCGCCCGGGAAGGTGGGGAACTCATACCAGCTGCCTGCTCCTCCAGCATTTGTGGCTCCAGAGGAGGGCAGGGCCCAACCCCTGCTGGCAACCCCAGGGGAAGGGCTGTGCTTTGCCCTCCCCCTCCCCAAAAACCACCCCCCAATCACTGCCCAGGAGGCTAAGGCTGCACGAAAAGCCGCATGTGGCCACGGTGGCCGCATTTGAGAAACATAAAACACAGTAACAAGGAGTCCGGTGGCACCTTAAAGACTAACAGATTTATTTGGGCATAAGCTTTTGTGGGTAAAAAGCTTCAGATGCATCTGAAGAAGTGAGGTTTTTTACCCACAAAAGCTTATGCCCAAATAAATCTGTTAGTCTTTAAGGTGCCACCGGACTCCTTGTTGTTTTTGTGGATACAGACTAACATGGCTACCCCCTGATATAAAGCACGGTATTGCTTAGTAAGCTGCTCTGATTGCTTAATAATTTTGTGTTTGTCTTAGTTATTTTAAAACCCTTTTTGATCTACATATTTATGTTTGCCGGAAGTCACCTGATGCTATCTAATGGGAGGAGATGTCCTTGACATCCTGGCAAGGACAATGATGTACTGATTCCTCCATTATACATGACTTTCATATCAGGGTAACTGATGGATTTGTTTCAAGAACAGAAATGTACCACACTAACTTACTAACATGGAGGAGACATGTAAATGTAAAGAACAGAGGTCAACCATTTTTCTACCTGGGTGCTTTAAGGCAAGCTCCAAAAGCCATATTTAATTACCCAATAATGTGAGGTTTCAAAATATAAAAGTTCGTTAGGTGACCAAATATGGACTGAAGACCTTACTGTTAGGGACCCACACAGGAAAATTTTGGCCAATGTCTCCACAGTGATAAGAAACTTCCCTTTTCATTTCTGTCGAAGACACTGAGCCTGCTCTGTTTTGCTTTTGCAAGTCATACCTTCTACACTGTACTGTAGTTGGCTTTCAGCCTCAGGGATCAGTGTACATGCAAACAGCTGAACACTGGACTGAGGCTGGCTATCTTTGCTATTCTGTGGAAAGATTAATCTAAGGCATATAGAGAGAGAAAAATCATTGCAGCTGGTTCTAGGGGTTTGAACCCAGGTGAAAGATAAATGGTCCCTTTTCTTCCAAAAATAACACGGGCAATTCCAGGGGGTGCAATTACACTAAAATCTGACTGACACCTTGAGAATTTCTAAGGGACTCGACTACAATTCTTTTGAAGATTCCACCGTGTTTGGCACTCCAAGTGCTTTGGTGGTTAATTCATTTCCCTGCAGCTAGATTCCTCCATGTAGCTTTATTTAGAGCTCTTTACCCTTCTGACTCCCAACCTTAGTGCCATCTGACGTTAAGGCATTGTCATCGGAAACAAGCCTTCTGCCTGAGAGCACCTCATTACTGCAACTGTTGAAATGACCTGAGTGCTGCCCATTTACAGGGCCTGCAGCAACTAGTAAGAGTATTGTTACATTTTAGAACATAAAATGTGATTGAAGTGTCCCATGTTGTAAAGTGGGAGAAGGGGGTGGGGCGGAGAGAAGTGAGTCATTCATGTTATCGTCAAGCAGGATCTTGTTTTTTTCAGTTTTTACTCCTGTGTGCTACATGCCCGTCTGCCTTTCACCAATTATGAAGCAAAATTGTGGTGCAAAAGGGCCTGTTCACATGAATTTACACAAGTTGCACATTTTCAATTCTGCTCAGAGTCTACGCAGTTGCCCAAAGCAAAATGATTTCCCTGAATGCCTAGAAAAGCCTGAAAGAACAAATTGTTGTCTAGCCCACTGATCTGCTAGTTCAGAGAAAGAAAGGGAGGTTAACCAGAGGTAGGAAGACTGACATGACAAGAAATTTCAGGAGTTTGAAATAGGATGACGGTGAGGCCTAAGGAATATATTTCCTGGTCTGGCCAGGGACTGAACATTGGTATGGATGACACCACCTCAAATATGTAGCTGACCAGTAAGTTCTAAGTGACTGAAGATGATTTTGCAAGTGTAACTCAATATTTCTCCATACAGTAGGATGCTGTAGAACACTGTAGTAATTTCTGTTTTCATATACAGTGAAAAAAGTGAGATATTAACAGCAAAAGGGAATTTCACTTTCGATTAGACAGTCAGTGTATGAGAGACAACAAAATGATGAGAGTGAGAGAGGATAGGATGGGAGAATTCCCACAGTGCACATAAACCCAGTCAGCTGAGGATCTACTGAAGACTCCAGTCAGTGTATGTTAGTTTGTTTTTTTTCCTGCTAGATTTTGAATATAACTTGGTCTTCCAAGGAGAGAAGCTGGGACTGGAAGCCAGAGGTAGTAAGGGGAAAGGGAAGAACAGATACCTTGGACACAGAGCTGGAGGGAGCGCTGCGACTGGTTGATCAAGGAGAGTGGGAACAAGGATTTGGGGCATGAGCAGAGGCAGATTAAGCTTTTGTGGGTCCCTGGCCCAGAGCAAGGGGGGGCTCCTCTCCACCCCTTCTGCGCTCCTGCTGGGGAAGTGGGGTCGGGTACGGGGGCTTACACTGCTTTGCCCGGCACTCCTGCTGGGGAGCGGGGTTGGGGGGTTCCCCCGCTCCCCTTCAGGAGCACCGGATGGGTGGGCAGAGCAGGGCAAGCCCCCGCATCTCGACCCCAGTCCTTGCCAGGAGCACCGGGCAGGTGGGCAGAGCGGGGCAAGCCCCCGCATCTCGACCCCAGTCCTTGCCAGGAGCACCGGGCAGGTGGGCAGAGCGGGGCAAGCCCCCGCATCTCGACCCCAGTCCCTGCCAGGAGTGCAGGGTGGGTGGAGCTGGGCAAGCCCCTGCGCCCAAACCCCACTCCCCAGCAGGAGCCCCAGGCGGGCAGGCAGAGCGGGTTGGGGTGCAGGTGCACCCATTTTTCTGGGGACCGCCAATTGGCCGTGGCCCCTGGCCACGGGCCCCATTGGCCCAGTGTCTAATCTGCCACTGGGCATGAAAAGTGGGTCTGATTGGGCAAGGAGACTGGAACTGGGTGTGGGGTGAAGGGGAGAGACTGAGGGCATGTCTACACTACGATATTAGGTTGATTTTATAGAAGTCGATCTTTAATAACCAATTTTATATAGTCGATTGTGTGTGTCTCCACTAAGTGCATTAGGTGGGCGGAGTGCATGGCTATCATCGTGGCTATCATCAACTCACGGAGTGATGCACTGTGGGTAGCTAGTCCCTGCTGTCCATTGGAATTTGGGGTTAAGCTCCCAATGCCTGATGTGGCAAAAACATTATCACGGGTGGTTTTGGGTACATGTCGTCAGTCTCCTCCCGCCCTCCTTGAAAGCAACGGCAAACATTCATTTTGTTTTTTCCTGGGTTACCCGTAGAGACGCCATAGCACAGCAAGCATGGAGCCCGCTCAGCTGCACAATGCTTTTGTGAGCATTGTAAACACCCCGCGCAGTATCCTGCAGTATGTGCAGAGCCTAGCTAGGAGCCGCCAGCACGAGGAAGATTGTGAGGAGGACATGGACACAGACGTTCCTGAAAGCATGGGATGTGGCAGTTAGGATATCATGGTGGCATTGGGGCATGTTGATACAGTGGAATGCCGATTCTGGGCCCAGCAAACAAGCACAGACTGGTGGGACCATATAGTGTTGCAGGTATGGGATGATTCCCACTGGCTGCGAAACTTTCACGTGCATAAGGCCACTTTCATGGAACTTTGTGATTTGCTTTTCCCCCACTCTGAAGTGCAAGAATACCAAGATGAGACCTGCCCTGATAGTTGAGAAGCGACAGCCCTGTGGAAGCTTGCAACGCCTGATTGCTACTGGTCAGTCGGGAATTAATTTGGAGTGGGCATATCTACTGTGAGGGCTGCTGTGATCCAAGTAGCCAGGGCAATCAATACCCTTCTGCTAAGAAAGATAGTGACTCTGGGAAATGTGCAGGTCATGAAGGATGGCTTTGCTGCAATGGGATTCCCTAACTGTGTCGGGGTGATAGACAGAACGCATAACCCTATCTTGGCACTGGAGCACCTTGCCAAAGAGTACATAAACCACAAGGGATATTTCTTAATAGTGTTGCAAGCACTGGTTCATCACAAGGGCCATTTCACAGACATCAACGTGGGATGGTCAGGAAAGGTGCATGACGCTCGCATCTTTCAGAACTGCAGACTGTTTGGAAAGCTGCAAGAAGGAACTTTCTTCCCAGACCAGAAAATTACCATTGGGAATGTTGAAATGCCAATAGTTATCCTTGGGGACCCAGCTTACCCCTTGCTCCCATGGCTCATGAAGCCGTACACAGGCAGCCTGGACAGCATAAGAACGGCCGTACCGGGTCAGACCAAAGGTCCCTCTATCCCAGTATCTGTCTGCCGACAGTGGCCAATGCCAGGTGCCCCAGAGGGAGTGAACCTAACAGGCAATGATCAAGTGATCTCTCTCCTGCCATCCATCTCCATCCTCTGACAAACAGAGGCTAGGGACACCATTCCTTACCCATCCTGGCTAATAGCCATTTATGGACTTAACCACCATGAATTTATCCAGTTCTCTTTTAAACGCTGTTATAGTCCTAGCCTTCACAACCTCCTCAGGTAAGGAGTTCCACAAGTTGACTGTGCGCTGCGTGAAGAACTTCCTTTTATTTGTTTTAAACCTGCTGCCTATTAATTTCATTTGGTGACCCCTAGTTCTTGTATTATGGGAATAAGTAAATAACTTTTCCTTATCTACTTTCTCCACATCACTCATGATTTTATATACCTCTATCATACCCCCCCCCTTAGTCTCCTCTTTTCCAAGCTGAAGAGTCCTAGCCTCTTTAATCTTTCCTCCTATGAGACCCTCTCCAAACCCCTAATCATTTTAGTTGCCCTTTTCTGAACATTTTCTAGTGCCAGTATATCTTTTTTGAGGTGAGGAGACCACATCTGTACACAGTATTCGAGATGTGGGTGTACCATGGACTTATATAAGGGCAATAATATATTCTGGTCTTATTCTCTATCCCCTTTTAAATGATTCCTAACATCCTGTTTGCTTTTTTGACCACCTCTGCACACTGCATGGACGTCTTCAGAGAACTATCCACGATGACTCCAAGATCTTTTTCCTGACTCGTTGTAGCTAAATTAGCCCCCATCATATTGTATGTATAGTTGGGGTTATTTTTTCCAATGTGCATTACTTTACTTTTATCCACATTAAATTTCATTTGCCATTTTGTTGCCCAATCACTTAGTTTTGTGAGATCTTTTTGAAGTTCTTTACAGTCTGCTTTGGTATTAACTATCTTGAGCAGTTTAGTATCATCTGCAAACTTTGCCACCTTACTGTTTACCCCTTTCTCTAGATCATTTATGAATAAGTTGAACAGGATTGGTCCTAGGACTGACCCTTGGAGAACACCACTAGTTACTCCTCTCCATTCTGAGAATTTACCATTAATTCCTACTCTTTGTTCCCTGTCTTTTAACCAGTTCTCAGTCCATGAAAGGACCTTCCCTTTTATCCCATGACAGCTTAATTTACATAACAGCCTTTGGTGAGGGACCTTGTCAAAGGCTTTCTGGAAATCTAAGTACACTATGTCCACTGGATCCCCCTTGTCCACATGTTTGTTGACCCCTTCAAAGAACTCTAATAGATTAGTAAGACATGATTTCCCTTTACAGAAACCATGTTGACTATTGCTCAACAGTTTATGTTTTTCTATGTGTCTGACAATTTTATTCTTAACTATTGTTTCAACTAATTTGCCCGGTACTGATGTTAGACTTACTGGTCTGTAATTGCTGGGATCACCTCTAGAGCCTTTTTTAAATATTGGCGTTACATTAGCTAACTTCCAGTCATTGGGTACTGAAGCCGATTTAAAGGACAGGTTACAAACCTTAGTTAATAGTTCCGCAACTTCACATTTGAGTTCCTTCCGAACTCTTGGGTGAATGCCATCTGGTCCCGGTGACATGTTAATGTTGAGTTTATCAATTAATTCCAAAACCTCCTCTAGTGACTCTTTAATCTGTGACAATTCCTCAGATTTGTCACCTACAAAAGCCAGCTCAGGTTTGGGAATCTCCCTAACATCCTCAGCCATGAAGGCTGAAGCAAAGAATCCATTTAGTTTCTCTGCAATGACTTTATCATCTTTAAGCACTCCTTTTGTATCTCGATCATCAAGGGGCCCCACTGGATGCTTAGCAGGCTTCCTGCTTCTGATGTACTTAAAAAACATTTTATTACCACCTTTGGAGTTTTTGGCTAGCCGTTCTTCAAACTCCTCTTTGGCTTTTCTTATTACACTCTTGCACTTAATTTGACAGTGTTTATGATCCTTTCTATTTGCCTCACTAGGATTTGACTTCCACTTTTTAAAGGAAGTCTTTATCTCTCACTGCTTCTTTTACATGGTTATTAAGCCACGGTGGCTCTTTTTTAGTTCTTCTACTGTGTTTCTTAATTTGGGGTATACATTGAAGTTGGGCCTCTATTATGGTGTCTTTAAAAAGCGCCCATGCAGCTTGCAGGGATTTCACTTTAGCCACTGTACCTTTTAACTTTTGTTTAACTAACCCCCTCATTATTGCATAGTTCCCCCTTTTGAAATTAAATGCCACAGTGTTGGGCTGTTCTTCCCACCACAGGGATGTTGAATGCTATTGTATTATGGTCACTATTTCCAAGCGGTCCTGCTATAGTTACCTCTTGGACCAGCTCCTGCGCTCCACTCAGGATTAAATCTAGAGTTGCCTCTCCCCTTGTGGGTTTCTGTACCAGCTGCTCCATGAAGCAGTCATTTAAAGTATTGAGAAATTTTATATCTGAATTTCATCCTGAAGTGAAATGTTCCCAGTCAATATGGGGATAATTGAAATCTCCCACTATTATTGGGTTCTTAATTTTGATAGCCTCTCTAATTTCCCTTAGCATTTCATCATCACTATTACGGTCCTGGTCAAGTGGTCGATAATAGATCCCTAAAGTTATATTTTTATTAGAGCATGAAATTTCTATCCATAGAGATTCTACGGAACGTGTGGATTCACTTAAGATTTTTACTTCATTTGAATCTACATTTTCTTTTACATATAGTGCCACTCCCCCCCCCCCACATGACCTGTTCTGTCCTTCCGATATATTTTGTACCCCGGAATGATTGTGTCCCATTGATTGCTCTAAGTCCACCAGGTTTCTGTCATGGCTATTATATCAATATCCTCCTTTATCACAAGGCACTCTAGTTCACCCATCTTATTATTTAGACTCTAGACAGCAGTAAGGAACAGTTCAACTATAGGCTGAGCAAGTGCAGAATGGTGGTAGAATGTGCCTTTGGAAATTTAAAGGGGCGCTGGCGCAGTTTGCCAAGTAGGTTATACTTCAGCAAAAGCAATATTCCCATTGTCATTGCTGCTTGCAATGACAATGCAGTATCTGTGAGAGTAAGGGGGAGACATTTATGGTGGGGTGGGAGGTTGAGGCAGATTGTCTGGTGGCCAGTTTTGAACAGCCAGACACCAGGGCAATTAGAAGAGCACACCGAAGCGCGCTACGCATCAGAGAGGCTTTGAAAAACAGTTTCATGACTGACCAGGCTACAGTGTGACAGTTGTGTGTGTCAGTCCTCGATGCAAACCCGCGCCCTCTGGTGAATGTACTTCCCTGGAAGCCAATCCCCACACTCCCTTTGACCACAGCTGGCACAAGAAATAAAGTCTCTATTGTTCTGAATCCATTCATTCTTTATGTATTTAAAACACTTGAGATCCTTGGCAACGCTGACTAGTAAAAGGAAGCCCGGGTCTACAAAGGGTTTGATAACAGGGTGGGGTGCGGGAGGAGGGAAGGACAAGGCCACATTGCTTATTGTAGCCGTACTACAAATCAGTGATGGAATTTGTTTTTTTGAGTTTGCTTTTCTTTAAAACCTATGAAGTTCTACACACAAAAACTATGTTAAAAGATTATTAAGACTGGAGAGTCAAGCACTCAAAAGTTAGGAAATGCCAGAATTAGGACACAGCTGTGATTCATCCCAAGAGCAGGACCATCCTGTGTACTGAATAAGGCATGGGTAATGTGCAAAAAATTAGCATGTATCAGAGGGGTAGCCGTGTTAGTTAGCGTGTGATCATTTAATTAATTTAGCATGTGATCATTTAATCACGAGTAATGTGCAAAAAAATAGCATGTATCAGAGGGGTAGCCGTGTTAGTTAGCGTGTGATCATTTAATTAATTTAGCATGTGATCATTTAATCATGAGTAATGTGCAAAAAATTAGCATGTATCAGAGGGGTAGCCGTGTTAGTTAGCATGTGATCATTTAATCAAGTTAGCATGTGATCATTTAATTAAAACACTGCATCATAATGTGTGTGCAGAAGGGGGCCAAATTAAGGCAACCTTTCGAATGCTTGACTTTGCAACCTTAATAATTTTCTTTGAACATAGCGCTTTTATATGTAATTATTAAATAGAATATAGTTAGTGGTCTTCAGTTACAGTATTTGTCACCCAGACAACAAAAACAGCATTTAAACAGACCCATAAACAGAATACAGGCTACCATCAGGTTCACTTCTCTAATTCAATAGGCTGGATTTAGTTACAGAATGTAACACAGAATACTGCCCAATGTTAAACAGTTACTCTGTTACTAGGACAAAATCAGCACCTGTAGCTTTATGGGAGTAGCTTTCTGCGCCCGGGGTTAGAAAGTTCAGTACGTGTGATGTAGTTATGTGAAAATGCAAACATACCTTTTTAAGTCTAAATTTCCACTCTCTTTGCCTTTACTAACCATAGAAAGGCATCCGCCTACAAAAATGCAGAAGCAACCAACTTTTCCTTATTTTGGCTCATGACATGACGATAATGATTTCGCCTGTAGGCAATGCAGTTTTTCCCCATCCTCCTCCCCATGGCACTAAATCATAACACCCATAAGCTCAATTTAAAAATCTAGACATGCCAATAAAATAATATCCTCGAGACAGCTGACGCACCTGGCAGCCATCTCGGATTAATTACAATCACACAGTTAAACTCTGTTTTACGTTTGTTTGTTCAGGTATCTTGATCCTGGTGGAGCCATTGTATATAATTGTTTTTATGCCTGAATATTTCTACATTCCCCAAATCCTACTTAGCTAGTGGATCTGGCCCATAGACTTTGCTGATTTACAGCTGCTGAGAATCAGGCCCATTGGTTTATTTTAGCTGCGCTAATGTCTATCAGATAGATTATGCCCCTTTAGTAGTCTCAAGGTGCCTTAGATGCAACTCATGCCATAAAGATATGTATGAACATAATCCCTCAACCACGTGTAATCTTTTCTTATTGTACGTGATTCATTGTTTCTTGAAGGCAAAATGCATGCAGAGCTCTTAGAATATCACCTACAAATATCTGGGACTGGTGACTGGATTTAAAACAATTATCAGGAAAGGGGGCACTACTTATGAAGTCATTGTGTAGTATAAATAATTCCTGGGAAAAGCCTGATAATGTAATAATGTAATAACGTAGAAAACACGTTATTCATTGGCATTGATCCTAGCTCATACCTGGAAACTTTCCAACAGATGGAAACAAAGTGGAATGGTAGAATGTACAAGATGGATGGAGGAATACATATTAAAACTGTAATTCTTCAACATCTTGATTTCCAAGTAGAAACCCCCCTTTTTTCTCCCTCCACAATTTTTTTTTAGATCTCTGAGCAGACAATTATAGCTGCACCTAAAATATACATGTCCCCGTGTGGGCTATCGCTCTACAAAGGAAGATGAGAAAGGGACCATTATACAGGTCAGATATTTGGGGGGAGTAACAGAATAGGTCCCAGAGATAACACTGAATGAACCTTACAAGTGGGCAAGTTTGAACATATAGGGTAAAACAGGAGCCAAGCTGGAGGTCAAATTTAGGTATCTAAATGCCGATTTTCCAGTGGCCACACAGCAGTATTGATGGAACAATAATCACATCAGGACTAATCATGAGCTGTAACAGAGTGTGCGTACAATCAGCCTGGGAAACAGCCTGTTACACAGATATTGGAGGGGAAAGGGGAGAATGGGGAAGGAGACTGTTACAGTGGCATTTGTCTGCTATAGCTATTGAATCATATCACCGTATTAATTACAAGGACTTCTCAGGTGTCCTGTTGCCCCCCATACCTCCCACAGTGTCTGGTGGCTCCAGTTTCAGTTCATCAGCTGGGCTCTATGGCGTGCTCCGGAGTTGGGAATTCCTTGCTGATATGTAGAATTCCCATTATTGGAGGTTTTTAAGAACAGGCTGGACAAACCCTTTTCAGGGATGGTCTATCTTTACTTGGTCATGCTTCAATGCAGGGGGCTGGACTTGACAACTTCTTGAGGTTCCTTCCAGCCCTACATTTGTAAGATTCTAGGAATGCAGCGACCCAGTCTTGGAGTAGCAGAATTGCGTAGATCACTTTCCTTGGGCAAAGTGGAGGCCCAGAGCCCGCCACTAATGGTACACTCCCGAGAAAACTTCTGAAGGGTTGGAGGCATAGCAGGCCTGGCAATATCTTGATACAATGACAGAACATTTCCCCATAAATGAGAGAGGCTACAAATTCTGCAACAGAAAACTTCAGGGTTATTCTGTTAATGTGCCAAATTTAAAGAGACATTGAGCATATAGGTGCCCTGCATGTATACTGCAAAGGGTACTTTGATGGCTTATATACGGTGCCTTGTGATGGAGCATGTGAGGGACACTTCATAGGCCAGAACCAATCTGCCCTGATTTCAGCCCACCAGCCCTACAAATAATGAAGGCACATTTTCAAGCAACGAATGGTTGCCTGAGGCCTGGTCTACACGAGGAGTTTGTGTCGAATTTAGCAGCATTAATTCGATTTAACCGTGCAACCGTCCACACCAGGAAGCTAATTAGTTCGACCTAGAGGGCTCTTTAGTTCGAATTCGGTACTCCACCCCGACGAGGGGAGTAGCGCTAAATTCGACATGGCTATGTCGAGTTAGCCTATGTGTGGACGGAAATCGACCTTAGTAGCTCCGGGAGCTATCCCACAGTGCACCACTATGTTGATGCTCTGGACAGCAGTCCGAGCTCAGATGTTCTGATCAGCCATACAGGAAAAGCCCCGGGAAAATTTGAATTCCTTTTCCTGTCTGGCCAGTTTGAATCTCAATTCCTGGTTGGACACCGGGGCGAGCTCAGCAGCACCGGCAACGATGCAGAGCTCTCCAGCAGAGGGGTCCATGCAATCTCAGAGTAGAAAGAGGGCCTCAGCATGGACTGACCGGGAAGTCTTGGATCTGATCGCTGTGTGGGGCGATGAGTCTGTGCTTTCGGAGCTGCGCTCCAAAAAACAGAATGCAAAGACCTACGAGAAGGTCTCCAAAGCCATGGCACTCAGAGGATACAGCCGGGATGCAACGCAGTGCCGCATGAAAATCAAGGACCTGAGACAAGGCTACCAAAAAATCAAAGCGGCAAACGGACGCTCCAGAGCCCAGCCCCAGACATGCCGCTTCTACGAGGCACTGCATGCCATTCTCGGTGGGTCTGCCACCACTGCCCCACCAGTGACCGTGGACTCTGAGGATGGGATAGTGTCGACGGGCAGTTTCTCGGCGATGTTCGCGGATGGGGAAGATGAGGAAGGGTTTGTGGAGGACGAGTCAGGCGACAGCGCTTACAATACTGCTTTCCCCGACAGCCAGGATCTCTTCATCAGCCTCACAGAGATCCCCTACCAACCCTCCCCGGCCGTTAACCCGGACTCTGAATCAGGGGAAGGATCAGTCGGTAAGTGCTATAAACATGTAAACATTTATTTTTTAAAAAACAGGAATAAAAACTATATGAAAAGAAGGTCAATACATATAGGGATAGAACAGAAATCCTCTTGGGAGAGTTCCACGAAGCTCTCGTAGAGGTACTCGAAAAGCCTCCGCAGGAGGTTCCTGGGGAGAGGTGCCTTATTGGGTGCTCCATGGAAGCACGCTCTTCCGTGCCAGGCTATCCTCAGGTACAGTGGGAGCATTGCCTCCACGAGCATAGCAGCATAGGGCCCTGGTCTGTGCAGGGTTTCACGCAGCATGCGCTCTCTGTCTCTCTTAGTGACCCGCCTCAGGGTGATCTCGCTCGGCGACTGCTGCATCTAATTAGGGGAATTAGTGTAATGTTACTATTGGGAATGCTTGACTTTTCCTTTGCATAACAATGACCGTCGTTTAACAGCCACGTGGTGGAGGCTGCAGAGGGAAAGCATACAGGGATCTTTCCCGGGGACAGCTGCGAGGGGGTGGAACAGGGTCAGACTTTATGCTTTCCAGATTGCCTGCAGCAGGAGGGCACTGCTATCCATTAACTATTAAGCAGCCTAAAGTTTACGGCTTACCAGGTCTGGCTGCTACACGGATTCTGCTGTCCTGCCCCGCTAGTCTGATCTCCAGTGCAAGACCCCAGGCAATGAAAGCGAATGCCGAAAATTCGAACTTGTCCTGAGAGCGCATGAGATAGGTGCCATGTATGGTCTTGTTCACAGAAACAGACTAGACTGTGTTCAGTGTTCGCAAACATGTATCTTTGCAAGGAAATAACTTCCTTTTTCCCATCACACAGCTGCGGCTGTTTCCCCGAACTGCCCCGGCATCCCCCTCACAGAGTCTGGCGCAGATTAGGTGGCGAAAGAAAAAGACTCGGGACGAGATGTTCGCTGAACTGATGGCCTGCTCCAGAGCCGAGGCGGCCCAGCAGAGCCAGTGGAGGGAGACCCTCTCTCAGCAGCAGCGCTCACACAGCGAACGGGAGGACTGGTAGCGGCAGGAAGACCAGCAGGCGACTCAAACGCTGCTTGGACTAATGAGGGAGCAAACGGACACGCTCTGGCGCCTTGTGGATGTTCTGCAGGACCACAGGCAGGAGCAGAGAGCCCCCCCTGAACTGTATCTGCAACCGCCCTCCCCTGCCACAAAGTCCTGTCCCCCCCTCACCCAAAATCACAAGAAGGAGGGGCGCTAGGGGCCGTGAAAACTGTCACTCCACCCCAGCAGAGCGCTCATGTAACAAACAGCTCTCATTCCCTAAAGTATGAGAATTGCTTCCCTTCCTGGCTCACCCAATCCAAAATCCCAGTTTCATCCCCCAACTGTGTAGTTGAGTATTAAAAATAGTTTGCTGTTCATTACTGTTTCCGTCATGTTTCTTTGCAGAAGACTTTGTGTGAAGGGGAGATAGGGGTTTGTTAATTGCATAGGACAGCCACCATTACCAGGGTACAGACATGGGGGCAGGATCAACAGCAGGTCACACACAGAGTGCAGTCACTAGGCACCCGGGTCACTCTGGGAGGTGTCTGCTGCCCCAGGTCAGTCTGGGAGGTGTATGCTGCCCTAGGGTCCGAGCGCCTAGCATCCACAAATGGCAAGGCAGGCTGCCCTTACCATGCCCTTCCACCCTAGCCATGAGCCTCTCCGATGCCCTGAGCCCCAGCCAGAGTCATCATTCCCCTACACCTACTCACCCTTCCCACACACCCCTCACCCCTTCCTGCAAACCCACCCCTTCCTGCACACCCTCCGGTAACCGTCCTCCCCCCAGAGACCGCTGTAGGAGCAGGAGCCTGTCATTCCTCGAGTGTAGAAGCGGTCTGTACATCACTGCACACCGTACCCACCACAGTCTGCGTCCCTGTTTGAACCCTTTAACGCGAATTCGTTAGTAAAGAAAACTTTAATTAAAAATGTTCCAATAACTTTATTTTTAAACGTCTGTTGGAAGGGGGGAAATCTGGTGAACGGGGTATGTAACCGCTGAAAAAAGTCAATAGTAACTGAAACAGGGGCAGGTTCAGCTTCTCTGTAAAGAGACTGGACAGTCATAGGTTACCCTGCTCTCTGAGGAACCTAGCTTTCAAAGCCTCCCGGATGCACAGCGCTTCCCGCTGGGATCTTCTAATCGCACGGCTGTCTGGCTGAGCGTAATCAGCAGCCAGGCGATTTGCCTCAACCTCCCATCCCACCATAAAGGTCTCCCCCTTGCTCTCACAGAGATTGTGGAGCACACAGCAAGCTGCAATAACAATGGGGATATTCTTTTCGCTGATGTCCGAGCGAGTCAGTAAGCTCCGCCATCTCCCCTTGAGACGTCCGAAAGCACACTCCACCACCATTCTGCACTTGCTCAGCCGGTAGTTGAAGAGCTCCTTGTCACTGTCCAGGGCGCCTGTATAGGGCTTCATGAGCCAGGGCATTAGCGGGTAGGCTGGGTCCCCGAGGATCACTGTAGGCATCTCCACATCCCCAACAGTTATTTTGTGGTCCGGGAAGAAACTACCTTCCTGCAGGTGTCTAAACAGACCAGAGTTCCTGAAAACACGCGCGTCATGAACCTTGCCCGGCCACCTGACGTAGATATTGGTAAAACGTCCCCTATGGTCCACCAGTGCTTGCAGCACCATTGAAAAGTAGCCCTTTCGGTTAATATACTGGCTGGCCTGGTGGGCCGGTCCCAGGATAGGGATGCGAGTCCCATCTATAGCCCCACCGCAGTTTGGGAATCCCATCGCGGCGAAGCCATCTATGACGACCTGGACATTTCCCAGGGTCACTACCTTTGAGAGCAGTAGGTCAACGATTGCGTGGGCTACTTGCATCACAGCAACCCCCACGGTAGATTTGCCCGTGCCAAAGTGGTTTGCTACTGACCGGTAGCTGTCTGGCGTTGCAAGTTTCCAGAGGGCTATGGCCACTCGCTTCTGCACACTCAGGGCTGCTCGCATCCGGGTGTCCTGGCGCTTCAGGGCAGGGACCAGCAAGTCACACAGTTCAAGGAAAGTGCCCTTACGCATCCTGAAGTTTCGCAGCCACTGTGATTCATTCCAGACCTGCAGCACTATGCGGTCCCACCAGTCCGTGCTTGTTTCCCGGGCCCAGAATCGCTGTCCCATAGCATGAACGTGACCCATTGCCACCATGATCTCCACGGCGCGGGGTCCCGTGCTTTGTGAGAGGTCTGTGCCACTCTGACACTTCATGTCCTCACCGCGCTGCCGGAGCCTCCTCGCCCCATTTCTCAGCAGCTGACTGTGGAAGAGGTGGACGATAAGGTGCGAGGAGTTGACAACGGCCATAAGTGCAGCGATGATCGCAGCGGGCTCCATGCTCGCAGTGCTGTGGCGTCCGCGCTGTCACTGACCAGAAAAGTGCGCAAACAGATTTCCCGCCGGCGCTTTCAGGGAGGGAGGGCGGGAGTGACGATTGAATGATGACAGTTACCCAAAACCACCCTCGACACATTTTTCCCCCAGCAGGCATTGGGGGCTCTACCCAGCATTCCAATGGGAAGCGGGGACTGCGGGAACTGTGGGATAGCTGCCCAGAATGCACCGCTTCCAATGTCGACGCTTGCCCCGTTAGTGTGGACTCACAAAGTCGAATTAGTGTCCTTAGTGTGGATACACAAATTCGACTTCATAAGGTCGAATCCACAAATTCGACCTAAGTTAAATCGAACTACTCTTGTAGTGTAGACATACCCTAAGAAGCCAGCTGCTGCTGTCACTGGAGCTAATAGATTCTACTTAGGTCTTGTGGGTCCTCCAAGGGGTTCAGAATTCCTCTTCAGGTTGTCTGGGGTGAGGGAAAGCCATTGCTCTTGCTGACTGACTGATCTGATCAGAGCTCACGGACCACATCCCTCAACAGATATTTGAGAGGAATATATATTAAGTGGTCTGTTTGCTCTCCAAAGGAAGAGAGCAGTAACTAGTCCAAAAGGCGCTTGTGACCGAGAAGACAGAGCAGTGAGCCTTGAAAGAACAGAGTTACTCTGCTTATACTAATTTGATCTTGGGGACTGTTCAGACTTTACACTCTGCAGCTCATGACTTGGTTGATTTGGAATTGTCACATGAGCCACAACAAACACTAAATAAACCAGAAAGCACTGAGAAACACTCTTTACTAAACTTTGATATTTGTGGAGTGTCTGTTCAGTTGCACTTCCACAGGATTAATGACATTAGCAATATCTCAAAGAACCTGTGTTAGCTTATGTATTTGTATAGTACCAGGCACAATGGGGCTCTGATCCTGAATGGGGTCTTTGAGTGCTACTGCAATACAAACAGTAATGAAAACCTGAGACACTTAAGAAGCCCAAGTTACTTTGAATCTTAAGGATGTGGTTTTCAAAGTTTTCTTTTTCTCATGAAAGGCCGACCTCATTTGCTTTTTATTTTCTACTACTTGCTTATTCATCCTTTAAATAAGTGTACAATCATGTAATTGTAATACTGACAAGTGCCATAAAAAGGAGCCTCCGCGTAGTTGTCCAATAAAACATGACAAAGACAAGTGGGGATTGGGGGAAGAAAAGCATTAGGAATTCTTACTTAAACTGCATTTTGGCATATGTGCGGCCATCACATAATAAGTCATCTGATTACCATTAAACCCGCCAAACCGTTGTGTACAAAAGGAGGAAAATACTTATTCTTATCAGGTAGTGCTACCCAAAATAATGTCATCAGGAGCTATACTATTATCTTCACTTAAAAGAGAGCTCACTGTGTCCTAATAATGATAAGATCTGGCATAATCTTGGAAAAAATATTACAAAACAATCTTAGGATCTTAAATAAGTTTTAGTTTTCCCAGGAATTGTGTCAGAGCCTGGAATCTTAATGACAAGGATTCAGTGTCAATGATTTGCTACTGCAATTTTGAGTGGATTTGCTAATATAAGAGGAGAAAAATCTTTATTTACAAATTGTATGTTACTCTTCCTACTCTATATAGTAGTCATGCTATAATACCAAAACCCACGGCAGTATCAGAGTCAGTATGACTCTTCCAGATGAGCCAGACGATGATATAATTGGGGAAGATTTTAGAATAATTTTTAAAAACAGTCCTTAAGGGTGGGGGGGTAAAAGTGGTAATGGAATTAAATAAACAGGAAATGATCTCAATTTATTCCTCCCCTTCCAAAGATTCTGTGATACTTTGTATAATTATAATGGTTGGTTTTATAAGCTTTTTTCTTTTACTTCATTATGTACAAAAGCATTAGCTCTCACCAGTTAAGGCTCTTTGTCCCAGAGCGAACATTTCTGATGAGAGCAGATCCAATTTTGGTATCTTTAGAGACTGTAGGGGGTTGAAACTCAGCAGCTAGAATTATTTCTGGTGTCACTTCTGGTGGGCCCTGTTGTTTGTTTACGATTACGTCTCTGACGTAACTGGAGTGGCTCCAAAGCAATAATGGCCACAGAACACGTAGCCTGCTCATTGCACCACTAATCCCCGGTAGCACTGTGTTAAAATCACCGTCTTGGTGTTCTGCCCTTTGGTTTGGTTTTTTTAAAAGGAAGGATAATCAAGGGAGGGAGAGCAAATAAGTCTTTTTCATGCACAAAAATGCAATCTAAAGGTTACAATTCTAAGGATTTAAAGGATTTAAACTGGAGAAACCTGTGGAGGGCTGAGCTATCCATCTGCCCCCCAACCACCAAAAAATAATGGAAAATACACAATTGGTAATGTCATCAATAAAGCTAAGCAACAGCAGCAGATAAAAGAGGCCAATTCCATTGCCCAAGTGCACCTTTATGCTGCTATGATGGGGGAGAAGGGGCCATGAAGGCAGCTGAAGAATATCTTCAATATCTGGGTTTCCCCAGGAGCCAGAGAGCTAGCTCTGCTATATGCCTTGTAGCCCTGATGGCAGAGACATGGGGTTTGGCCAGAGTGCTGCTGAACTCGTTATTCTTTAATATTGTGACTGACCCTGGGGGTTGTTGCAGATGTGTATAAATTAGCGCTTCCTTGAGTGTGCTCTAACTTGTGCTGGGAGCCAGGTAGGCCATGTAATGTCCCTCGTTTAAGGAGAGGCAGAAAGATGGTACAAAACCCACCATAGTCTCGTCCTTCTCTTCCCTCCATTCCTGTGCTATGCGGTACTGATTTTAGATCATCACAGCCAAAAAAGTTTAGCCATCCACTTCTTTGAAATTGCTTCCAGACTCTCTAAGGATGAGAACAAGCAACAGCGTCATGATATTGGAGAGAGAGAGCTGCCAGTTACACTTACTAGGAAGAAGATGACATTGCACCTGGGTGTGGCCAGCTGGAGGAAACCTCAAACCAGAAACAGGCAGTATTCAAATTTGGATTAATACAATAGCATTCAGCTAAACAGGGGAATTCCTGAAATGTTCTCTCTTACTGTGTGACTTCCTTTCTGATCTTTGCCTTTCATTACTCACCTGTTGGAACTTGGAGTCTGTTTTGTGTTTTCTGGACAGCATCGCTACATTTATTTTGAATGCAGGGATTTTGCAAGTTGAACACTTTCGGGGTGCAAAGTACAGAAAATAGATGCTCAGTTCTGGTTACCCAGGATTACGATGGCACATTCAACGTGCAGAATGGGTGCAGCAGCCACCCTGAAAATTCCAGTTACAAGATCTCGAAGCTGGCTGCCTGGGGCTGTCATCAATTTGTGTCTCAGCTGCTCAGTGAGAGGGTAATAAATCAGGGCATAACTTAAATGTTACATGTGGACTGTACAGATGTTCCCAGGCCATAATTGCCACTGCCAGGCTTCTGATCGGCAATAATTCAGGGCAAAGGAACACAAGATGCCACTGACATGGTGTGCCAGCCTCTCCCAAAGAGCACCTAGAGCATTCAGGGAGATTGAATGAGATGAACACATTGAGCTGAAAATACCAGAGCCCAAAAAAACCTTTTAGCTGTCAGGGCTGCCCAGAGGATTCAGGGGGCCTGGGGTCTTCGGCAACAGGGGGCTCCCGCCGCCGAATTGCCGCTGAAGACGCAGCACTTTGGCGGCAGGTCCCAGGGCAGAAGGACCCCCCTCCACGGGTCTTTGGGGCACTTCGGCAGCGGGTCCCGGAGCAGAAGGACCCCCCGCCACCCAATTGCCACTGAAGACCTGGAGCGGAAGAAGCTCCGGGGGCCCAGGCCCCACGAGAGTTTTCCAGGGCCCCTGGAGCGAGTGGAGGACCCCACTCCAGGGGCCCCAAAAAACTCTTGCCCCCCTTGCTCCCTCCTCTGGGCGGCCCTGTTAGCTGCAAATGTTTTAAGGAATTCTGGTCATAGTTATAATCGTTTGTATGAGACACTATTAAAATTGTATGTTGCAAATTTAGTCTTTTTTTCCCTGTTTGCCAATTAATTGTGATCAGGCATCATTACTGAGGAAACAATTTTATGCAAATTTCAGCCTGTGGATTGCTAGTATAATCCATATGCCTCCTGGGTGTGGTGTTCTGTCCCTTCTAGTGGCACCAAGAAAACTAAGAGAGAGAAATAAAAAAAAAAATCAGTCTGCTCTACGGCCTTAGCTAAGAGCCAGCTGGCTTGAGGCTCATGCACTAAATTCCAGAGATCCCAGGTTCAGTCCCACCAGACGACAACAGGGGTCTGTTGGTGTTACACAAGCACGTTTCACATTAATTGTTCAAGGTGTGTGATTGGCCAGCTATATCACATGGTGTTTTTTCAGCTCTCTGAGTAATGGCTGAAACTTTTTAAATGTAGAAGAGTAATGAAATAGCAAATACCCGTCTCAAATGAAGAGAAGCAGTATTTGCACGTGAACACATTTACTCACATGAGGGGAAATTGTACCCTGCAGAGATGAGCAGCACAAAGCTTCTCTACAACGTCCATCCTGGAAAGAGGGCTTATGCAGACCTAACGGAGGGTAGGGAAGGATGGGACTATGGTGGGTTTTGTGGCATCTTTCTGCCTCTCCTTAAACGAGGGACATTACATGGCCTACCTGGCTCCCAGCGCAAGTTAGAGCACACTCAAGGAAGCGCTAATTTATACACGCCTGCAACAACCCCCAGGGTCAGTCTCAATATTAAAGAATAACTGGAGTTCAGCAGCACTCTGGCCAAATCCTATGTCTCTGCCATCAGGGCTACAAGGCATATAGCAGAGCTAGCTCTCTGGCACCTGGGGAAACCCAGATATTAAAGATATTCTTCAGCTGCCTTCATGGCCCCTTCTCCCCCATCTCCCCCAGCATAAAGGCGCACTTGAGCAATGGAGAATCGGCCTCTTTTATCTGCTGCTGTTGCTTAGCTTTATTGATGACATTACCAATTGTGTATTTTCCATTATTTTTTGGTGGTTGGGGGGCAGATGGCTAGCTCAGCCCTCCACAGGTTTCCCCAGTTTGGGTGATTTTTTTTTCTCCTTTAAATCCTTAGAATTGTAACCTTCAGATTGCATTTTTGTGCTCTCCCTTCCTTGATTATCCTTCCTTTAAAAAAACCAAACCAAACCAAAGGGCAGAACACCAAGACGGTGATTTTAACACATCACTACAGGGGATTAGTGGTGCAATGAGCAGGTTACGCGTTCCGTAGCCATTACTGCTTTGGAGCCACTCCAGTTAGCCTATCAGAGACGTAATCGTAAACAAACAACAGGGGCCACTTCAGAGGTGACACCAGAAATAATAACCCATGAAGAACAGCAATTCCCCAGACAGCCATGAGAACAAAATCCTGTCCACATGAATGCTTCTGAATACTAAACAAGTGATTGCAAAATTGCTTGAATTGAACAGCTGTTCAGAATTCCAATGAATGGGCCAAATTCTCAGCTGTTGTAAATTGGCCTACTTCCACTGACACCAAGGGAGCCGTATAAATTTACACCAGCTCAGGATCTAGCCCGATTTTTCTGAACATGGTTTTGCAATATTTTACTAGCTCTATAAACTTCATCCCCAAATACTTTACAATAGAAACGGCAGAGGGAGAAAGAACGGTAGGCAGAGTGAAGCTACGTGTTGGATTTTAACAAAAGATGGAAAGTCAAGGAAAAGAAAAGGTACAATGAGGTTGTTCCAAATAAGAGAAGCTCCCTCCCCGCCCCAGCCGGCCAAAAGGGTGAGATCTTGTGACAAGACAAAGAGGAGGCTGGATCTAGTTGCCTTCTATGGTATACAAATACACTGAGTGAGTTGATGGAAGTTTGTTAAAACAAGAGGCCTCATTTATATGGGAGTGGTTCCCACTGCTGAGGGATTGACAGTCATAGGGAATAAACAGAAAAGTGTGCTGAGCCACAGACTAAATTCAGTCAGCTGAAAGGAACTGGACAGCTGACCATGTTTTCTTTGAAACTCCT